>NC_092325.1:6183928-6802321 GCF_036785885.1 Coffea arabica | reverse complement strand
TACTAGTTGAACCTATTTCATTTGTTAAATGAGAAGAAATCTGTTGAACTTCATCGCCATCAAATGCATGAGTAGTGCTGCCAAATGAATTTTTCACCTCAAAATCACCCTCTTTTTCTTTAGATTTCTGCTCCTTCTCCTTCATAGATGTTAAAATAGCATATCTAACTGTCAGGTCAACCCTTGAACATAGAATAATGCTGCCTTATTCTCTTGCCAAGTGTTGTTTCATTCAGTGAATGCCACCACCAGCAATTACTTTAAAATAATACCCACATGTCAAAGTTTTTCTTCCTTGTTTATTCATATCTTCCAAATAATGATTTCATGTTATATCAGACTTTTGTCTATGATTTTGACTTGCCGATTCTGCACTATTGACAGCTCCAACAGTCGAAAATTGTAAATTACTATCAATACCGGGATCCATTATCCTTCACATAATTAATTTAGACATAATTAGTTCATTTGTAAAATTCAGTGTACCAATAAAAAAATAAAATTAACAAATTTTTAATAATACAAGAAGATCAATTAGTCATGTTAATAGCTCAGCTATTAGCATTTGCTTTTTCCATTTACAAAAAAATTAAGATATAATTTTCATGATAGAGGGATTTTATGGACTTCCAAACTCATGTACATGTGTCAAGAATATTAGAAAGTTTATCTTTTCTAATTATAACAATAAACAAACTTATTGGTACAACCATCTTGCCTTGCACTTCGTTAGTTGTCTTATAATAATGTCCAAAAGGAAAGTGCTTTGCATTTATCTACAAATATTAGGAAAGTCATTGAGCCAAACTTTAACAAACGGACTATTAAAGTAAATTAAGATGGTTTGCTCACATAGATGATATGAGTCGTATGCTTAGGTACAGTACTCCAGTAACTTACTTACAACTTGCATCGTTTCTATTTTTTTTTTTCTTATAAGTGAAAAACTTGCATTTGATATTATCAAATACAAAGCTCTACAATCCGCAGGCTCACCTATTGGTTATCACACAAACAAATAACATCAACGGAACAAAAAAAGGCCATTCCGGGCTTCTCTATTGAAGACAAAACAATGATGGTAAAACTAAAAAAGCAATAAAATCACAATAAAACAGCATAGAAAAAGCAGAACAATCATTGATACAAACTAAGTCTGGCTAAATTGAATCTTTCAATGCATCATTGCTTTCCGGAAGGATGCCACAGAAAAGAATGGAACAAACAAAACTCAATCAAAGATTAATTCCAAAAAAAATACAAAATTAAAAAACCAAACAAGTCTAATTTTATTAATTTGATACTTCATCCAAAAAATAGCTTCTCCACATAGGACTGCAAAATAATTCATGATTCATAATTTCATCCTTAACTAATCAAACAAAAATAAAACAAAAATTGGGGAAAAAAAAGAAGAAAATACGAAAAAATTGGCTAAAGATAATATAGAAAAAAAATCTTAAAAAGGGAAACATTAAACTCACCAAGATATGAAAAATCTCTCAAGTCTCGAGTATCTGATAAAAATTGAAATTTCCAATTTATCTATAAATCGGCTAAAGATAATAGCATGATGATCATGGTGAAGGCTTGAGAAAAATCTTGTCGTGGATATTTGGATGTGAAAGGGTTACGAAGAAAAAAATGAAAAACAAAATCAAGAAGAGAAGTCGACAAAGTAAAGTAAGAAAATGAAATGTGCTGTCTGCTGTGCCTTTTCTTAATGCTAGGGTTTCTTTTTTTTTTTAATTTGATTTTTAGTTTTTTAGTTAAATTAAGTAGAATTCTATGCAAATAAGCTTGTCATGTGGCTATTGTTTAATGGTAAGAATGCCTTATTGTGGCCATGGAGACTTGGGTTCAAATTCTTGCAGCCTCATTCTTGACATTGTTTTGAATTTGGGGTGTAATGTTTGAAAATTTAAAAATCGCCGGTTTATGGGTTGTTAGATATTTAACGGTTCATATGGTGCGACCCGATTTCTAGTAGTTTTTCATTAACTTTCAGGTTTGACACTAGACCGAACCGGTGACATGTCCAGTTCGCGGTCCAATCGGTCGATCCAGTCAGTGCGGTCCGGTTCTGAAAACATTGCTAAAATTGAAACCCTATGATATGATCATTGGAATTGATTGGGTGAAATCTTATGGTCTCTTGACCTTTGATTTCAAGGAAGTGCACTTGACTTCTGAGAAAAGGCGTGAACAGGTATTGCTCCAAAGGAGATTCCTATACTGCTCAAGTAAAACTGGATCAAGAAGCAGTTGCTCAGAAGTATATCAGATACAAGGTCAAGAAAGCTTCGCAATAGTCTTGTATAGTGAAAGTCCACAACTCACAGGTAACTTCTGTGCCAAATTCCATTACCTAGTTATTGGCCAAGTATGAAGACATTTTTGCTGAATCTAAAACCTTACCCCTATCAAGAATTTAGGACCACCAAATTCCCCTTAAACCAAATGTCAAACCACTCAAAATTTCTCCATACAGTTATCCTCTCTTATAGAAGACAGAATTGACAGACAAGTGAAAAAAATGTTGTCTTCTGGAATTATACAGAAAAATCACAGTCATTTTGCTTTACAAGCTCTTTTAGTTAAAAAAGAAAAATGGGAGCTAGAGAATTTGCATTGACTATAAACACCTAAATAGTTTAACCATCAAAGTCAAATTTCTCATAGCGGTCATAAACGATTTACTAGATGAACTAAATGCTGCAAAAGTCTATTCAAAAATAGACTTAAAGTCAAGACACCATCAAATAAGAATGGATCATGTTGACATTCAAAAAAATGCATTTAGAACTTATTCATGTTTATATGATTTCTTTGCATGCCCTTCAGCTTGACAAATGCACTTGCTACCTCTCAAACTTTGATGAATTCTGTATTTGAGCCATACATCAGAAAATTTATTCTTATATTTTTTGATGATATCTTGATTTACAGTCTAGATTATCAAAATTATTTGCACTATTTATTTATTGTCCTTGAAACTCTAAGAACCCACTTTCTCTATGCAAGGATATCTAAATGTTCATTTGGCTAAGACAAGGTTGAGTATTTGAGGCATATAGTTACTAGTGTAGGTATGTGTGTTGATCCGGATAAGATTGAGACAATGCTGAATTGGCCTCCTCTCACTAGTATAAAAGCTCTATGAGGTTTTCTTAGGTTCATTGGTTATTATAAGATGTTTGTAAAGGGGCATGGTGTTGTGGCAGAAACACTTGTTGGTTTACCAAAAAAGAAGCAATTCAGTCGGAATCTTGTAGCAGGGGTAGCATTTCAAAAACTTAAAGTTGCTATGAGTGAGACACTTGTATTGACATTACCTGGAAATTGATGCCAGTTAGGTGGCCATTGGAGCTATTTTGATGCAACAGGAAAGGCCTATTGCATAATTGAGTTGGGTTTTGGGACTAAAAAATCAAGCATCACTTGCTTGGTGCACACGTCGTAATCTGATCATGAAAGTTAAAATATTTAGTTGATCATAAAATAAACCACACTTCTGTAGCAAAGATGGGACCAGTCAATAATCTGAGATAGAAGTTGGTCACTTTCTTTCATGACACGTATTGAGGTAAACATTCTGGTAATTAGAGAATATATTAGAGAACAAAGAGCTATCTATATTGGACAGGCAAGATGAAAGACAGAGAGCAGAATGCTAAAAACTGTGATGTATGTAAAAAGAGAAAAACTGAGAATTGTCACAATTCTGGGCTTTTGCAACTTTTAGCAATACCAATTAGGCATGGAAGCACATCTCTGTAGATTTCATATAAGGGTTGCATAAATCATTAGGTAGTGATGTCATCTTTGTGATAGTGGATAGACTGACCAAGTATGTCCATTTCTTTCCAATAACTTCGTACTATATTGTCAGGAGTGTAGCAAAGGTATTTTTTGATCCAAATCTTTAATCTCCATGGGATACCCACTCGCATTGTGTCTAACAGGGATAGAGCATTTACCAGTACATTCAGGCAGGAGTTTTTTAAATTGTTGGGAATTAAATTAAACTTCTTTTCTGCCAACTATCTACAGATTGATGGACAGATTAAGGGAGTTAACAGATATGTGGATCCGTATATAGCAACCTAGCAAATAGAAGAAGTGGTTGCCATCTGTTGAGTGGTGATACTATGCTAACTATCACAATAGCTTGCAGATGACCTCTTTTGAAGCTCTATATGATTATAAACCTAGCCAATTGAGCCTGTTTTCCAGCAGTGTTGTAGCTACTGCAGTAAAGGATTGGGCTAATTAGAGGGTGAGGTGGAATTCCTTAAAAGACAATTTGCTGCAAACACAGAATAGGAGAAAACAAATAGCTGATAAATGAAGACAAGACAGGAGTTTTGAATTGGGAGATTTGGTCTACCTTAAGTTGCAACCTTATAGACAAGCTACTATTGCCATAAGGAGGAATTTAAAGTTGTTTGCCCCAAAAAGTTGGTGCAATAACTTATAAGTTTAAGTTTCCTGAGTCTGAGAGCTCTCTTATGCATCCTATGTTTCATTGAAATTAGAAGATAAGGTTTTATGTTTCATTCCATCATGTACTATTTTATACAACTTAATTAATATTACTTAAAGAAATATTTACTTGATATAAATTTGAGATAGACAATGAGGCATATGCTTTATACATAGTCATTTCTACTAAAATTTGTATAGATATATAGTAAAATTATTTTATAGCTCTTACATCATTATATACGCTATATTCTTGTTCTTTGGATACTATTAATGAATTTGACAATACATTCTGTATGTACATAAATATTATATTTGTATAAAAGAAATTCATAATACATAATTTACCATAATGATGTTTTTTCCAAAGTGATCAGATTCATGTATCACTTTAGTGTAAGTGAGAGGTTTCGAACTTGAGACCACTTCAACCCTTGAAAAACATGTAAGTATTTTCAACCCTTGAAGGTGGATTTTCTTGGTATAAACACCTCAGCACAAACCATGCTTTGCAACATGTGTTTGGTCTTGCTCTTGCATATTGAATTACTATCTTTCTCTTTTCAAATAGTTCCAAAATGAAATTAGATTTTAGTTTTCCTATAAACAAAAGAGAAATTTAAGATAAATATTTAATTGCAACCACTCTATTCTGTCTTTTTCCATTACTTTCTTATATTTATAATCGTTTTTAAATGTATCTTCATGCTTATCACCTCAAGTTTTGTCACTCTTTAGCTATTGATATCCAGGTACTTCTTTCTTTTATTTTTTCCCCCAATGATTCTATGAAATGGTGATCATATAATTAGGTAAGAAAGAAAATTCTTCACACCCACAAATTTGCTGTTCAATCATACATAATGTAATTTAACTAGAGCCAATTTGATGTCCTTTTTTATGATTTTAGTTATATTTATCTTTCTTGTATTTTCTCATATCTTTTTTTCATGATTTTTTTGACCACTTCAAATTTGCTCTTCAAATAACCGTTCAAATTTTTTTTGGTTATATGATTTTGTTATTAATTTTTTGAAATATCTTATTCTTTGAAAATTATTCTTTGAGTAATTAATGTAAATAATTTTGAATTTCATTTTGAGTTGTGTAATTAGTTGCCTAAATTTATTATATATGCTTGTTGCATATGCATATAACAACACGTATATAACTTATACATATAGAATATTATTTTTTATATTTCTAATTTTGATGAAATTTTGTTCAAGGTCTTGAATATGTCATCATCTTCATGACCATCAAGATCCCAAAGACTATTGCATAATTTTAAGATAACTTCACATCTAAAATGGTCAATAAAAGGCGTAGCACCAGCAGCAATTCTACTCGTTATAGTGGCCTTTTACTAAAATCTTCATTATCATCATTAAGACAACATGCTTTTTCAGATAAGTCCACTAGTTTAAGTCAATCAATTGTACAAGGATCAATTCCCTTGCATTTTAAATTTTCAATATCTAGTTCAAGTAGTCAAGTGCCATCTTCATACCTTTCCTATGCTGCTATTAACTCTAGTTTTTCTCCACAAAGTACATTAATATCAGCTAGTTTTAATGTGGTTAACAAGGAGGCATATACCATCAATTATCTATTGGAAAGTGGGTATGGTGCTGGTAGTTTTGATGAGCAAAGGTTGATTGAAAGTATGCAAGTTGACTCTAATTTGAAGATGATGACTAAAAATTTTGACAAACTTTTATTAGCTTCGAACATGAATGAAAAGGATCAAGAAGAGAAGGACAGTAAAGAAGTGAAAATGGAAAAGAAGCCATTTAAGAAATTTCTTAGCACCAATAAGAAGAAACTCCAAAAAGTGAAAGATATTCTACCGGCTGTTGCACTTGAAAACAAGGAGTCCACATTTTGGAGTTTTCAACCAAAAATGCATAGTGACAAGAATTGAAATTTGAATTTGGAGAAAATTGTGGGACCCTCATATGATAATCAAGGGAAGCCTATCCAAGACAACAAGAGCAAGCAAATTAAGGCAATTTGAAAAAGCAAACAAGGTAGTATTAATGAAAAGAAAACAAATGAGCATGAGAAAGAGAAGAAGAAGAACAACGAGAAAAAATTAATGCGGGAGCAACAGACAAATATCAAATTGCCAAAATTCTCAAAACAGCTAACCTCTCAAGAAATCACAGATGATACCTTTACTATGACTGGATCTAAACCTTCTACAAAGCCAAAGAGGAGAACCAAGAATATCCAAAACAAAAATTGATGTAATGAACAATCACTTTCTTTAACATCGTATTATATTTTTTTTTTACAAATATTACTTACACACTGTGCATATACGTATATGTAATTTCTTAAATCATGTATAGTTTTGATGTTTGTTTTTTCAGCAAGTGACTCCTGGATTATGGTTGGAATCAATTGGTATTGAACGCTATGTAGTCAAGTAAAATGTTGGAAAAGTTTAATTTGATTTATTTTTCACTATTAAATATATTTTTGAATGGTAGTATCACATTGATTTTTACATATTTGGAATGCATTGCAGGGCAAATAAGAAAGCTGGCTACTACAATGCTATTTGAATTGGAGTAATCAAATGTAATAGAATAAAATGTAGATCCTTTGTGACTATATTTTTGTAAATTGATGAAATGAAATTGAAAGAAAGTTGTTTTTGATGATGTTTTTAAAGAAACTATTAAATCATGATGATTTATCTTAGATTTTCATTGACAAATGTTGGTATCTTCTTAATCCTTGTTTTTATCGCCTTGTATTTATGTAGTTTATTAATCTTTTCTATAATAAATCTGATAGTTAGTAAAACTTTGGCAAAATAATTATAAGTGCTAATAGCCATTAACATTAATATCTATGAACTAAGTTATTAAAATTCATATAGCTTACTTTATTAACATGTAAAGTCAAGGTACGTTGACAACCAATTTTATAATGCAATGCAAGTTCTAATAGCTTAAAAGAAGAAATATCGGCTCCATTTGGATTGGCATATTTTTTAAAACTAGTTTTTGAAATACAATGTTGTAGTAATACATAAATAAAAGCATCTCATCCATACAATATGTCAAAAATAAATTACAATATATAAAAAATTAAAAAATAAATTCTACAACATCTTCCACCACCACCACCATCCCCTTTTCCTTCCATCTTCTCCCTCCTCTCTTCTCCTTCTCTTTCCTTCCTTGTCACCTCCCGCCATTTTCCTCCCCTCTGATTTGGCCTTAACCAGATCGTGACAAGAAAGCCGCAACCTTTTTGAGGCTAGATCGGGGGGTAGGGGACAGGTGGGGGTGGTAGGAAAGAGGAGGGGAGAAAGAAGAAGGAAAGAGAAGGAGAAGGAAGAGAAGAGAGAAGGAGAAAGAGGAGGAATAGGGAGGGGGAGGAGAAAGGAGGAGAGAAAGGGTGGTGAAAGTGATGGGTAGTTGTTATGAGTGGTAGTGTTAATTTTTAAAAAGTATCTTAAAATTTGTTAAATTTCAAAAGGCATTCCAAAATATATTCCAAAAATCCCTCCCTAAACCCCACAAAAAACATTTACAATACAAGTTTTTCATAAATACTACTACAATAAAATGTTTCAAAAAATCCCCCAAAAACAGCTAATCAAATCGGAGCAATCATTGTTACACTAGTTAAAAAAAGAAAAGAAAATACTTATTTGAATATTTATGCCACAATGTTAATGAATAGAATTCTTATAATTTTTTTATAGAGTAAATCTTATATACACAGACAGTGTATACACTATCATAGTTTGATGCATGATACATGTACAAATTTTGAGTTTCAAATTCAAATTCGGATTACATGTCGTGTATCTAATAGTGAAAGTGTATACATTGTCAGTATATAGAAAATTAATCATTTTTTTTTATAAAAACATATGTAAGAATTACTAAAATTATTATTGAACTTATAAAAATATTGATCATTTAATTAACTTCCTTCTTTTGTGTGTTAAATATGAATGAAGCAACTATTTTTGCTGAAACAATAAATTTTTGTAATATATTTTTTTAGTTACATGTTACTACAAGAGAGTTGAAAAACAAAGAGTCCACTTTGGCTAGAAAACAAGATTAGAGGGCCTGCACATAGGGTTTCTAACCTTTTGGATGGCCTCAATTCTCATACATCTTTCTATTGAGCATATATATGTACAAGTGACAAGCATTTCCCATGAATCCCATTTCATTCGAAGAATCAAATAGTTCAATAGCATGCCTCCCTTCTTTTCACCATGGATTCCTCTGTGATTTTTCCTAAGTGTGCAAAGAAGTGTTTATTCAAAATAATATTGCCATGTGCCTGCATAAACAAGAAGCCAAAGGTGGAAAAGGAGTAGGAGGTTCATGATGGAGGACATCAACAACAATGCATGTCTGGTGGTGACAGCAATTGGGTACAACAATTCAGGGACAACATATCAACACTTCCGGCGATAAGAAGCATTGAAGTAGCTTTTGGATCAAATTCTAGAGACCCTATGGATGATTACTATTACAATCATGAATATGGTTGTCCAACTAGAGGTATGCTGCCATTGTTAGAGCTAGTGCCACCCCCACTGCCACCACATGCACCACTTCTACCGCTGCCACCACCATCACCACTACGACTGCGAGGGATGCTGCTGCCACCACTTGACTATGATTATGGTCTTCCCGAACCATTTATGGGAAGCCGCTGCCATGCATATGGATATCCTCATGGAGTGCCTCCATTGGCTTATTATGATGACTACTGAAGACTAATGATGAGGAATTCTAGTTCTTTGCCATGGCACAACTTTTTTTTTTTTTTATATCTTAATTTGGTTTTGATGATTAAAAAAAAATAGTTCAATAGCCATATCTTATGAAAGAACTAGCTTTTCCCCATTCATTATAATATTCACAATAGTTTTGTGTATAGGTGGTAAGAGTTTTGACTTTCATTGCTATTTTAATTAGTATTATGGTATTTCTCAATATAAGCACTAAGGCGAGCTCCTACTAGCACATCCATTTAGTATGTTTGAATAGGAGATTTTGGAAATAATTTTTGTAACGTACAATGAGATAAAAAGATGGTTGACAAACATGCTGGTAATGCAAATAATTCAATATGTGTAATTTAAATAATGTGCAATCCTTTAAGTGCTTCTAATGAATGTGATTGGGAAGGTTCTTGTTCCTATGACCCTTATGGAAATCCAAACAAGTTGTTTTAGTTGTTTTGGTATTGGTGGTTGATGAAAGGTCTTATTATTAAAACCAAATAGGCATTTTTGGCTGCTTGGATCTGGTTATTGACGAAAACTCCTATTGTAGGGAAAGGAAATTGAAAAACAATCAAGAAAAAAAATAAGTGTCACATTTGTCTTTGATGATTGGAGAGCTAGATTTAGGTATCTTTGTTGTTCGATGTTGAAAACTAGTTTGCTGAGCATTCCACAAATTAAAAGAATAAAATTGGACACACCATCTATTTTGCATGAAGTTAAGGAGACAAGTTATGCAATTGGTGCTCAACCCAAAAAAAGTTTAATGTTTAATGTCTGCCATGGGTCATCTGTTATATATTAATGTTTAACGTCAATGATACCCACTATGATGCATGGACATGTGCCCTTTCTAAGAGCTTAAGTTAATTAGTAGTATAATTATAATAATTTGAAAAAATAAATGTCAATAGATGTCTCCATATTAAAATGTGTAACATAAATGCCAATTCATCAAGGGATTGGGTACGTATTGGATGTTTGTGGTTCTAGTGCTTGCTCATCTAATCCACACCATGGATGCATCATCTTCCTACATATAGATGCATTGGTCAACATAATAAATTATTTTATTCATAATAAATTTCTTTCAACATTTGAATTGATACTACCATAATTGTATCATTTAGATTTGGAAAATTCTTACCCATCATATAGCAATCCTACTTAAATGTACTAATCTTCTCTAATATAAATATAAGAAAACTATAATATACCACTTAAAATTTGAAACAGACACAAATCTTAAAATTAATCATCAAAATTTTTATATTTAATTTAACTTAAATATACAAACGTATCACTTAAACTTGGAAAGTTTCTACCTATAATATGGTAATGCTAATCTTACTCGATAAAATTAATATACTACTCAAAAGCTTCCTTGGGAAAGATACAAATCTAACAAGCACAACATAAACATTCCTATTCTATAATAAGGTTAAAAAAGGTAAATTTAATATGCAATATTATGAAACATAGAAACAATATAATCTAAATGCTTACAATTTAACAGTTATGATTAACAATTCTATTAGGGAATAATGTAAATTACATTAATGAATTTATCAATTTGCTCTTTACTTTTTGTATCACATATCTTGATTCTCAAGATTTGACATATCAATATCTATCCTTTACATATAAGAGAAAAAATTTTCATCCTAAAGATTCAAATGATACTCTGAACTCCCATTAATTTCTTAACTGAAATAAACTAATTATGTTTTTTTCATATTCAATAATATATCTTTCTTTCAATGAATATTTCAAAATTTGGTTCTAAACTTTATTCATTGCTTCACAAAATGAATGAAAATTACAAAATACGTCTAAAATATTTTTTCCAAACAACTAACATTCAATTTTATTAATCCTCTTAGTTGTATTTGAATTCATAAAAGCATATGTTTATATCTTTTCTTCTAATTTAAAATGCATCATGGAAGTAAAATAAAAATGTGAAATTGGGACTCAAATATGTGAGAGAACACAAGAAGAAAATATAAGTTGTATTATGTTAAATTCATATATGTAAAATTTTAATTCAAACTGCATACAAAATAGTTAAATAAGTAAATAAGAACAACAATTTAGAACTTTTTTTTTTTTGCATAAGCATGTAGCACATTAATTTAGACAATTATTTCACCTATTTACACCCAAAGTTGGAAGTGTTTAGCATTTGAAATATTGAAGAATGTTAGATTTAACTTTGAACTAGGTATTAATTACTTTTCATGCCATACATTTATTTTGTAAACACTTAAAATCTAGTTTGAATATCAAAAAGAGTAACATTGATTTAGTACACACAATCAACCATTGATATACTTTATTAAGTAAGCATTAGGTTTTTTTTTTGTTTCATTTTTTAGTTTCATGGAGATTCTAACTCTTATAACAAGAAAAGCTAAAGGGGGTTTATGACTTAAATATAAAATCTTGCTATTACAATATTAATATCCATATTAGTTGAATTGAGTTTTGAGGACCAAGTAAACATTGAATTAGTAATATGAAGATAAGATGTGTGAGGATCCGGATTTTATTTTCTTACTTTTATATTATTTTAATGGCTTAATTAATTATTTATTCACCTGTTTACTCCGAATAATTTATTTCATTCATTCCCATTGGATGCAAAAATATCTCTTTTATATTTTTAAAACGTTCTGTTCGCGAATTTAATTTTTCTATGGCTCGTTTAGCGAGAAATAGCGAATGCAAGTTTTTCGAGACAATATTCGATTCGAGAGTGCAATAATCTTGGAGATTTGAGGACTCATATTTTATTCTTAAAATAGTTATTTTTATAATTATTTACCCTAGAGTTAGTCAATTATATCATCGTTACATGAATTTCCTTTAAATTTCGCTTTATTACGCGTGAATCGAAAGTTTGCATAAATCGAGCCGGAACGGTTAAGTGGATATTTAAGAAACTTATACTGGACTACTAAGGGTGAATAATTATAGTGATATAGGAATTACATTGAAGGTTTAGTGCACAAGTGAAACAAACTTGAGAGAAAATAACGATACGAAACTCGCGCCACACCATTCTTAGTTGACTTTTGCACCATTAACTTGGCTTCCTTGGTACACTTCATCTACCTACCAACAAAACACAAAACCCTTGTCTTCTCTTCTCCATTCAGCCGACCAAACAACAAAGAAAAAAAAGGAAGAAAAGCTTCTTCATTCTTGCACCAACCTTGCTCCATTTCATCTTCAACTTTGCATCCAATCTCAAAACCACTTGGAGGTTAACCTTGGCTCGGAGGAAAGCTTCATCTTGCGGTTTTCTTGGGAGCTTTAGAGGTGAAAAATTTCTGGTTCTTCAAGGGATCAAGAGGTATACACCTCAACTCATCCAATCTTTCATTTCTTGGCTTTAAAGAGTTTCATTCTTGGTTTTGAAACTTGTTGCTTCCTTATTGTTGTTGTTATTTGGATTGGATTGGTTGAAGTGGGCTCTATGAACTTTCACCTTGGTTATATAAGGACTGCCATGATGTTAAAATGTGTGTTAGTGTGTTTGTGATGAGTGTTAAGGTTAGAAATTGAAGGAAAGATCGAAGGAAATTGCATAGGAATGCTGGCCAAATCTGTCCTATTTTTGCTGTACCTTTATTTCAAAATTTTGTGGGTTGTTTTACTGTGAAACTGGTATATATATGTTGTATATGGTGTGTAGAAAGTTTCTACCAAAAATCATTTGAATTGGTTGAGCAAAACTTGAAATTTCGACATGTAAAGAAATCTGGAAAATGTGTTCAGGCAGCTTGAACAGTGTCTCTTTGAATGAACATATCTCTTTGTACAGATATCAAAATCGAGTGTCGTTTATAGCATTTGAAACTAGACATTTGTAGCTTTTCAACGGTATAAAATTCACTGTCTAGTTCGAAATGAGTGAGCCGTAGTGAGTCGGAAAAGTTGCTGCCCTGTTCTGATGGCCTATCCGAGAGGAAGGTAGAAGCTGCATTTTGTGGTTCTATTTTCTCTCACTTATGAATTGACTTTGATAACAATTTATTCTGATGAAATGTAGCCTTATGATTCTAGTTTCCAACGCCACCAACCATTCTCAATTCCAAGTTGTATTGAGTGAAATATGGTTCAATTTCCAAACTGCAGCAAAGCTGGAAAACCTTTGTTTTTCTGGCCGACTGGTTTAGTTGTTTGTGAAATGTTTTATTTTGAAATTTTGATGTCAACCAACTATCAATTGCTTATGAAATGTTTCTTGGACCTTGGTTTCACAAATGAACCAAAATGGGACTGATTTCATGGTGCAAAGTGTTTGAAAAGGGAAAGAAAACAAAAAGACAGATTTGCTTTACGAATTTCCTAAACTTTGGTAGTTTTGTTAACTACCTTCCCATACGAGTTTTTATGTGAAATTTGATAGAAGAGTAGCCTTCATATGGAAGTTTAAGTATACCAAATTTGGTATTATTCTAAAATCATTTTGATATCCAAATGATGTCCCAAAGTTTGCTTTTCAAATCTGGAAAATTCTTGATTAGTGTTCAAATTCCAGCCGACTTTGGACTATTGTATCTCAATGCTCAAAACTCTAAATTTAGTTCCGTTTATCCTGTTTGAAACTTTGTTAGGAGCTCTTATGGTGTTACAAATTTCAGAGGCTAGTTTATTTTCTATGAATTTTGCTAAAATTTCAAAATTTGCTGAAAAACATGACTAAAACTGTCTTGCTTATTCAGGTCAGCTACTTTGGGCTAAAAAATTGAATGTCTTCTGTTTAGAATTTTGGAAAAGTGTCTTATATGGACTTTTAGTACTTTAGATCTAGTTTTTAACAGTACCAAGTTTTCTAATTTTAGACCTACGAGTGCAAGATTCGATTTTTCAAAGATTGTCGTGCAAAATTGAAATTTCTTGATTTCGTATGAAATGAGTTTTTGAGAACTCATTACTCCTTCTCGATATTGATTGATCGTTTTCAACTTGATTTCATGGAGGAAATCAGTTTCTCTTGTATTATTAAACCCTCACTTTTGAATCTCGATTTTTGAGATATTGAGGCTTTTCGAAACACTATATTAGTTTGAAAATGAACGTACATTCTTCCTTGTTTGGCAGGAAGTTTGTAAGTATTTATAAGTGATTGTTAATTGTTATTTGCTCAAGCGCTCAAGAGAATCTTGAAGAGAATCCCAGAGCCGACTACAAAAGGCCTTTTGCACTTTCTCCCTTATTTTGATTTGGTGAGTGTCAAGTGCATGTTAAATACTTATGTGATTGAAATGTGAATTGTACAAGTGTTATACATGATACGTAAACTTGTCGAAACGAGTATGTACTTTATCACGCTCGTTCTCCTTTAAGTGATGCTACAATTGAATTATGTTATGTGAATTGATATTAGAATTGTGTGAAATAAATTGTTATGTGAATTAAGTGAAGAGTTACTATTGTAAACCATATTTGTGTTGTGATGTCGAGTAGAGTGAACCTTCTCGACTCTTATGTATACTCGTGGGGACGCCCTCGTCCTCTCTTTTTTTTTAATTATGCGATACTTGTTATTTGAATACATATGATCGGTAACTGTTCATAAACATGTCTAACTCGTAAGCCCTGAGCAGATGCATGTACCACATCAATTTGGGTGGGAGATGTCTCTCATACCGTCTTAGTGCTATAATCGGTTCCCTGAGCGATAGCATGTACCACACCAATTTGGGTGGGAGGTACCTTTCATGTCGACTCAAAACCCTAAACAAATAATCGATTCTTTGAGCGATAGTATGTACCACACCGATTCGGGTGGGAGGTACCTCTCATGTCGACTCAAAACCCTAAACCATTTTCAGTTGATTAGAGCGATGTCTCATTGACCACTGAGCACTAGTATGTACCACATCAATTTAGGTGGGAGGTAACTCTCATGTCGACTTAGAACTATAAACAAAGTATAAGTCGATTGGAGCGATGTCTTATCGACCACTGAGCAATAGTATGTACCACACCGATTCGGGTGGGAGGTACCTCTCATGTCGATTAAGAACCAAAAACGTATAATTGATTCCCTGAGCGATAGCATGTACTACACCGATTCGGGTGGGAGGTACCTTTCATGTTAATTTAGAACTATAAATGGAGTAAGTAAAATTCTACGGATTTAATTACCTACCCGAGGTGACGGAGTGTCAGCATAAGGAGGTATTGGATTAAACTTTAGCAAAACAAATGGAAATTAGCTCTTGAGAGCTCCTGTATCCTATTCAAGTGTGTTTAATTGTTAATCGTAAATTACTTGAACTTCATAACTTTATTTATTGTACAAATGTTATTGTTATTTAAATTATTCGCTTGCGTGCCTTTCTTGACCTCACTGGACGTCGGTTCACCCTATTAGTTTTGTTTTTCTTAACAGGGTCGGATTGAAAGTTGAGGAGAAAAGCCTACTTGATTGCTTTTAGTTAGAATCATGGGATGTAATTGACTAGTTGAATTATAGTGACTGTATATTTTAGGAATGTTGATGTACTTTTGAATGTAAGACTTGAAAGTTTATTTAAAGAAGCGACATTTCTCTATTTGAACTTGTATTATTGAGTATTATCTTTAAGTTTGGATTTGAATTGTACCGAATCCTGGCGAGAACTAAGCAGGTGTCTCGTTGATATCTTTTGGTTCGCCTTAGGGAGAAGTGGAGGTATCACAATATGAAGTACATCTCAAGTTCCAAATATTTCTTTTGTTAGTTAATGAAAAAGATACTTTAAATTATGTTCTGCAAAATATAGTGCTCTTATCAGATAGGCTATCTCAATTAGTTAATTTGATATATGCAGCAAGGTTTAGATGAACTTTTTTAGGTGATATGATAGACCTCATTGGACATTTATTAGTCTATCAACCTTCAACCAAAAGTATATAGTTTTGATTGATGTAAACTTTTTGTGTTTACTAAATTTAAACATATATAAAATATGTTTTTGATACATCCATGCACGCATGTGCACACAGACACACATATATATGTGTATATATAATACTTGAAGGTGAGCTATATAGTAAACAAACTCTACTGAGATAAAATTAAATAAACAAGGATGTATTTGGATGGTTGGTTTTAGGAATGTTAATTTCAGAAATTCCAACACGTAGGCTATCTTAATAAGTTAACTTGGTATATGCAGTAATGTTTAGATCAACTTCTTTTTATCATATGATAGACCTCATTCAATATTTTAATTTAAACAAGAATCATTAGAACAACATTTTAAACATTATCCAGAAGATATTATAGAAGAACCTGATGGAAAAGTTTTACTAAGATTTTTTTCATTTAGAGAAAGATCCTCAACTTCAAGTCATTCATGGATACCAGTCATTCATTTGAAAATATCTTTGCATTATATAGTCTGTTTAATAAATCTTTTTTATTTGGAATTGGATAACTAATCCATTGTAATACTTTATTAACATTTTGCATTCTTCTAATTCTAAAACTCTTTTTTGCATTTTTGTTTCTTTTAATTGTTAAACAGACTATATAATGCAAAGATATTTTCAAAATATTCTACTCTTTATATTCTGCTCTTTCATCTATATTCCATTCATAAATTGAATCTCCATCGTATTTAGTAGTATGAAATTTTGATCTTTCTTCATATTGAATATCTGAAGGACTAGGTTTTGGATAATAATTTCTAGTACTTACTATTTGCCAATCTTTTTTATTACTTCTAAGAGGTTTTCTTCTTCTTATTTTATTTATTTGATTATCTGCTTTCTCTTTAAATTGATTTTCAATAGGTGAAATTATATTTTCATTACTTTCTGAATAACTTGATTCTCCTGATGATATATATTTATTTATTACATTATCTAATGTACTTATTCTAGAATTTGAGTTTGAGTTTCTGTTGTTAAACTTTGCAATGTCTGAGATATTGAATAAATGTAAATAAAGCATTTTTAACAAATTTAAGATGTCCAACATGCACATGCTTGCGCATACACACACACACACATATATATATATATATATGTATATATATATATATATATGTGTGTGTGTGTGTGTGTGTGTATGTATATAATATTTGAATGTGAGCTACATGGTAAAAAAATTCTACCGAGATGAATTTAAATAAAGAAGAATGGTATTTGGATGGTTCATTTTGAGAATGTTTTAGGAATTTTTGAAAATTTTTTCAATGAATATCTATAGAAAAATTCCAAAGATGCAAAATTTTATGAAAATTTACACCAAGCCTATTTATTAGAATTTTGATGTTGAATTTAGTCAAAACTTTTTAGATGGTGATGAAATATATTATGAACTAGAAAAGATAGACTAGAGAGGTGGAAGAAAGGCAATCGGTAGAATAGAACAAGTATGCAAATAGAAGAAATAGATAGAACTACAAGAGTAGGGAGGAGATAAAATTATTGAGTGGAAGAGGAGGATTGTGAGGCTTGCATGGTGAGAGTTAGGGGAAGGATTTTAAGGACGAGAAAGATAAGGTTGCTAGATAAGATCACGGAAGCAGAATGGAGGAGATGGAGCTAGGGGGTTCCTCCACTTCTAATAAAATAAAATAAAATAATATATATATAGAGTATATATTGGATATTGTGATATTTTGTTATGGGAAAATGATGAATTGATATTAGTAATTTATTATGTAAAATGGTTATTTATTGTGTTAGTTTACTTAATTTTTTCAAATATAGTACGTTATTTATATATAAAAAAATAGCAATTAGCTTAGTTTTTTATGTAATATCAAATACTGAGATGACTCACAAGAAAACTAGGAATGCATGTCACTGCCACATTGGTATACATTTTAACATTTAATCTAAATGAAATCAATGTCTCAACCAATTGGATAGAACTTAATAAAACATACTATAAGTACATAAATATCAAATCTCTTAAGGCATGACTCTTTTTTATTTTTTTTACCAATACATAAAGCACATTGTCATGACTCCTGGCCATGATCATCAGGTTATGATTGATCAAGTTTTAAAGGGAGCATCAAGAGTACTATTTCAGCACTAATGCCAGAGATAGTTATTATAGAGCTACTGCCTAGCTGGTAGAAGTAGTTTTGGGAAGGAATAATTCTGTTAGAGATGTAGTTACTTGCGCAATCAATAAGTCAAGTAATTGTATAAGTAGGCAAGTGAATGTAGGAAGATGTAGCTGAAGTTGATTGTAATTCTTTTTTTTTCAATAATATTTTACCTCTCTAGTATCTTCCTTCAAATCCTCTCGTATCTGTTCTTCTCTTCCTTTCCTTTGTTTCAATTTTCTATGATTCTTCCTTTAATAGTTACAGCCACTACATTTGATAACAAAGTTTCCGATCCTTGGACTGGGAATCTTGATCAAAAAACATGGCAAAAGGAACAAGGATGACATATTTTAAGGAGCAGCTACGCAAACAGGAATCAAGAATACAGGCGATTCTTGACTCAACTGTTGAGGACAAGCAAGCCTTGAAGGACAAAATGGAGACAAATTATCAAGACGTGAAGGCACTTATGGAGGCTAATCAATCAGAAATGAAGGCATTCATGGCTAATATGAACCTTTATGAGGAGCATGCATTGTGATGGTGGAATATTAGGAAATCTTGGCTCTTCTGTAGAAAGGACTTCAGCGAATTAAAGTCAAGGATATCTCCAAAGAAAGAATGGATAATTTAGAAATTCTCCTAAGGAGAGAAGCATCACTTATCAATGGCTAATTCTAAGCTCGATTTTCTAGGTTTCAATAGGAATAACCCCAAGGAGTAGGTATGAAAATGTGATAAGTTCTTTCAGTTGTTTCGGATTCTAAGGAAAATCGAATGAACTTGACTGAATTACATCTTGAGAAAGGGCTAATCTCTAGTATCGAAACTTCAAAAGGGATAAAGGGGTGGTTTCTTGGAAAGAGTTCAAGATAGAAATATGCAGGAGATTTCATGAAGTGGGAGAGGAAGATGCAGTTGAGAAATTTAGTTAATTGCATCAGTCTTCTTCTGTATTGGCTTACCAATAGAGATTTGGGGAGTTAAGAGCTTTGGTGATGTTAAAGTGCCAGAATTGTCAAAATCTTACCACATGTCTTGTTTCTTGAATGGATTAAAAATACATGGACGAGATACCTTGCAATCTGCCTTTGAGATGGCTAGATGGCAAGAACATCTCCTGGGTATAATGTCCAAACAAAGTAAATCTGCCTTCAAGAGCACATTGCCTTCATTTTCTAGGTCAACTTTTGGTGGGAGTATAAGGTGGGCATCTAGTAGTTAGGATATTGCCAAGAAACCAGTTGCTCAGACTTTAGGGGAGGAACAAGAAATCAAATTCTCAGCGGACCTTCAAGAAGATCACTCTTGAGGAATTTCAGTATAGAAAAGACCACAACTTGTGCTTCATGTTTGGAGACAAGTTCACACCTGGTCATGTCTACAATAATAAAGAACTTCACTTATTGTTGGTTGAGGAAGAAGAGGCTGTTGAGAGCCCATTGGAGACTGAGGAAGAGAATATCATAGAGTATAAGGGTAGCGGTGCAATTCATGATGTTATGTTGACTTTACATTCTGTATCTGGAGAGTTATCTACCAATATTATCAAGTTGCTAGGACTTTATAGGAAGCATTAGCTATAAGTCCTTCTTGATGGTGGTAGCACTAACTATTTTATCAAGCCTATAATTGCATAATTGTACCCTGAAAACATCAAGAAGCATAAGCCTTTCAAGGTTAAGATAGTGGATGGGGTGGTTCTGCAATATGATCAGTGGATATCTGGAATGCAATGGGAGATTCAAGGGCACAAGTTTACACACAATACATTCATTCTAGAATTGGAGCCCTATGATATGATCATTGGGGTTGACTAGACGAAATCTTAGTCCCTTGACCTTTGATTTCAAGAAATTGCACTTGTCTTTTGAGAAAACAGGTAAATGGATAGTGCTCAAAGGAGATTCCCACACTACTTCGGTAAAATTGAGGCAAGGATCAGTTGCTCAGATGTACATCAGACACATGGTCAGGGAAGCTTTGCAATAGTCTTGTATGGTGAAAGTTCACAACTCACATATAACTTCTGTGCCACATTCTATTATTTAGTTATTGGCCAAGTATGAAAGACTTTTTGCTGAACCTAAAATCTTACGCCCATCAAGAATTCAAGACCACCAAATTTCCCTTAAACTAGATGCCAAACCATTTAAAATTGCGCCATACAGATATCTTCACTTATAGAAGATAGAAATTCACAGACAAGCGAAAGAGATTGTCTTTTGAAATTATACAAAAAAGCCACAGTCTTTTGCATCACTAACTCTTTTAGTCGAAGAGAAAGATGGGAGTTAAAGACTTTGCATTGAACATCAAAGATAAATCTCCCATAAGATTTACTGGATGAACTAGATGGTACAAAAGTCTTTTAAAAAATAGACTTAAGGTCAAGACGCCACCAAATAAAAATGTATCTTATTGACATTCAAAATCTGCATCTAGAACTCATTTTGGTTTATATGAATTTCTTGTTATGCCCTTAGGCTTGATAAATGCACTGCCACCTTTTAAGCTTTTGATGAATTATGTATTTGAGCCATACATCAAAAAATTTGTTCTTGTATTTTTTGATGATATCTTGATCTATAGCTTGATTATCAAACTCATTTGCACCATTTATCCATTATCCTTGAAACTTTTAGAACCCATTCTTTGTAAGCAAAGATGTTCATGTGGTCAAGACAAGGTAGAGCATTTGGGGCATAGAGTTACCAGTGCAAGTGTGTGTGCTGATCCAAATACGACTAATGCAATGATGACTTGGCCTTCTCCTACAAGTATAAAAACTCTTAGAGGTCTTCTTGGGTTGACTAGTTATTGTAGGAGGTTTGTGAAGCGGCATGGTGTATGTCAAAAACACTTACTGATTTATTGAAAAAGAGGCAATTCAGTTGCGTTTTTGCAGCAGAGATAGCATTTGAGAAACTTAAAGTTACTGATTTACTTAAAGTATGAGGACCAAAAAATGATTCTGTTAAAAAAGTTGAAGGACTATTTCAATCATTTCTTCTTTTGTTTCTTTCTTTAAATGTTATATCAATGAAAAAACAATGTTCTTGTGAACTATAGTTCGAAAAGATGAATACCTAACTCCCAACTAATCAAATGGTTGTAGAGATACATAGGGCTATTAAACATAACAAGTAGCTTAAAAGCTTGTTAGAACTCGACTCGATAAGGCTCGAGTTCGGCTCATTAGTTGTGGTAAATGAGCCTAGCTTAAGCTAGAAATGTGCTCGTTTAATTAACGAGCCGAGTTGGTATCTGGGTAGCGTGTTAGAACTCGTTAATAAAGGGCATATTTGTCATATTAGAAGTCAAAATATAACACTTGTGATTAGGGTTCTCACTTCTCACTTCTCCGCCTCTGTATAATTTTTCTTCTTCTTCTTTGATTTCGTGGTTTCGCCTCTGTGCCTCTCCATCACAACCAAATGGAGGTTCATTTCGTGGCTTCAATCTCATGATCCACCATCTCCTCCTCTCTGCCTCTCCGCCACACCCTACCTATCCATTAGCAATTTAGCACCATAAAGGCATTCATTTTTCATTATTGCATCTTTAGCTCAGTCTATTTGGTTACCTCCAGCTCCAGCCATCTCTGCTCCAGTCATCTCCAACAAAAATCGCCGCAAGCATTCAAGCAACCACTGACCAGTCCAATTTGACTGGTTTCTTCAAACCATCGTGAATTTTGGCAAGTAAAAATACCTATTATTACTTTGTTGGCAAATTGCTTTAATTCTTGATGAATTTCCAAAATCCAATGAAGCAGGTTGGATGGTACTTGCTTAACATATATATATATATATTTTATCTATAACAACCCCACCACCCACCAAAATTGAAAAACAAAAACACTCCCCTTCTTTCTCACTGTTGTCTACTCGTCTGGTTCAAAGGCTCATTTATTAGGATTTCTGAATTCTTCAACTTTGTTTCTTTATCTTAACATCAAAAATCCATTTCTGCTCTTCAGATAACTGATGCTGTAGTTGTTGCATGGATTCTTAATGCTACTTTATTTGTACTAAAATTGGATCATCAATCTTTTTGGAAGAATGATAGGTAAGCTGAGATTTCAATTAAATACCATGGCGGGAGGATATATAATCTAGTTCTTTAGGGGATTTCCACATGTTTGAATTGCATTGATATTAGTCATGTGAGTATGCTTGTGGTAATGTGTTTATTTGTTAATTGACTTAACATGCAGTGACTTAAACATTTTCGATGTTGACTGGTTCATCTCTTACCTTAGGAATGACACCAGCCACCTAAACTCAACACGAGGGCACAGAGAGATCTGCAAAACTCAACATCCCCGATTTTTATATGTAGCCATAGGAAGCAAGAATAATAGTAGTGATCAAATTCAATGTCAATAAAAAAAACACAAACTTGAAATTATTATAAAAACAATACGGTAGTTGCCAATATAGTAATGTAATGCTTTCTTTACTAGACTAGTAAATTTCTGATATGGTAATGTTTTGCTTTAGTCATCTAGTTTAGCTTTTTGTAGTACCCTTGATATATATTTTTTAGTGTCTAAGTAGCAATATCAATATACCATACCTTTGTTGTTATGTTCTTCTTTCTATCCTTTTTGTTAGACATCACGGATATTGTTAGACTTTATAGATATTGAAGTTTTGTTGATGTCTTCTTCTTTGAACTTCAAATTTTGGGGCACATGAACTTATCTAAGTTTTAAGGCTATGGCTAGTTAATTAAGTTTTTAAATTTTAATATAGAAAGACATAAATAAAGTTATTAATTAAGTTTTAAATTCATATAGTGTATACTCAACTACTGACACTATTAACAATATTTGTGATAGGCTGTTTGACATATATGAGTGCAATTAAACACCTATTTTATCTGTCTTCTTTTTCATTCTTTTTCTGCCATTTTTTCTTTCTATTTTGGATCATGCTAACAGCAACATTGATTGGTTTTTTTCCCTTTCAAAAAACAAGCACGTACAGTCCTCCATTTCATTCATACCAAGGATCATCATCAAGTCCTATTATGGAGGTTGAAAATGAAGTTGTCAATCAAGAACTTGAGATGGAGGAAAATACTGACAAGATGAGCTAAGAAGAGCTGGATTTAGATATGTTAGAGCAGCCGAATGAAGGAGCAGAAACAGGGCAAAAAGGTGATAATGAACGAGCAAAACCGTTTAAAAAAAAAACAAAAGAAAAAGAAGTCAACAATATGGGAGGATATGAAAATGGTAAAGCAGGCCGATGAAACAATGAAAGTGCCATGCAATCACTGCAAAGAATCATTTGCCAAAAGTGCATCTGGAGCCACTTCTTCACACAAGCGTCACCAAAAAATTGTCTACAAAAGATGTTAGCTCTTGGGGAAGAAAATAGAAAAAGGCAGCAAGTCTTATCCTTCACCGAAAGACCCTCGGATGATATAACTTCTATAAATAATTTTTTCTATGATCATGCCAAGGTCCGAGAGTTACCAGCTCATATGGTTCTTGTGCATGAATATCCTTTCTCTATGTTGGATCATGTTGTTTTTAACAAATTTATGAAAGCTGCATACCCTTTTTATAAAAAGATTAACCGACAAACAATAGAGGAAGATTGTGTGACTGCTTACATGCTTGAAATGAGACAGCTGAGAAATACATTAAAAGGTCAACATGGTTAGTATAACTACAAATTTGTGAAAATCTGATCAAAAAGTTTAATACATGGTTGTGACGGGGCATTTTGTTGATAGTGATTGGTATTACAAAAACGGGTTTTAAATTTTTATAATGTCCCACCTCTTCACACAGGAGTAATTATTGCTGATTCTTTAAGTAAGTGTTTTCTTGAGTGGGGGATTGAGAATAAGGTTTCTACTATAACCGTAGACAATGCTTCTTACAATGATGTATGCATTAGGAGAGTTAAAGAGGATTTTTCTCTTAGAAAAAGGTTAAGCATTGAAGGAAAAATTTTTCATGTTAGGTGTTGTGCATATACATTTAATTTGCTTATTCAAGATGGGCTGAATCAAATTATTGATGTGATTGATGTTGTTCGAGAGGGGATTAAGTATTTGAAAAATGCAGAGTCTCGCTTCAATGACTTTGCCAAAATAAAAAAAAAACAGCTTTAATTGCATTCTAAAAAACTTATTTTGGATTGCCCAACTAGGTGGAACAACACCTATTTGATGTTGGCTTCGGCTCTAGAGTTTAGAGATGTATTTCCAAGATATGGGGACATTGATCCGGGGTTTCACTATGTCCTAACTGAGTATGAGTGGATGAAAGTTGAAGAAATTTGTAAATTTTTGGGTATTTTTTATGAGATCATTAATATCATTTCTGGATCAGATTACCCAACTGTTAACCTTTTTCTTGTTGAGTTGTATAGGATTAAGGAACTATTAAATGAAAAAACTCTTGATTTTTCTGATCATATTAGATCTATGGCTGAAAGTATGGCACAAAAATTTGACAAGTATTGAGGAAAAAGTATTGTTTTGATGTCTTTGGGTGCTATTCTTGATCCGTGATATAAAATAGTCCTTGTTAATCATACTTTTCGAGTAATTTATGGCAAGGATACAACCCCTAGGTATATTGATGAAATTAGGCGCATTTTTTATGAACTCTATAATGAATATGTGGATGCTTACATCTCATCTCATGGTGAGGAACTACAAAGGGAAGTTGAAAAACGAAAACATGCAGAAATTACAAGTAAATCTACACAAGGGGCTGCTAAAAATCTTGGATTTAATGTTCTAATTGAAAAAGAAAAATTTCAAATGATTGTTAGTGAAATTGACAAGACTCCACTTGAAAAATCAGATTTAAATGTCTATTTGGAAGAGGGCAGGCATGTTTGTAATGCAAATGCAAATCTTGAAGTCTTGAATTGGTGGAAAGGGGAAAGGTGGAGGTTTCCTGTAATGTCAAGGATGGCAAGTGATGTACTCGCTATTCCAGTTACAACCACGGCCTCCGAATCTACTTTCAGTGCTGGTAGTAGAATAATCGATGATCGGCGTGCTTCTATGTCAGTTGAAATGGTGCAAATGTTGCTTTGTGGCAATGATTGGATCCTCAATTTTCATGGATAAAAAAAAAGTCTCGTGTAAATAAAATATATCTTTTACTACCGGTTTATTTGGTACCTCATTTTACTTTGTTAGGAGTTGTAACTTTCTTGTTTTCGTTTTGTAGGAACCACTTGATGTTCCCGAATCATCTACAATTGAAGAAATTGCTCTTCCAGACATCTGAAGGCTCTTTTCTGGGATATGTAATACTGTTTGTTGTTGAATTTTTTTGTGTAAAGATTAAACTTTCTTGTGATTGATTATGGAGCTGGATTTGTGAAGCTGGACCTTTCTACAAGTTTGTGAAGCTAGATAAATTTTTAGTTATCTAGCATTGTTTTATATAGTTATTTGGCTTTTGTT
This sequence comes from Coffea arabica, assembly GCF_036785885.1. NCBI lineage: Eukaryota > Viridiplantae > Streptophyta > Magnoliopsida > Gentianales > Rubiaceae > Coffea > Coffea arabica. Next base: position 6,776,542 of record NC_092325.1, on the reverse strand, counting down.
TATGTATTTGTTCGGTTGAATCAAATCCTTGGTCTTATGGATGTTGTCTCCGATGGAATTTGGTTGGAGTTTGTGTAGTTGTTTATTTTGATTCTTGGAGTTTGTGTTTTATGGATGTTATGGCCTTGTATGTTTGTCTCGGATGGAATTGGCATTGCATTTGGCATTCTTAGATGTCATGGCATTGTATTTGGCTTATATATTGTCTTAGACTCTCAGTTGAATCACTGTGAATTTGGTTAAGTTTTGTTGAGTCAAGTTTTGTTGAATTCTGGTTCTAGATAGGGTGTAGCATTTGTTTGCATTTGTTCACTATTTGACAGAAATTTCGAGTTCAAATTCGAACTCGTGTGAGTTAGATCTCGAGCTCGCTCGTTTGTGGTAAACGAGTCGAGTACGAGCTCGATCTCGAGTCCCATATCCCCTTGACGAGTCGTTCGAGTCCAATTTAAGGCTCGTTTTTGTAGTTGAGTGAGCTTAAGCTAGAATCGAGCTAAGTTCGAGTCGAGTTCACCAGCCCAATACTTGGCTCGACTCGACTTGATTAATAGCTCTAGAAATACAAAATCCATGAACAATTGTTTCATATTTTTAATTATTATTAAGTTTTGTCAAATATCTCACAACCCAAATTTAAACCAAAAACCTATAAACACTTCATGACAAGCATGAGTTTACAATAAATTACAATTTTGTTTAACAGTGTTATCGTTACTGTCCTATCTAGTAAGGGAAAGGGTAGGAATGGTTATGGTTCTAAAGAGTATAACATGTTACATTAATAACTTGTTTTGGTGGCTTTCATGACCACATAAATGTAATACACAAGCAAATCTAACATTGTATATTTCATCTCGCATGTGCGAGAGGACAAATTAAGTACATGTATGCATAGTCGTGTACCTAATTAATGAATTATATATAATCAAAGTTATCAATCTAAATTAAGTGATTAATGAACTTATCTTTTACATATATGGAAAAATTCACATAAATAAAGTATATACATTTTTTATACTATTTACATTTTTGAAACAAGTAATTCATGATAAGATTTATCTTATCAAGAAGAAAGATTCAATGAGTTTTTATCAATAATTAATGATGGGAAAGGTCACTTAAACCTCTATAAATAGGCTTTTAGTTCCTCTCTTCACAAGTTTATGCATTATTTCATGATTAGAACAAGCGTAAGTGAGAGTAGAAGAGAGCATAAGGTCTGTTTCAATTACGTATTCATGGTTGAAAATCTTAACCTTATACGCAGCATTGTTTTAATGAATTGTGATATTTTATCACTATTTATATCCATCTCAGCATAATAAATACATCTTCTTTATGAGATTTTACAAGTAGTTAACCATAAATTAGAACTTATATCGTAAATAGGGGTGTGCATTCGGTGCAAAATCGGTAATTCGGTGCACTGAATTCGGTGAATTCGGTTATTCTACCTATAGAAATCTAAACCGTTTTCAATTCCGAATTAGCCATAACCGAATTCATACCGTAACCGATTTCAAATTCGAAAACGGTAATGAATTCGGTTTAACAGAATTCATCTATTAAAAAAAGTAATAATTTATCTATTAATTTAAACTAGAATAAACCTTAGACTATACAATGATTGGTGATAATTTATGAATTTATAATTTATAATGATTAATAATAAGTAATATTAGTTAGTAGTTACAATGAATTTATAATTTACAGTGATTAATAATAAATAATATTAGTTACAAACTTACAAATTACAATAATTAGTGATAAGTTATATTAGTTACAAACTTATAATTTATTTCAAATCAAAATAAAAACTTATTTACTTACACATGTTATTGTGAAAGTCAATACATTAATACATTGATTTGCAATTCACATGCATTCACTTATACTGTTTAGTTGTCTTGTCTATACTTAAAACCTTAAGATTAGTAAATAGATAATATGAATTTTAACTTATTTGATAACTTATACCTAGAATCCTTAGTCTATGATTTAAGGAACACAATGATTAGTGATAATTTATGAATTCATAATTTACAATGATTAATAATAAGTAATATTAGTTACAAACTTACAAATTACAATGATTAGTGATAAGTTATATTAGTTACAAACTTATAATTTATTTCAAATCAAAATAAAACTTATTTACTTATATATGTTATTGTGAAAGTCAATAAACTAATACATTGATTTGCAATTTATATGCATTCACTTACATTGCTAACTGTTTAGTTGTCTTATCTATACTTAAAGGCTAAAGCCTTAAGAATTAAGATTAGTGAATAGATAATATGAATTTTTATGTTAAATATGTAGAGTACACACTAATACTTGCAAGTTACAGATTACGCATTCAAATATTCAATAATTCAAACATGAATGATATATCAAATTACCAATATCTAAATTCTAATTATGAATTATGTTTATTGTTTAATATTTAGTATTATACATATATGTATTAATTATTATCTAATTCTAGTCATGTTACTCATGTATAAAATAATAAGTATTATAGTTATCTTATATTGTTATGTATTACTATATATTTGTATTATTATAGTCATATGACAATTAACAAATACTAAAAGAATATATTGTACATTATTAAATATTATTATTATTATAAGTACATGATATGATGATAATACCATATACTAATTATTATTAATAGCATTTACCTATATAATATAATAAAGTATTAGTAGTATATACTAATACTAAATAGCATTTATCTATATATTATATAATTTTATATATCAATTTGGTAATTCGAATGCGGTAATGCGGTACCTGATTTCAATTACCGAATTTGAATGTGAAATCGATTATTATTAAATTCATTATCTCATTACCTATTTTATACCATATTAGAATTCGATGAATTCAGCATGTACTGAATTTGTACCAAATTACCAAATACTCGATTTCAAATTACCGAATTAAATTTAAAATCGATTATGAATTCGATAAGAACCGAATTTACTTACCCTAATCGTCGATGGTATGCCCTGTCCCTTCCGGAAACTGGACCTTACCACTTCCATAGCACTTTTTAGCATTTTTGCCTTATTCCCTCATTTATTGTCCATTCTAAACTTTCCCTCACCCGTATATTTCTCTACACCTCCACGCGTCGCACAAGCCATTATCAGTCCCACAAGAAGTCTGCACTTTTTAGAACCAGAAAGAAAGAGTAGTTACTTTCCCTCCCTTGTCTTGATGTCTGCAGAGTTCTCAAACAGGGGGACTCTTTCTCAAACGCTCTTGACTTGCCCAACCAAAGATGTACTTACAATCATAATGGTTGATAAAAATGTTATCTTTCCGCGCGTAGCTCCACTCGCTGTAACAACCAGCAAGAATCTTTAAACCCGACAAAACATTATGGTACTACTAATTAGTCCATTATCAATTTAAGAAGTTTGCCCCTTAGCTATTAATCTTTGTGAATTAATTATTATACAGAGTGTAATTATTTATTGGGGAATAAATCCCAGATGGAAAAAGGACTTCTTTTTTTAGTACTAAAGCAAGTAGGCCATTGTTCTTGTCCCAAAAAAATCAGTACACTTGTGGGCTCTCTACTGCATGTAGTTGGAGTCCCAATGCAAGAATCTTAAATGGGTCACTGAGGAAACCCAACTTCTTGCGCTGCTTCCACCTAGGCATCTTCTCAAACTCAAACAGGTTAGTTGTTCCCATAAAATTTGATGCCGATTCGTCAGTTCCATAACATGAATCTAGTTGATTTCAGTTTAATTATATGCATCTAAGTTTGTTAAATGGATAGTTGCTTTTTTTATTTTTATACCCTTAAATTTCTTGGAAATTCGTAGACTCAGATGGATTTGGTTGATGGACTAAACTCATGGACTAAACTCTTAGTACTTGAATGTGTGAATGAATTAATTTTGGATCATTATTCTTGTGCAAGTGTTTCAACATTTAGATACTTTTAAGTTCACCTGTTTATTTTATGTTGGATTGATCAGGTACAAGTAAACTGATCCTGGTCATGATTTGAGGGTAATCATGTCAAGTACTTTGAATTGATTTTAACTTCTCTAATTTGGTCAATCACAGTAAGGGATTTTGAATTTGAATTCTTTGGCCTCTAAAAAGGGAGTAAGGTGTTGTAATATTTCACAAATTGCAAGACATCGGCATCGAGTAAGCGCTCGGGCTTAAGTAAAGATGAGCAGCTCTCCTTTAATGAAGTCTCAGATTCTACTGCAAATTTCTTCTGCATGCAATTGATAAAATGCAATCCTTTGTCCTGTGGTATTCATGTAATCATTATATAAGTCATCATTTTCTGTTTTAATGATTGGTAATCAGTTTCCCATGATGAGAAGGTTTGATCTAATGATGAAATCTCTTGTTTTAATGATATTTTAGCCATTTGTCAAAGTTTTCCTGGAAATATGTTCTGATATTATCTCATGGAATGTAGAAAAAAGGGTGAAAATAAGAGATTTTTTGGTGCAATCTTAGTTTACTCTCAGATGGCTGGATGTGAGCGGACAGCAGTGACTGGTGATATGAGATCAGGGAATATGATTTTTGAGCCTATCCTGGAGGATGGAGTTTTCCGTTTCGATTGTTCCACAGATGACAGAAATGCTGCATTTCCAAGTGTTTCTTTTGTCAACCCTGTGGATAGAGAGACACCAATATCTAGTGATCATAGAGTTCCATCATATATTCCTACTTTTGTTTGTGTTCTTGGACAGCAGATTGTTAAGATTGAGGTAAGTTACGTATTGCAAATCTTCTGTAAGTTTGCCTTTCCATCCGTGCTCTTTCATTTGATAATTACGTCATTATCCAAAAAAATCAAGAATGACCTAAGTGAATCTTTTCATGATTTAGTTTCCATATGGTACATCTTTCTACGGAACAGGAGAGGTTAGTGGTCAGCTTGAACGAACAGGAAAGCGGGTATGTCAATTTATTTGGTTTTCTTCAGGCTATATTTTTAAATGCACCCTAGATGAAAATTAATCCATGACTTCTAGGTATTTTCGTGGAACACTGATGCATGGGGTTATGGAGCTGGAACCACCTCCTTGTACCAATCACATCCTTGGGTGCTTGCTGTCCTTCCCGATGGAGGGGCAATTGGGGTACTTGCAGATACGACAAGGCGTTGTGAGGTAGTTTCCATTTCTGATGTACTTTCTATATCTATTAATGGATCTCAATTTGATGGCATAGACCTGTTGTTTTAACAGATTGATTTGCGCAAAGAATCTAATGTGAAGTTTATCGCTCAACCCTCTTATCCCATTATCACATTCGGACCATTTGCTTCACCAATTGATGTTCTGATATCCTTCTCCCATGCAATTGGTATTTTTTCTCACTTATCTCACTTTTGTCTTTCTTGCTTAACTCAAAATTTAGGTGGCAATTAATGCTGAATCAATCAACTTGTTTTCCCTTTATCATAATGGATGACGTCAGGAGAGGGATTAATGGATGACCATGCAATAAAAAAAAAGCAATACTCCAAATTTTGTCCAATTTATGATCACCTTACATCCCTCGTGTAGCGCTTCTTTCCTGTAAATTAGTATTTAGGACTGCATTGCCAGATCAGGAACAAATCTGATGCTTAAAATGGCATACCTTAATGTGCTGCGGCCAACTTGAAGTTTTTAAGCATTAGTAGATAGCACCAATATGATTACCAATACATCAGATTTATCTGGTCACAAAACAAAGATTAAAATATGGGGATGAACTTGACACTCCTAGTTGACTAGAATTCGAAAAAGTTCCTCCTTTTTACTAGAGAAATTGCATCAATTTTTTAGTACACTTTCAAATTTATCTTGGTCTTCCTTCTCATGCTCTCTTTTGTTTCTAGACTTGTAGACATTTTTCCATGAATATAATTAAATCTTTCTATCTGATACCTGTGATCTGTGTTCCTTCTTTTAATCTCTTTGTGTTGCAAAATCTTGATATCTGTAATCTGCACTGCATCACTGTGGTTCAGTGACAATGCAACTGAAGCTATAAAATGATAGTGTGTTAGGTGCAATTTGAGGGCCTATTGTAGAATTAACTATGTTGTCCCACCTGATTGATGTTCAGCTGTTGAAGGAGTGATTATCATAGAAAGTTCTGTAGTAATATTTAGCTCTAAAATCTTTTAGTGAATGGTTTGTGATGCTTTCCATCATATAGGAGTTCCTTGGATTTATAATGTGTTACTATTTCTAAATCTCCTGTAAATGCCACCTTTGGATTTGCCTTAACATGCCTAGACTTTTTTCATGATTCCACTTTATTTATCTTATCATATTCTCCTTCTTATTCCTGAAGTATTAGTAATTCAAGTATGCATTTTGCTCATAGGCACTGTATTTATGCCCCCAAAATGGTCGTTGGGTTATCACCAATGCCGTTGGAGCTATGCCTCAGATGCAAGAGTTCGTGAGGTTTGTTTATTTTACTCTTTCCTAAACTACATGGTTTACCTGTTTGTTGTTGTACAATGTTCTTATTTAGCACTTTCATATACATCTATTTATGTTTGTTTTAGGTATTTAATCAGTGGTTTCCTTATGAAGCTTTATAATCAGTGCAGTGCAAGTTCACATCTGCAGATTTCTTTGCTTTAATCAAATTGGAAGTTGTTATTATTGTGCGAGTTAAATAGTTGCAGACAGCTTCTGAACTCTACGGTCCTGTCCTCCTGAACTTTGTGCTCCTTGTTTTTTTCCCTTTACAATACACTGCAGATCGCAAGGACATTCCGGGAGAAAAATATTCCTTGTGACGTAATTTGGATGGATATAGACTATATGGATGGTTTTCGCTGTTTCACTTTTGACAAGGCAAGTCCTCCTTCTTTGCTTGTTACAAACGATGGATTCACTGTTTGTTGTTTACATTCCTTCTTGGTCAACTATAACTTTCTAATGCTGCTGTGACTCTGAGATCTATAACTTTCTGGACAGTGGATTATAAGATATTCATTAGTGATAAATCTTATGCTGCGTCACTTTTTTCTTTCGCCTTCAGCTTTGCTAAATTTCTTTGTTGTTCTGGGGATTTAATAAACACAGAGTTGGCAATATTTGTAGAACTTCCGCAGTCTAAAGATAGCCAAAACACAGATACCTATGGGCAGATGGACTTGTATCTTCTGTGATCTTACAGAAGAGAATAAAAACATAGAAATGAGTAATGCAAACAGTTGTAATTATGCTTCATCATCCTGACATGCATAGGCTCATTATTTTGTTATCAAATTTTATTGGAGTCTACCTCGTCCTGCTTCCTAAGTTTGAATTATGTGGACTATTTTTATTTTGGTTCAGGAGCAATTCCCTGATCCCAAATGTCTGGTTGACAGTCTTCATCAGAATGGTTTCAAAGCGATCTGGATGCTTGATCCAGGGATTAAATTTGAAAAAGGTTATTTTGTCTATGATAGTGGTTCAGAAAAAGATATTTGGATTCAGACTGCAGATGGGAAGCCTTTTGTAGGTAAATATATGAATTTCACCTTTGTTCTTCTTGAAGCTTTTGTGCCTTTGTTTGGTCTTCCGACTATTTTATATTTTTACATGCTACATCTGCTTTTAGGTGAAGTATGGCCTGGCCCTTGTGTATTTCCAGATTTCACTCAGTCAAAAGCCCGCTCATGGTGGGCTAATCTTGTTAGAGATTTCACCGCCAATGGTGTAGATGGTATTTGGAATGATATGAATGAACCAGCTATTTTCAAGGTGAGGTTTGTGATCTCTCAGTATGTCCTCTCATCTTTTGCTTGCCTAATAATTTCTCATTGCAGACTGTAACAAAGACAATGCCTGAGAACAACATTCACAGGGGAGATGATGAACTCGGAGGTTGCCAGATTCACTCACATTATCACAATGTATGATTCCTCGTTCTCCTTATTTTGCTCTATGTTACATGAGAGAACTATGCTTCAGAGTCTTATTTAATGTGCTACAGCTGACATATTTTAACAGTTGGATAATCTTTTGAATCTGTTTGCTTTTTGTTGTCGGCTACTGGTTATTCTGATGTGTTTGGTTATACTTGTCATGCATTTTAGGTTTATGGCATGCTGATGGCAAGGTCCACATATGAAGGCATGAAATTAGCTGATCAAAATAGACGTCCATTTGTTCTTACCAGAGCTGGATTTGTAGGTAGTCAAAGATATGCTGCTACATGGACAGGAGACAATGTTTCCACCTGGGAACACCTTGACATGAGCATCTCCATGGTTCTTCAATTGGTAATTGACAGAAAAATAATCAGGCTTTGGATTCTATGTCTGATAAATTTATTCCACACGCCTGTTTCTTTGTTTGTAAGCACTGTCTGGCTATTGATACATATTTAACCTGTCAACAAAAAAGAAACATAGCATTTATCTTAGTAAACATTCTAAATGACATTTTCTGAATCAATTCTTGTCATGCATTCGATCCACTCGATAGCCCATCTCTTAGCAGGGTTTGGCTGGTCACTGATCTCCCTAGAAATATCAAGCTGCCTAGAGATTTCATGGTGGCAAAATGCATTGCACTTTGCTTTGCCTTCTGAGTAAAGGTTTTCGAGTTTTTGCTTAAAAGGAATCCAATAACCCAACTAAAGAGCTGGTAAACTTGTACATTTGATGCCAGGGTAATAGATCTTAATATATGGAAATTCATTGTCTCACCCTACCATTCTATTTTCATACTAGCTAAGTAGAATTAGACTTATGCATGCACATATGCATAATCTTGCAACTTATTGGTCAACTTAATCCATTCGCCTAGAATATGTGTTCTTATATTTCATTTCCAGTTTAGTGTGAGCTGCATTCTGATTTTTAAAATATATAAACCATCTAAGCCAGACAACCTTTAGATCTGCCCCAAGATGTCACTTCTACTAGTTATAATTTCAAATGACCTTGTATGTTGGAGATTTAACATAAGTTTGTTATTCTTCTAAATGATACTGTTCCATTTCTTTTTATTAGATGAAAGCTCATCTTTTTTTTTTTAAACTTGTGTCATGGAGTAGTTCTATCTTCAAATGTTCTCTTGTTCGCTATAGATAAGAAAATATGTACCATTCAATGCTGCTGCTCTTATGAATACTCATCCTTGAAATAATAACATGCGTTCAATACAGATACTATGTTAAATAATTCATCAATAGCTGGCTTTATGAATGTATAGGTAATACTTAGTTCCCTTCTCAAACTCAGACTATTGTTTTCTCCTTTCTGATTATGGAGTAAAGTTCAAAAAATGTACTGCCTTTCTCTTTGTTCTGAATTACCTGATGTTGATTGAAGTTAGATTTTATGGTTTTGCATATCTGTTTAAACCCATTGTGTTTTTATATTTCTTTTCGGTCAAAAGTGGTGATGTTTACTTGTCTTATCATGTTTAACTGCTATACCTAAGGCAACTTAAAATACAGGGGCTCAGTGGTCAGCCACTTTCAGGGCCAGATATTGGTGGATTTGCTGGTAATGCAACGCCGAAACTCTTTGGAAGGTGGATGGGTATTGGGTCCTTGTTTCCATTCTGTCGTGGGCATTCTGAGGCTGATACCAACGATCACGAACCTTGGTCTTTTGGTGAGGAGGTTTGTCCTTGCTTGATATCTCCAGAACTCTAGTTACTTTAGCAAGGTTTATGTGTGAGTATTCATTCAATTTTTAGGGCATTTGTGCATTTTTCAGTGCCCTTTGGTCTTTTGGTGAAGTTTGTCCTTGCTTGATATCTTCAGTACTCAATTTACCTTGGCAAGGTTTAGTGTGAGTCTTCATTCAATTTTTAGGGCATTTTATGCATTTTTCAGTGCCCTATGAATGAATATGTTGTCAAATTTACCATTATTTTCTTCTCATTTGAAGCAGCCGCCTTGCTTCTTAGAATGATACTATTGAATCTCTGCCAAAATAAGAATTTTCCTTTATTCTGTTGTGAAATAATGGCTCCATTTACTCTTTTAAGACTTCAAGACCATGATTTATTCATTCTGGTATACTTAGATCTTTCTACAGGGCATTTTTTAATATTTGTTGGATTAGCCCAGGCCCAATTTCTTATATTTATTACTGAAAGCACTGATCTTTTCCATATGGTTGTAGACACTTTGAATAGGTGTTGTTCCAAAACTGTAAGAATCTTATCATTTTTCAATTGGACATGGATTGCTACCCTGGCTGCAGTAAATATACTAAGCATATATTGTGTAAGAAAAAGATGAAAGATAACCAGCATGATAAAAGTAGAAGCTGATTAATGACAGACCTGGTGGTGACCGTGTGAAGTTATATTGAAGACATGATAGAGTCTTATTCTTTTGAGGAGTATCCTTCTGTATTCTGGCGGGAGGTGAAATATATTGGGAGCAAAGACCCGATTAGAAAAGAAAAAGGATGCATATACTCAATCTGTTTCTCAGTCCAGTTAGGTTTTGACTCTTTTTTACCGAGGAGTTAAACTTACATGCGGAGAATGGGTTTTGAACCTATACAAACACTACTTGCTTGCCAATCCTGAATTCAGTTTGTTTTTGTGATCTTGAGTTTCGGAATCTCTAATACTTACCGTGTATTCTGGTGAACTTTTTACTCTCACAGTGTGAAGAAGTTTGCCGTCTAGCACTAAAGAGAAGATACCGCCTTTTGCCACACATATACACCTTGTTTTATGTGGCTCATACAAAGGGTGTACCTGTGGCAACTCCCATTCTTTTTGCCGGTAAATTCTTGTTATCATCAGTTATTTCGTCCTCATGTTAGTAAAATATTTATTCTCCAAAGTCTTCTGAATCATAAATTCTTGCATTCTATGTGCAGATCCAGAAGACCCCAAGCTAAGAACCCGTGAAGATTCATTTATGCTGGGGCCTCTTCTCATATTAGCCAGGTTTTCTTTTAATCTTCAGAGTTGCTGTACCATGTGGTTGTACAATTGTCTTTACTTTCTGCTAGTCATTGTGTTTCTCGTACTTGGCTTAGTGTATAATTGTATATCCAGAACTCTGGAAATTAGTGACTGAAGGGACTTATTGGGTGTGTGGAGCTAAGAACTACGAAAACTTCTAATGCTTTCATATCATGCATAAGAGCTTGCTTAGTCAAAAAGAAGAAACGGATTGGGAATTATGGGAAAATAGGTTTTGCCTTTGGTAAGGTTGTAAATTAAGCATGCGGTCAGTGAAATAAGGATAAGAGCTGCAACCAGCCTTGGCAATGCTAGAGTTTAAAGGTGGACTTGACTGGTCAGGAAATTAAAATGGAACTACTAATGAATTTGTTACCACTTGGGTTAGGTTGACCCTTCAGGTTTCTTCTTTTTGGAAATCCTGTTTAATTATGCTTATCCCTCTAATAATATCTAGCTGAGGCATGCCTTTCTTTCAGTACTCAAAGTTTACTTTTCTAGGAGGACTGCACTAATATTAATTGTCGATTATTTATCATCCTTTATCTTCTCTTCTTTAATTGTTTGTCTTTATTTGTAATGTTGATCAATTACACTGTTCTTTAGCTTAATTGTAAAAAAATTTGTAACGTTGAAGTTGATCGTATGCAGCACTCAGCGTGACCAGGAATTGGATCAAACACAGCTGAGGTTGCCTAAAGGCATTTGGTTGAGTTTTGACTTCGAAGATTCACATCCGGTATTTGTTGTTTATCATCTGAAACATGTCTGGCCTTTTTGATAGTCTGTGATGCTTTGACTCACCACTTGTTTCATTACTTTATGATTTTATTAGGACTTACCAGCGTTGTATCTAAAAGGTGGATCAATCATCCCTGTTGGTCCTCCATATCAACATGTTGGCGAAGCTAATCTTACAGATGACTTGTGCCTTCTTGTCGCCTTAGATGAACATGGTAATTTGCAATTCGTGAAAAAGATTTTGCAAAATACAAATATTAAGAAGTAATTATTTGATTGGTCTATTTTGTTATGCTTTTGTATATAGTGGTATGCTTGAGATTCAAACTTCTCTTGATTTACCACCTCAAACAAGAGATGCCTCAACATGGATTTTTAATACTGTCCATGCCTAAGTTTCATGTTCTTTATGGAGTTGGAAACTTTGTGAAGTTGAGCAATTTTCTCATTTTGTATCTCCATGTTGGGTGTCCTGCCAGACTATCCAGCTATTTAGTTGATCCTTGAAGCAGCTTAGATTTTTTTCTCCCTGTTCCTTGGATAAGATAGTTCTTTTAATTGCAGAGCATTGACTTTTCAAAACCTGGGTTTTTGGAACATATAAAAATTTGGAGATGGATTTATTTCAGGGTTACCTGTGGCAAATGCAGTTGTTTATGTATTGCTTCCATTACAAATTCTTAAGAGTGCATAAAATTTGGTTATGCTAAGTAGTTTTATGTCCCCCAGGTTTGTCAAAAAAGTAATATAAAGTAGTTTAGCTCAATTGTAAGGGAGGCAATACTTCGGTTCACTTAATTTTGTAGACAATGACTGAACACTGTTCAAATGGATTGTATTTCCATCCGCTATAGAACAGTCAAGATTTTACCTTTCTCCCATAAAGATTTTTTTTGACAATTTTTATTCTTATGCAAGAGATCATTGGCAAATAACATGTGGTTGTTTCTTTGCATTGTTACATGCACTTGCAGTCCCCACAATAATAAGAGAACTTTTATGGTCTGATTATCCTTTGATCTGATTTTCTTTCTCTTTGAAGTTTCTTATCCTATCCTCCGAAATTTTTGATGGAGAAAGAAATATCATGTTTTACTAGTGAGAAAGGCACACCCTCTGTGTTAAAACTAAAGGAAAAATTTGATTAAAAAAAAGTATAGAAGTTATTGGGAATTATAATGAGTTAATGGTTTATCCTTGGTAGATTTTTAGTAATAAACATTTAATGAGGCATAAATGAAAGTTTAATACTCAAATCCCCTTACTCTAGCTTTATTTAAAGATATTGCACTTCATTACTACTTTAATAAAGCATGAAAATCACTCCCAGTGTAGCACTTTTTATACTTTTTTCCAATGCCCTTTTGGCTAGTATAACTTCCCACAACTTCCTAATGTCAAATTGGTCATTCTGTCATTTTCTTCTCAATTTTGGTTTTTAATTGTCTCTCCAAATCGCAGACACTTAGGTTGTGCATGTATTCTTGGCACTAAAATATGGAAATTTATTGAATCTGATGGTAATGTGGATTTCTCCTATGAAGGAAGTAAACTGTTGCTCCTCTAATGAAACTGAGAATTGACATTGAAGCAGAAGTTGATGAAAACTTGACAAGCCTAGAATATTTAAAATATGAAACTAGCACATAAAGGATTGGTGAAGGATGATTTGCCAACCATGCAACAAGGAATTGAATTCCACTAGTGCTTTTCTGAAGGTTTTATTGAAAGAATCTGAAATTTGAGGTTTTGTGGCTTAAGCATTATATGTGGTGGCAATCTTTCAGGAGCTATATCTTCTTCTGGTCAACCTTATAAATCTTCTTAGGTTAATAGAATATAACTCTCTCTTAATATTGGATGCTATGACAAGTGGAATATGCAGCATCCACGTGGTACTAAGATCTAGTTTTTGAAACTTTCAGGTAAAGCTGAAGGTGTCCTTTTTGAGGATGCTGGAGATGGCTATGAGTATAGTAGAGGGGAATATCTTTTAACAACATATGTTGCCGAACTCCAGTCATCAGTTGTCACAGTTAGTGTTTCCAAAACTGATGGCTTGTGGAAAAGGCCAAATCGTCACTTACAAGTGAAGTTATTGCTTGGCAGAGGTTCTATGGTGTGTATCCTGCCTGTTGAACTCAATGTTACTATGTCATGTTGCTAGGATCTCTTCAATCTGGAATGCTTTTAGAAAATTTATTGTGTATTTGCACGTTCAAGCAGCTTGAAGCGTGGGGCACCGATGGAGAAACTATGCAAATTATGTTGCCTTCAGAAAATGAAGTGTCAAATATGGTGTTAGCAAGTGAAAAACGGCACAAAAGTCACATGGGTAATGTTTTAATTTTTCGTACAAAATGCACAAGTTTGGTGTTCTTTTTTCTTTATATTTATTCATTCATATTGAGGAGTAGTTTTATGGCTTGGACTGCTTGTTTATGTTGTATGATGGATGCATGTAATTCTGTTTATACATTACCAAGCTATTTTACAACCTTAGTCTTATATTTCATAAAAGAATTAAAGCAGATTAAAATGACCAAATGTACCACAATAGTCATATTAGCTTGTCACTGACACTCATGCTGGTGCTTATACATCATTCCAAGCTTTTGATGACTGGATAGCTGCTAGCATGGCCAAAAAATTATGATTCTGCTAATTGCAAGCCTATTTTGACATTTGATGTTATTATGATTGCTGAGCTTAGGTTTTGAAATTTACGATCCCCTATAATGAGTGCAATTAACACCTTTACCATTAAGACAACCTTTTTGGTCTCCTCCACCTCTACACTCTTGTCCTTTTTGAAACCGCCTCCTTTAGTGTAAGAATCTTTGACTAAGTATGACTTGAATATCTGGCTGACATCATCCACCATGGAAAATGCTCAAATGGAAGGCACTTGAAACACAAAAAAGTGCCTCCTCAAAAGCTGGCAGCTTTGCACCACCTTAACCGTGAGTTCATACTTTGTCTGTAGGAAATACAAGAAATCAAATGCTTGACATTTTTCATTTTTTTTCCTTTTGGCATCATTTTCAGACATAGATGAATAAGCATGACAACCTTTAATTCTGTATGGACCTTCTTAAAGACCATGCAGTACTCTGTCTGATGTTACTGTCTGTAAAAACAGACACATGGGAAACTTTTTAACCTTTGAATACTTCAGTCAGGAAGTTCTACATAACTTTTGCACCATCACCCTTCCCCCCCTCCCTCCTGGGCGGGGCCAAAAAAAAAAAGAAGCATGCAAACAAATATGAAAATTCTTAAGTTGATACGTATGTGCAGTAACGCACTTGCACATCTATATGACAAAGGTAATCAAGATGTATACATATCATGACCAAATCATTACAAGTAATTGTGCATTTGTTAATTACTTTCTGTGATGAAGTGGGTTGTCAGGGTATTGTCATATCTGATGTGTCTCTTTCATTTAACATAATAACAATGAGATATCTTATGCCACTTTTCCATTTTGTGGTCTGAGAAGCTGAAATTAATGTTTGCTACACTCTGATTGGCCTGATAGGTGTTGACGCGTAAATTTAAAAATGTTGTGAATATCTTCCACTGCCATGTGATTTCTGAATTGGTTGTTAAATTTGCAGAGAGTGCTAAAAGGATACCAGATGCGGATAATGTTCCTGGCCACAAAGGTGCAGAGCTATCAAGGACTCCTATTGTTCTGCAAAGTGGAGACTGGGTTCTTAAAGTTGTTCCTTGGATTGGTGGTAGAATTATTTCAATGGAGCATGGTCCTTCAGGTAGGAATGCCATAGCTTCTTGTATTGCAAAAACAGTAAGTGTTAGAAGCCAGGTAGGAAACAACTCTATTAACTCGGATCTGCCGTGCCTATCCATATTGCTCGACTTCAGAGATAATATCCATGAGTTGTTAGGGTGTAAAAATTCAGCCATCTTATTTTGCTTGGGCTTCATGACAGGAACTCAGTGGCTTCACAGTAGGGTTGAGATTAGTGGCTATGAAGAGTATAGTGGCACTGAATACCGATCTGCTGGATGTACTGAGGAGTACTCTGTCATTGAGTGAGTTAATGAATAATTGTGCAACTGCATTTATAGTTGTACATGCTGTCATCTATAAAGGTTGTTTCTAGTTTTCCAGTATAATTAAATCCAACAAACTCCATTAGGATGTGATGAAGATTAGGTTATGTGGCAAAGCCTTTTTACAGTTTGATCGCACAGCAAACAACTGGCTTGAATTGAATCAATCATGTAGGTCAATTTGGTAAAAGCAGAACATAGTAGCCAATGATAATCATTTGCTTTCTTAAGAGAGTAAAAATATAGCTTTATTGGAAACGACAGTTTGACCATTTGCTGATTAAAGAGCCAAAGTTGTCATTGACATGTTGATGATGCAAGAAAAAGGAAACATTGTCTCAAGGGGAATGACATTGCTGCTAGTGTTGTATTCGCTCCAAGTTTACCTCAAAGCTGAACTCTAAGATAATTATTTCTCCTCCTGATTTGCAGTTTTGTGTGAATTTGTTTGGTAGTTTAGTTTGAATACAAATTCATGATAGTATCTTTTGTGAGGTATTACTTGAATCTCATGTTACATAAGAAATTGCAAAGATTCTATGACGCTTTGTACTTTATCCTATTCAAAGTTTGTGTTTGTACTGGAAACTGTTTTTGCAAAGCATAGTTTACACCGTATCAATGAATGCTATGCAATACTGGAGTCATGTTATTTTATGTAGTTATTTTCAAAAATGAATTGAACTACCAGTTATTGCATAAATGATTTATGGAAATATTGTTCTTTTACAGGCGGGATCTGGAGCAGTCTGGGGAAATTGAATCTCTTAAGCTAGAAGGTGACATCGGTGGTGGATTAGTTCTTCAGAGGGAGATATCCTTCTCAAAAGATGACCCTAAAGTTTTCCGAATTGAGTCTGGAATTGTAGCTCGGAAAGTTGGTGCTGGATCGGGAGGATACTCAAGGTTAGATCTGCTTCACCTATTATTGCTGGGAAGGTGTCCTTTAATTGCATGAGATGAACCTCTTGATGAAATTTACAAAATTTCTTCTGGTCTAATTCTTTAGATAACTTATCTAAAAATAAAAAATTCTACCCATCTATAAAATAGATGGGGTATATCTCGCTGAAGTGGAAAACAATGTATTTATTATGATCTAAACTATAAATATGAATGTTGATTCATATCAATTAATTTATACAAGAGGGACTTGTGCAAATTAATCATGTGCCAGGAACCAGATTTGAACTGGTGACATGAGGATTTTCAGTCCTCTGCTCTACCAGCTGAGCTATCCCAACTAGTCCCAACGTAGCATCCTCATCTTATGAGAAAAAGGGGGGCTATATCAATTAAAAGAAGGAAAGGGGATTACAAAGTTTTGTCTACGTGAATTTGTCTTATTGTTAATAGTATCAATTGATTTTTTTAAAGTCGAAATAGAGTAAAGTATTTTATTTTTTTATTAATTCTTTCTTGATTTGCTTTATTAATGGATTTATCCATAATTTTTTTGTTGATTCAAAAAAATGTTGTGTATTGAGTCTGGTAATATTAATGATAAGTAAAAATATATCTATGTATGTTCTTTCAACAAAAATTTTCATAAAAGAATCGAATTTAGAGAATAGTCAGGCATTTCTTTTTTTTTTTTTAATATTTGCAAAATGTGTTTTGGCAATTCTAATCTTTTAGTATTACAATTTCTTTTATCAGGACTTATATATTCTTGGCGTTGGGGTTTTTTCTCTTTTATAATTCTTTCTATTTGATTTATGATTGTGCTTCAGGCTCCTTGAATGTAATAATATCTCGATTGTTAGGTTCTGAATAGAGAATACAAGGAAAGAAATTCTGTGCACAGCTTGGGGTGCTTAATAATGGTTTAAATAGACCACATCCAGATCTAGTTAATGACTACTTGGAACTTAGATCATTATGAAGACTTGATGGTATCCCTTAAATTGACTAATCTTTGAGAATTTAATTAATAACCAAAAGATCAGGGTTCAGTATGAGATTGACCGGAATTAAGGCCATGTAGACACCAAAGTTTAACAAAAAGATACACTTCAGATCTTGTAATGGAGTATGTAGTTTCGAATGCAAAGTGAATTACTTTATCAGGGCTTGGCTTGGCATGCTGCAAGCTCTATACAAAAGTGGGGATGCCTTTTGTAACTGAATTCCTAGAGGGAAGGGCAAAAGGGCACATGATGTGTATTGGCCTCTGAAGCTTCTTCTTGATATCTCTTTTCAAGAAGTGCTATGCAAAATGTCTGTCACTAATTGCATGCTAATTTGAGTATCCTTGAAGCATTGTGATTTGTGAGATGGTCATTAGTAATCTATTCTGATGGAAAATTTTGAAATGTGATTTAAGATAACCAAGCAGTTTCATGGAATGTGTTTACTACTGTTAATGTTTTGGATAGTGAGCAATAAACTTCAGTACTCTAAGCAGCCTCTAGTTTCATTTTTCAGGGGATGCATATAGGGGTAGTGATTGTCCTATTCTGGCAATTGTGTTCTCTGATACTGTTGATTTAACAAATTACCAATTCACCAAGCCAAAACCAATTTTAAACACCATAGTGCCTAGTTGTCTATGAACTTTTAATGCTTGTGGTGCATACTTTCTGCATTATGTGAGTTTTGTTGAAGTATTTGGCAATCTTCTTGTTTGATCGACTTAAAAAGCAATCCAAAATGAAACTTGAAGCTCTCAACCTTTTAGCTTTCACAATGCATTTTTCTTTCTCTTTGTTTTCTAAAATTGTTTGGGCACTGGGGAAGGGTGGTACAGGTGCACTGTGTTTCAGTAGTTTAAAAGTGCTATTTTCGTGCTTGCAACTTTCTTTCCTTTCCCTCTGTCTCCTCTTTGTGCTTACCTTTTCGTATTCTTTTCCAATCACTTATAGCATCTGCAATTACTTTTCTGTAGGCTTGTATGCTTGCGAGTGCATCCTAGCTTTTCATTGTTCCATCCAACTGAATCATATGTGGAGTTTACCTCCATCGATGGGTCCAAGCATGAAATCTGGCCAGAGTCTGGGGAGCAGTATTTTGAGGGGGATCTTCTCCCAAATGGTAAGAACTTCTGTCCTCTCTGTTACATTCAATGCTTAAATATCAAAAAGGTCAAAATATACAGCTTCGTAGTAGCAATACCAAAAGTATCCATGTGACTTTTCATGTGGATCTTTTTCTTCTTGTTTCATTGTTGCTTGTATCTTCAAAACTTAGATTTGCATTCTTTGATACTGAGTTGCCTGATTTACACTCTCCAAGATTTCCTTCTTTCACGCCAGCCAACTTTTGCTCATCAACACATGCAAATCGAACTAGAAAATGAACCATCTCAAGTTTAGATGGTGTTATGATTGTTTATCAGTGGATAGAATTGGTAAACGTGAGACGCCTTTAGGTGGCTGTTCACGTATCAACATACAAAATCTCAAAGCAAGTTTTCACCAAGGAATAAATGTTGAGACTTTCATGTCATTTTGGTTATCATTACACATAGTGGTATTGGTTCAAGTTTCTTCTGTTCCCTTTTTGTATTCTGATCATTTATCATCTCAAGTCAAAGAAGTAATTCTTACCAAGTGAAGACCAGGGAAAGTAGAGAATAGGGGAAACTCTATGTCAGGATGATCCGAGGTCTGACTGGGTATTTAGTTGTGTTTTCATTTGGCTAATTTGTGTGTCAGGAAAGAAATATGTCTGCATTCTAATGAACTTACTGATAAAGGAGCTGAATTTTCAATTTTAATATCATTCTGAATGGGGCTTCAAAGGTGTTATTTCTTGATTAAAGTTATACAGGAAGTTTCACTTTGATTAATACGAGGATCTTATACAATTTCTTCATCAAAAGAAGCATGCTCTTTGAGTGAGCAACTGTAGCTAGATTGATTAGGCTATTCAGTTTAGTGGAAATACAATATCAGAGCTGCATCTATAGCTATCGAAATTCCTGTAATACTGCTTATAAATCAAGTTTTTCATCAAACCATTTTGGACCAATTTTGCAGGAGAAACCTGTAGAGAAAATATCAAGCTTCTTCTGACCTGTATTCTGTCACGCTTGGTCTATGTCTGATCTGTCTCTATATCATGGTGTGCAGGAGAATGGATGCTTGTAGATAAATGCCTCCGCTTGGCATTAGTCAACCGGTTCAACAAGAATGAAGTCTTCAAGTGTCTCGTACATTGGGGTACTGGAACTGTTAATCTAGAGCTTTGGTCTGAGCAAAGGCCTGTTTCAAATCAATCACCTCTTCAAATAGCTCATGAATACGAGGTGATAAGCATATCCTAAGCGTGAATTGGAACTGGAAAGCCGTCGAGAATTATTAACCTATGTCTCCAATTGTGCACCGTTGTTGTTGTCTTCAAGCTCTACTTGGTCCTCCTTGTAATATAGAGGTCACTTTTCGTGGGTTGAGAATTGGGAATTTTCTCCCCTCAGCATTCAGCTGTTGGCTGGAATGATCAGTAGCCTTAAAACATGTAGGATGCAACAATAAGTCCAGTTTATCAATCATTCAGTTGAGGAAATAATTGTGAGAATCTAATCAAATTGAAATGCATTGGACAGATTCAGATACAATCTTCAATCCCTAGTCCCTACCTAAGGTAGAAATTGCCCGCGTTGGAGGTCTTGCAAGTGCCTGATATTACGATTAACGTGAAGCGCGCAAATTAAGTTAAAAACAACTTTGGTTAGATCTGATTAGTTAAATGATTGCGTTTGAGTCTGCAAGAAATGGAGTCAATGATAGGTATTTTTTTTTTTTTTTAAAGGGATAGCTTTTGCGTATAATTGTTTACTCAATTAAATGGCAAACGAGCAAGCAATTTGTGAGTAGTTCAATCACAATTCTATTGGAGCTCAAGCTACTCAAATATGGTCATCAAATCGAGCTCGAGCCTTTAAGTATTTGGTGCCCAAAGTTTGGGTTGGCTAACATGACATTTATATTTATGACTTTTGATGTAAAAGATATTTTTATTTGTAAAGTGCATTCAGGATGTATTATATTTATTGATAAGGTACTAAACAGGTTTGACGTATCTTCCATAAATAAAATTTACTAGAGAATAGAGCGCATATCACGTCTAAATTAACAATTTCTTATTAACAAAAAAAAAGAGTTCAACACACTTTCATATGTTAAATCTGATTTTTGACCGACAAAATTCTGGCTACCTCCCCGAGGACTTCTTACTTGGGCATTGCAGCCTCCAACCACCACCAGGGTGACTTCCTTTAAGGGCCGTTTCAGAGTTTTGCAACACAGTTTAGTTTCGTTTCTTATCTCTAAGCGTACTCAGATGAAAAGTATGAAAAGTTATGAAAAAAACTTCTTCTTCTATTAATGAAGAGATTGTTGTACAAGATAAGTTTGGCACATTACTCTCTCTCTCTCTCTCTTCATTCACTAGACATGAGAGAAAATTTTACAAGACAATTGGTTTCTTCGATAAGTTGAGTTGCCAAAGTTGAATTGAAAGTTGAAAGTTGAATTCCCTACCTATTTATATAGGTTGGCGGACTTCAATACCGGACTTTACTTGGTGTTTTCCACGGACGGACTTGTTCTAGCTTTAATCCCGCGGACCTAAACAAAATATTTTGGATTTCGGGAGTGACGTAAGTACTTACGTCTTATTCCATACTTTAACCGCTTAAGACCGTGTCCTTATTTTCTTTTTTCTCCTTGGTACAAGCTGAATATGTGTTATTTTTTTGCTTTCTCGTCCTGCATAAAGTTTTGATAGCTTTGTTGTTGGATTTTATTCAACAGCTTTCAGGCAAGTACATGATATTACAACTAACATGGAGCGCGAAATTAAGTTAAAAACAACTTTGGTTAGATCTGATTAGTTAAATCATTGCATTTGAGTTTGCAAGAAATAGAGTCAATGATAGATTTTTTTTCCCCCTAAAGGATAGCTTTTGCGTATAATTGTTTATTCAATTAAAAGGGGTGACAAACGAGCAAGTAATTTGGGAGCAACAATTGGATTCATGCTTGAGCTGCTTGAATATGGTCATCGAATTGAACTCGAGTCTTAAGGTATCCTGCATGAAAGCTCGTCGAGCTTTTCAAGTTTCATATTCTATTATTTTTTCATAATTGTTAAATTACTTAAAAATCTATTTTTTTAAAAAAAAATTATGTCTTACTATTCGAACTTGAGCATAAACTCAATCTCAATTTGCTTCTTGAGCGCATTCGAGTTTGAATTTGAGCTCCCTATACTTTACACGAGCCCAAGTTCGTCTTTCGATATTGAAAATTGATTGACTGCCTAAGGTACCCATTGGATGTACCCTTACAATGAGAAGAGGGAGAGGGGGTATCATAAGCAAGGTGTCTTCAAACCAGTCTCGAGCATGAAAGTCTTATGTTTGATAACACTTTTATTTTTTACAACACTGAAAATTGTCTCTAGTTATATCCATATCTTACATATATAAAGCACGAATAGCTTGTGAACAGTGCCGATGGACCGGTTATGCCGTTATTTGTGCGATCTTGAGGGGCGTTTTGGTCTTTTGTTGATGGGTGTCAGTGGCTCTGCTGGCATTTTGCTTCCGTCCGCTGGCTCTCTTCGATTGTAACTTTGCAGGTCCACGTGGCTTTCAATTTTGGTAGTCAACAATTGCTATTAGTTAGTGGGCGGTTGCGTCAGCAATATTCTTTCTTTTCTCTTAGCTTCTATTCTTCTTCTTAGTTTCTTTGGCAGCTTAAGAAATGTCTTGAAAAGTTTCTTTCTTAAAAAAAAATGCAATTTAAGAAATGGATTATAATTTTTGAACTTTTACAGTAGGTCCAATTTTTTTTCTTTTGAGCATGAAAAAAATGATTCAATAAATACAAATTATCAAAACCAAAATCATCAAAATCTCCAAAAAAAAAAAAAATAGACAGCCTAAAAAAGGGAAGAAAGAAAGAAAAATAAGAAAATATGTATATTCACCCTTGCAAGTTAAACTTGTTCAATATTGAGACTTAAGAAATGGATTATAATTTTTGAACTTTTACAGTAGGTCCAATTTTTTTTCTTTTGAGTATGAAAAAAGATTCAATAAATACAAATTATCAAAACCAAAATCATCAAAATCTCAAAAAAAAAAAAAAGGAAACAGACAGCCTAAAAAAGGGAAGAAAGAAGGAAAATAAGAAAATATGTATATTCACCCTTGCAAGTTAAACTTGTTCAATATTGAGAGTCCTATGCTCATTTTCAATAGATGATATCTTGTCCAAAAAAACCACTGTCGCTCCCTCCACTCTTGAACACTTTTAATCTATCAATCAAATAATCATCTGAATTGCAACAAAAAGAATAGGATCCAATATGAAACCCTGATTAGGAGACATGGTAGTATATATAAACCGAGGTCATGGAGGGATAGAGTTGAATAAAAATTATGTGTCATGAATATAGACCTATTAGTGTAAAACAAAAAAGCCACTGAATATACAAAAAATATTAATTCAATTTTACATTGGTTTGAAAATATTTTTAAATATGTTTGAATGCTCATTCAAGTCTAGCAAACAAAAGAAAATGACAAACCCGTTTTATAATTGCTTTTCTTTATTTCTTTCTTCTAAAAGATTGTTAAATGTGAAGTACTAGCAAATAGAAAGTGTCAAAAAAAATGGAAATTGTCAAATTGCTTGTCTTAGAGAAGCAACGCAACTAATAAGCAAGGCTACACATTACATGTATAGTCATATGCCTTTTAGTTCTACCTAATATTAGGTACTACTTACTGATTAATGCTATATTAAGAATGTAAGATAACCTGATTTCAAAACCATATTTATTTGTGTAATTAGGAAAAAACATACACTCACACACATGACTATTATATCTAACAAATAAAAAAAAAACACACAAACATAACAGCAAAATAATTAATGAGTCTCAGCTACCTGACGCCATGCGTCAGGGCTAAAAAACTAGTGTTATATGAAAACGACTTGATCTGCAATAGATTGGGACTTTAACTAAATTTGATTATGTGGTTGTAAATTGCCAATGAAATCAGACTTGCATATAGGCTTACTCAACATCTATAACAATACGAAAACATGGGAATCTCACGTATCAAATAATTGATGCTTGCACGAAATTAAAGATGAAGTGCATGAGCATTAAGTAGAGAACCAAATAATTGATGACTACCCAAAATTGAAGAAGAAATGTGACAGGTGCCGAACCTGTGCAATAATAATAAATAAAGCCTAACTACCACCTAAAGCAGTCAATAGTCAATTCGAGTACTGGAGCAGGGACTCTAGGTGTGCAATGGGTTACTTGATTCACCCTGTTCCCGAAGAGTTTGCTTAATCCGATATACCTGAATTAATTATTTAACTGAAGTCCCTAACTAGTAGACAGTGGTAAGCAGGGTCGTCTCCTCAGGGACTGGAGAGATATTTGTTTCCTTTTGAAGTCAAGATTAATGGGGGGTTTTGGTATCGAATGCCAACTAAACAAATTAACTGCAGAAAAGAATTAATTAAAAGAAATAAATGAGAGAAACTCTAGCCAAGGGTATACTTCAGAAATGGTTCATGCACTGATCATTGATTCATGGATAATTCCAACATTTACCAATAGATTGGTTATAGTTGTCTCGCACGCGCTAAACAACCAACCCTTCCGTAATTTATCGATAGCTAAGGTACGACCGTTAGCTATTTCTCTAACCCAAAAACAACCCTAGGTACGACCGTAGGATTCAATTTCCAGATTGCATTAATAATTAGAAAGACCCAATCCTAACCAATAAACACGCTACGAGGGTTTATCTAAGCTAAATCATATATTCCCCTGACATAAATCCAATTATATCAGTTGCTACTGGGATAGAGGTAACGAACAATTACGGATTCAATTACCCCTATATAGCAAAATAGCCTATATGAATAATTAACTATTGCGCACTAATCAATCATACACAAGGCTATAGCGATTAAAAGCAAGGAACATGTAAATACCAATAAATGAAGAAAATAATTAAAAACGGTTTAGATCTCACAGTAAACGTTGAACCAATTCGTCAGTTGATTCCTCGGCTAGAATTAGGGGTTTAGTTCCCCATTAGTGGAGAGTAGGCCGCGCGTGGAAAATCGGGCGAAGTCACCGTATCTGACCTTTTGGTCAAGAGCAAAAGACAAGAGCAAGGGATCCGAGTTTCCTGCAAATGTGCAGCCCAATCGTACAAGAGTCAACAACGGCGGCTTCCTTTTTGCTTTCTTTCTTTCCTCACAAAAACAACATACGAGAGGTTGCTTTGCTTGGTTTTGTTTCAATCAATTCACACAAGATAGAAAAAGCAAGATACAAAGTCAACAATTGCGGCCCTCTTGTCTCTTTTCCTGATTGCTAAGTAGAAGACATACGGGAGAAAAGGTTTCTCAATTGTTTTCTTCTACAATTCGGTCAAGGCTAATAGAAAAATTCACAGGAATCACCAAAGTCCACAAGAGTGGTTAATGTCTGCTGCTCTCTCTTCCCCTCTGCCAAGATGCGGCGCACAGTGTCCTTTCCCAAAAAAACAAAGAAAACTCTCCCTGGAACCTAAGCCGCGCGAGAGAGATAAAATACCATCCCCCCACAATAGTTGAAAAACTGTTACTTCTTCAAAATTGCAGCCAGACTCCCTAGAAAAATATTAAAACAAAATCTATTACAATTAGGTATCTTCAGCTTCTCAAACGGGCCCCACGTCCGAGGAATCTTCTAAAAGTTGGATTTAAGCACTTTTCAGCAACCGTTCCTGCAATTAGCACCAAAACAAAATATCAGTAGAATCCACCCAATTAACGAAAATACATAGTCAATAAACTATGCAATAATGCCCAAAATACCCACTAAAATGCAACCTATCAATCTCCCCACACCTGAACTATGCTTGCCCTCAAGCATAATTAACTCAGAAGTATAATCAAGATGCTAAGCGAATCACAGCAGTTCATACCAAGAATGCCATTCCAAGATCCCCAATAACCTTATCGAAATCAGAATATACCAAATCAGCACTACTCGCTTCACTCCAAAGTGTATATGAAATGTGCACAAGATGGCTCTTAAAACAACACAATAGAATGACACTACCATAAGCTTGCTCATATATCATATCTCCACCACTTACTCATGAATTTAAATGCAGCAATCAAGGGACTTCAAAAGGTTGTAATGGGGCTAGGGTGAGAAGGTAGGATAAAAAGGAGTAAAAAGGGTGCAAAAGTATAAAGAAAGTGCTCAGAAATTCATTACACAGATTCTTGCACATTGGGAACTTCAAGGCATCTCAACCATTACACAAGTGAAGCAAATTAGCACTTGCCCCAACCTTCGACTTTTCTTTTCATCTTTTGTTCATTCATCTACTTCCCTTTTGTCATCCTCCTTTTTTCTCTTTTTTTTTTCAACCAGCACCCCAGAAATCATTTGTACTTGTTGATTTCCTGCACTTTGTCTTCTTTTCACATTGTCCTCTTTTCTTCTCTTTTTTTTCCTTCTTTTTTTTTTTTTTGACAAACATAAATGAGTGTAATGCCCTTCGAATAATACTCCAAGAGTCTGTATAATGAAATCAAAGCACTTCTTCACACGAGGTTCAAAAAGAAAGTCTAACAAGAGGTTGCACGGCTAGGAGCTGGGGTTTCAAGCAAAGAATAGGATGTAAAGCTCAACTTGGCTCCCTAATGGTAATATAATCCAAGGGTGAGGTTTGAGAAAGTCCAAAACGGCTCATTCCTAGGTGCCCTATCATTTCAATGCATTAAATTCATTTAAATGTGATTTTGACATGCACAACCGAGCAAGTTCTAGAATGACAAACCATGTGCACTAACCACTCAAAGAAACGAAAAATTAGGCTCAAAAATCGCACGAGTGGTCAAATTTATGTCAAGTTCAGCATATTCATCAATCAATTCATTATCGAGGAAAATATAACACCCCATGGCATGAACTTGCTACGTACACTCATATCTTAATTGCATTCATCACAGTTTAAAGAAGGGACTACTAAGGCAAGGGAAAAAAAAATTTAAACAGACAACTAAAAACACAACCACAGCATAATTAACCCTCCCCCTCACCTAAACCTGACATTGCCCTCAATGTAAGCAAAGTAAGACCAAATTAGAGGTATTGGGGCAACAACACTTCCCTTAAAACGGAGGAGGGCAGAAATGAATCACGGCTGCGGAGGAAAAGGCGGGCGGAAGCCCACGTGATGGAGATACTGCGCTATATTCTGGGCCACCCCGCCCATTTGCCGCTCCATCCGATCCATACGAGTGTCCATGTGCTGCATCTGGAATCGGAGGGCTGCAAGCTGGCTATCGACGGAGGAAGATGGTGGAGGCGCCGAAGAGGATGGTCCGGGGGCACCCGTGGACGGACCACCGGCCTCCGGAGCAGCGGATTTGGAAGTTTTGCGCTTCGGAGGGACGGAGATTGGCCCCGGAGGAGCAAACTGGAAAGCACCATTCACCTGTCGCACAAGACCCATTTTCTCCAAACAAACCAAATCAAGAGGCTCCATAATACAAGCACGATGCAAGTTATGATTATTCAAGTCCAAAACCCCAAGATTTACAGCTAACTGAGTGATAAAGGAGCCTAAGATTAATGGTTTATTTTTCTTACTTAGCACAGTGCGGAGGTGGAGGGCAAACCAGCTACCTAGATTGACCCTAGTCCGAGTGACCATGCACCATACGAAAAAGAACTCGGGCTTAGTCAGAGTACCCGAGCTATCCTTCCTACCTGAGAAACTATAGGCCATGAATCTATGTAAATAGCGGTAGGCGGCACTCTTAAGATAAGAAGCCTTAGACTGACTGGGGTCATAGCATTGCTGGTCAACTGACAAGCCACTCCAATAATCGAGGTAATGAGAGAAAAATGGCTCTATATACTCGCACGCACTGTGCATATACTCCTCACTCTGGGAGTAAGGAATATCAATAAACCCAAGAGCCAAATTAAACTCAGTGATAGATTGGTTGAACTCTCTACCCATTAATCGATACCTCACAACCCCAGGAGTGGTAACGGAGAATTCCTCAGGAATATTAAATTCAAAGGTAGCATAGAATTCCTACGTGAGTTCAGTAAAAGCAGGTTGATTTATAGAAGCATAGCGGGCCCAACCTACATTAGTCAAGTACTGTGCGACCTCATCCCTCAGGTTTAGCAAATCAAGTGTAGGGCCATGAAGGTATTTACAAGGAATTATTTTCCTTGTGCAAGCCGAAGCATACCGCTCCTTGTCGGCAGCCCGGGTGAAGGTCAAATGACCGCCAAAATGGGTCGGAGAGGAGATATGAACCTCCCTATTCCGTCCAAGGCGGGTACGAGGCCCTCCAGGCCCAGTCGATGGGGCAGGTCCCTCTAAGGGGACCGTAGGCTGAGGAGATGAAGTGGAAGGCTTATTCTTGCTTTTGGTTTTCGGTTTAGTCATTGGGGGTTGGAAAAGAAGGCAAAGTCAAGGTGAAGTCGGATAAAACGGAGCGGTGGTTAATGAATAAAGCAAAGGGTCCCCAAACACAGCTCCAAGCCCCAACAATTGAACAAATAGCAACCAAATAGCCCAAGAATCAATTAAGTAGATAAACAATAAAAATTGCACCCAAAAACTAATTAAACACGGAAACCACGAAAACTTCCCCAAATTCTACCAAACAATCTCAAAAATTACTTAATTAAACAACCGCAGCAAAATTCCCCCAAAAACTATTAAAGAAACAACCAGAGTGAAAACTTTCCACCAACATCTCTGATTGAGCACCAAATTTTACCAATAGACCACAATCAACCACAGATATATCACAGCACCCAAAATCAAGCAAGAAATTGAAAATCTGGCCTCAGCTAAGAAATTAAAATCTGGCATCAGCTAAGAAAGTAAAAATCTGGCCTCAGCTAATTAGTGACAGAAAATTAAAGAAAGAAATCACCGGAGGTTTGGAGGAGGCAGTGGTTGCGAAGTAAAGAGTAGGGGAGATCCTGTGCTGCTGGCTCAGATGGGGCGCGCGGCAACCTCTCGTGTTGGAGTGGCTGCTCTGTACGCGCGGAGGAGGCAGCGGCCTTGGTCAGGTTGCGCGCTGGAGCGAGTCGCGCGCAGGGGCGGTGTCGCGCGAGGTTTTGGGCTGGAGATGCTGATGCTGCGCGCGGCAACTGCTGCTTCGCGCGCCTGCTGCTGGCTGGATCTGGACCAGCGCAGGGGGACGCGCGCGGTTTGGTTCTGGCTGCGCACTGGCGCGCGGCAGACGAGGCTGGGCTTCGCGCGGCGCTGGTGCTGTTGGGCAGCGCGCAGGTGCGGAAGCTGCTGGTGGCGCGAGACGCGGCTGGGCAGCGGCGTGGTGGGCGGCGATCCAGCAGCGTTCGAAGTGGCGGAAGGCGGCCAAGGAGAAAAGAAGAAAGAAGAAGAAGAGGAAAAAGAAAGAAAAAGAAGAAGAAAGAAGAAAGAAAGAAAAGAAAGGAAGAAAAGAAGAAGTAGGTCTACGGAAGTTTTTTTTTTTTTTTTTTTTAACGTGACCACCTGGCGTGGGCACGCTCAATTGCTATGAAGTCCGCAGAACCTGATCGAAAATTTCTTCTCCTCAGGCGTGACCACCTGGCGTGGGCACGCTCAATTGCTATGTAGTCCGCAAATTTTGAACGAAAATTTCCTCCGTCAGGCGTGACCACCTGGCGTGGGCACGTCTAACTACTATGGAGTTCGCAGAACCTGAGCGAAAATTCCTTTTCCTCAGGCGTGGCCACCTGGCGTGGGCACGCCTAACCACTAATCTCCTGCCGCAAAACATCAAACCATCAATTGACACTAATACATAACTAAAACTTCAAAAATGCATAAAAACTAAAACAAATAGTCTTGGGTTGCCTCCCAAGTAGTGCCTTTCTTTTATGTCTTTGGCTAGACATGGCCAAAACCCTCAAGCATAATAAAGTGGATCTTGGAGGTGTTCAACTTCCACTTCTTCAACATAGAAACCCTCATAATAAGGTTTGAGACGATGGCCATTCACCACGAACTTTTTCTCCGTTTTCAAACTTTGGATTTCTACTGCACCATAATGGAACACATTAGAAACGACAAATGGACCAATCCAACGAGAACGCAACTTACCGGGAAAAAGTTTAAGCCTTGAGTGATACAAGAGGACCTTTTGCCCCACTACAAAAGTTCTCCTAGAAACCTGCTGATCATGAAAGATTTTACTCTTTTCTTTATAGATCGTGGCATTCTCATACGCCTCATTTCTTATTTCTTCCAACTCTTGTAGCTGCAATTTCCTTTGGACCCCTGCTTCATCTACTCCCATGTTACATTGCTTCACTGTCCAAAACGCCTTGTGTTCGAACTCCACGGGGAGATGGCAAGCCTTACCGAAGACAAGTCTATACGGAGACATCCCAATCGGCGTCTTATACGCGGTTCTATAAGCCCATAGTGCGTCTTCTAACTTTAAACTCCAATCCTTCCTATCCGGGCGCACCATCTTCTCCAAGATCGACTTTATTTCCCTGTTTGACACTTCGGCCTGACCGTTCGCCTGCGGGTGATACGGTGTGGATACCTTATGCAGTACACCGTATTTTCGAAACAAAGCCGTGATAGTCTTGTTGCAAAAATGTGTCCCTCTATCACTAACCACAGCTCTTGGCATTTCAAAACGGACAAAGATATTAGATTTTAAGAAATCTGCAACCACTCTAGAATCGTTAGTACGGGTGGCTTTAGCTTCCACCCATTTAGAAACATAATCTACAGCGAGTAAAATGTATAGGAAACCAAAAGATGAGGGAAAAGGACCCATAAAATCTATCCCCCAAACATCAAAAATTTCAACAAATAACATGGGGGTTTGAAGCATTTGGTCCCTACGAAACATATTCCCTACCCTTTGACACCTATCACAGGATTTACAGAATAAATAAGCATCTTTGAACAGGGTAGGCCAATAAAAGCCACTCTCTAACACTTTGCGAGCTGTTCGCTTGGGCCCAAAATGCCCTCCACATGCAAATGAATGGCAAAAATTTAGAATGGAGTGAAATTCACCTGCACTTACACACCTCCTGAGCACTTGATCCGAACATTGCCTCCAAAGGTACGGGTCGTCCCAAATGTAATATTTGGCATCACTCTTTAACTTATCTCTCTTAGCCTTCGGCCACCCTGCAGGCAGTTGATTAGTCACTAAAAAGTTTACTAGATCGGCATACCAGGGTACAGACGCGTTCGCAGCAAGTAGTTGTTCCTCTGAAAATGCCTCCCTCAATGGTGGCTCCTCCTTATGAGCAAGTAGGCGGCTCAAGTGATCAGCAACCAAGTTTTCTGCCCCACTTTTATCTTTAATCTCCAAGTTAAACTCTTGAAGAAGCAGGATCCATCTGATGAGCCTTGGTTTAGCATCCTTCTTCGTCATCAAGTATCTCAAGGCTGCATGATCAGAGAAAACTGTTATTTTTGCACCTAACAAATAAGGTCTAAATTTTTCTAATGCAAAAACCACAGCTAGCAATTCTTTCTCTGTTGTAGAGTAGTTGAGCTGAGCTCCATTTAACGCCTTCGATGCATAGTAGATTGCATGTGCAGCTCTACCAATCCGTTGCCCCAGCACCGCCCCCACTGCGTAGTCACTTGCGTCACACATTATCTCAAACGGGAGGCTCCAGTCTGGAGTATAGCTGACACGTTTTCTCCCACCGCCACTCGTTCATCTCCCCTTAGCTTCCTCTTGTGGGTGCACAAGTCCTTCAAAAATTTGGCATATTTCGGTATCTGCTTGATTGCATCCAGTAGGGGGATGTTAATCTCTACTTTCCTGAATACATCCAAAAGTTCCTTTTCCTTCTCTACTTTCCTTGTCTTTTCCAACCTGCAAGGAAAAGGGGGTAAGTTAGAGCTAATAGTGACTGGAGAGGTGGAGGTTACCTTAGGATCTTCACGAACACGTCCTTCCTCCTCAATTTCCTTTTCTATATCCTCCTCGCTTTTGCTTTTTGAATTCTTCACTTTAGGTTCTTCCAGCTCCTTGCCACTCCTCAGCGTCATGGCACTTACATTCCTGGGATTTACCTCGGGTTGCGATGGCAGCTTCCCATAAACGTGAGATTCCAAGCGGTTGATGGTAGTTGCCAGTTGACTTATTCGAACATCTTGGTCCTTCTTGTCAGCTTTGGTGTCCTGCTGGAGCTGCTCGGTTTTCGCGGCCAAGGATCTGATCTCCTGTTGAAGCTGTGTAGTAGTTGCGGCCAGGTTGGTAGTAGTCGTGGCCAGGTTCTTGACTAGGTCCTCCAAGGAGCTTCCTGTATTGGAGGATGAGGGTTGAGGTTTTGGTTGCCAAGGCTGGTAGAATCCTGGTGGACGATTCGGGAATGAACCTTGTTGCCTGTTCCCATAACTGAGATTGGGATGGTCTCTCCAATCGGGGTTGTATGTGTTGGAATACGGGTCATACTGCCTGCGGGGCGCGGGCACGCCTCCGGCCATATTTACCTGTTCCGCCCCGTCCTCTTGCAGAATGGGGCACGAATCCGTGCAGTGGTCCATGCTAGTACAGATTCCACACACCTTCGCTCGCGGTGTGTCTCTCATGGCCAATTGCCTGACGACCGACGTCAACTCTGACAGTTGCTACTGGACGGATGACGTCTCTGCCTCATTGACTCTACGGGTAGGATTGCTCTCACGGAAGCCGAACTGCTGAGAATTTTCTGCCATGGCTTCAATAAGGTCCCACGCTTCCCTCGGTGTCTTGTTCGCCAGGGCTCCTCTACTCGCAGCGTCAATAATACTCCTGTCAGTTGACTGGAGTCCTTCATAGAAGTACTGAATCAGCAGTTGTTCACTAATTTGATGCTGTGGGCATCTCTTGCACAACCTGTTGAACCTTTCCCAATAGTCATACAAGGACTCCCCGGAGTACTGCTTGATGCTGCATATCTCCTTTCTCAAACTCGCAGCCCGGGATGCAGGGAAAAATTTTTCTAGGAATTTCTTCTTCAATTGTGCCCACGTGGTGATACTACCTGCAGGTAGGTAGTATAACCAATCCTTCGCTGCATCCTTGAGAAAGAATGGGAAAGCTCTAAGTCTTATTTGCTCCTTAGTGACCGCAGGAGGTTTCATACTAGAGCAAACTACTTCGAACTCCTTGACATGTTTGTGGGGTTCCTCGCCAGAAAGGCCATGGAACGATGGTAGGAGTTGAATCAATCCCGATTTCAGCTCGAAGGAGGTATTCTCAGCCAGAGTTGGGAACGTGATGCACAAGGGCTGATGAGTCAGCTCCGGGGTAGCCAGCTCCCTCAATGTCTGGGTGTTGGCCATGCTAAATTCGTCTCTTACTGACTCGTTTGCAGAAAATAAGTGCCCTTCTTTTCGTCTCTTGGTCTCTTGCCGTCGCCTACGCGCTGCCTTCTCAACCTCAGGATCGTATACCAAGTCACCTGTACGAAAAGAACGGGGCATAAACTAGCAAAAATACCAAGAAAAAGAAGAATAAAATAAAACAAAATAAACACTGAATTCAAAAAGAAGCAAATACTTCAAACGCCAGTCCCCGGCAACGGCGCCAAAAATTGACAGGTGCCGAACCTGTGCAATAATAATAAATAAAGCCTAACTACCACCTAAAGCAGTCAATAGTCAATTCGAGTACTGGAGCAGGGACTCTAGGTGTGCAATGGGTTACTTGATTCACCCTGTTCCTGAAGAGTTTGCTTAATCCGATATACCTGAATTAATTATTTAACTGAAGTCCCTAACTAGTAGACAGTGGTAAGCAGGGTCGTCTCCTCAGGGACTGGAGAGATATTTGTTTCCTTTTGAAGTCAAGATTAATGGGGGGTTTTGGTATCGAATGCCAACTAAACAAATTAACTGTAGAAAAGAATTAATTAAAAGAAATAAATGAGAGAAACTCTAGCCAAGGGTATACTTCAGAAATGGTTCATGCACTGATCATTGATTCATGGATAATTCCAACATTTACCAATAGATTGGTTATAGTTGTCTCGCACGCGCTAAACAACCAACCCTTCCGTAATTTATCGATAGCTAAGGTACGACCGTTAGCTATTTCTCTAACCCAAAAACAACCCTAGGTACGACCGTAGGATTCAATTTCCAGATTGCATTAATAATTAGAAAGACCCAATCCTAACCAATAAACACGCTACGAGGGTTTATCTAAGCTAAATCATATATTCCCCTGACATAAATCCAATTATACCAGTTGCTACTGGGATAGAGGTAACGAACAATTACGGATTCAATTACCCCTATATAGCAAAATAACCTATATGAATAATTAACTATTGCGCACTAATCAATCATACACAAGGCTATAGCGATTAAAAGCAAGGAACATGTAAATACCAATAAATGAAGAAAATAATTAAAAACGGTTTAGATCTCACAGTAAACGTTGAACCAATTCGTCAGTTGATCCCTCGGCTAGAATTAGGGGTTTAGTTCCCCATTAGTGGAGAGTAGGCCGCGCGTGGAAAATCGGGCGAAGTCACCGTATCTGACCTTTTGGTCAAGAGCAAAAGACAAGAGCAAGGGATCCGAGTTTCCTGCAAATGTGCAGCCCAATCGTACAAGAGTCAACAACGGCGGCTTCCTTTTTGCTTTCTTTCTTTCCTCACAAAAACAACATACGAGAGGTTGCTTTGCTTGGTTTTGTTTCAATCAATTCACACAAGATAGAAAAAGCAAGATACAAAGTCAACAATTGCGGCCCTCTTGTCTCTTTTCCTGACTGCTAAGTAGAAGACATACGGGAGAAAAGGTTTCTCAATTGTTTTCTTCTACAATTCGGTCAAGGCTAATAGAAAAATTCACAGGAATCACCAAAGTCCACAAGAGTGGTTAATGTCTGCTGCTCTCTCTTCCCCTCTGCCAAGATGCGGCGCACAGTGTCCTTTCCCAAAAAAACAAAGAAAACTCTCCCTGGAACCTAAGCCGCGCGAGAGAGATAAAATACCATCCCCCCACAATAGCTGAAAAACTGTTACTTCTTCAAAATTGCAGCCAGACTCCCTAGAAAAATATTAAAACAAAATCTATTACAATTAGGTATCTTCAGCTTCTCAAACGGGCCCCACGTCCGAGGAATCTTCTAAAAGTTGGATTTAAGCACTTTTCAACAACCGTTCCTGCAATTAGCACCAAAACAAAATATCAGTAGAATCCACCCAATTAACGAAAATACATAGTCAATAAACTATGCAATAATGCCCAAAATACCCACTAAAATGTAACCTATCAATCTGCAAGATTAAACGGTTCAAAAAAGAAAAAAGAAAAAACGAGTACCTACCTAATTTGTTTACTCAATATTTATGTGCACTAAAACATAAAATGAAAAGGTCAATCTTCCTTTTTAAAAAAAAAATATTTATTCCCTAGTCCCAGAAGGGGTGAAATTTAAGAAATGGGAAAAGAAAGAGGAATTTGAACCCAAGAAATCCAAGTATTGGGTCAATCTTCGTATTGTTGTCATATTTGTAAATTAATAATAATAATAATAGAATGGACTGGTTTGGGTAATCATTAAATCTTATGTTGGAACAAATATCTTAACTTCACAGTAAATTATGCCCAAAATTCGGATCACTTTAATTAAATTGCAGCAATTGATTAATTATTTTAATTTTCTGTTAACCTTGATCTTTTTTTGCACTAAACGGAAAATATATGTAAATTGGTTAAATTTTTACTTTCCATTGGTAGGACAAATTTTGCAAAACATTTAAAAATTTTACAAATCATTTAAGAGGGCAAATTTTTTAGAGTATTGCCCAAAAATGAAAATTTAAAAAAATATGCTACAATATGGGGCATTTCTCAATATATGTTCCTCGTGTGGGTCAAATTATTAGTTTTAACTTTTTTTTTCTAAAAAAAAAGGGGTACCCGTGCCAATATTTATAAATTGACCAATTTATAAAAAGAGCTCGGCGTGTTGTATTAAATTTTTCTTTTTAATCTGCTGTGCGACACAACAACTTAATATGCTTAATTTTTTACCTCTTTTTTTTTTAACTTTTTGGAAGACCTTTTGCAACTAATTATTTAGCAAATTTAAACTATCTAAAATCATCAGAAATATGTGATTTAAATTATGAAACTAATTTTGTTATTTGTTTTAATATTTAATTCTCAATCAAGTTAATTATGTAACTTTAATTATCTAAGTTTAAGTAAGTATTATGAGTGTCTAATTTAAGTTAGAGTTGTGCATAAGAAATAAAATAGTAGTTTAATTGTAGAATAAAATTTTTTGGCAAATAATGCAATTATACTAAATAAAAAAAATGTGTTGAACCTAAAACCTTACGTCCTTACCCCCGTCAAGAATTCAAGACCACCAAATTCCCCTTAAATTAGATGCCAAACCATTCAAATTTGCTCCATACACATATCTTCATTTAGAGAAGACTAAAATTCACAGACACGTGAAAAATATTATCTTATAGAATTATAGAGAAATGCCAGAGTCTTTTGGATCACCAGCTCTTCTAGTCAAATTCGCATTGACCAATGACAATTAAGCAGTTCAACCATCAAGGACAAATTTCCCATGTGATATTCTAGATGAACAAAATGGTGCAAATGTCTTTTAAGAAATAGACTTAAGGTCAAGATACCACCAAATAAAAACGGATCCTGCTGGCATTCAAAAAACTGCATCGAGAACTCATTCTGGTTTATATGAATTTCTTGTTATGTCCTTTGGCTTGAAAAATGCACTTGCCCCCTTTCAAACTTTTGATGAATTCTGTATTTCAGCCATACATCAAAAATTTGTTTTGTATTTTTTGATGATATCTTGATCGACAACCGGATTATCAAACTCATTCGCATCATTTTTCTATTGTCCTTGAAACTTTTAGAACACACTCTCTCTAAGCAAAGATGTATAAATCTTCATTTGGCCAAGACAAGGTACAGTATTCCGGGCATATAGTTACTAGTCCAGGTGTGCGTGTTGATCCAGATAAGATTGAGGCAGCATATAGTGACTAATGCAGGTGTGCGTGTTGATCCAGATAAAATTAAGGCAATGCCGACTTTGCCTCCTCCTACTAGTATAAAAGCTCTAAGAGGTTTTCTTAGGTGGACTAGTTATTATAGGAGGTTTGTAGAGGGGCATGGTGTATGGCAAAAACACATTGATTTATTTGAAAGTAAAGCTATTCATTTGGGATTTTGCAGCAGATATAGCATTTCAGAAGCTTAAAGTTACTAAATGATTCTATTAAAAAAATTGAAGGACTAGCTATTTCAATCATTTCTTCTTTTGTTTCTTTCTTTAAATGTTACATCAGTGAACAAACAATGTTCCTGTGAACTATAGTTTGAATAGATGAATACCTAACTCCTAACTAATCAAATGGTTGTAGAGATACAAAATCCATGAACAATTGATTTATACTTTTAATGATTCTTAAGTTTTATCAAATATCTCACAAATCCAAATTTAAACCAAAAACCTGTAAACACCACATGACAAGCAAGAGTTTACAATAAATTACAGTTTCGTTTAACAGGGTTAAGGTTACTGCCCTTTTTAGTAAGGGAAAGGGTAGGAATGGTTATAGTTCTGAATAGTGTAACATGTTAGATTAATTACTTGTTGACCATATAAATGTAATAGGCAAATAAATATAACATTATATATTGTATCGTACATGTATGAGAGGACAAATTAAGTACATATACAGATAGTCATGAACCTAATTAATGAATTACATATAACTGAAGTCATGAATCTAAATTAAGTGATTAATGAACTTATCTTTTACATATATGGAAAACTTCATATAAATAAATTATATACATTTTTTACTATGTAAGTACATTTTTTGAAACAAGTGATTCATGATAAGAGTTATCTTATCAAGGAGCAAGATTCAATGAGCTTTATCAATAATCAATGATGAGAATGGTCATTTGTACCTCTATATATAGGCTTTTGAATCAACCAAGTTTGTGCATTATTCCATCATTAGAGCAAACATAGTGAGTGTAGGAGAGAGCATATGGTCTGTTTCAATTTTGTATTTATAATTTATAATTCATGGTTGAAAATCCTAATCTTATATGCAACATTGTTTCAATAAAATTGTGATATTTCGTCACTATTTTTATCCATCTCCACATAATAAGTACATCTTGTTTATGAGATTTTACAAGTAGTTAACCATAAATTAGAACTTCCCCTGTCCCTTCCGGAAACTGGACTGTACCACTTCTATGGCACTTTCTAGGGTGAATTCTTAGTTTATGATGAAAAAACAAAGAAGTTCTACAATTGGGGCGGTTTTTGAAGGTTGTTCTACAAATGGGGGGTCTTCGCATTCTGGGAATGCGAGCTCAGTGAGGAATATAGTGAATATAGTGAATCAGTGAATGATATTAGTTCTTTTACCACTAATTTGGGTTGCAAATAATGTTTGGTCCTGTACAGTGGTTAATGCTCCGGCATTTCTTAAGCTTGGATTCTTTAAATTCTCATGGTCTTCATTTTTTTTTCAATTTCCAACTTCAGGTATTGACTACTCAAACCTGGATTTTTTTGGAATATTCTCGATTTTTCATTTCTTTCTCAGTTATTAGTACGTAGATTACTGTAGCTGAACTCCTACAAATTTATGTGAATGGGTTGCCCATTTTTTAGAAAATTTTTATATTATTTCTTAAACACTGTTGTCCAACCAAAATTTTACTTTTCCAACATATTATCTCTCTATAGTATGTCACTAAAATACGACACCATTATTCTTAAATAAGGTTTCCAAATATACTAAATTTCAATTTAAACGTAAGTCTTGTCGATGCTTACATGTCTGGTCTTTCTATTTATTGCAGTAATAAGGGAGGTGTCCAAAATAAAGGAAAGGGAGGTGTCCAATGGTTCAAGGAAAGGGAAGCTCGCATTCCGTGAATGCGAGAGCTTTGTAGAGCTCGCATTTCGCGAATGCGAGCTTTGTAGAGCTCGCGTTTCGCGAATGCGAACGCCCCCCTGCGGAATATCTCACCAAAATCACCCTTTTTGTAGAATTTTTTTAAAATTCATCACAAAATTGGAAATTTCTCCACTTTCTAGCATTTTTGCCTGGTTCCCTCCTTTGTTGTCCATTCTAAACTTCCCTCACCCATATATAGTGTAGTCATTGTGTCTAGAGTCTTGAATAAGGTGAATAATGTTAAATTTAAACATGTTATTCTAGGACTTGAGTGCCTTGGACAAATTTTAACAAATATGATGTTGTGTTTATTGTACAAGTAAGAACATACGACAATTGAGGACATCCATTGACAAAACTATTTTTTAGAGACTTTGGTGTATTTAACATCATTGAATATGGGGTTGAAAACCATAATCTAAAATCACTTGCAACGAAAACCCTACCTTGATTCTAATAGTACCACTACATGAAAAGGTTAAAGGGATAATAATAAGTTGTTAAGTAATTGTGAGCATTAGGTACTATTATATACATTTCCACCCTACTAGTGTACTTTATTATAAGAGGTTGAGTATATGTTGAAATTATACTCGTAATGAAGTGTAAATTGTGACGACTCCACCTCACCCTAGGGCGAACCCTAGGGTTTAGTGGACCGTCTGCCTGACTCTCATCAGGATTCACTCACTTATATTAACTTCAGAGATATCATTAATTTAGATTAACTACTGACAATCCAATCACGCTTACATTTCCCCAGCCAAAACAAGAGTTATCTTAACTATATCAATTAATATGTACATTCCTCAAAATAATAAGTCTGCATGACTTTACTTCAAATACAAAAGATTCACTAGCGTAGAATTTCAAGTTTCGAACTTATACTACCAGCTTCTCACACACCTGTCTTCCACTCCTGTAAGGAAAACAACTAGAAAGGTTGAGCTGATGCCCAGTGAGGTTCCAAGTGAATCCATCCATCCCAAAATAACCATAGCAATCACAAATCAATCATAAAGCATGAAAGGATATATATATATCAATTAGCTATCTAAAACAAGTAATACATTCAATATGAAAGGATACGATACTGATACAGGCTATAGAGGTTGCTTCCACTCCTGTAAGGAAAACAACTAGAAAGGTTGAGCTGATGCCCAGTGAGGTTCCAAGTGAACCCATCCATCCCAAAATAACCATAGCAATCACAAATCAATCATAAAGCATGATATATATATATATATATATATATATATATATATAGATCAATTAGCTATCTAAAACAAGTAACACATTCAATGTGAAAGGATATGATACTGATACAGGCTATAGAGGTTGCTCTTGTCCGATTCTAGACGCAACACTTGCTCCTGTTTAATGATTCAGTGTCATTTCCCAAGTAATAGTACCCAACATTCTCCTTCCAGTGTTCGGTGATCACTTCGATGGGTCATACTTGAGTATAC
This sequence comes from Coffea arabica, assembly GCF_036785885.1. Lineage (NCBI taxonomy): Eukaryota > Viridiplantae > Streptophyta > Magnoliopsida > Gentianales > Rubiaceae > Coffea > Coffea arabica. The sequence continues at coordinate 6,736,326 of NC_092325.1, read as the reverse complement.
CAATAAACGGTACCCAAGGACTATCAGCCTACTTGACCGAGCATGTTGCTGGCTCGAATAGGTAGACCGTTGTTGGGCTTTGGGCCCAAAACAGTCGTGCACAATTAACAGTAGCAGTTAAACAATTGATGGTTCCAAAAGTAAGTAGATCGAGTACAATAAAGTACACACTCACCTTTTATCAGTGAATAATATCCATCAATTCACCAAGCAACAAGCCACAACCGTACTTTAACATTTAATCATGAATATATACAAGGAACATTCACCCAATCAAGTGGACAGCTATGCCTCGACTTCAGGGTTTCCTTCTAATTCACCACCGACTTTTGAGACATACCCAAGCTACAATTACTCGACCTTTCGACAAAACTAACTTTCTGTCCAAACGACTAAATTATCTTAGTCAAAATAAGTGAAATAACACATAAAATTATTTTTGAAAGGGTTATCAAACATGGAGGTAAAAAGGTATATAGTTTTTGCAACCAAATTCTTGAAAATAAGGTTGGAAAGCTTGCCCTCACTCTCTACTTCTTGTGATAGAAATTTGTCATCAAGATTATTTCAAAATTTCTCCAAAAACTAGTGAATTTATTCATGCATGTCTTGATTAAAACATTAAAAGTTCAATAAACCAATGTGTGCAAGCTTACAGCCAATATTTTAGTGTTAAATCTCGAAAGAAAATGGTGATTATGGTGACTCTCGGGCTCCAAGCAGAAACTCCAGCATTACCACTCCAATTCCCTTATAACTTTTGGATTTAGCACACCAAAATTTGACAATAACTTTTAACAAAGTATCTCACATGATTGTATAGTAAAATAGCAACAAATTTTCGAATTATGGACTGAAGTTTAGCCTTGGTTCAAGGCTGGAAGTTTCCTCCAAAACAGGTTACATGCAAGTGCATGGATTTTTAACCCAAAACCCAACTTTCTTTCAGGCATAAATCATGCAATATATCATGAAGTAACTATAAAGCATGTATCTCCTTGAAAAACTTCAACAAAAATGGAAGCCACAAGCTGGAAAACACAGCTTCACCCTATGGTTCAGACAAGAAAATTTCCAGCAAGTCTCTCTTCACTTTTCTCACCAAAACTGCACCCCACTTACTCACTTTCAACCATAAATCACACAATGATAGGCTTGTAACATAATATAAGGTATTAATCAGGCATTCCAGCAAAACTCAGCAAAGAAATTTGCATCTAAGAGCACAAAACTCAAGCCTCTTCTACGGTTCCAAAGCTGGAAAAATTTCCAACAAGAAGGCAGTTTGCGAAATGAACTTTCCTCCAACAAAACTCTTTATTTTTCACTCAAACCCAACATGCATGTAAAGATTGATGAGTTATAAAGTATATTGAACAAAAATCTGAAATTTTTTAGCCAAAAGTCAGCGAGAAACTGGAAAAATTCTCTCTCTCCCTCACTCGGCCAGTCAAGCAAGATTTGCAGCCGTTCAAGCTTTTTCCATCTAAGTTATCAACTTCCTACTAAATCCAAAGGCAAATATACTATATATATCATGCAAAGCAAGAATAAGACATATATCATACATTCTTAGTAAAATCTTCTCCAAAATTTCGATTGAAAAGCTGTGGAACAAGATTGTCCATAATATGCTTAACACACGGCTAATTTCAGCGGCCACATGCTCACATGCATTCTATTATTTCACCAAGATTCATCTATCAAAAGGGATTCAAGGATTTTCTAGCAACTTGCAGCAAAACAGGAGCCAAAATCTGGAAAAAAAAATAGTCATCTCTAGTTCGGTCCAAGCTGGGAAATTTCCAGCTATGAAACAGTTTCCACTTCCAGTTTCTACTTCAATCCAACCTCAAACCAAACATGCATCCAAATCCCTCTAAAGTATATAGAAAGGTTGAAGTTTCTAGCCATTTTACCTTTTTTTCTGCTACAACTCAAGGTGGAAGTTAGCTCACCTTCCTACTTTCTCCTCGGCTGGAAATGGAGGCAAGACAAAGTGTTTCTCTCAGCTGCAAATGGAGACAAGGCACTGTGGTTTCTCTTGGCTGACGTGGAGCAAGACAAGGAGATTCTCTCAACTCTTTCTCTCTTGTTTCTCGCGGTTGGAAATGGAGCAAGACACAATGTTTGTTTGGAGCAAGACTCAAGAAAATTTGACCAAAGAGTTCTTTGTTTTTTTTTTGTCATGCAATGATCTACACTTGGCAGTTGGCACTAACATTTCACGATTTGTTAAGCATGCATAAGTCAAGAACTAATCTAACAATTATCCCATACTTTTTTGTTATTGTTTTATGCCCCTACTAATTTCTTATTCTAGCTAGTGTTAATTTTTATAAGGATTGATCCTACACTAATTTAGGATATATTCAACTTGTTTAAACACAAGAAACAAGTAAACACATAAATTAAATAATAACAAGCAATCGCAACACATTCAATTCTAGATAAAACATAAATTGCGCAATTAATTTCGGGCTCTTATATAAATGCTTTCATTTTGATTGGTCCTATAAAGTTTGAAAGTGCCTTCACCTATATGACCATAGAAGTGGCGCCGTTTTTTAACAAAAGTTTGAATTTACTTTTGTTTATGATCATGAATCTAGGATGGAGCACATGATCAGTAAAAGTGCTAAAATTCTTTGTGAATTGATTAATATTTATAACGCCATGTGTGTGGTTTTTTTAGCCTAATTTACAATCCATGGTTTAATACTACATATAACCTTGATCTGGTTAGATTTGATGATATATTGACAATAAAAAGAAAGTTTAAATCAAATGATACTTTCTTTTATGCATGGTATTTGCTTGTGTTAGTTTGATATTTCATTTATAAAAATGTGGGGGATTGTTGGATTAGGTTATAATGAAACATGTAAATGTATAATTGTGGCTCAAATGTACAAATAAAACAAGAAATGTACAAATGAGTCAAGAGAATGTACAAAAGAAACATGGAATTAAAGTGACAAAATGGACTCAGTAATAATGGATCTGCGGATGGATTTGGCTTAAACAAAGCTGGATTCAAGCTGCAGAATGTGTCCAGAATTCTCAGTATAGGATCCGCGGACGGATCCGCAGGTGAGAAGAGTGGATCCGCGGATCCTGGCAACGTTCAGAAACTTCTAAACTTCTGTTTGGCACCTTTTCATATACGAAGTTAGTAAAAATTTCCGCACTTTAGTATGCTTGTGTACCCAACACCAACCACGTCAGATCAGCTCTAAGTATTACAAAATATCACAAAAATGATCAGATTTGTAGAAAGGGGAAAAGAAATTTAAGAAAAGTGTACCACACTATCAACTCAATAATATAAGTTCTACTGTTATGCATGCAGTTGGATCTGTATGATAGAGGAGAAAAATATGGGATCAACACTCAAATTCTCCCTATCTTCGTGTACTACGATCCGTGTAATGAGTTTGAGTTTAAATTAAAACTTCAAATCAAGTACAAGGATGCATTGCGAGTTCCATGAGAGAAAGCAGTTATTTAGATGTTTACTTTTTGATTTTGTGTCAATAAAAACACTTGACATTTTTGTAATACGGTGGATGAATAATGTCACTAGAATTATTAAAGGTTGATACTTCGCTACTTAATATGATTTGTTAGTGGATATTGAAAAATCAAAATTTATGCAATTTTTCTTCATGGGATTATAGTAAAGCAAGATACTTTATGTATATATTTCAAAATATCAAAAAATTTATACACTTCAAAAAATTTTTTACAATTTTTACGGTAAGTTACAGTAAAATTTTAAATAAACATCCAAAATACTCGTATACCAAACGGGGCAAGGAATCACCTTTATGTCTGCTCACGGACAATTTAGCGTAGCACTTGAGCAAATACCCTTCAAGAACCTCAAATCTCAAATGAGTCGGAGGAAGTCTGAGGAAACCCACCAAATTATGGCATTGCTTCCATCTAGGCATTTTCTCAAATAGGTTAGTTGCATGCGCCTAATTTGATATCATTTCATCAGTTTAGTCACATGGTACAAGCTTATTTTAGTTTAATTACATGCATCTAAGTTAGTTATATGAGTTGTTGTATTTTCTCAAATAGGTTATAGGAGTTGTTGCATTTTCTCAAATAGGTTGTATTTTCTTTTTTATTCCCTAAAGTTTCTTGTAGTTTTTATTGATTTCTTGAAGGGCTATAGACTCAGAGATAAATTTGGTCGATGGACTGAATTCTTAGTACTTGAATATGTGGATGATGTAGGGGCATTATTCTTCTGTAAGTTTTTCAACATTGAGAAACTTTTGTTAACCTGTTTAATTTATTTTGGATTAATCAGGTACAAATAAACTGATCCTGGTCGTGCAGTGGGATTTTTTGCATACACGGTAGAAGTACTATCTTTTTGAGTTTGAATTCTTTGGCCCATACTTAGGGACTAAAGTGTTGTAATATTTCACAAATTGTGAGAAATGGGCATGCAGTAAGCACTAAGGCTTAAGTAACTCCCCTTGAATGAAGTCTCAGACTCTGCTGCAAATTTCTTCTGCATGCAATTGACTAAGTTTAGTTGTTTGTCATGTGAAATTCATGCAATTGGTATTCAAGTAGTCATGTCTGTTTGAGTGATTCGTAATCAGTTTTGCATGATGAGGGTTTGATCTGGTGATTAAACCTGCTATTTTTACTAGTATTTTAGTCATGTATCAAAGATTTCCTGGGATGTAGAAAGAAGGGTGAAAATTAGAGATTTTACTGATGCAATCTTGGTTTACTCTCAGATGGCTGGAAGTGAAGGGACAGCAGTAACTGGTGATATGAGATCGGGGAATATGATTTTTGAGCCGATCCTGGAGGATGGAGTTTTCCGTTTTGATTGCTCCACAAATGACAGAAATGCCGCATTTCCAAGAGTTTCTTTTGTCAATCCTGTGGATAGAGAGACACCAACATTTAATGGTCATAGAGTTCCATCATATATTCCTACTTTTGAATGTGTTCTTGGACAACAGATTGTTAATATTGAGGTAAATTACATATTGCAAAGCTTCTGTAAGTTTGCCTTTTCATCAGTACTCTCATGTGATAATCATGTCAATTATCCCAAAAACATCAAGGATGACCCCAGTGAATCTTTCCGTGATTTAGTTTCCACATGGTACGTCTTTCTATGGAACAGGAGAGGTTAGTGGTCAGCTTGAATGAACAGGAAAGCGGGTATGTCAATTCATTTGGTTTGCTTCAGGCTAAGTTTTTATATGTAGTATAGAAGAAAATTAATTCCATGACTTCTAGGTATTTACGTGGAACACTATTGCATGGGGTTATGGACCTGGAACCACCTCCTTGTACCAATCACATCCTTGGGTGCTTGCTGTTCTTCGCAATGGAGGAGCAATTGGGGTACTTGCGGATACCACGAGGCGCTGTGAGGTAGTTTCAGTTTCTGATGTATTTTCTATATCCATTCATGGTTCTCAAGTGATGACCTAGACTTGCTGTTTCACCAGATTGACTTGCGCAAAGAATTGAACATGAAGTTTATCGCTCAAACTTCTTATCCCATTATAACATTTGGACCATTTTCTTCACCAACTGATGTTCTGATTTCCTTGTCCCACGCAATTGGTAATTTGCTCACTTACCTCACTTGGTCTTTCTTGCATAACTCAAAATTTAGGTGACAACCAATTCTGAATAAATCGTCTTGTTTTCCCTGTATCTGTTCCCTCATCTGACATCATCCTTTTTTAGTTCTGTATTATATAATGAATGATGCATGGGAAATGTTTCTTAATTTAGCAAAGAAGTACTCGCAGATAACTTCCCTTTTTCCACTTTCTATTCATTATCTTGATGGCGTCACTCCTATATCTATGTACCTAAGAAATTTTTGTTTGATTGGAATGTTTAAGTATCAGATTTGTCCAATTTATGACCACCTTACATCCCTGATGCAGTAGCTTTTTCCTGTAAATTAGTATTTAGGACTGTGTTGCCATATCAGGAACAAATCTGATGCTTAAAATGGCATACCTTTAATGTGCTGCTGCCAACTAGAGGCCTTTAAGCATTAATAAATATCACGTAGAACAGATGCATCTTGTTACAAAAGAAATGAAGATTAAAACATGGGGATGAACTTGAGACTCTCAGTTGACTAAAATTCAAAAATGTTCATCTTTTAGAGAAATTGCCTCATTTTAAGTACGCTTTCAAACATATCTTGATCTTCTTTCTCATGCTTTTTTCCCTTAGGTTTGTAGAAAATTTTCCATGAATATAATCTAAATCTTTCCTTCTGATACAAGTGATAAGTTTTTTTTTTTTTTAAATAATCTTTTTGTGTCATTGTATGTTTTTTTTTTCCCTCAAGTTTTGCAAAATCTATCTGTAACCTGCACTGTGTCACTGTGATTCTGTGACAATGCAGCTGTGGCTATATAATGATAGTGTGTGAGGTGCAATTTGAGGGCATATGGTAAGAATAAACTATGTTTTCCCACCTGATTGATGTTCAGTGGTTCAAGGAGTGATTATCATATATTCATAAAAAGCTGTCTGTAGTAATATTTCTTTTTAGCTTTAAAATCTTCTGGATCGTTTTTTATGCTTTCCATTTATAGGGTTCTTTGAATTTATAATGTGTTGTGATTTCTAAGTCTTCTGTAAATGCCACCTTTGGATTTGGCTTAGTACTTAACATGCTTAGACTTCTGCATATTCCACGTTATTTATCTTATCAAACTCTCCTTCTTACTCCTGAAGCATTAGTAATTCAAGTATGAATTTTGCTCATAGGCACTGTATTTATGCCCCCAAAATGGTCTTTGGGTTATCACCAATGCCGTTGGAGCTATGCCTCAGATGCAAGAGTTCGCGAGGTTAGTTTATTTTACTCTTTCCTAAACTACCTAGTTTACCTGTTTGTTCTTATATAGCACTTTTTTGTACCTGTTTGTTCTTATTTAGCACTTTTCTGTATGTGCATTTAGTTTATTTTACTCTCTAACACATGACATACATGACCATCCCTCCCTCTACCTCTAACGCAAAATTTGGACAGGATGACCAAAAAGCTACAATTTTATTAGTTGAGTGATATTTTTGGCTAAAATAATAGTTTAGTAACCGAAAGATGTAAAGTCAATAGTGTAGTGACATTTTTTTGCCATTTGTTTTTTAATCTATGGTTTCCTTGGCAAGCTTTATAATCAATGAGGTGCAAATTTATGTCTGTGGATTTCTTTGTTTTAATCAAATTTGAAGATATCATTCTTGGGCAAGTTAAATATTTGAAGACGGTCCCTTTTGAACTCTATGATCCTGTCCTTCTAAACTTTATGGTCCTTGTTTTTTCTTTACAATACAATGCAGATTGCAAGGACATTCCGGGAGAAAAATATTCCTTGTGATGTAATTTGGATGGATATAGACTACATGGATGGTTTTTGCTGCTTCACTTTTGACAGGGCAAGTCCTCCTTCCTTGCTTGTCACAATGGATGAATTCACTGTTTATTATTTACATTCTTTCATGGTCAACTATAACTTTCTATTACTGCTGTAATTACAGGATGTATAACTTTCTGGACAGAGGATTATAAGATATTCAATGGTGATAAATTTAGCCACTGCTTAGCCTTTGTGCTGCATGACTTTCTTCTGTCACCTTACAGTTTGCTAATTTCTCTGTTGTTCTTGGAATTTAATAATCACAGAAAATAATGTGGATGCTATTCGGCAATATTTGTAGCTCTTCTGCAGCCTAAAGATAGTCAAAACACAGAGTTATGGGGCAGATGGACTTTTGTCTTCTGTAGTCTTACAGAAGAGAGTAAAATCATAGAAATTAGTAATGCAAAAAGGCGTACTTATGCTTCATCATGCTGACATGCATAGACTCTTTATTGGTTACTTTATTTTAGTTGGGTCTATCGCATACTGCTTCCTGAGATTGAGCTCTGTGGGCTATTTTGATTTTGGTTCAGGAGCAATTCCCTGATCCCAAATGTCTGGTTGACGATCTTCATCAAAATGGTTTCAAAGCAATCTGGATGCTTGATCCAGGGATTAAACTTGAAAAAGGTTATTTTGTCTATTATAGTGGTTCAGAAAAAGATATTTGGGTTCAGACTGCAGATGGGAAGCCTTTTGTAGGTAAAAATATGAATTTCACCTTGGTTCTTCTTAAAGCTTTTCTACCTTTGTTTGGTTTCCCAATTATTTTATCTTTTTACATGCTGTGTCTACATTTAGGGGAAGTGTGGCCTGGCCCTTGTGTATTTCCAGATTTCACTCAGTCAAAAGCCCGCTCATGGTGGGCTAATCTTGTTAGAGATTTCGCTTGCAATGGTGTAGATGGCATATGGAATGATATGAATGAACCAAATGTTTTCCAGGTGAAGTTTATGACCTCTCAGCATGTCTTTCTCTTCTTTTCCTTGCCGAATAATTTCTCATTGCAGTCCGTAACAAAGACAATGCCTGAGAACAACATTCACAGGGGAGATGATGAACTCGGAGGTTGCCAGATTCACTCACATTATCACAATGTATGATTCCTTGTTCTACTCTTCTTGCTCCATGTGACATCAGAGAACCATGCTTCAGAGTCTTAATTTTTTTAATGTGCTACAGTTGACATATTTATCAAATTGGATAATCTGTTGTATTTATTTTGCTTTTCTTTGTTGTCAGTGACTGGTTATTCTGAAGTGTTTGGTTATACTCTTTACGCATTTTAGGTTTATGGCATGCTGATGGCAAGGTCCACATATGAAGGCATGAAATTAGCTGAGCAGGATAGACGTCCATTTGTTCTTACCAGAGCTGGATTTGTAGGTAGTCAAAGATATGCTGTTACATGGACAGGAGACAATCTGTCCACATGGGAACACCTTCACTTGAGCATCTCTATGGTTCTTCAATTGGTAATTGGCTGAGAAAAATAATCATGCTTTGGATTCTTTGTCTGATTAGTTTATTCCACATGCCTATTTCTTTGTATTAAGCAGTGTTAGCTATTGATACAAATTTACCATCAACAAAAAGGAAACTAGAGAGAAACATTGTCTTCATCTTAGTAAACATTCTAAATGACGTACTTTGAATCAATTTTTGTCATGCATTTGATCCACTAAATAGCCTATCTCTTAGCAGGGTTAGGCTTGTCACTGATCTCCCTAGAGACTTAAAGACCCTAGAGATTTTATTTCGGCAAAATGCATTGCATTTTGCTTTCCCTTCTGAGCAAAGGTTCCTGAGTATTTACTTAAAAGGAATCCAATAACCCAACTAAAGAGCTGGTAAACTTGTACATTTGATACCTAGGTAATAGATGTTAATACCTGGAAAATCATTGTTTGACTGCCCTACAATTCTATTTTTGTACTAGCTTAGTAGAAATAGACATATGCATGCAGCTGCAGAATCCTGTAACTCAGTGGTCAACTTTATGCATTCTCCAAGAATATGTGTTCCTATATTTCGTTTCCAATTTAGGGGAAGCTGGATTTTGATTTGTAAAATTTATAAATCATCTGAGCTTGACTGCCTTAGAACTGCACTAAGATGTCATTCCTACTAGTTATGGTTTCAAATAATCTTGTATGTTGGAGATTTAGCATAAATTTGTCATTCTTTCAAATGGCACTGCTTCATTTTGTGTTGCTAAATGAGAGCTTGTATCTACTTGTGTCATGGGGTGGTTCTATCTTCAAATGTTCTATTGTTCGCTAGATAGAAAAAGTAAGTTCCATTGAATAGTGCTGCTCCTTGTATGAATACTCATCCTTGAAATAATAACATGCTTGAAATACTGATACTGTTTTGAATAATTCTTCATTAGGTTGCATTATGAATGTATAGGTAATACTTAGTTCCGTTCTCAAACTCCTTATCCTTTGTGATTAGAGGGTAAAGTTCAAAAGTATTACTGTTTTTCTCCTTGTTCTGAATTAGCTGAATGTTGATTGAAGTTAGATTTTATGGTTTCCATATGTGTTTAAACCAATTGTGTTTTTATATTTCTTTTCAGTCAAAAGTGGTGATATATATTATTTGTCTTATCATGTTTAACTGCTGTACCTAAGGTAACTTAAAATTCAGGGGCTCAGTGGTCAGCCATTTTCAGGGCCAGATATTGGTGGATTTGGTGGTAATGCAACACCAAAACTTTTCAGAAGGTGGATGGGTGTTGGGTCCTTGTTTCCATTCTGCCGTGGACATTCTGAGGACGACACCAATGATCACGAACCTTGGTCTTTTGGTGAAGAGGTTTATCCTTGCTTAATATCTTCAGAACTCTGTTTACTTTGGCAAGGTCTATGTGTGAGATTCATTCAATTTTTAGGGCATTGATGCATTTTTCAGTGCCCCATGAATGTATTTGTTGTTGACATTTACCATTAATGTTTTGTCATTTGAAGCATTTGACATCTGGCTTGCTACTTAAAATGATACTACTGAATTTCTGTCAAAATAAAGAATTCTTTTATTCTGATTTTTATTTGTGAATAAGGGCTCCACTAACTCTTTTAAGACTTCAATACAATAATTTATTTATTCAGGTAGACTTAGATCTTTCTGCATGGGCATTTCACAATATTTGTTGTATTATCCCTGGCCAAATTTCTTACAATTTTTTCTTAAAGCACTGATCTTTTCCATAGTGTTTGTAGACACTTTGAATAGGTAGTGTTCCAAAACCCTAGGAATTATGTCTTTTTTCAATTGGAATGAATTGCTACCCTGGCTGCAGTAATCTATTAAGTATATATTTGGTAAGAAATAGATGAAGATACCCAGCATAATAAAAGTAGAAGCTGATTAATGACAGATCTGGTGGTGACCATGTGAAGTTATTTTGAAGGCATGATGGACTCTTATACCTTTGAGGAGTATCCTTCTGTGTTCGGAGGTGAAATATATTGAGAGCAAAGACTGCTTAGAAAAGAAAAAGGATGCATATACTCAATCTGTTCCTTTGTCTAGTCAGATTTTTCGAGTCTTTCACTGAGAAGTTAACTTGTATCTGTGCAGAATGGATTTTGAATCTATACAACAATCCTCAATTGAGTTAGTTTTCTTAATCTTGATTTTAGGAATCTTCAATATTTACCATGTATTTTGGTGAATTTTGTACTGTTGTAGTGTGAAGAAGTTTGCCATCTAGCATTAAAGAGAAGATACCGCCTTTTGCCCCATATATACACCTTGTTTTATATAGCTCATACGAAGGGTATACCTGTGGCAACTCCCATCCTTTTTGCTGGTAAATCATTGTCATCATCAATTATTTCTTCCTTGTATTAGTGAATGTTTTTTCCCTGAATCTTATGAGTTATAAATTCTAGCATTCCAAGTGCAGATCCAAAAGGCCCCAAGCTAAGAACCTGTGAAGATTCATTTATGTTGGGCCCTCTTCTCATATGTGCAAGGTTTTCTTTTAATTACTTCGAGTTGCTGTACTATGTGGTTGTACAATTATCTTTACATTCTGGTAGTCATTGTGCTTCTCGTACTTGGCTCAGCACATAATAGTAAACCGATATCTGACTCTGGAAATTAGTGACTGAAGGAACTTATTGGTTGTGTTGAGATAAGAACTATCAGAACCTCTAATGAACCATGCTCTGCATAACAGCTTGCTCGGTCAAAAAGAAGAAATGGATTGGGAATTATGGGAAAATAGGTTTTGCCTTTGGTGAGGTTGCAGATTCAGCATGTAGTCAATGAAATATGGATAAGAGCTGCAACCAGCCTTGGCAACACTAGACTTTGGAGGTAGACTTGGCTGGTCATCAAATTACATTGAACTATTAGTGAATTCATAACCAAATGGGCTAAGTTGATCCTTCAGGTTCTTTTTGGAAATAATATTTAACCATGCTCATCCCTCTAATAATATCTACCTGAGGACTGCCTCTCTTTCAGTGCTCAAAGTTTACTTCTTTAAGAGAAGGACTGCATTAATAATTGTTCTATATTCATCGTCCTTTACCTTCTCTTCTTTAATTGTTTTTCTTTATTTGTAATGTTTGTCAATTACACTGTTCTTTAGCTCAATAGTAAACGAATTTCTAACGTTGAAGTTGATTTCATGCAGCACTCAACATGATAAGGAATTAGATCATACACAACCAAGGTTACCTAAAGGCATTTGGTTGAGTTTTGACTTCGAAGAGTCACATCCGGTATTTGTTGCTTGTCATCTGAAACATGCTTGGCCTTTTGCTGCTCTGTGATGCTTTGACTCAACACTTGTTTCATTCCTTCATGGTATTATTAGGACTTACCGGCATTGTATCTAAAAGGTGGATCAATCATCCCTGTTGGTCTTCCATATCAACATGTTGGCGAAGCTAATCCTACAGATGACTTGTGCCTTTTTGTCGCCTTAGATGAACATGGTAATTTGCAACGTGTGAAAAAGATTTTGCCAAATACAATTCTTAAGAACTAATTATTTAGTTGGTCTATTTTATTATGCTCTTATAGATAGTGGTATACTTGAATTTCAAAATTTCTTGATTTGCCACCTCAAACAAGAGTTGCTTTGACATGGACTTTTTATGCTGTCCATGTCTCAGTTTCACATTCTTCGTAAAGTTGGAAACTTTGAAAAGTAGAGCAGTTTCTCATTTTGTTCTCCTTCCTGGGTATTCTGCCAGACTATCCAGCTATTTAGAATGAGCTGTGAAGCAGCTTAGATTTCTTTTCTATTCCTTCAATATGATAGTTCTTTTTAATTGCAGAGAATTGGTTCTTCAAAACCTAGGTTTTTGAGATTATTGCATGTTAAAAATTGGAGATGGATTTATTTTACTGTTACCTGTGGCAGATGTAATTATTTGTCTATTGATTCCATTACAGATTCTTAGAGTCCACAATATTTGGTTAAGATAAGTAGTTCTATGTCCCTTAGATTTGTCAGAATAAAGTAGTTTAGCTCAATTGCAGAGGAGGCAATATTTGGGTTCATTTATTTTTGTAGACAAGGACTGAACACTGTGCAAATTGATTGAATTTGTGTCCACTATAAAACAGGCAAGATTCTATCTTTCTCCCATTAAAATTTTTTTTTTGACAATTTTTATTCTTATGGGAGAGCTTATTGGTGAAGAACATACGTTAAGGACACACTGCAGCATCTTCTAGTTGTGTGGTTGTTCCTTTGCATTGTCTCATGCACTTGTAGTCTTCATGATAATAAGGCAACATTTTATGGTCTAATTATCCTCTGACCTGATTTTCTTTTTCTCCTTGAAGGTTCTTACTGTATCCACCAAAATTTTCGATTGAGAAAGAAATATCATGTTTTACTAGTAAGAAAGGCACACCCTGTGTGCAAAAACTAAAGGAAACTTTTGATTAAAAAAAGCAAAAAGTATGGAAGTCATTGGGACTTATTATGAGATAATGTTTAATGCTTGGTAGATTTGTAGTACTAAACATTGACTGAGACAAAAGTGAAAATCTAAATAATGACACACAATTTAACACTAAATGCCCCTTACCCCTGCTTTATGTATAGTGAAGATATTGCACATCATTACTACTTAATAAAGGATGAAAATCGCTCCGGGTGTAACACTTATTCATACTTTTTGCCAATGCCATTATGGCTAGTATAACTTCCACAACTTCCTAATGCCAACTTGCACATGGCTTCCAATTTTCTCTCTCATTTTCATTTTCTTCTCAATTTCTTTTTCTTTCCTGTAATTGTTTCTCCAAATTGCAGACACGTATTTTGTGCATGTATCACTGGCATTAAATTATGAAAATTTATTGCATCTGATGGTAATGTGGATTTCTCCTATGAAGGAAGTAAACTGTTGCTCCTCTATTGAAATTGAGAATTGACATTGAAGCAGAAGGTGGTGAAACCTTGACAACCCTAGAATCTTTACAAGTTGAACTAAATGACTGGTCAATCTAGACCTAGCACATAAAGGATTGGTGAAGGATGATTTGCCAACTACTTAACAAGGAATGGAATCCCATTTTTGCTTTTCTGAAGGTTTTAATCAAAGAATCTGAAAAATGAGGTTTTATAGCTCAAGCACTATCTGTGGTGGCGATCTTTCAGGAGCTATATCTTCTTCTGGTCATCCATTTCAATCTTCTTAGATTAATCAAACATAATACTGTCTGTAATATTGGATGCTGTGACAAGTGGAATTTGCAGCATCCACGTTGAACTGAGACCTACTCTTTGAAAATTTCAGGTAAAGCAGAAGGTGTCCTCTTTGAGGATGCTGGAGATGGCCATGAGTATACTAAAGGTGGATATCTTTCGACAACATATGTTGCTGAACTCTGGTCATCAGTTGTCACAGTTCGTGTTTCCAAAACCGATGGCTTGTGGAAAAGGCCAAACCGCCGCTTACAAGTGAAGTTATTGCTTGGTAAATGTGCTCTGGTGCGTATCCTTCCTGTTGAACTCAAATTTGCCATGTCATGTTGCTAGGATCTCTTCAATCTTGAATACTTTTAGAAAATTCATTGTGTATTTGCGTGTTCAAGCAGCTTGAAGTATGGGGTACCGATGGAGAAGCTATCCAAATTATGTTGCCTTGACAAAGTGAAGTGTCAAATATGGTATTAGCAAGTGAAAAACAGCACAAAAATTGCATGGGTAATATCCTAATTCTTTCTTCTTTATATTTATTCATTCATATATTGTCATGAGTAGTTTTATGGCTTGGACTGCTTGTTTATCATCTATGATAAATGCATTCACTGAGCTATTTGACAACCTTAATCTTATATTCCATAAAAGAAGTAAAGGAGATTAAAATGACCAAATGTACCATAATATTCCTATTAGTTTATCACTAACACACATGCTGGTGCTTATACATCATTCCAAGCTTGTGACAAAGGGATAGCTGCTAGCATGGCCAAACAATTTGCTGAATGATTCTACTAATTGCTAGCCTATTTTGACATTTGACGTTTGCATGATTGTCCAGCTTAGGGTTTGAACTTTATGATCCTCTGCTATGAGCGGAATTGCCACCTTTACCATTAAGACAATCTCTTGGTCTCCTCTACCTCTAAACTCTTCCCCTTTTAAAACCACCTTCTTTAGAATGAGAATCTCTGACTAAGTTTGACTTGTGTACCTGATTAACATCATCAACCATGGAAAAAACTCAGATGGAAGTACAAGAAACACAAAAAGTGTCTCCTCAAAAGCTGACAGCTTTGCACCACCCATATTATAAGTTCATAATTGGTCTGTAGGAAATACGAGAAATCAAATGATTGACATTTTTTTCGTCAGTTTTAGATATAGGTTTTTTTTTCCAGTTTCAGACATAGATGAATAGGCATGACAACCTTTAATTCTGTATGGACCTCCTTTAAGATCAGATAGTATTCTGTCTGATGTTATTCTCCATAAAAACAGTTTCTTTGCTTATTTCCAGATCATACACATGGGAAACATGTTAACCTTTGAATACAACAGTCAGGCAGTTCTACATGGTTTTGCCAAAAACAAAGAAAGAAACAAAAGCATGCAAACAAATTTGAGAATTAATAAGTAGATATGTATGTGCTGTAACACACTTGCATGTCTATATGACATGGGTAATCAAGATCTATGCATATCATGTGCAAATCATTACAAGTCATTATGCATGTTAATTACTTTCTGTGATGAGGTAGGTTGTCTGGGAATTGTCGTATCTAATGAGATATTTAATGCCACTTTTTCATATTTTGGTATGAGAAGCCGGAATTAATGTTTGCTACATTCTGATTGGCCTGATAGGTATTGAAACATAAATTTTTAAATGTAGTTGTGAATATCTTCTACTGCGATGTGATTTCTGAATTCGTTGTTAAATTTGCAGAGTGCTAAAAAGATACCAGATGCGGACACAAAGGTGTAGAGGTATCAAGGACTCCTATTGTTATGAAAAGTGGAGAGTGGGTTCTTAAAGTTGTTCCTTGGATTGGTGGTAGAATTATTTCAATGGAGCATGTTAGTAGGAATGCCATATCTTCTTGGATTGCTGAAACACTTGGTCCTAGGAGCTAACTTGGATCTGCTGTGCATTTTTATATTGCTCAACTTCAGGGAGAATATCCGTGAATTGTTAATGTCTGCCATCTTGTTTTGCTTAGGCTTCATGACAGGAACTCAGTGACTTCATTGCAGGTTGAGGTTAGCGTCTATGAAGAATATAGTGGCACTTATTACCAATCTGCAGGATGTCAGGTACCGAGGAGTACTATGTTATTGAGTGAGTTAAATGAGTAATTTTGCAACTGCATTTATAGTTTCAGATGCTGTCATCTATGAAGGTTGTTTTCCAGTTTTCCAGTGTAACCATATCCAACAAACTCCATTAGGCAATGTCGAATATTAGGTTATGTGGCAAAGCCTTTTTGCATACAAATGGCTTGAATTGAATCAAGCAAAGAGGTCAATCTACTAAAAAAGGCAAAAGCAAATCATAGCAGCCAATGCTAATCATTTGCCTTATTAAGGGTAAAAATATAGCTTCATTGGAAACGATAATTTAAACATATGCTCAATACAAAGCCAGAGTTGTCTTTGACATGTTATTGGTGCAATAAAAAGGAATATTGTCTCAAGAGGGGGATGATGTAATCTCAAAAACATCAAGAAGGGCTTCAGCATCTTAAATAAGGAGTTTTCGAGTCAGTTTCAAGCGTAAAAGTCCTATTTATGATAACACTGAAATTCCTTATAAGACTGAAAAATGTTGAGTTGTATCCATATATTATATGAAAACGACTTGATCTGCAATAGGCTCAGATTTTAACTGGGTTTGAGCTTCAAAAAGAAAAAAAAAAAAGTTGAAATAAGTTGAAAGTTTTTTTTTTTTTTTTTTCTGGATTCTACGGAAACTCCAAACATCACAACAAGTGGGATTTTTTTTTGGGGAAAGGGGCAAGGTAGAACTTGAAAATCGAATAAGGGATTTCATGCAAACTTTGCTAATGTACCTTTTTGGAATAGATCTTGGGGAAATCTGACATAAAGTCTTGGCTATTAATCAAATATGGTTCGCTCAGGAGGGAAAAAAAAATCTAGAAATCTGAATAGGTGAGCAAAATCGGTCTTCCTAGATTGTAATGAATTAAAACTGTTTTTGCTTGTTAAAGTTCAAGTTGCTTTTTCGCATTTACTAGTTTTTTGGGCCTCACCCTTTGGACGAGCACGCCCAGGCTCTATTTTTAATAGAATCAAAGAGAAAAACATGTAATATTAGCAACATATTGATTATAAACTCTCTTTATCCATAGTACATCGAGCTATTTGAAATCGAAATCACTAACTAGCAAGCACATGATCGGTTACTTCAAGAATCAGCTGTTCAAAGTTCAAGGTTCCAGTGCTAATCAAATTCTAGTACTGAACAAGTATCACTTGTTCTCTGCTGCCTCAAATTGCACTCTGTCACAAAAAAAAGGTTATTAGATTATTCAAGATACAGTCGTTAACTTGCACAAATTTTATGTTCAACTATCTCGCAAAAAAGGGGGGAAAAAAGGCATCTTAATTGTGATTCAATCAACTGACAGCCCTTCTGTATTTCAAACCAAAACTATGCAAATCCACAATTTTAAAACAAGAAACTCTAACTTGGGCACTTGAGACACAAAATGTTCAAGTCATTGGTTCGGCAGTTCCAATGTTTCTACGCATGCTCTTTACTGCGTCATTCTTTTCAAATGGGCTATTGTTTGCTGTTGAATTACACTTGAGAAGTATGTAATATATACTACAATCGTGTTTGCTGTTGTAATTTGCACAAGATACTCACCATTTGAAAAAGATCCACATTCTTTTTGGCCTATTTGAAGCAAAACAATTATGCAAAAATTCGTGGCAAAACTAACAATATTTTGTATGATGCCAGACAGCCAAGATTCAAATTCCACCCCCGCCCCCTTCCCCCCCCAATTAAATTTCATTAACTTTCATTCTTGGCTATAGAAAGTATTGAAAAAGACTTGGTGGATAAGACTGGGCCTTGTTTGGCAAGCAAATTTTTGACCAAGTCTGTCTGTTACAAGTTTTTTAATAACTTTAACTACAGTAATTTCAAAAAACTTTTTAAAGTTTTTAAATTATATTCTTAAAAATATTTAAAAATTTACACACTTCAAAAATTTTTTCTACAACTTCTACAGTAAGTTACAGTAAAGTTTTAGACAAACATGCAAAAAACTCATTTGCCAAACGGGGCCATCGATTCAATTCCAATGCTTACAGCTACCGTTTTTGATTTACGATGGCCTTGTTTGGCAAACAAGTTTTTGACCAAGTTTGTCTGCTACAGGTTTTTTAACAACTTGAACTACAGTAATCTCAAAAAACTTTTCAAAATTTTTAAGCTATATACTTTAAAACATTCAAAAATTTATGCACTTCAAAAATTTTTTCTTCAACTTCTACAGTAAGGTAGAATAAAGTTTTAGAAAAGTGTTAGACAAACATTCAAAAACAAACCGGGGCTATGTTCCCATGAGGTTTTTTGTCCAACATCTTATGTTAGCATTCATTGCTGTTAATCAATCCTTCAATTTTTCATTTAAAACGTCATATCCTTAGAACTTGTGTTTGGGATAAATATCTGATGATATCATATATTATACAGCTAAAATCATATTTCATCCAAAATGGTGCCAACTTGAAGAGTATTGTCCTCTCGACATCTCAATTCTTAACACAAAATACTGCACAACTATCAACATAACTTTTCACCATAAGAAAGAAATTATCAATTGATGGAAGTTTCATGCCTAAGATAACTCTACATGACATGTCTAAGATAATCCAAAATCCAGATGATAGTTATATGCATGTGAAGTATGAAGCCATAGGTTGATAATATCAGTTTCGAAACTGAAAACCAAATAAGCTTTAGCATGAAAAAAAAATTCAGATTTCAGAAACATAGCGCATTAAATTACACAAATTGGCAAATTTAATTACCAATTTTGATGGTCAAGTAAGAATCACTGAATCACCAAAGGCAGCTGAAGCACATGCACTTGGAGATTTTTCAAACCCTGCGTAGATCATACCAAAATACTTTAGCAAATAAATTGGTCAGAACACAAATCATGGGATTAAACATTCAATCAATTACATACAGGTACATGGGATTAAAGATTCATTTAATCACACACAGGTAAACCTTCAGCATGTGTTTAGATGGTCATTTTTAGGCATATTTTCTTAAAGCTGCATAATTCCATAGGCAATTCATATCTCTGGCAAAACTGTCTTCGTAGACAAACTTCGATATTATACTGAAAAAGATGTACTTTTCCAAACCCCAAACTCACAAAAGATGGTAGCCAGGAAGAGAAAGGGATCGAGCAGTATTGAAGAGTGGCAAAAGATTTTAACCACCAAGAACATGAGATGGTAGAGGAGGAAGAAGGCAAGGAGTGGGCGTATACCAAGCACTTGTGAAGGAAGAGGCTGCCTCCTACGCTTATGCGCAAGCGAAGGCTGCCAAGTGTCAAATAATCAACTAACGCTTACTGGGAAAGATGCCCAAATGCTTAAAATTTCCTGGGGCTTGCACCAATATACCTACCGGCTAGAACCTAAGAACAATCAAGCGAAAGTATGCGTAATATTCAAAACAAACAGCTAACATGCACAGTAATTAGTAGACAAAAATCTTCAATCTTACAACCAAGAAGCTACAAGAATAACAAAAAAACAAAATATAAGTACTCTTAATCAACTACATCAGTGAAATTCATATTCAGCAGAAGATAATTGTAACAAAAGCAAAAAGCGATATTAGCAAACAAGGAATCAAATTTCAGTGTTCAAAATGAAGATTAGATATACACAAATACCTCGTCAATAGTATACAGTGAAACCTCTATAAAACCTTTTGTTTTATGCTGGATCATCCACCGATTGGATTATCAGAGAAAGCCCATCTATCCCCTCCCTACATACCTTGCAAATAAACGGGCATAAATGGAAAAGACAGAAATTCAGGTAACCTTTGGTCCACTGCAGCAAAGAGAATGCAGTGGCGGAGCAGCATGCAATTTTGGAAAATTATTTTTTAGGTTTAGGTAATTTAGAAAATTTTAAAGTTGCATTTTATTTGACCTGACTAAATTTTATTAAATTCTCTTTTCTATATGGCTAATTGCTCATATTATTGTTGAAAAAAAAGTCAGAACAATGTTGCTCTGACAATGCAGCGGTACAAAACTATGCCTACTGGGCTGACTAAGCCCGATAGGCAAGAGATTTTTTTTTTTTTTTTTTTTTTTTTTAAGTTTGGCTGTAAGGCTGAAGTCAGCCCGGCAGCTACTGGAAATTTTGGACAAAAGCTGCAGGCTGTTGGCTGATAGCCCGGCAGCCAGCTTAAATTTCTTTTTTTAATTAAAAACTTTTGCTGGTCATAGTTGGGGTTCACCTGCACCATTAGCCCAAAAAAGCTGCAGGGAATCTCTTTTCGGTCAACGGAGTTCACTTGCTCTTTTCCTTTTTTTTTTTCTTTTTTTTTGCGGATGGAATAATGCAAGTTTTGCTTTGGCTGATCTTGTCATATGAGGATCAGCTTATTTGATGTATCTTTGTTGTGTCAATTATCAAATTATTTATTTGTCACATTTTTTTATAGTAAAAGTAACAAAGTCTATCATTTTGTACCATGAAGATCTACTAGCCAGACTCTTAATTGGTTTGAACGATCTAACTCAAGGATTTCAATATGTGTTTGGATAAAATAAAATGTTGATAAAATTTTGTGTCTAATCTATAATTTGCGTGTGCATTTATTGTGCATGAATTCTTAACATGAGATCTTTGAGTTTTCACATTTCAATATGCTATTTAATATTATTTTAAACTTCTATTATTTGAACGAGTATCATTATTTTTAAATTTCACCATTTCACATTATCAAATTGTTCTTCTTTTCTATTGTTTGTTTTTTCATTTTTATATTGCACAATTTTATATTTATAAAATTATAGTTTACATTAAAAATTACTTTTATACTTAACTACCCACTATCGTATTTATTTTTACCTTTATTCTTATAACAACCCACTGCCAAATAATAATTTATTTGTATATTTTATTTAGGTAAATATCAATTTTCTATATATTTTATAAAAAATTATAAAACCAAATCTTATACATAATAATTTCAATGATTATTTTTCAAAGATTTAGGAAATGCATCTTCTTGTAAATTGAATGAGATTTTTTTTATCTAAAAACTTTTTTTAGGGTTTAACATAAAATAAAAATAATTGATTTAGCAAATTTATTTGGACCTTTTTCTTACGTTTGGACTTTAAAAAAAATTAACCACAAAGGCTACCGGGCTTATAAGTTTTTAATTTAAAAAAATTTAGCTACAGGCTATCGGGTTTTCTTAACAAATTTCCAGTAGCAGCCGGCCAAGTCAGCCCGGCAGCCAAAACTAAAAAAAAAAAAAAAAAAAAAAAGAATTCTCTTGCCTACCGGGTTGAGTCAACCCAGTAGGCATAGTTTTATACCGCTATATTGTCAGAACAACATTGTTCCTGTCGCGCCCCATTTTTCACGATGGAAAATCAAAGGTTTTATAAAAGAATGTGATTTATTAATAATAAATGAAAAAGGACCTAAAATGGGACTTTGAAAAATGCGACGATTTGGGTTCAAAATTTAGTCAAAAAGGGTTTTGAAGAAAAATTAGGAGTCGCCACTTGGTATCGAGTTTGGGTGTACCAAGTCACCCAAAAAGTGTATTTAAATAAAATAAAATAAAACCCTTTTCGACAACTCCAGGTCTTTGAAAAACAAGAGAAAATGGATTCGGGAGTCACGGTTGAAGAAAGGGAAGGCAAAGGTTCGATTAACTCAAACCTAAGGCACCCTTTCAACCTAGTCTAAGCTAGTTGCGAGGTTTAGCCGAAAATTTTCCTAATCTAACCCTTAATTTTATCATATTTGAATTTTTTCTACATGAATGCAAAAATAAAATATCAAAAGGAACAAAATGTTCATCCAATGGTTTAATTGAACCAATCACATTTATTGCGAAGGCCAAAATGAATCCTTGAAGGTGTCACGAGTATGCAAATGACGAAAAAAGAAAATAAAGTAAAAGAAAAGAAATTAAATTATATACATATATATAAGTGATCAAAGAAAAAGGAAATGCAACATAAAGGGTACGGGAGGCGAAAAAACTCGTGACATAATTTTCTTATACATGGATTAATAGGGTATTTAAACTAGAAAGTTATAATCACCCATTTCCCATGTTTGAAAAATAATTATCCAAACATGAACAAGCAAATGAACTAGCTTAAATGAGATGCAATTTTAAATGATATGATTAGCACCTATAGCGGGTAGGGGATAATATAATAGGGAATATCATGCAAATGAGAGAAATCCTAAAAATAAAAATATGCATGAAAATGTAGTGAATAGCACACAAAAAATGAATCTAGCGCAAGACGACCTAAAGGGTCTAGCGTTGGACTAGCCCATTTCTAAAAATCCTTACTAGCGTTGGACTAGTAAGTAAGCGGAGGGAGAAGCCACAACTAGCGTTGGACTAGTGTGGTGACGTCATGCATTAACAATTCATAGTGAAACAAATAAAGTATAAATTAAAACAAATAAACACATAAGAGCACGTAGCACATAACACGTAAACATAATATCTAGATGCGAAAATCCTAAGGAAAGCGGATAAAACACATAACACATAAGCCACATAAACACGCAACCTATCTATTACATCGGGGAGCGCCTAACTACAATCTAGAAGGGAAAAATATAATAAAACAAATCTAATCATCCTATCTATTACATTTTTGAGGTATTTAAATGCCTCTCGAATCATTATAAAAATTAACTAAAACATATATAAGAAAATTTGAATGAATATTTAAATCAAATAAATAAAGCATATAAAAATATATAAACACATAGGAACACATAGGAGCACATAAGAGCACGTAATTGACATTGAAATAATAAAATAGGAGTACCTCCCGTTTGAAGTGGTGACTAAGTGGAGTCAAATTATCCTATTTATACTCACAATGAACAAAAGAATCATGGCACCAATTTAATTGAAAAAATAATAATAATAAAAGTACTAAATTCACACTAACATGTCAAACGTAAATAAATTTAAGAATATTTAAAAAATACAAGTTAAACATACTCAAAAGTAACATAATTAGCTATTAAAAAAGAAGCAATCATAATAAAGAGAGTCAAAATTCACTAGGGACTGAATTGCAGAAATTGAAAAAAACTTTTGGGGACAAAAATTATATTTTTCCAAAGTTTAGAGGTCAAAATTAAATAAAAGATAAAATTCAGGGACCAAAGTGCAATTACTATAAGGACCGAGTTGAAAAGAATCTAAAATGTTATGGGCCGTAGTAAAACTACTCCAAAGATCAGGGGCCAAAGTGAAAAATTCGGTTTCTGATTTGGGAGAAGAAAGGCCATCGGGCCGTTATTTTTTTTATTTGGGCCGGATACTACCTAAGCCCAACCGAAACCCAAAAGAAACGAGCATGCCAGCCCGTCTTTTTATCCCTCAAACCCAACCAAAAAAAGCATGGGCTCCGACCTTCTAGCCCAACCAAAAATAAGAAACAAGCCCACTAAAAAAAAAATTAACTTAGCTCAACCCACTTTCCTTTTCTTTCTTTTCTTTCCTTTCTCTTCTTTCCTTTCTTTTCTTTCTCCTTCACCCCTTCCGTTTCCTCTTCTTCTTGTTCGGCCAGCTGAAGAAAACTTCAGCTGGTGGCCATGGCGTCTGCCGGTGGCGCCGCCGACCGCCACCGCCGGTGACCTCTCTGGTCACCAAAAATTCTCAAAATACACCCCCTCACTCGATTTTTCGTGCAGACTCCGTTTCCGGAGTTAGTTTTTACAAAAGATGACCAAAAAGTGGTCAAAATGCAAAAAAAAAGTGCCCAGTTTTTCATTTTTAAAAGCACTATAATCACCACTAAAAATCACAAAATTTATACTACAATACTCCTTACAACCTCTACAATACAACTATGATCTTAGTTAACAAGAACACAACAACAAGAGACTACATTGAGGCAACACAGTCCCTAAAATTCATTTTTTTTATTTTGGCATTTTATCAAACACAAGTAATGCATACACCAACCGTATTTCCTTGCTCCCTAATCTAGTTATGCCATTCCCAAATTTCAGCAACCCAACAACCAAGGAAACCAGCAAAAGCGAAAGAAAACTAGACAATGAAGGATGGATTTAATGTGCTAAACAAAAAAAAAAAAATTACCTCAATGTAGATGCCAATTCCTTGATTGAAGTTCCTGATGCAAAGCTCCAATTATCCAACTGGTTGCTGCCTCTCTTTTGATGTTTCAAGTTATGTGTTGGAAAAAATTTGGGAGATAGGAGAGCCGAGAGGGAGAGAGGAGTTTTTCTCTTTTTTTTTTTTCCTTCTTCTTTTCGGTCCAGCCCAGAGAGAGCCGAGAGCCTCTTTTTTTTTTGTGTCTTTTTTCCCTCTGCAAAATGTTGAGTGTTGGCAGAGCCGAAAGAGTACATATTTTGAACCCCAAAGTGCCGTTTATTCTTGTCTTTTTGAGCCCCCCTCCGAGAGAGTGAAATGAGGGATTGTGTTTTTTTTTTGTCCCCCTTGTCTGCTGAGGGAGAGAGCCGAGAGAGGAAATTGAGCCAAAAAGGTGGAGTCTTGTTCTCATTTTTTTTTATTTTTTTTATTTTGCTTTGTTGTTGTTGTTTTTTTTTTTTCTAAAATAAACTTGTAAAAATGAGAAAATTACACATTAAAATGTAAAAAAAAATAAAATAAAATAAAAAAATAAATAACTTATCCAATAGATAAAATCCAATAAAACATTAAAAATTGACAAAAAATTGGTGTCTACAACTTGCCCATCTTTGTCTAGAGTTTCAAAGAAACTCAAGACAAAGACGTAGACACCAAATTGCTTACCTGTTTCTTTTAACTGCACCTGAGCTAAAATAAAAAATCAACACTTGGCTATAATTATTGAGAAAAATAATGCAATGAAATTACAAAAACGTGACCGAACTCATGTAGAGTTGCCTACGTATCTCGTCATGGGAATCAGGTCAAACGTAGTTCAAATGCAAGCTATTCGAACAACTGACTCTTTTGAAATGAGGCCAAAATTTTAAAATGGACTGACCCAAACAAAAAAAATTTAAAATGGGACTGACCCGAACGAGAAATTTAAACATGGAACTGATCCGAACGAGAATTTATCATGGGACTGACCCGAACGAGAATTTAAACATGGAACTGACCAGAACAAGAATTTAAACATGGGACTGACCCGAACGACAAATTAAACATGGGGCTGACCCGAGCAAGAATTTAAATATGGGACTGACCCGAATAAGAAATTTAAACACGGGACTAACCCGAACGAGAATTTACCATGGGACTGACCCGAATGAGAATTTAAACATGGGACTGTCCCGAGCAGGAAATTAAACATGGGACTGATTCGAACAAGAAATTTAAACATGGGACTGACCCGAATGAGAATTTAAACATGGGACTGACCCGAACAAGAAATTTAAACACGGGACTGACCCGAATGAGAATTTATCATGGGACTGACCCGAACAAGAATTTAAACATGGGACTGACCCGAACGAGAATTTACCATGGGACTGATTCGAATGAGAATTTAAACATGGGACTGACCCGAACAAGAATTTAAACACGGGACTGACCCGAACCAGAATTTATCATGGGACTGACCCGAATGAGAATTTAAACATGGGACTGACCCGAATAAGAAATTAAACACGGGACTGACCCGAATAAGAAATTAAACACGGGACTGACCCGAACGAGAAATTTAAGTATACTTACCTGAAAATAGCCCAAAATTTTTTTTTTTTGCCCCAGTAGAGGTTAAGTTTATGCACCTAAGCCAATAGTTGATTCTGCATTGCCATGTTGTTGCACCTTTTGATCAAACTTGCTTGCAACATTTTTCGATCCGTCTTTGTTCACTGGAGAATTCTTTCCGATACCGACTCCAGTGCAAGTTGTGATTGTTTTCATCTATGCATGAAATTTTTCTGCAAAAGAGAAAGAACAAAGAAATTGCCACCATCATTTGATCCGTTTCCCTTTGAGAATCGTGTAAACATGAGTCTTTTGATGCCTTCATCCACTTATGCTGTGGCATTTTTCAGACTGACCAGGTATGCATTTTGTCATATTGTGAAACCTGCGTAGCCAGCTTTGCTGAATCTCAACCATTTCCAAAAGATGACTGAATCTAAATATGCTTCGAATAAATCATAGAGATTGTCATTCACCAAAATTCAATGATAAAATAAAAAAAAATAAATAAATGAATATGCAAGGTAATTTCACATATCATGCAGAAATGGATATGCAAAAGAATGCAAATGCAACTAATTGGGCTTTAAACCTACAAAATGCCATGAATACAAGCAATTGAGAAAAGATGAGTTTCATAAGAATGTATTGCAAAAGAACATTTTTACAACGTGACACAACTTTTGGCCAACGGATGTCATATTCGAATCTCTGGATATCTTTGTTTCGGAATTCAACATTGGCAGAAGTATAACAAAACGAAGAGAAATTCAAATGAACCAAAGTCACCAGCTGTTTCTCCTCGTGCTCGCTTACTGCAGAACCCTACCTTGGCGCCTTTTCGGGTTTTCACCAAGGTTGCCCCCACCTTTTTTTTTATTTTTTTATTTTTTTGTTTTTCCTTTTCTTTTCTCTTTTCTTTTTTTCTTTTCCCTTTTTTTTTTTGAGGTGTCCTTTCGAGTTTTCACCTAAGGAACAATAGAAAATGTCGACCATGATCAACTTCGGAATGTGAGTTGAAGATAGCTGGCATCAGTAAAATGCGCTTCCCCTATAAGGTTAGGCGAAGGCATAATGGACATCACTTGCCAATTGATTAGCGAACTTCCTAATAGAAATACAGCAAGTGACGAAAGTCAGGACTTTGGATTTTTGTAATGAGATCAGGTGGGGTATTTTTCAAGAAAAATTGAGGCTTGAAAGCAAAATTTTTTTTATGAGAGGTGTGAAATAACCTGAGATTGCATCATTTTGAAATAATCTCCAATTTTTGAATGAAACCGAGAAAATTTTGCCCCAGTTTGATTGGATTTTTCTCTCTTTGCATTTTCTTGCATTTTTCTCACTTTTGCATTTTTCTTCAAAAACTAAATTTGCCCCAGTGTGGAGTCTTCCTTTTCTTTCTGATCATCTTTTTCAAAATAAATTTGCCCCAGTGTGGGGCTTTTCTTTTACTTTTCCTCTTTTGGATCATCTTTTTCAAAATAAATTTGCCCCAGTGTGGGGTTTGCAATTCTCAGGGGCTGTCAAACGAAAATTATTATTCTGATAGCTCAAAGGGGATGACTAGGGATGAAATGTTTTGATTGGAAAAGAAGATGGCCTGACTTTTGTCTCGTCCCTTGCGTGATTTCTAAAAGAAATTCGCATAATCAAATAAAGAACTTCTTACACATGTCTGAGTCGATAGGTTGAGGGAATGTCTGTCCATCCATCTCTGCTAAAACAAGTGCTCCGCCCGGTAGCACCTTTTGAACGACAAATGGGCCTTGCCAGTTTGGAGCAAATTTGTCTGGCTTGATCTTGTATTGGCAAAATTCGCTTTAGCACTTTGTCTTCTTCTTCGGAGGATCGCCGGTGGACATTTTTGTTGTAAGCACGGGACATGCGTTTTTGGTAGCACTTGCCGCGACATATAGCATTCAGACGCTTTTCATCAATCAGAGCCAATTGTTAAAAATCTCTATTTCAACCAATCGGCTTCTTCTAACTTGGCTTCCATTAGAATACGCAATGAAGGGGATTTCTTTTCTGCTCTTCATTCAGATGTATACTTATCCTTATTTCTTTGACCTCAGTCTCAGTGCCAATGTTAACAATTTCTGTTTCTTCTAGGTTCGGTTTAGATTTCTCTTCATATTGTTCAAACCTTTTGAAAAAATCAGATACTTTTCTCATTATCACTCTCGTTTTGAATTTCAGGTTCCATAATGTCAAAGTCGCGAGTGATATCGAGATTGCCGTCACCGGATTCCAGAACAGTGATATCCAAAGGTCAAATAATTTTATTTTTGGCTATCTAAAAGAATGTAAAAAAAAAATTAAAACAATACACAATCAACCAATATAAACAAAATGGTATCGAACAAACAAGAATAATGAAAAGATGTAACTATGCACTCCGTTGAAAAATTCAAAAAGCAACACAGGAGCTTGATAATGCGAAAATTGTTTTAACCAAAACTATTTACACAAAACCAGTGACAATTTTTATGAATTTTAGCAAATGACAACCCCCAAATTTTATCGAAATTCCCTTCGAGAGGGAAGACACTCGGCAGTCCAATTGTGCAAAACTCCTTCAAGATTTTCAAATTTCTTCATTGGAGGTGGATGCCTCAAAGGTGTCTTTGTGTTCAGGAAAAGGATTTGTACTTATGCTCGGTCTTTGTTCACCCTTTTTCCTTAGTACTATTTCCCCTGCCTCGATCATGTCTTGGAATTTGTGCTTAAGGGCTTTACAATCAGCGGTTGAGTGGCCAGGTGCTCCCGAATGATAGGCACAAGTGGACTGTGGATTGTATCCGGCAGGCATGCCATAAAGGTAAGTTGGAGGGGGAATCACACCTATTTTACCGCATTCCTTAACTGCTCATACACTCGGTCCAAAGGCCTGCCTAGGTTGGTGAAGGTTCGGGTACGGCTTTGATTGTAGGTTTCAGTGGGTTGGGGATAGTTATAGGTGGGTCCGTTTGGTGGGGAAAATCTCTGGTTGTAAGGAAGTCGAGGACGAGTTTGTTGAAGATTTGGTTGAGATATTGGAAAAGGGATTGTGGGCGATTTGGCGTAATTTAGGCGAGGTCGGGGGTGGGAGATATTGGTATTGTAGACAGGGTAAAGACTTGGATAGCAGGGATAAGGCGGTGAATATGTTGGTTTATGTTGAAATCTGGGTCTTGGTGTAGGGTTTTGATCCCAGATGAAGACAGCTTCCCCCTCTTCCTTTTTAAACTGCGGCTTTTGCCCACTGCTCCCTTGTCCTTGCAAAGCATCCAACTGCGATTTGAGGATAGAGACATTAACGATCTTCCCAGCTCTTACGAAGTCATCGTACTCTTCAAGCTTATTGACAATAGCAGCAAACGAACATCCAGTCATGCGGAAAATTTCTTCAAAGTACGGTGGATCATGTGCCTTAATGAAAGTGCGGATAATTTCATTTTCAGTCATTGGTGGCTCAACCTTTGCAGCTATTTTCCTCCATCTCTTAGCATAGGTTTTGTGGTCCTCAGAGGGTTTTCTTTTCGTTCCTTCCAACGTGGTTCGTGTAGGAGCCAACTCACAGTTGTACTCGTACTGCCTCACAAAAGCATTGGACAAGTCAAGCCAGGTCTTTACTTTCTCGGGTTTCAGATTGGAATACCAGTCCAGTGCATCCCCCTCCAGACTTTCTGGGAACAGCCTTAGAGGCAGATTCTCGTCATCTATGCGCCTTCCCAACTTGTTAGCAAACAGTCGGAGGTGTGTCTTAGGATTGCCCGTTCCATCGTACTTGTTAAATTTTGGGGTCTTGAACCCCACAGGCAACTGCACATTGGGGAAGAGACAAAGTTCATCGTAGTCCAGCACTCCTTGCTTGTTTAGCCCTTGACTTTTCCTCATAAATTTGTCGAAACGGTCTAGGCGCTTGAGCAATTTCATATCAACAAGAGCAGAAGATTCTCCTACCTCTGGTTTAGCTTGGACAGTATGGTCTGGCAGTAAGGGCTCTGCGGTAGTGTGATAAAAAGCATGTGGTTCAGGGGGTATATTCGAAGTGACTTGGGGGTGTGAACCTCGCATGTGAGTAGGAAGAAATGAAGGATTAGGAGGGTAAGTGTATGGCAAATTTGTGGTGGCATAGGTGAAAGTTTCTTCGGGTGGAATAGGGAAAGACGGAATAAAGGTAGTTTGAGTCGAAGGTATGACAAATGGTTCTTGCTCAGGTTGTCTGACGGGTACAGGCTCGAGTTGAACTCCGCTGCTGATAAGCTCGTCAATCAATTTCCTTTGGGCCGCCATCTCAGTAGTCATTTCGCTAAACTTAGCAAGCATCTCGGTTAGCTGGACCCCCAAATTTGTAATTTCAGGTTGAGCTGTAGTAATGGACCTATCCGACGGTTCCGGTTGTGAACTCATGTTTACACGATTCCTCTGGGCTTGACTACGGGATCGTGTTATGATGGGGTTTCGACGAGAAGTTATGTCTAAATATTACCTGAGAATGTTGAAAGGAATTGCCTTTTAGATTTAGCTCTCACTTAGATTTTCCAATAAAATAAAGAAAAGAAAAGAAAAAAAGAAAAAGATAAGAGTTAGTAAATATCCAAAAAATTCGGATGCATGACCTATGGGGGAAACCCTTTTATGCCAAGGGTTACTCTAGTATGAAAAATGCAATCCTCTAGGGTGGGCACCATACAATACCTGCTGGATCCGATCAATTCATTAAGATTCGAATAAAAGACAATTTCGAAAAATTTGGCCAATTAGAGTGACAAAAGACAATTTGTCATAATAAAATGAGGACACAGTCCAAATGGATTGATTGCTCTGATTGACCTATTAAAAATCAATTTAGTGTGATAAACTTATTTTTGAAATGATTGAAATGTCTCGACTAGTTTCTTCGGCGAACCATAGATCGAAACTTTAAAAAAAGAATAAATGGGTTAGATGAATCGAATGAAATTGATGGTTAGTTCAAAAATTGATTGGATTATCCTAAAAGTGAATAAAACTGATCAAATGGATTGGATGAAATTGAAAATTTATTAAAAAAATTGACTGAATTATCCTAAAAAATAATGAATTGGATGAAATTGATGATTTAGTCGCAATTGATTAGATTGTCCTAAAAATTGAATAAGTTGGTAAAATTGATTGGATGAAATTAACGATTTATTCAAAATTAACTGGATTGACTTAAAGTGAATAAATTGATCAAAATGGATTGGATGAAATTGATGATTTATTCAAAAATTGACTGGATCACTGGCCAAATGAACAGAATGAAATTGATGATTTATCCAAAATGAAATTGAATGAAAAATGAAATTAAAAATGAGCAAAATTTTATGGATCGAATGATCTATATATAAAAAAAATCGACTCAATCACCTTAGATGTAAAAATGGAATGAATAAAATTGATAATTTATCAAAATCGATAGAATTGTCTGCCCATTGATAGTTTCAAAAAATTCATTGTGATTCATTAGTCTATGAGCCTTCAGAAATCAAGATTTGGCCTTAACACACTTATCATCTCAACAATGAGCAATTTGTGAATTTCTTCAACTTAATGTCCTTTACGCAAGGGATTTTTACCAATTCTGATAAAATGACCAAAAAATGATTGTTAGATGCTCATATTCTAATGCATAAAAACTGTTCCATCATCCTCAATGTCGTCAAACGGAAGGGATCGAATCCTACCTTACCTTGTGCACTACCCCTTTGGATGGTACAAAAAATATAAACGTGCAAGTCTCATTGGATTACATGTCCGAGACACAAGGCGGCTTATTACTATCATGGGATCCCCTAAATGGCATTCCCTCTAAGGTTTATGTATGTTGCCAATTTATCAAAGCGACTAAGTATGCAGTATACAAATGAAACATGATCTGAAAGAACCCCCTTTTGTATGCCGGGGTGAGCCTAAAATGAAATGTATTCATGCTTTAAATGCGAAGCATTGAATTTAAACGTGTCATATCAAAT
Source organism: Coffea arabica (assembly GCF_036785885.1). Taxonomy (NCBI): domain Eukaryota; kingdom Viridiplantae; phylum Streptophyta; class Magnoliopsida; order Gentianales; family Rubiaceae; genus Coffea; species Coffea arabica. Next base: position 6,704,466 of record NC_092325.1, on the reverse strand, counting down.
AGGGTAGGCTCCTAGAGAGTACCATGCCAGGACTCTTATTTTCTAGGGCTTATGAATGCAATGGAGACAAAAACCAAGAAAAGTTAGTTCAATCAGACAAATACACAACACATTGTAGCAAAACAATACAAAGAGAGAAAGCAATAAAAGGAAAAGAGGGGTTGGATCCCTCCCCTCGTGAATAGTGTCACTAATAGGGTAAGACAGATTCTACCTTAGGTAAACTATCATGGATGCATGAGGTATCGGCTCACTAATGCATCTAGACTCGATAGGTTTTAGGTCCCCGAGCCTTCAGACTTGGAAACCAAAGGTCATCAACCCCAAGGTTCTTTGTCGGTGGCTCGAGCGATTCCCCAGACATTGCTACGCGCACGTCGTGCCACGGCCACATGTCCAAGTGAATCTATCAAAAATCCTCAATCTTCGACTAAAAGCTAAAGGCAATCAACCCAAAGCTTAAAATGGAAGATTGAGTGACCCCTCGGATCATGCTACGCACACGTCGTGTCGCGATCACACGTCCAAGTGGGTCGCCTAACCCTAACAGGGAAGAGTGGCGTGACAAGCCACTAAAAGAAAAATAAATGAGGGACAAAAGATAAAACGTATGCACGTATGCTAGTGCTCGGTTTGGAGGGGAAGGATCGAGAACCAATGCGAGGCTCTAGGGTAATATTCCCCACCCCCCAAATGCAAAACGCGAAACAAAAGTAAATAAATAAATTATTCATCACATACACGTAAGACGAGGAACAATTACGAGTGTGAAATGCAAAACATCCTAAAAAAAGAAAAATGCAACATAAAACATCCAAATATGATAAATATAAGGGTTAAAAAGAGAAAAGACGACTAAACCAAGTGCTTGGACTCTCTAACGTCCCCAGTGGAGTCGCCAAGTTGTCGCGCCCCATTTTTCACGATGGAAAATAAAAGGTTTTATAAAAGAATGTGATTTATTAATAATAAATGAAAAAGGACCTAAAATGGGACTTTGAAAAATGCGACGATTTGGGTCCAAAATTTAGTCAAAAAGGGTTTTGAAGAAAAATTAGGAGTCGCCACTTGGTATCGAGTTTGGGTGTACCAAGTCACCCAAAAAGTGTATTTAAATAAAATAAAATAAAACCCTTTTCGACAACTCCAGGTCTTTGAAAAACAAGAGAAAATGGATTCGGGAGTCACGGTTGAAGAAAGGGAAGGCAAAGGTTCGATTAACTCAAACCTAAGGCACCCTTTCAACCTAGTCTAAGTTAGTTGCGAGGTTTAGCCCAAAATTTTCCTAATCTAACCCTTAATTTTATCATATTTGAATGTTTTCTACATGAATGCAAAAATAAAATATCGAAAGGAACAAAATGTTCATCCAATGGTTTAATTGAACCAATCACATTTATTGCGAAGGCCAAAATGAATCCTTGAAGGTGTCACGAGTATGCAAATGACGAAAAAAGAAAATAAAGTAAAAGAAAAGAAATTAAATTATATACATATATATAAGTGATCAAAGAAAAAGGAAATGCAACATAAAGGGTACGGGAGGCGAAAAAACTCGTGACATAATTTTCTTATACATGGATTAATAGGGTATTTAAACTAGAAAGTTATAATCACCCATTTCCCATGTTTGAAAAATAATTATCCTAACATGAACAAGCAAATGAACTAGCTTAAATGAGATGCAATTCTAAATGATATGATTAGCACCTATAGCGGGTAGGGGATAATATAATAGGGAATATCATGCAAATGAGAGAAATCCTAAAAATAAAAATATGCATGAAAATGTAGTGAATAGCACACAAAAAATGAATCTAGCGCAAGACGACCTAAAGGGTCTAACGTTGGACTAGCCCATTTCTAAAAATCCTTACTAGCGTTGGACTAGTAAGTAAGCGGAGGGAGAAGCCACAACTAGCGTTGGACTAGTGTGGTGACGTCATGCATTAACAATTCATAGTGAAACAAATAAAGTATAAATTAAAACAAATAAACACATAAGAGCACGTAGCACATAACACGTAAACATAATATCTAGATGCGAAAATCCTAAGGAAAGCGGATAAAACACATAACACATATGCCACATAAACACGCAACCTATCTATTACATCGGGGAGCGCCTAACTACAATCTAGAAGGGAAAAATATAATAAAACAAATCTAATCATCCTATCTATTACATTTTTGAGGTATTTAAATGCCTCTCGAATCATTATAAAAATTAACTAAAACATATATAAGAAAATTTGAATGAATATTTAAATCAAATAAATAAAGCATATAAAAATATATAAACACATAGGAACACATAGGAGCACATAAGAGCACGTAATTGACATTGAAATAATAAAATAGGAGTACCTCCCGTTTGAAGTGGTGACTAAGTGGAGTCAAATTATCCTATTTATACTCACAATGAACAAAAGAATCATGGCACCAATTTAATTGAAAAAATAATAATAATAAAAGTACTAAATTCACACTAACATGTCAAACGTAAATAAATTTAAGAATATTTAAAAAATACAAGTTAAACATACTCAAAAGTAACATAATTAGCTATTAAAAAAGAAGCAATCATAATAAAGAGAGTCAAAATTCACTAGGGACTGAATTGCAGAAATTGAAAAAAACTTTTGGGGACAAAAATTATATTTTTCCAAAGTTTAGAGGTCAAAATTAAATAAAAGATAAAATTCAGGGACCAAAGTGCAATTACTATAAGGACCGAGTTGAAAAGAATCTAAAATGTTATGGGCCGTAGTAAAACTACTCCAAAGATCAGGGGCCAAAGTGAAAAATTCGGTTTCTGATTTGGGAGAAGAAAGGCCATCGGGCCGTTATTTTTTTTATTTGGGCCGGATACTACCTAAGCCCAACCGAACCCAAAAGAAACGAGCATGCCAGCCCGTCTTTTTATCCCTCAAACCCAACCAAAAAAAGCATGGGCTCCGACCTTCTAGCCCAACCAAAAATAAGAAACAAGCCCACTAAAAAAAAATTAACTTAGCCCAACCCACTTTCCTTTTCTTTCTTTTCTTTCCTTTCTCTTCTTTCCTTTCTTTTCTTTCTCCTTCACCCCTTCCGTTTCCTCTTCTTCTTGTTCGGCCAGCTGAAGAAAACTTCAGCTGGTGGCCATGGCGTCTGCCGGTGGCGCCGCCGACCGCCACCGCCGGTGACCTCTCTGGTCACCAAAAATTCTCAAAATACACCCCCTCACTCGATTTTTCGTGCAAACTCTGTTTCCGGAGTTAGTTTTTACAAAAGATGACCCAAAAGTGGTCAAAATGCAAAAAAAAAAGTGCCCAGTTTTTCATTTTTAAAAGCACTATAATCACCACTAAAAATCACAAAATTTATACTACAATACTCCTTACAACCTCTACAATACAACTATGATCTTAGTTAACAAGAACACAACAACAAGAGACTACATTGAGGCAACACAGTCCCTAAAATTCATTTTTTTTATTTTGGCATTTTATCAAACACAAGTAATGCATACACCAACCGTATTTCCTTGCTCCCTAATCTAGTTATGCCATTCCCAAATTTCAGCAACCCAACAACCAAGGAAACCAGCAAAAGCGAAAGAAAACTAGACAATGAAGGATGGATTTAATGTGCTAAACAAAAAAAAAAATTACCTCAATGTAGATGCCAATTCCTTGATTGAAGTTCCTGATGCAAAGCTCCAATTATCCAACTGGTTGCTGCCTCTCTTTTGATGTTTCAAGTTATGTGTTGGAAAAAATTTGGGAGATAGGAGAGCCGAGAGGGAGAGAGGAGTTTTTCTCTTTTTTTTTTTCCTTCTTCTTTTCGGTCCAGCCCAGAGAGAGCCGAGAGCCTCTTTTTTTTTTGTGTCTTTTTTCCCTCTGCAAAATGTTGAGTGTTGGCAGAGCCGAAAGAGTACATATTTTGAGCCCCAAAGTGCCGTTTATTCTTGTCTTTTTGAGCCCCCCTCCGAGAGAGTGAAATGAGGGATTGTGTTTTTTTTTTGTCCCTCTTGTCTGATGAGGGAGAGAGCCGAGAGAGGAAATTGAGCCAAAAAGGTGGAGTCTTGTTCTCATTTTTTTTATTTTTTTTATTTTGCTTTGTTGTTGTTGTTTTTTTTTTCTAAAATAAACTTGTAAAAATGAGAAAATTACACATTAAAATGTAAAAAAAAATAAAATAAAATAAAAAAAATAAATAACTTATCCAATAGATAAAATCCAATAAAACATTAAAAATTGACAAAAAATTGGTGTCTACAGTTCCGACTTTTTTTTTCCTGCAATAATCAAAGCAATTAGCCTTTCTATATACATCTACCCCAAACAATAATTTTGAATTTATTTCAAGTTATTTATGGAAGTTAGTTTAAGAATAAATTTATTCAAAGTTTCGACGGGGTTAACTTTCTTGAGTGGAGCGAGAAAACCAATACTTTGAACTTCAAAGTTTCCACAAACAAGAATTTTTCAAGTGGATGATAAATTTTTTATTTATAATAAGAAATTAAGTAATTACAATTTTTATTTATAATACAGTAACGATGAATTTCTTAAAACAAATTCGTAGAAGATTAAGATTCGTAAATTATTTTTAAAAAAATCAAGAGGTTCATTTAGTTCCATTGAAAAAGATATATTTAACAAAATTGATAATGAATTGATTTTGTAGCGTTTTAAAAAAAAATGAGTGCTCGCATGGTACAATTTTAACTTGTATGTAGGGTTAATAGTTTTTATTTTTTTAAAAAAAATTAGTTTTACTGTACTAAAATTTGACCACACTTAATGTGGGGTCTTTGCTTCGTCCCTCAGAGAAAGCCTGTCATGGCTAATAAAATGCTCTGGAGTAGGAGTGAGAGTGGAGGAAAAGATTAGGTTAAGAATTAGAGAATGGTGGGGTGGGGGCCAAATTGTGTTGAAGCAGAGCAGTGGACGGAAGAGGGTTAGGCAACCGTTCCTTTGCAACTGTTCTTGAAAGTTCATGGCCAAGATTTGGCCAAAAAAAAAAATATAAGGTCTAAATTTTATCTGGTACCTCGTTTTTCATACCATGTGTGGGGCCTATAAAATTTTGCTCTATAGTTACACGTTGTTGAAAGTGAGTTATGTCATGTGCAGACAGAATTACGCCGTATGTATTTTTGCACAAAACCGTCCCGAATGATTTTCCTGGTAACCATTCTGGCCCCTTGTCCAGCAGTGCACCGAAAGGTAGGGTGGGGGCCAAATTGTGTTGAAGCAAGGCAAGGGACACGAGGCTTGAACAGTTATCAGAAAAAACTATTCTGATTGGTTTTGTGTAAAATGCACAAGATGTAACTTTGTATGCACATAGTGTAACTCACTTTCAACAACGTGTAACTATAGAACAAAATTTTGTGGGTCCCACATAGTGTAAAAAACGATGTACAAGATGCAATCTGAACCTTACATTTTTTTTTTTGACCAAATCTTGGCTATCAACCTTTCAGAACGGTTACTTCCTACAACCGTTTCTGCCCCTCTTCCCAGGGCAATGGACAAAAAGTGGAGAAGGAAAGAGACGGAGAGGAAAAGGGGAAAGGGAGAGAGGAGGACGATGTTGCAACTCACAAGGCGATTTTGTGGTCCAAGTAATCGGTGGAGAGGTGAGGAGTGGAGAAAGAAGAGAGAAAGAAAGATGAAAAAGTGAGTAAAGCCCACTGGTCACCAAAAAGGGATTAAGTCCTTCTTTGAATTATAGATCGGAGGTTCGAAATCCATCTGTAATAAAAAAATTTCAAAGGAGGTGTCAGAACACATCTTTGGTCTAGTTAAATCTGTATATCTATTAATTCCTTATACAACCTCTTTCAACTCCCTTTCCTTGTACAATAGGATAGATTAAATTTTAAACTGTTTCTTTTCTAGTCAGTGAATGTTATCGTCACGCCTCTTTAGACTCTCCTTTTCTGTGGAATAAGATAGATTATAATAGATTAAATTTTAAATTATTTTTTTTGGTTGGTGAATGTTATCATTGCGCCTCTTTAGACTCCCTTTTTATATAGAATAGGATAGATTATGTTATAAAAATATTATCGTTGGAAAAAAAAAAAAAGAAGAAAGTAGACTGCTTCTTTTTTGATTGGTGTACACCGGAGGATTCATGCCTACTTGTCACGTATCTGCCCAAAAATGCAAAAACCATTCGGCAAACAAATGCCGCCAGACCATACTCCTAATAAAAGCCACGCAAATTCCTCAAAATTACCATAAAACCGATCCCACCCCTAACCAAACACCCCTCAAATTGATCAATATTACAGCAATAACCGGTTCAATGAGAATTGCAACACTAGCCGAACTTGGTACTTTTATGCATAGTTATTAAACCCACCCCGGAGAGGAGACCGGCGAAGGAGGTGGGTCAACGGGTCACTGGTTCAACCAGTGGATGAGTGGTTGAACCAGTGGGTCACTACATATATTTAAATATTATATTTTATAAATTTTGATATAGGATATATGAGATAAATTGTAATAAATAATGTCATAACAAATATTCATTTAATTTAATTTGCTATAGAGTTTTTAATTCATATAAGAATCAGCAAAACATAAATTTAATTAGTAATCCACCAAACTTCAAGTGTAGATGTTTACTATAATTATCTAGGTTATTTACAAAATTTAAATGCAAAAAATATTTAAAAAACAATATTTGTCTTTAAAATAAATTATGTAATATGTTATTTTTGAAATCTATTTTATAATTTATAGAATATAGGGGTCAAAGTTTTATTAAAAGATTCCAAATACATTTGTTTTGGAGAGTTTAAAAAAATAAAGATGAAATTAACAAAACATTCATATAGCATAAGAATGGCCATTATTGAACAAATGATAAAGTGGCCTGGTGGTGAGCTACGCACAAACAATACCGAAGGTCTGAAGTTCGAATCCAAGCAAAGGCTTGGAAAAACATTTTTTCCTCAAACCCGGTCTGCCCACAAAACCGGCTGGGTTTCCAGTTTAATCCGGTTGAACCGCTGGTCCGTTGAAAAGTCAATGGTTCATATGCAGAAACGATCCAATTGAAGAACCGGCCCGGTTTAGTGGCCGGTTCGCCGGGTTGACCGGTCGAACCGCCGGGCCGGGTTGACCGGTCGAACCGCCGGGCCGGGTTGACCGGTCGAACCGCCGGGCCGGGTTGGGTTTAATAACTATGCTTTTATGTCTATGCCCCGCAAGACATGCCCAAGTGGCTACTTCAAGAGAGATTAAAATGGGGAAAAAAAAAACTAAAACTATTATTGCTAAAGACTGCATCAACTTTTTACAGGCTAGGGAATTTTTACTGGAGTTCTTATAAAGTTTCCACAATCTTTCCTGTTGCATTATACCTCAACTCAAAAGATTGATCTTGTACATAGCCTGGTTGAACAACCACTGGGCCAATGGTTCAGTGGCCACCAGGGAGGGACTTAAGTCCCTTCTTGGGCTGTAGTTGAGGGTTCGAACTTCATCTGCAGCGAAAAAAATCTAAGGGTTGTGCCATAGCACTTCCTTAGTCTAGTTGGGTCTGTATACCCACTAGCCCCTACAACAGCCTCCTTAGGCTCCCCCTCCCCCCTAGATTAGGATAGAGTAGGTTATACAAATGTATCGTTGTTGACAAAAAAAAAAAAAAATAGCCTGGTTGAACAATATCACTTAAATTATTTCTTGACTTTGGGTTTATTCTATACCTGGCAATTAGACGGATTTTGGGCGGGTTAATATTGGATTTTTATTTAAATGGGTTACACCCAACCCGCCTAACTTTAGATTGGATTAATCTTGGGTTGGATCATATTGGGTCATCTCAAATCCATGACCCAAATATGATCCAATATATTAATTAATAGATTTTGATACATAAATTCTCTCAAATATATTTTCACGTACAAAAAAAAATTTAAGTGGATGTCCAACACAAATACCCAAATCGTCCAAAAAAAGATTTTATGCTAATATTTTCATAAAGAAAGTATGGTAATTTTGGATTTATGTAGTTTTTACATATTGAGAATACGGTTTATAAAAACAAAAGTCTTTTAGCATGAATGAGTTATATGGTAGTTATTAAGCACTGAGGGCACGAGTAGTTATAAGTTGACATTAACGTCTCAAAATTAATTTCGAATTTAATAATGTTCAAATTCTTCATACTGCACATTTTGATGACAATAATATGAATGAAAAAAAGTCACATTCGAACTCACACAGCCACGATGAATCTGGCAATTATTCTAACACATCTGGCCTTTTCCATATCTAGGGTAATACCCTATTAAGTATGTAACCAAGGAATTAAAAATGGGCCAAGTAAAAAAATTTTAACTTGCTTGGCGAATTATGTTATAATCACAAAAGATGTTTATAGCAAAAAATAATAAAAAAAAGTCTACAGTTGATGCTTTTGAGTAACTATTTACCCTTTTAAGATTGTGTTGATTATTCACTTGATTCAATTAGTATAAGTTGGGTAATGGGTGCCCAACACAAATATCCAAACCGCCTAAAATATTTGTGGATTTTTATTACCCAACCCAAAATTAACCCAATACCCAACTTACCCAACCCAACCTCTCAAATTAGTGGGTGGGTTGGGTGGATTATTGGGTTTTGGGCGTAATTGCCACGTCTAGTTTATTTTCTTCATGCAATCCATTGAAAAGATATATGTATAGTTTATGCCTTACAAAGCTCATATGTTTACCTAATGAAATCGAAAAATTTTGCAGCATGAACCTCAGTATGATTTCATTTTTCTTCCTTTCTTTGACTCTTTTTGACCTCACTGGACATGTGAGGCACAATCAAAATCAGTATTGTAGGTAAACTTAATCTACTTGTCTTACAAGAAAGGCTTCAAATAGCTCTTATCCCTCTTTGTTTGCTGCATTTTTTGGTTAACTACTTTTCTTGTAAGGGAGGCGTTGCTTAAGATTGATTTGCTTCACTTTAAATCCTAAAACTTGCGTAGTTTTGAGGTGAGAAATGTTTAACTTGTTTCTTGTTTTATTTCTCAGCTTCATAATCATGTACTTCTTTCCTTGAATTAAGTCACCATGCCATCTGCATTTAACAGATTACATCTTTAGCTGAAGTTATACAAGCAACATAACTATTGAAAACTAGCACCACCAAACCATAACCAAGTTGTTCAGCTGAATAAGCAACTCAGATCAACCCTTCTATCTAAAGACATAAATGTCACTTTCCACTAACTACCTCACATACTCAACTTAAATTTTCCTACAACACGCATGGATCTTAAGAGATCTTGCCTCCAAAGCAACTGCAAATTGCTTCCTTCTGCTCCATATCAAGAATTGCAAACTGTGCTATCTATATCCCAAGGAAATTTTCTAAACATACAAGGGTTATCAAGACTTCGCGAATTTTTTTCTAATACCATCACTAATCTTTGTATCGCAACTAGATGGCCACAGGGCCATCGCCATGGATCCCATTTCTCCTAGTGGCAACTCTTGGAATCCTCCTGCATGGTCGCGCTCTGATGGACGATATTTCACTAGCCTCAGATGCTGAAAACTCGGCCTTCACTGTGCTATTGGTCATCCCTGTTGCAGTTCTTCTTCTGGTTTATCAAATCACACAATCATTAGTGCTACCTCTTGCAATTGTTCTGATCATTTATGCAGTAACAAAGATGTTTCTTGGCCCTCTTGTTCTCATACTGGTCATATATTTTTCTAGTATTTATCTACCTTCTTTTGAATTATTTCGAGGAAGTGGTCAAGTATACCATGAAAGAGATAGAGATGAATATGGATGGGGAAGTATACTTCTTTTTGCTGCTTTTCTTTCCCTTCATGGAATGTTTTCTGAAGGATTTAGCCAATGGGGCCTTGTACTAGTAGCTGTGTTGCTCTTTCTCCTGTATAACTTGGTTCATCACATTGATTAATACCTCATTAGAAACTTTATGATTGGTACTTCAATAAAATGTAATTTTTTACTCCTTTCTCATAGCTTTGGATGAAGAAGATTTTGACAGCACCACCTTTCACGTATGTTTAGTAACTAAACAAATTCAGCAGGATTTCTTCACTAAACACTTTTCATGAAAATATGCCCCACACCGTTTATTTTTTTCGGGTTCTTTAATTTCTTGTTCTATCCTTGAATCGCTATAAAGAACTCGAAGTTAGAAATAAATTTGGTAAATATGGCTTGGCTTTGAGGGGGAAAAAAAGGCAATGCGAAAATTCAGAAGAAAGATTTGTGCTGGAGGATGATAAATTGATGATTAATATCAACTCTACAATTTCATGAAAGGAGGGAGCTTAATAAACTTTCCCGGCAGAAAAATAAGTGTCAAAAAGGTTGAGACTCGAGAACTCAATTCTTTTTTTTTTTTCTTTCAGTTTTTTTTTCTTGGTTGACTAGAAATGTATTGTACCAGAAAAAAGTACTGATTATAAATTCTTTCCAGCTCGATGCCTCTATCTTAATTACATGGTATATAGGAGAACCAAAGTCTAATTTTGTTGACTTGTGTTTCCGTTTAAGCAAAGTGATTGAAATTATTTGGTGCTACCTAAAGTGTGTTGCATAAATATATCCAGTCTTAGAGCAGTGGATGTTATATTTATACTCGCTACTCTACTCTCTGGGCTTCAGCAAGGCATCTCTGCTCAATTCTTGGACTAGAGCTGTTGAGAGCTTAAAAAAAAAAAAAAAAATTCTAGTGGAGGAAAAATAAAATTTAAAAAGCGAAGAAGAGGAAAGAAGGAATTTGAACTCAAATCTCTAAAAATTTTGAGGTCTCAATATTAAATATTAACTAGGAGATCAAGACCTCTTTGACAAATCAAAAATCATTCATTTGAATATACCTTAAGATGAATTTTTTCCCTAGTTTACAGATCTTAATCAAAGTTCTGCCCTCTAACATTTCCCAATCTTTCTTCGTTTGCTTTTGAGCTAGTTTTTAAAAAATCCATAATATGAATTTACCTTTTCACCCCTATTTCCTAATTTGACCTTTTTGAATTGTCTGTAATCAGCCACTGCTAACCACTGGGCCATTGGCACAGTGGCCACCACCTAGTTGGCGGGTGGGAGGCAGGGGTTCAAACATTGCCTTTCACTAAAATGTCACATTTAAGTGGCTTGTTTCCAAAAAAATTCAGGTGGGTGTGTTATGTACCCATTTGGTCCGGTGGTGGTTCAGTCCCCTCCGAATTATCCCTAGACCTCCTTAGGTCCGCCCCTTTCCCGTTAGTGTATAATATATTAGGTTTATCGTCTCCGGAAAAAAAAAAAAAAAAAAGTAATCAGCCGCTGCTGATGTGTAAGCAATTATGACAAAATTGTCCTTGACAATCAACTCAAACGTCTTCTTCTTTCTCTCTCTTATTCCTTTCCTATTTTTCCATGATATTAAGTTCAGTCATTCCCTTACCTATTTGCATAAAATTCACAACAAAATCAGATTTTGAATTAGAAAAATTAAACAAGATTCTTTTTTTGAGAAAAAGTATCAAAGCAGATGAATATGAAACTAGCGAAGCAGGGGACAAAAGAAAAAGCAAATGAGTAAGATAAATACTGGCGGAATAGCGAGAATCAATTTATGTTGTCAAGCATCAAGACTTTTTTCCTTTTAATTTTTTTTTGATAGGGAAAATGTGAGATTTAAGTTGTCAATTTGAATCCAAGACCTTTAATTTTTAAGTTTTCAATTTTAACTACTACACCAAGGCTTCCTTGGCCCTCAAGAATCCAAACTTAAAATTGGTTTTGGTATTCATTCTCTCAACCTAATAAACATGGTTTTGCTGTACAGATTTGGGACCTAGCCGATCTAAAAGTTTGGATGTTAGAGTAGTTAATGCTTCATGTCTTAAAGACAAATTGCAGGCGATATTGCGAAGTGGCGAAGAGCAGGAGAAAGAACTCTTTGTCATCATCATGTGGATGATCTAATATGCAAGAAATAGCATCATAATATTTGAAGGAAAGGTACGTAGTGAAACTCTGCATGATAGTCGAATGGGAAAAATCATATTTGCTAGAGTTTATCCAAGGCCAAGAAACTAGTAAGATGGCTAGCACAAATGGTAGCATCCTCTAGAGTAAGGTTTTTTGAAGGTTAATGTAAATGCAACATAGACTTCAGAGGAAGCAGGAATTGGTGTTCTTGTTAGAGATAGTGAGGGACAACTTATGGCAGCCTTTTGCGGAAAGAAGTGGTAAAGCTACATCTCCAGAATTTGGTGAGATTGTAGCTATCATCAAAGGGTTGGAATGGGCAAAAGAAGTGGGAATTGAGACTTTAATTCTTGAAAGTGATCCTATTAATGCTGTTTAGAATGTGAATTCTACTGAAGTGGATTTTTTTTTTTTAAATTTATTTTGACAATATGTTAGACAAGAGTCACAAGACCGAATGCTCTGTAAAATGTTTCAAGGACGTAAAATCTTCCATGTACGTAGAACTAGAAATTTGCCAACCCATATTTTAGCAAAACTTTCTCTTGTTTGGAATGTAGAACTATCTGGTAGGATGACATCCCGTTTCATTAATCAAAGTTGTAATTTATTATTTGAACGAATGAAAACTTTGCTTTACTCTCAAAAAAGAAAAAAGAAGAAGAAGGATCTTTGGCTGATGTGGCCTTTTCATAGTGCTTTAATGAATGCCCACGACTAAGATGAGTTTGAATGACCAAAAGAGAGAGAGAAAGAACATGTTAGTTTTTTCTCATTAACCCAATGTTTGGAAATTCAGATCGATGATTGAATGGGTAAAGTGGTCAGGTCAAAATTTAACCGGTTCAACCCCAGTTCATTGATTTTTTTTTTAAAAAAAAATAAGAAAATAAAAAATAAGTAGAAACATGTAAAATCAACACAAAATCCCAAAATTTGTAATATCTTCTGTAGAAGATTTATTGATCTAGTACCTTCTAATTCATTTACCAAATAAAAGAAAAAGTATTTCATAAAAAATAAAGAAACAACAAAATTATGAACAAATCTATCTAATATCTTAAATTAAACAAAGTCGAGCTTAACTTTCCCAACTCAAAAACAAATCTGATAGGATTTGTAAAATTAACTCCAAAAAAATGGTAGAAAAAATCATGAATATGAAAACCAAAGATAGAAGAAGAAAGGGAAAAACAAGTGTGCTTCTTTATCTACCAAGTTCAATTTCATTATCACTTTCACAAAAATCAATAATGTAAAAGAAAAGATAGAAAAGAAGGGAAAAAAGAAAATAAAATAAAAGAGGAGATGAGTGAAACTTTTAGAGCGTTTCCGGAGATAAGGATTCTTGAAGGAAGAGGATTTCTTTAGTTTTAAATTGGATTAGTTGTTTTGTTTTTAAGCTGGGCCACCTAAAGTTTTTTCCTCCCAATTTTAAAAAAAAAATGACTGATCAATAATTGTAGTAGCAGACAATTAACTGTAGTTGTTGACTTTTGATAAAACCCAAAAGTTCAAAAAAGTGGGTAGCCCATAAAATGGGTCCAAGTCTTAAACCGAAATTCAAAATAGAACTTGATCGGTTTCATTTATTGAACTGATTTTCATTAATTTTTTTAACTTTTCGACTTTCTCGTAGAATTAGATTGATATCATGACTAATTCGCGGTTCAATCGGATCGATCCGATCCGATTCTTTTTTTTTTTAAGGATTCGATTCTTAAAATACATCATTAACCATAAAACTATCACGTGAAGTAACAGGCGCTAATCCAGCAACATCGTTACAAGGGCTGGACGAATCAGCTTTGCATATAATCGGCTTCTAGCCGGTTACATGGCCCACGAGTTTCTCTAACGGATTGGAGTGTTTGGTAAGAAATTTGACCCGGCCGGAGCCGAGGCTGTGCCGATTCAGTCAGCTGGCTCCCACTCAATGAAAGTAGACAGGAGCCGGAGAAGTAGAATGGAAGCCGTAGCCGCATAATGGGAAGCCAAATAAACCAGATTTATGTTGACGTGGCCAGCTTGTTAAAGAGCCATGGGACCCAGATTCCCGGATTGACTATGATGCTAAAGAGTCAATCCTACGGAACTAGCTCGATGGTTCCAACTTCCAACTACGATGTCTACGACAATCTTTAAAAAGGGAGTTTAATAATTAGATTCATTCAAGCTCTTGTTATTTGTCTCTTTTCTTCATTATTGTTTTTTAGATTTAAATTCAAATTTAAATTAGATATCATAAATCTAATGATAAAAATATATATAATATCAACGTGTAGAAATTTAATTCAATTAAAATTTGTCTTCTTAGTTGTGTTGCAGTGTTTATGATGTTGATCATTGACTTAATTTCATAATACGACCATACGGATTATTGTTGAGATATTTGTCTAGAAGAATCCACAAAATTTTATGAAAATTCATTTGATAGATTATGTTCCCAGCAGGTTAAAAACTTCATCACTATGTACTAAAAATAATTTATAGAAGGGTTAATTTTGGAAACCTCCCCCAAGACTCATCCTAACATCAGCTAGCACTTTCAAAATTTCAAAAATCTCACTTACCTTTGCTATCACTATAATGTGACTAGATGTTCCAATTAGAGCTGTGAAATGACATTCTTACCCCCAATATTTTCCTACTTTTTCAAGTAGCAAAAGGTTGAGAAAAAAAATCCTACAAGCTAAAATATCTAACAACAAATAACAAGAATGCCATCTAAAATATTTTTCTCCCTCTTTGTTGCAAAAATTTCTATGTTTAATGTCTGTCTTTGCTATAATCGATCATTTGAAATTTTCACTCTAATTTCCGTCTTTGTGGCAAAACTTATGTGTCTCTTTGCTCTTATTCCTCCTTGTTCCAACCAATCTCTTAAAGTTTTTTCCTTTTTATAATATTAAAATAGTTTCAAAAGTTACCCTTGTACACAATGGTTTTCTCTAGTTAAGAAACAACTAAATTTATTAATTATTATACTTACATTTCTCATATTCTAAATTTAATACTCCACCTTATTTGTCTTTTGTTCATATTTGAAAATTCATAAATCAAATTGTATAACGATAAAAGTGAAAGGATAATATATAATCTCTTTCCTCCAAGGGCAACGATGTTACATAAATTGTCATTCAAAGAGAACTATGTGAGATTTTTGAAATTTCAGAGGTACTAGATGATATTAGGATAAACCTCAAGAAAGGTTTCTAAAATTAACCCTTTATAAAATAGAGATCAATCGTGCTCCTTCAAAAGTAAGGGTGGGCGCGGGTCGGGTACCCGCCCCATTCACCATTTGGCTGACCCGACCCGCACCTTGCGGGTCAGCCATTTTTTTACCCTTATCCGCCCCGCATATCAGCGGGTACTCTATAATCGGGTATCCGCTGAGATATGGTCAGGTCAACGGGTACCCGCCCCGCCCCATTTATCATTTAATTAAGAAAAATGATTTATACCAATTTAATTTTATATTTTACACATTCATCTAAGATTTAAGAAATATTTTTTTTTTCTAAAAAAGGGTTTCCCACCAAGAAACAAGCATGTGAAGAAAATATAAGATAAAGAAAAAAAATTAAAAGAATTCGAAATCAATAAAAGTTTGAAATAAGTAGCACAATTTTTAATATATATGTTCCACATTAATTAAACTTTTTTCTATAAAATATAAGATCATGGCCTCTACAAATGAATCTTCTAAATAAACTATAGTCTCTTATATTTGTAATGCAATTTATTCAATAAAATTACTTATTTAGTTCTTATTATTTTATATTCTATGTATAAAAATAAAAATAAAATAAAAATATATATGCAGGGCGGATCGAGTACCCGCGGGTTTTTAATTATGTGACCCTAACCCGCCCCGCATCTTAGCCGGTACCCGACCCTCTTTTGACCCAATCAAATAATAAAAATCGGATATTCTAATTTTCGGATTGGATCGGATCGGATATGACGGATTTTCGGGTTAGCGGATAATTTTGCCCACCCCTATTCAAAAGTGCAACAAACTTAAGACAAATACAACAACAAACTGCGTAGACTAGCTTGTTTTATAAAAATATTACACGAACGTTCCCAAAACCCAACCCAGTTCACAGTGTCTGGCCTTTTCAGGATTTTTTCTTCTTTGGTTAGAGTAGGAGCAAAAGAAGTAGGGAACGATGAATAGTGGTGATCTAAAATGGGATCAAGATAGGCACGATCAGGTTTGATATAGTTGAGTATGATTGTTGTATTTGTTTTACAATTACAGTTGTATTTATATATTGAAATAGCAAACACTAATAAAATTTATAAGTATAACAAAGTTATACAAGTGTACAATATATTGTGTAAAACAAATATAATACTTGAATAATTATATGAAAATTCCAACCACAGTTGCCCCAAGTTGGTCTAAAATGAAGCTGAAATGGAACAACACGTAAAACTATTAATTGACAAAGTTATATAAGCGTACAACATATTGTGTAAAAGAAATATACCAATTGGATAATTATACGAAAATCCCAAACATAGTTGCCGCAAGTTAGTCAAAAATGAAGCTGAAACGGAAGGGCACGTAAAAATATTACATGACATAATGAAAGGTGTCCAGAATGGCCACAATGGGCAGATTTTGGGGATTTGGAGATGAAGTGGAGGCGCATTGATAATTACTGAAGGAATATGGCAAATTTTGTCGACATCCTTTCCTTTTCGACATTTACCAATCGAATCCTGTTCTGAAATTCTTCAGGCATTCTGCCTATCATCAATTCTTTGAATGGTTCAATGAACCTCAATCCATCCGGAATCATTCTTAATCTTTCACAGGACTGAATCTCAAGACGAGAAGATTAGCCATGGCTCCTTTCTCCACCGTCCACTTCTCTAACAGATAGAACTCGTGGAGCAAAAGGAATCTGAGCTGAGGAAAACCAGTTGAATGGCAAACCATTTCTTTTCCCATGAAAGCCCTGTTGAAAAGCGTGAGCCTTTGTAACTTTGGAAGTTTTTCTAGCACTACCATGGGATCTTCTTCAAGTCTGGATTCTCCTAATCGCAGTACCCAAAGAAGCGGGTATCATACTCCGGTAACTTGTATATATGTCCTTGTAGCAACAAGAATCAGATATTGCTGCAGAACAATTGCCGGAGAATTGCTAGTCCATTTACAGGGCCAAATAATTGAGCAGCATTACTCCAAAAATTTACATGATTTAGCTTGTGCGAATGTGATATGCAGTTGATGATTTCTTCTAGGCCTGTTACCTCAGAAATGTCACCAACACCTCCCATGTATGCATATAGCTGGTGAATTTCCAAGAAATGTGCCATTAAGGATGCGGCGATTGAGATATTCACCAGCTGGTGAATTCTAGAATTTCCAAGTGTTCCAGGCTGTTTATGGACGAGGGTGAGATGACCAATTTGGAATGCCTTGGGTATCTCATGTGAATAAGATTACCTATTGGTAACTCGAAAACATAATCTAGGATGCTATTCATGTTACCGTTGATGTTTTCTAGCAGTGTTTTGAAAGGCGTATTTGGGGCAAGTCCAAGTTCAAGGCGAGCCCTGAGGCATGATGTTCCTCAATTGCCCCTGGGAGGTCAAATGGGGCATTAGTGTCATGAGGCATTCGCCCCGACCCTTGGGGCAAACACCCGGGCGTTCGGGCAAATTTTTTCTTTGAGGCGTAAAAACGTATGCTTTCAAAATTTCAGCAATTTTTCCCTTTTTTTAAGCTCCAAAAGAACATCTAAACTGTATTTTCTCTTCACTTGTTTAAGGAAGTTGAGACCTCATGGTGAACTTGCAATTTTTGAAAAACTTTTCATATATCAGCCTACAAATTGAAGTTGGCAAAACATAGATGTTAGTTTGGAATTTAATGATACAAAGGAGGTGAAATTTCAAAATTTTGTGCTTTACATTGAGGATTCTCTAAAGAAATAGGGGGAAGACACTCACTTTGATAGTTAAAACTCACAAATATCATTTGCTAGTGGCTTGGAAAAGAGTTTTGGCAATTGTGATAATTAGTTTATGGGATGACATCAAATCTTTTATGCATATAATCATCGAAATTTACAGTGGTTTGTTGGATTTCCACTCATGGAATAACATTAGTCACACAAGCAGGTTTTACTTTTAGTCATACAAACAAGTTTTACTTTTCTTATGCAGACATAAGGTTATATATTTTTTATTTTATCTAATCATTTTTTGGCATTTTTAATATGATACATATATATATATATACACACACACACATACACACATGCATATATATATATATATATATTGTATTTTTATATTTTTAAAATATTTAAAAATAAAAATTTGTGGGGCTTTCACCCCGACTGATTAAACATAAAATGCCCTACTCAACGTTTTCACCTTGTAAAACACCGTTTTCTAGCCCTGGAGTGATCATGCCTTGGATTGTCAAAGATCTTAGCATCTTGAACCTATTCAATTGGGACTCTGCCAATATGCAGTCAAATGAGCAGGCCGTCTAGCAGGAATTGAAAGTGTGTGGAGATGCTCCGTTACTTTCCTTTCATGGGGAGCGTACATTTTGGGCATCCTCATCCCAAGGAAATCATGAGTCCATGAATATTACCCGTTGATTTTGAAGTGGAACCTACTCCAAAATCACCAATTTCATTCCATGGCGATAATCTAGGACCTTTAAAAAATTTTCTTCACTTGCCTTCGCCAAACACGTCTCTCTCATGAGGTTGTGAAGGCGGCATGATTCAAACTTTTCCTGGATGGATACCAATATTTTGTTTCCTTCACATAGACTATGCACCGTTTTGCCAACTCTCCCAAATAGCGTTCAGCAACATCCACCAGCGACTCCTCGCCTATTCAGTCTTCAGCAAAGGTCATTCCTTCAGCAATCCACAACAGATACAATGTCTCTGTCTCTATATCTTCATCTTCAGAGAATCCACTCAAGTAAAGAAAACAAGGCTTTAGTTTGTATGGCAAGTCATTGTCACTCAAGGCCAAAACCTTTTGCACTTCACCTTCATGTTGTTCAATATTTTCTCCTTGTTAACAGGTATCTTGGGAGGAAAACATTTAGTCACCATATTATGAGTGACCAACTAGTATTTATAGGAGTACAAACTATTTACAAGAATACCCTTACTAATTTATTATCTACAAGAATACTTATATTCTCTTAACACTCCCCCTCAAGTTGGAGCATATATATCATAAGCACCCAACTTGTTACAAATGTATTTCACCCTAGAACCCCCTAAACTCTTGGTAAACACATCAACTAATTGATCTACAGACGGTACATGAGATGTCTTGATGACCCCGTCAAGCAATTTCTCTCGAATGAAATGACAATCAACTTCAATATGTTTTGTCCTTTCATGAAACACTAGATTAGACGCAATATGAACAGCCGCCTGATTATCACACACTAAATTCATAGGTTATTTATGCTCAAACCCAAGTTCCAGTAACATGCTCTTCAACCAAACCAACTCACACACAGTGTGAGTCATAGCACGGTATTCAGATTCTGCACTTGATCTGGATACAATTGTTTGCTTCTTACTCTTTCACGACACTAAATTACCACCAACAAACACACAATATCCTGTAGTCGATTTTCGATCTGAGGTAGAACCAATCCAATCTGTATCACTATATCCTTCAATATCAGTGTGTCCATGATTTTGATACAGCAACCCTTTTCCAGGAGCACTCTTAAGATATCTGAGAATCCGTATAACAGCATCCCAATGACTAGTACGAGTGGTGTCAAGAAATTGACTCACAACACTCACTGCAAACGAAATGTCAGGTCTCGTTACAGTGAGATAATTTAATTTACCAACAAATCTGCGATATTGCTTAGGATCATCAAGTAATGCACCTTGATCTCCTGCTAATTTCACATTGGGATCCATAGGAGTATCCACAGGTCGGCAACCTAACATCCCAACTTCACTCAACATATCGAGTACATATTTTCTTTGACATAAATAAATCTCATATTTAGACCGAACTACCTCAATACCCAGAAAATACTGTATATGACCTAAATCCTTTGTCTGAAAGTTTGCCTGCAGATTGAATTTAAGTTTCTGGATCCCCACAACATCATCACCTGTAATCATAATGTCATCCACATAAACAACTAATAAAATTTTACCAGCATTAGAATGCCGATAAAATACAGAGTGATCTACTCCACATCTTGTCAGACCGAACTCCATGACAACACTACTAAACCTGCCAAACCAAGCCCTTGGAGACTGTTTCAATCCATATAAGGATTTTTTCAAACGACAAACCAACTGCGGATTCTCCCCCTGAACAACAAATCCAGGAGATTGTTCCATATATACCTCTTCTTCCAAATCTCCATGCAGAAATGTATTTTTCACATCCAACTGATGCAATGGCCAATTATAAGTTGCTGCCAAAGAGATAAGAAGACGAACAGAGGTAATCTTTGCAACAGGAGAAAATGTTTCTAAGTAGTCTACTCCATACACCTGAGTAAATCCTCTAGCTACCAGACGAGCCTTCAATCTATCAATAGAACCATTAGGTTGCACTTTTATAGTGTACACCCATTTACAACCAACAACAGGCTTACCTGAAGGATGAGGGACAAGATCCCAAGTACCATTTTGTTCCAAAGCAGACATCTCTTCTTGCATAGCTAATCTCCAACCAGGATGATTAAGAGTATAGGTAATAGACTTAGGAATGGAGATAGAATCAAGGGAAGCAACAAAAGAAGAATATGACATAGAGAGACGAGAATAAGAAACAAAATTAGAAATAGGATGTGAAGTACAATGTTTCTTACCTTTGCGTAAAGCAATAGGAAGATCTAACTCAGAGGAGGGCGTCATACCTGTATTTGAAGATTGAGAGTTAATTGGTGAAGTGCGTGGCATATCAGGAACTTTCTCAACCATGGAACGACGAGAGTAAACTTGAAGATGAGGACGAGATAATTAGCTATGGAATCTGGTGGACTAGATAACTCAAGTAATAAAGGGGAAGGGACTGGTAAAACAGGAGAGAAAAAAGAAGGACACTGGTCTAACTCACAAGACATACTTTGTTTGATAAAATATGGAGTTGATTCAAAGAAAGTAACATCAGTACAAGTAAAAAATCGATTTAAAATTGGACTGTAACATCTATACCCTTTTTGCGCTTGTGCGTATCCTAAGAAAATACACTTAATAGCACGAGAATCTAATTTATCCACCCCGGGAGCAAGCTGGTGAACAAAACACACACATCCAAAAATACGAGGAGGCAATTTAAACACAGGTTCATGAGAAAAAAGAATGGAGTGAGGTAATTGACCTCCAAGAATATTAGATGGTATGCGATTAATTAAATAACATGCAGTTAGAACTGCATCACTCCAAAATTGTTTGGGCACATTCATGTGCAACAACAGTGTTCGAGCAATTTCGATTAAATGTCCAATTTTTCTTTCAGCAACTCCATTCTGTTGTAGAGTGTGAGGACAAGAGAACTGATGAATAATACCAGACTTAGTCATAAAGGTATTAAAAGGAGTGAAAAAATATTCTTTCGCATTATCACTGCGAAGTATACGTACAAGCACACCAAATTGATTCTTTATTTCTGTAACAAATGCACAAAAAAATGGAATATAATTCTGAACGATCTTTCATTAAATAAAGTTATGTAACTCTGGAAAAATCATCAACAAAGACTACAAAATATTTAAAATCTAACTTTGAAGTGACTCGATTAGAACCCCAAACATCAGAATGAACTAACAAAAAGGGTTCAGAAACCCGTTTATTGACTCTAGGAACAAAAGAAATACGATGATGCTTTCCTAACTGACAGGACTCACATTCTAACGAAAATAATTGACTCAAAATAGGAACCAATTTTTTCAAATTTTGTAAAGACGGATGACCTAAACGACAGTGAATTTCAAGAGGAGAAACAGTAGCAGGACATGCTATCGGACCATTGAAATTGAGAAAGTAAAAATCATTATGCTCATGCCCTCCACCAATCGTCCTCTTTGTCTTCAAATCCTGAATGACAATAGAATCAGGAGAAAAAGTAACTGTACAGTGTAGAAATTTAGTGAGCTTACTAACAGACATTAGATTAAAGGGCAAATTGGGTACGTAAAGAACAGAAGACAGCGGAAGTGATGGATTAATTTCTACAGTGCCTAGTTCTTTAACTTTAGTGGTAGATCCATCAGCTAAAGTAACATGAGGAAAGGGAGTAGACTCTTGAAAATTAGAAAAAATTTTAAAGATACCTGACATATGATCAGTAGCCCCGGAATCAATAATCCATGAGTCATTACCTTTTTGTGCTAAAGAAGCAGAGGGAAGAGATGCGTGATTTATAGCTTGATACTGTAGGAATTTAACATAATCTTCGTCAGATATAGTAACAGTCTTCTGGGACCCATGTGCTGAAAAACTCGATTCAATTTGATCAGTAGTAACCGCATTAACAAACCTTTTAACCATGACGAATAGCACGTCAAACCAAAGACAGGGTCAAAACTCAAGATGACAGTGACGTGTGAACAGTACGCGTGAACAGTGCGCCGTGAATAGTACCTGCGTGAACAGTGCCCCCGTGAACAGTAATGGCGTGAACAGTACCGCGATGAACAGTGCGCGCGTGAACAGTACTTTTGCTAGATGTTTAACCTGAACCCTAGGACTTTTGCTCTGATACCATGTTAACAGGTATCTTAGGAGGAAAACATCTAGTCACCATATTATGAGTGACAAACTAATATTTATAGGAGTACAAACCTAACAAACTATTTACAAGAATACCCTTACTAATTTATTATCTACAAGAATACTTATATTCTCTTAACATTCCTTTTCCTAGGTAAGACTTGAAATTTGTATACACCACATTCCAACCTCATTGAAGTTGTGTTTCCCCCAACAACGACCACAGCTAAGGGAAGACCTCTACAGAATTTGACCATTTCCTTGCCTAACATTTCCAGGTTAGGCATATCTCCACTTCCTGTGAAGCAAACTATGAAAATTTTGTAAATTACTCGTACATTTGAGTCGGGCATTGCTCGAAACATCCAACCCAATGACATATAGGCAAATACTAAAATGTTTTCTATTTTTCTACAAGAGTAGGGAAACCTTTTAATACTCATTTTTCAGTTTAGAAGTGCCAAGGACAAGATTAATCTGTCTAATAAATCAAACGATTTGAAGGCTTTGGGGTTCAGGAACAGGTTAATTTAGAACCCTGTTAAGTAGCTTAAAGACTTAAAGCTGAAATAAGTAATCCTTTTCTATGCTGTCACTTTTTTTTCCATTTTTTAGCAAATTAATTTTTGTTGGATACGTCCACAGGGATATAACAGGGACTTCAAAAACCCAGTCTCTATGACACAAAATTGAGAAACAGTGAACCAAACATAGCCTACGATACTGTTAGGGGAGAAACATCTCAAAAGAACTCAAAATATAAGTCAGGAACTCAACTTTGATCCAAAAATTTAAGCAATTAGATTTCGAGTCCTTACTTATATATTAAGTGATCTTTCTCCATCTCTCGAATCAATGTGGGATATAGTCCTTTACTCAAGCCCTTTTTTGAGCCCATTTTTAATACTCAATGCAAACCCACCTTAACACCTAAGGCTACCTCTTCTTCCAATCATGGGCCCACTCTTCTTTAATATTCAAATTTTCGTCAGTCCAACTCCCAAAAAAATTCACTTGCCTATGAGTAGCTCAGTTTCGCAACCTAAAACTCTAATACCACTTGTTAGAGGAGAAGCATTTCAACAGAGCCCGTCAAAGAGTCCAATATATAAGTCAGGAACCCAACTCTGGCATAAAAACTTCAGTATGTAAGTTAGGAATCCAACTCTGATCCAAAAACTTAAGTTTTTTGGTCAGAGTTGGTTCTTGACTTACATATTGAACTTTTGGGTCAAAATTGGATTCATGACTTACATATTGGGTTCTTTGATGAGTTCTCTCGAGATGTTTCTTCTAATAAGTGGTATCACAACTTGGTTACGAGATTAGACTGCTCACGCGCGTTTGGATCCCAACAAACTAGTATCAGAGCGGTGTTCATGGTTAGATCCTGATTAACTACTGAGATCAAGTAAGTTGGTGGCTATTACCAATTGAATAATTTAATAGGTGGTATTCTTTTTTAAAGGAATTGACAAGAAGCATTGAAGGTAAAGGATGAGAAACTGAAAAGCATAAAGATACTTGACGGTGAATATAGACAGGTGATTCAAGGGTCAAGAAAATGTGGAGTCCAATGTTGATTTTGAATATGAACTGGTGGAGATATTCTCATAACTCTAACAGTTAATATTTCTTCTCGGATAGTTTTTAGATTCAGATTATATTCTTTAGGTGGTGTGGCATGTGTCTTAAAGAAATAAAGGAATCTAATTTTCAAACGTCAGAAAACTCTGATGGCTACGAGTTTTATGTTGTAAGTGGAATCTTGAAAATCACACGTGACAAAACAATTCTGAAGATGAGAAGAAATATGATGATTTTACTACTTTGATTGCTTCAATGGTTAGAAATAGAATTCACCGAAGGGGATCTCGAATTGCAAATAGTAGTGAGAAGAAATCTTACAAAGGGAGATGGTGAATTGAAACACTTTCTTGCGAGTCAACTGGAATTTAGACTTGAGGTAACTACATATGTCCATTTGCCAATTAAATCAATTGGATATCAAAACTATATTGATTCAGATGTGCAGTTCAGTACCATATTATTTAATAGTTGAAGGCAAATGGTTGTTAAAAGAAATATTTGTTAAGGTGGAGATTTGTTAGGAAATTGGCTTAATTTCTTTTAGCCAAATTTTTTATTTTGTGTAGAAATAACTAGTTTTCTAATTGATTTTAGTTACTTGAAATAGTAACCAAGAAATTTCTTATTTTGTTTAGAATTTAGAAGTTATTTCTCATTTTATACAAGTCTAGATATTAGCATTAGTTTTCTATTGTTATTTGGTTTTTGACCAAATAATATTCTCTATAAATTGGTGGGTTAGCATACTACAAAGAGATACACAAAGGCACACAAGAGGCAATAAGTAGCCTTATACATGGGGATGAGAGAGAGCTCTTGGAAGACGAGAAATGATATACAAGAGGTTGGATTTGTATTCAAATTTTATTCTTATAAAAGGTTTTCCTCTCATAATAAAAAACGGGTTTCTCTCCGTGGACGTAGGTTTAATTGTGGAGTCAAACCACATTAAATAGTGTCTCATTTATCTTTTATACTTGTGACTTATTTGTCATTAAATTATTGTGTATTTGATTTATCAATAGTCATTTGTTCCGCATTTAGATCTGTCTGAAAGACTAGATAGGATTCGTATGTACTTCTCACGAGAAATGGTCAAGAAGATCATCACTATATTTGTTAAATCTTCACCTTTTCAAGATCTAGTAATAATCATGAAAATAAAAACTTAACAAATTGCTAGCAGTGAGACTTAAACCGAAGTTAAGTTCAAATCTTAGCATATCTAGGTGATCAATATTCCATCTAAAAATTGATCCATTTTTAAGCAACATGAGTTTAATGACTGCCGTAGATATTAGTTCAAGTTAATTGGTCCATGTTTGTTGATTTATATGAACCATAAGGCACATTTAGGTTGTTCGGACCAAGTATGACCATACTGCAAGATTGTTCAATTGTATGAACCATATCACTAGTACTCTTTCACCCGTTTTAGTCATTTTCCCTAAATCCCTCTATTCGGAAATGTAAATCCAGACAGCCTAGAAAGTTTATGATTTTAATAGCCTGATGAACGATGATGACAATAAAAATTACAGCTCATTGTTGGGGTGCAAGAATATTGGTTAAGGAAAAACTAACCTTGGTTAGGTTGGCATCTCAATGCCTTACTCTGCAGAAGCTCGTAGCTTTCAGCATTGGTTAACAATCTTGGTTCGTAGTGGAAGCCATTTGGACCAATGCGCATTGCCACATTTTTGTTCCGAGTTGTAAGCAATATCTTGTTGCTCTTCCTTCCAATTGGAAATGCAACTTGTGGAACAGATATCATCAAGAACGACTAGGCATTTCTGATTTTGCTGAACTCGAAGAAGTTGCTTGACTAGCTCATCATCTCTCCATTTCTAAATCTCCCCTCCTGTTCGGAAGAAAACTGAACAAACTCCCTTGCAAGATCTCTTTTGTCTGCCATTGTTGGGATATACAAACCCATGTAAAACTACTAAAATGATGCTTCACATTAGGATGATTGTGTAGCTTTCTTGTCTAGCCTAAGCCTCCCATGCCATAGATGGAAACAATTCCATAAGAGCCAAGAAATGCATGTTCATTTACCAAGATCTGCACTAGCACCTCAACATCAGGTCCAAATCCAACAAAATCTTCATTATCAGCAACATACGAGTATGCCATCCTCAGTTGTTGCTGCAGAGAACTTGATCCTTCTCTTTCTGCCAAATCCCTTATTCCATATTCTTGAAAACGTCGAGTTGGATTAGAGATTCTGGTATTAAGACTTTGAATCTCTAATCCAACTCTGTGACGAATACAATATTCATCAAAATACAAGCGTATCTTCGAATGACATTCCTTGTGTCTCTTACGCTGTGTCCTGATGCAAGCTTGAAAGCGTGAGCCTCAAGCACGTTTTCAGCTTCATAAGCTAGATCTCTGCATTGTGAAAGCCATTCTTTAACAATTGCAGCGTCATCTTGCTTTTCATCATTATCTTTTAACAGAGACCGCAAAATCTTTAGCTCTGAATGAAGCTGCTCACCTTCTTCGGTCAACCCATTTAAGAATATCCTTCTTCAACCAACAATTTGCCGATGGTTTCGATAAGATATGATACAATAGGCTCGGCCATTTGTGATTGTTGAAATTAAGGATGAAAATGAAAGAGAATTAGACATAATTAGTGAAAAAATAAACTACTACAGCTTTTTATAAAAGCCAAATCAACTAGTTGATTTTTCATTTGGCCCTCGCGCGACGCGCGAGGTTGTCCGGATATTCCATGACATTGCCCGTTGAACTACGATGTTGTTGTGATTACAAATACTAGAGGAAGATAGCCTGCGCAATGCGCGGGAGTTTGGTGCATATGGTATAAAATAGTTTTTAATTTGTTATTTGATGTAACAACATGGAAAACTAATTTTTAATAAGAGAAAGATAACCATGAAAAGATTAAGGATAACTATATATTAAACTTCATAAGAATGGAAGATTGAGTAAAAAGGGAATCCATAAATTTCATTCTATAACGGGTACTCATATTTACGTGAAAGTAAAGTAGTAGGCTGTTGCATTTAGCTTGTATTGCACATGGTAGTTGTCTGTTGTAGTAGTAGTAGCTTTCCTTGCATTGTCTTTGTTATCTCGTAGATAGGTTGAGAACTGCAAAATTGCTAGATATATTATTATATTAAAATCTCAGTTTTAATTTGTCCAAATCATTCTCGGCCTTTTCCCAGAGCAAAACCTTCACTTTCGCAAAAGATATTGTGAATCAGACAATGAACAATAAAACTTGACTATTGCAACTTCCTGCAGACTTTGAGCAAACAGAAAAGGAATATCCCCAGCTTAGAAATGAGAAGCATAAGACTATACATACAGGAAAAAAAAAGTATTTTAACAGGAAGAAATAATACATAGAAGTGCTTGTGCTTAACAATAGATGACATTGGATGGTACTACCTGATTCTTGTACACAACAAAATGATACTAAGAATATAATCAAATCATACTGGTGAAAATCAAGGTTCGCAAGCTACTACTACCAACAAACAAATAATAGTACATTTTAAAAAGAAATAATCATCAAATACAACAAAAAAAGTTTGGAATGAAAGAAGTTAGAATTTGAAACCTTATGTAAAACGTGTTTAGCACCAGCATAAAGCTTGAGTTTTCGTGTTTTATCATCTTGAGGAAACTCTTTTCCTGGACAAACGTTACATAAAAAATGCACTTATAAAGTCATAAAGGTAGTAGAATAAATTATATTGTTGTTTAAATGTCTATAGGAACTTTCATCTCCAAACAGGAAACTAAGAAAAAGAACTGAACAGGAAAATAATTATGAGAAAATTGTGTGCATGACAATAATTTAACGGTCTAAACAGACAATCTAAAATAATAGGAGCTCCACCAAGTTTCCAAAAGTTAGGAGAATTTCAAATATACTTAAAGGTCTACGGGACAACATGCTCACAACATTCAGGATTTGATCATCAGTGTGAAAATTGCAACTAAGAGGGAGAGGACTTTAGCCAACTACTTGTTTGATTATTAGAGGTGGATTTACTTGGGATTTCAATTCTTATTGGTAGTTATTCTTTATTGGTTTCAACCTTCCAATCATCCACATTCAAGTCAAGTACTTTGATGAATAGTTAAGCAAATATACAAACGAATACATGAAAGAATAAACTTTGATACAAAGTCAAATTAGTAGGACAAAATATTAACTACCAATTCAAAATGACTTGGAATCTAACTATCACCAAAATCAATTGCATAAATGAATCACCTTATTACCAAAGCAAACAATTAGATAAGAAATCACACCATTCAAACAATTCAATTGCAGTATAAACCACACCATAATGCATCAATTGCAGTAGTTTTTTGGCTTACCTTGTTCCAAATACTCCTTGCAAAACTTTTTTCTCATAGTTGCTCCAAACCTATTCCAACAAAATCACATCGTTTAAATTGTACACAACAACCAAATTTGTGGGAAGCAATAATATTAAAACTAAATTACGCTAACAGAATATCTAATTTCAGAATAGAAGCATTTAGCTCACAATAGAAACTATGATTTTACAAAGCAAATCATACCATAAAAAAAATAATAAAAGCTCACCTCAAGCTAAACCACCAAGAATAGTTTCAACATAAAACCATATTGAAATCTAGAGTACAATGGCAATACAAATAAATATTTACTGGAAGATGAAAGGAATGTAACGGAAGAATATGAAGGGGAAGACATTTGAAGGAATAAAGATGAAACTGATGCTTAGTCATAAATTCCTTAATAAATGCTTTAATTGAGATGAACATGGCATTTCAATGTCTTGAGGTTATAATAGTAAAGCAATGATAATAATTGATACTACTTATAATTTAACTAACACAAGCCAATCAATGCCTCTATAAGGACATTTATGTAATTACACCAATAAAGAAGCTATCGTGGGTTATACCCATTGTAGAAAAGACAACCACATAATCACACATTCCCAAAATACCAAAATCTTTGAACAAATCACAACATTTAAGTAAATATAAAAAATATGCATGCTATTTTAAGTAGTACCTAACGTTATAACTATACTCAAAACAACCTTACAATCCCAAAATACCCCTACTCTTACGGTTGAAATTCAAAGCTATTCTTTGACCCAAACTCATTCTTATAGAGTATAAGGATGTAAAAGTAGTACAAAATAAAGTGGTTAAAAAATAAGATTCGAAATAGCTTAGTTTGTACACACCAAAAACCATTTTTTCTAGGAAATCAGATCCTAATGAAAACAGAGATTTTTTTTTTTCCTTTCTTAACTTTAAAGTTTATACCCACTAAAAGGCAAATTTAATCACACCAAATGACAGGTGTCGAGCCTGTGCAATAATAAAGATCTACTCAACGAAAATATAGGGCCTGTTTGGAACTTGAGTATTTTGAGAATTTGTCTAAAACTTTACTGTAGTGCACTGTAGAAGTTTTTGAAAAAATTTTGTAGAAGTTTTTGTAACGTGAAAATTTTTTTTCCTTTTCTTTTTTTTTCTTTCTTTTTTTCTTCTTTTTGTTTCTTTCTTTTTTCTTTTCTTTTCTCTCTTCTTCTTCTTCTTCCTTCTCCCTCCCCCTTCCCTCCCCCGTTACCTCTACCTTCCCAGTTCCCAGCAGCCATAGCCCTACCATTTTTTTTCTTTTCTTTCTTTTTCTTTTTCTCTTTCTTTTTCTTTCTTTCTTTCCCTTTTCTTTTCTTTCCTCTCTTCTTCTTCTTCTTCTTCTTTCTTCCTTTCCCCTCCCTCTTCCTTCATGGTACCAGACGAACCAGCAGCCCCTCTCCCCAATTTTTTTTTCTTTTTCTCTTCCCTTCTTCTCCCTCTCTGCTCCCCTCTCCCCCTCTACTCCCCTCCACCATCTCCTTCTCCCTCTCGAAGCAGAGAACCAGCAGCCATGGCACCTACAATTTTTTTTTTTTGCTTTTTCTCTTCCCCATTTCTCTATCTCCCTCTCCCATTCTCCTCCCCTTTCCTACTCCCCTCCCCTTTTGCCCAATCCGATCGTTCGACCAGATCGCAGCTAAGGAAGTGGGAGGATGGCCAGGGAAGGGGAGGGGAGGGGGAGGGGGAGAGGGAGAGGGAGAAGGAAAAAAAAAGGGGTAAACCGGTGCTGGAATAGGTGGCTGGCGCCGGAAACAGCGGCGGAGGTGGTGGTGGCAGGTGGCGGAGGGGTGGCCGGCGATGAAGGTGTGGTGGATAGGGTTGGGGGAGACAAAAGAAGAAAAGATGAAGTTTTTTGTGTATTAGATATTTTGAAGTGTGTAGATTAGAAAATTTGATAAGTTTTTTTAGGTTCCTGTAGTTAAAGTTGTTAAAAAACTAGTAGCTAAAAAACTTGGCCAAAAACTCGGTTCCAAACAGGCCCATAGATTTGCATATAGTAGTAAGCAGGGTCGATTCCATAGGGACTGGAAAAATGTTCTTTTTTCAAGTTAAAGCGGAGTGGGGGCATTCTCAAGATTTAACGACTAGGAAAATATCACAAAGATAATAAAACATCCAGAAGAGATTGAGTAGGACAATTAATGGGGAAAACTCTAGCCAAAGTTACACTTCAGAGATGGTTCAAGTAACTGATCCTTGATGCAATTATAATTCCAATATTCATTAATAAACAGGTTTTTAACTGCCGATACAATCTGATAGTCAGTTTATCCTTATTGCTTCGATAATCAAGGTACGATCATTGACCATTTCCCTAATTTAGGAATGACCCTAGTTACGACCATAGGATTTAATTGTTCAATTGCATTAGAAACTAGATAAACTTTGTTCTAATCAATAAACACGCTACGAGAACTTATTTAAATTAGATTGTATGTTTCCCCGACACAAACCCAATTATGTCAGTTGCTACTAGGATTAGAACAGTCAAACAATTACGGATTCAACTATTCCAATTAGCAAATAGATTACGTGTATAATTAAATATTACGCACCTATTCAATCACACACACTAATCATACTCTATAAAGCAGAAAATGTACAAATATTAAAGAATAGAGGAAATAAATAAAATCAATTAGATTTCACAGTGATAGCTGAACCAAATCCTTGGTGTTCCTTGACTAGAAAAGAAACTTAGTTGCGCATGGACAATTGAAGCAATTCATACCAGTTTTCCAAAGTCAGCCACATAAGTCTTTGATAAGAGAAATACTAGAGAAACAAAAGATTAAAAGAAAGAGCCTTGCGGCTCCCTTCTAGGTATCCATCTTGCGGGATGCCGGCTTCCCCTACTATAAGTACTACCAATTCTGTTTCTTCCTTGGTCAACCGAGACTAGAATTCTAATTGACTAAGGTAACTCCAAGAATAATGCCAATTGTTTCCTAATAAAACATCTATTAAAAAGTGAAAGTTTCCTAATCTTCAACCAATACTCCACGTAGACTCCATCTTGATTTGGAAAACTTGCGCTTGACAATCAACTCCAAGAAAATTACCCATTTTTAGCACTTTTTACTCCAATGCCCTACAATTAACATAAAACACCAAATATAAGTAGAATCCGACAATTAAAACAATATTTGGCTAAAATCAAGGGAAAAAGAATTATAAATTTAGCAACAAATTATGACCCAGCACCAAAGTATTTAAATTAGCTTGCAAGCAGTCAAACCCTTTGCACATGGTAATCTAAAGGATGATAATACAATCATAGCTTACACAACCAAAGTGCAAAACTTTCACACCGTACATGCAATGATTTAAGACCTATATAATGATACTCCATAATCCCCAATGTATACATCAATATGGCATAAATCGAGACACAATTATAACTACTTTGACAAAGTAAGGACACTGCCTTTCCAAAGAATTTAGTAGCAATAAATTTTCTATTTTGATTGCTATGTTTAGAATTTTTATAGGAAAATATATTGTAGCGATTTGATGTATATGTGGTAAAAAGGTAATTGAAAAATATGTTCATGAAAAACGTAAATTTTTTTCATATAGAAAATCACAATCCAAATTACAGGAAGGTCATAATTCTGCAATAGAATGTCAGTAGAATAGAGTGTGGTAGTATGATTTTTTTTTTTTTTTAAGGATGGACAAGAAAAAGATCAATTCAGCTAAATGTTAACTCAGAGATTAAGAATCATAAAAGTCAAGAAGACTCCGGAAATTACTACTTTTCACCAATATTGTGCCTATAACTGTATATAAAGTCAAGTTTTATTCATAGGTGGATGACATAAATAAGAAATTGGAACATGAAGAGCCAGAAACCATGACAACTTCAATAGGTAGGTAGATATTCTCATTCAAGATCTAAGTAATCAGTGACAAGTGCACTAAAAATATATACAAAATTTAAAGCAATAAGAGTAAAGTAATATATACACAGAGATGGAAAAGTGCAAATATGTTTAATGTGTAAGTAATAGATTTAATATAGTATATTGTATACTTAATCATTATAGATCCAGCCAAGTCTTTGAATTGGAACTTGAGTCATGTCATAATACAGCGTGGGCCAAGGCAAGAGACCACAAAGCCAACTGCATTTGTTGCGGGTAATTACTCCATCCGAGGCAGAAATGAATTCATGGGTAGGAGGGTCAGCGAAAAGACACCAACCAATTGTAGCCAAAAATACGTGCCACCCACCATAAAATGTGCGAAATGACCAAAAAAACCCACACACTTCCAAAGTTGGCCTAATAGGGGAAATGAAAAAAAAACAACCAGCATCTTTTGATTCTTTCCCTTCCAAAGTCTGTTAAATGTTTAACACTAGATTTATATTTCTCCTTTTCAGGCTCAAGCCATTGCTTTGTCATTTTGGAAAAGAGTAGATTGAAGGGCTATTTCTTTCTGTATTTTCATGCTAGCTATTCCTCTTCATTTGGAATTCAACCTCTCATTTCATCATGTGTTACTCTCTTCCTCCGCTGTGGACTTCTGCTTTCTATGATAATAGACTCTGTTCCTGTATGGTGTTCTCTGATTCCTTTTCTCCAGAGGTCTAAAAATTCAAAATCAGGCCCCTAATATGCATCAACAAACCTCTTGTTCTTATCCTGGTCATATATTTTTCCAGTATTTATCTACCTTCTCTTGGATTTTTCCAAGACAGTGGTACAGTATACCGTGAGAGAGATAGACATGAATATGAGATGAACCTCTTGTACTGCTTTTTGCTGTTTTTCTTGCCAGCCCTTCATGGCATGTTTTCTGAAGGATACCTAAGAGTAGTAGCTGTATTGTTATTTCTCGTGTATAACTTACCAATCCTCATTTGAACTTTTTGAGTAGTACTCCCAACAAAATGTAGTTTCTGGACGCCATTCTGATAGCTTTGGATGCAAATAATTTTGACAGCACCACCTTTCACGCATGTTTAGTAACAAAAGAAATTCAACAATATTCCTTTACTTGAAGTTTTTTATGGAAGTATGCTTCAAATACTTATGATTTTATCGAGTTCATCTCATTTCTTGTTCTTTCCTTGAATTGATCAAATAAAGAACAAGTAGAAGTTAGAAATATATTTTGTTAATGTGGCTTGGAATTTGACTGAAAATTGAGAAGAAAGATTTATGCTGGAGCATGATAAACAGATCACTGTTATCAACTCTCCGTGTAAGATGCTTAATAAACTTTCCCGCCAGAAAAATAATTGCTAAGAAGGTTGACAAATGATAATGAGTTCTATGCTATGGATTTCATCTTCTCATGTTTACGACTAGCAGTTTAGAAACTTAAAAAAAGAAAAAAAGAAAAATCTTGTCTGACTAGAAATATATTGTACCATATAAACTGATAGTAAATGTTTTCCATTTCGATCCCTCTATTTTAATTACATAATAATTAGGAGAACCAAAGGAATTCACGGCATGTATATAACCTCTAAGTTTGTTGAACAAAATCTTACACTGGCATTAACTGAAAGACTAATCCCAGGAGAAAAAATTTATCAAATTAGAGTATTCAATTCAATGAAAAAAAAGGTATTAAAAGAAAGCAAATTTGGTCTTTAGTAGGTGCTAAGTTATTCTTGATTATAAGATGTTTATCTAACCTAAATTTGTTGCCTATTTTGCATTCTAGTCATCCAATCCTTTTCTCTTTTTAAGCAAATTATTTTAAAATAATTTGGTCCTACTAAAAGTCTTTTTTCTATAAATAAGTTCAGTTCTATAAATAAATCCAAACTGAACGTGGAGGCTATCAAAACCATAGTTATTAAACCCAACCCATATGATGGTTGAACTTGTCGGCCCGATGACCTAAGCATCAGGCTTGGTTGGGTCTCTAGTTGATCAGACAAGGAGTTGATCCGATTAAATTTGGTCAAATCCGTTTGACCTGCTGATTTATTTGAAAACTAATTCAGTTTTCAAATTGACCCTTTTTTTAAATACAATTAGGATAACTTTCTTATACACTATTAGTGTATAATTTTTATTACATTTGCAGGTTTAGATCATGCCATATAACATGAATTCAAGTTTAAAATTTAAATCATACACATGTGGCATTTGTCCAAAACAAGTAGTGTAAAAAAATAACCATATTGTCAGTATACAAAAGGTTAATGCATACAATTATGGGTCTTTATTTTTGAAACAATATGTATATATATATTTTTGGCAAGACTCGTACATTGGATCTTCATTTAAATGTGCATAAGACTTTGCCACTTGCTTATTTTTCATTTGATAACTAAACAATTTTTAAATAAACTTGTTTACCTTTTATTATAGATTAATCCTTTTAATTTTCAAAATTACAATATTTGAGTAGTTGAAAAAAAAATTTTATCTTTAAATAAAAAATAAAATAATAAAAAAGGATGCTATATCTTTGAAACCAAGTGACACACTTTTATTTTATATTTGATTATGTTATTTATTTATGTAAACTTATAATAAGATGAAATTAAATCTTGCATTAATATTTATATGTTCATTATATGTCTTTCTTAGTAGTATCTAAAAGCACTTTATTAGATATTTCACGCATATTAAAATTACTGTTTTATATTTATAAATATTAAATTAAAGTCCACAGGTTGAACCAACTAGTGACCTCATTGACCTCATCTCTGTGCGGGGTTCCTTGTCGACTCAAGTTTAATAACTACGGTCAAAATTGTATTCACTAATCTAGGCTTCAGCTAGGCTGATCCCTAGGCCAATTCTCGGACTAGAAGTCTAGAAGTATGCTTCAAATACTTTTGATTTATCCAGTTCATCTCATTCTTGTTCTTTCCTTGAATTAATCATATAAAGGACTAGAAGTTAGAAATAAATTTGGTTCATGTGGCTTTGTTTTGAGGGAGGAAAAACGGAATTTGACTGAAAATTGAGAAGAAAGATTTGTGCTGGAGGATGATAAACCGGCCACTATTATCAACTGTCCATGAAACTGAGTGGTACGCTACTATGCTATGAATTTCATCTTCTCGTGTTTGCGAGTAGCTGTTTTATTTAGCAACTCAAAAAAGAAAAAAAAATTCTTGTCTAACTAGAAATATAGTGTACCACATAAATTGATAGTAAATGCTTTCCATTTTGATCCCTCTATCTTAATTGCATAGTTAATAGGAGACCCAAAAGAATTCATGGCACGTGTCTATATCCTCTCTAAGTTTGTTGAACAAAGTCTTGCACTGGCATTAAGTGTAAGACTAATCCCAAGAGAAAAAAATTTATGAAATCAGATTATTCAATTAAATGAAAAAAAGATTAAAAGAAACCAAATGTAATCTTTAGTAGGTGCTAAGTGATTCTTGATTATAAGATGTTTATCTAATCCAATTTTGTTGGCTTGTTTTGCATTCTAGTCATCCAAACCTTTTTTCTTTTTAAGCTAATTATTTTAGAGCAATTTGGTGCTACCAAAAGTCTTTTTTCTATAAATATATCCAGTCTCAATGTGGAGGTTGTCTAAATCCATAGTTATTAAACCCTATCTCATCTATTGGTTGAACCGGTTGGGCCACTGACTCGGGTCATGACTCTAATTGAACTGGACAAGGAGTTGATTCAATTAAATTTGGTCAAATCCATCTGACCCACTATTTCAATCGGAAACCCATTTGATTTTTTAGTTGATCTTATTTTTTTTTAAATGATTATGGGTCTTTATTTTTGAAACAAAGCTTAAATATACTTTTGTCAAGATTTGTGCATTGGATCTTCATTTAAATGTGCATAAAACTTTATCACTTGTTTTATTTTTATGGGTAAAAAACAATAAAGCCCCCTGTGGTTAACCTAATACACAGAAAAGTTCCCCATGATTTCAAAATATACAACACGATCTCTCATGCTTTGAACTAAATTGTAAAGGTGACGGAATCCGTTAAACTTAACGGAAATGGACGAAATGACCAAAATGCACTGATATAATTAAGCAAAAGACAGCTCAAAAAAATCATTTATTTTTTTCTCTAAGTAGAGAGAGTTGAGGGTTAAGGGGTAGAATAGGTATATTTGATAAAAAATAGCCATACAAATTTTTTTTTAGGTTCCAACAAGTCATTTCCGTTAAGTTTAACGGATTCCATCACCTTTATAATTTAGTTCAAAGTATGAGATGTCGTATTGTATATTTTGAAACCATAGGGGGCTTTTCTGTGTATTAGACTTACCATAGGGGTTTTTTTTTTTTTGTTTTTTACCCTATTTTTATTTGATAACTAAATGTTTTTCTAAATAAACTTGTTTACTTATTTTATTATATGGTTAATCATTTTAACTTTCAAATTGAGAATATTTGAGTAGTTAGAAAATTATTTTGTTCCTAAACAAAAATAAAATAATAAAAATGATGGTATATCTTTGAAAACAAGTGACGCAATTTTATTTTATATTCGACTATATTATTTATGTAAAAGTATGATAAATGAAATCATCTTTTATTAATATTTATATGTCCGCTATATATCTGTCTGAGTAAAATAATTAGTATGTAAAAGCACTTTATTAGATATTTTACATATATTAAAATTACTATTTTATATTTGAAATATTAAATTAATACCCATGCGTTCAATTAGTGACCTACTAGTTGATTTAATAAGTTGTTGACCCAATCCTTCTCTCGGTTCCTTGTCGTCTTTAATAACTATGATCAAAATTGTATTCACTACTCTGGGTTACAGCTAGGCCGACCTCTCGACCAATTCTTGGACTAGAAGTCTGTAACTTTTTAGCCTTGACTCTCCCTCACAAGGTCAGAATATAAGCCCATTATTTGATCTTACACCAATAGCCTAATAAAAAATTTGAGAAACAACCAACCATCATCATTTTCTGATTCCCCTTTCAGCTCAAGCCATTGCTTCTTCATTTTGGGAAGAGTCAATTGAATTAGGGGCTATTTTCCTGTCAGCTGTTCCTCTTCCTTTGGAAATTCAACCTCTCATGTCTTCATATGTTAAAGCTGTTCCCCTGCTATGGACTTGCTGCCTAATATAATGATCAAAATCTAGACTGTAATTGCTCCAATATACACTGTTGTTCGTGCATGGTGTACCCTGTTTTCTCTCCTCCAGGCATAAGCTCAGTTGCCTATAAAAAGCCCAGGCTGCGTTTGGATTAGTTATTTATTGGAATGTTTTTCAAAAAATTTGCTGTTCATTTTCTCAAAAAAGACGAATGTTTTTTAGATTACTGTCGTTCACAAATAGATTATTTTTGAGAAATGAACAGATTATTTTTGATAAATAAATGTGTTTGGATTCACTGTTTTTGAAAAACAGTAGTTCAATTTTTAATCAATCTTATTTGCATATCCTTCCTAAAATACTTAATTTGGGAGCGGTATATTTAAAGATAAGCAAATAGGTGGTTGCATAAGACTACATGGGTTTTTAATTTGTCTGTGGAAACATTAATTACTACAAATAAGAAACAACAATCCCCCTTATAGTTAAAAATCCCACGATTAAGAGATCACCATGTTCTCAAGCATATTGGTGATAGCACATATGATCAGCTATTGCTCTCCTATCTTCATTCCAGCCAGCAATTCCTTGTGCTGACATATCGACTGGTTGTGGTCCAAACATTTGGTTGCCCTGATCTAAATTATCTGCCAATGCTGCATCAGCTTCTTCTTCAACAAAATATGCGTCATTGGGAACATGATCGCGCATAAAGTTGTGCAAGGCACAACAAGCAAGGACAATGTTATTTTGCGTTGCCATCAAATAATTCTGCATAGGCCCCTGCAGTATTGGAAATCGCTTTTTCAAGACACCAAATGTGCGTTCTGTAATATTTCTTAACGATGCATGACGTCTGTTGAAAAGTGCTTTTGTTGCCCGCTCTTGTGGGGTTCCCCGTGCACCCCTAAAGGGAGCCATAAATCCTGACATATTTGTGTATGTCGCGCCCACCGCATAATATTTGCCTACATATCATGTATAGATAGTTATGTTCATTATGGCAACTCAAATTTAGTTATAAGAAAACTCAACTAGGCCAGGTTTTATGATTGAAGATCTCACGCACCTGCTGGTGGCATTGGAAAGGCACAATTAGGATCAAGTAAAACATCTCGTAAGATCCTAGAATCACGGGCACTACCCTCCCATCCTACCCTGACATAAGTGAATCTCATATTATGGTCACACGCAGCTAGAATTTTGTGTGATAAGCCACCAAGCCTATTCCGGTAATGATCCCTGTCCTCGGCTCTACACCAAGCTGATACGTGTGTTCCATCAATAGCTCCAACGCAATCCTAATTATATGGGCTAGCGTTACATATTGAACCAGTTTTCATAATGACTAACTAAAGGAAGAAACCCTAACCTTAAACCATGGCCAGAACAACGCACTGTTCTGTATTCTTGGATGAATTATGTGATAATCTATTGGCTTGACAAAGTCGCGTCCCAATCGAACGAGAGATCGAAGGCAGCGTCGTAGATGAAGATCCACTGTCTCGGAAAATTGTTGGAATCTCTCAGCCAGCACCCTATGTCGCTCATTATGACTCAAGCACAAAAGGCAAATGGCAACAGACTCATGAATTCCCACCCGTTGTGTAGGGTGCGGCTCCCAATAGCCCCGCTCAAGCAACAAGTCACATAATTGCAGGAAAAGGGGAGCTTCCATGCGAAGGTTGTCAAAAATTCTGGCTCGATAGCCATTTATTAGCTCTACCACCCTTTGAGCACCTGACTGTGCACCATCTCGGATTCGTCGTTGCTGCAAAGGGTTTAGGTACGGGTTGAATAAGGCAAATCCTAGAAGAACAACCATGGCATAGATCAAAAGGACCTCTTCCTCGTCCGATTCGTCAGAAATTTCCCCACCATGTGCATCATGATCATTTTCCATCAAGTGATCCTCAGAGAAATGCACACGCTCCGATGTATTGCGCCTTTGTTTTCTCATCTTAATTAACCCATAGACAAATCCAGAAACAACAAAATAAATGCATTGACAGGCATGAGAATTAGAGATACAGCTAGGACATACTTAATAATAACCAAGCAGGAATAGGAGGAGCAAGAATTACCTTGTAGTAGTTAGAAATGCACTGCGTTAAATCGTTTTCCCCCCAAGAAGAAATGGATGAATGAGTAGTCTGGATGCTATTTAGTTTCATTGCTGGTTTGATAAGGAAAAAAATTGTTACTTTCAGTAGGCAAGGCATTGAGCAAAGGGGATAAAAGCAAGAAATATACCTTTGGCAGCACGGCGGGTAATAGGAGGCATGTAGCCTTAAAAGGCGGCAATGGTTTAAGTCAGATTCACCGGTTTTTTAGAGACCCAAGGAAGTTCGAATTTAGACAGCCTACAACGTGTATAAGAAGTTGGTTTCAGAAAATTACATGCCTTAAATAGCATACACCATGCCATCTCGGAAACAACACAGTAGTAGAAGAATATTATGGCAAATGGAGTTCAGGTTGCAATTAAACAAGGCAAGACAAAATCCAAGTAGAAAACCACAGTAGAAAGCACCAACTTGAGCTAGACATCCACCTCCTATCCAAATACTATATTCAACCTCCCATTGTACTATGATTTTGCAGAATCTCCCGCCATAGAAATATGACAGGCTTGTTTTGTTACTTCAACTTCAATACTAGTAACGACTGATTTGAAGTATTTCTTCCTAATTGATTGAGATTCAATAAGGTCAGCAAGTTAAGAATCAGCAAACCTTAAACATTGGGGTGTTGAATTTCTACTAAGAAGCAGCAAACATGGTGGATGAATTGCTCTCATATTTAATAGTAGAATACATTATACCCAAAAAAAAATAGCAAAGGTCAATTGTTATTTAAACCGTTTCTTTAACGGAAAAGAAAAAAAAAATGAAAGCCGAAAGGAACTATTTGTAGCCCAGTAAACAAAGGGAGACTTACTAGATCAAGCAAATTCTTGGAAATCCACAGTGAAGTCGATTTTTAAGAAACCCATTCCTATTCTCATGTAAATCAGATAAAAGTATCGATTTTTCGTTGTTTGGCTTTAAAATTACAAAAATCCTTCAATATAAAAATAGCTCCACAGGACAAACATAAATAAGCTGCAGATGTCACACAGCAAGTTCAAAGGAAAGTGTCAGCAAGATTTCATGGCAAATTCATAACAAAAGCAAGAAAGCTAATCCCTGACTCCATGTGCTAAAGAAATCAACAGGCAATAAACTGTAACAAAGCCCTGACTATTTCAATTTAAATAAAAAGCTTTAATTTTGATGAACAAAAAATTAAGAAACAAACCTGAGCCAGGACAAAAACGGAACCAAGAGCAGGCGATGTGGAGGCCTTAGGTCATTGACGGCGACTTGCAGGAGGAAATGTCGTATCGACGGCGACGAGGAGGCTGGAGAGGTCGGGGGAACCAGGGCTCAGATGGGAGCAGCCGGGGTACGGGTGGCTGAAACTTTCACTAGAGTCCTTTAAACAGTTTTAAAAGGGGAAAGAAGAAAGAAATCAGAAAATGGAGAAAAGGAAAGGCAAAAAAATTTCCAGATACCTCGAACTCTCGCAATGGGTGAGGAGTGGGTCGGCTAACCTTGTCTAAATGGGTGAGGAGTTCCTGTCCTCCTCTCGAACTCTCGCAATGAGCCGCTGAAGAGCAAATGTCTGTCTAATTGTGAGGAGCGGCGGAAATGCACTCGATCAGGATGAGAGCCTTCTTTAGATCTCCGACAGTAGGAGGTGCAGCGTAGGGATTGAAGCAGCGGTCCGAGCACAAATTGGGAATGGTTTCTGTTTTAGGGCTGAGTAGTCAGTACAGCCTAATTCAACACATTTGGGACTTTGTTCAAAAACGACGTAGGTTAGCCTCGGTTTCACTGTACACTAATTTTTTTTTTTTTTTGAAATAATATTTGTTTTTATAGATATCCAAACCCCTTACAATTTCAAGTAATGACTTGAGAGGACTTTGAAGCACTGAGAAATCCAAAATTCCTCATGCGAATAATATCTAATGCATAAACGCTAATCCTGTTATTAATATGATTAAGATCTCTATTAACTAAATAAAAGGAGCACATGCGAAACAAAGACGGTGCACTAACTTGTTATTAGTTCATGGTATTTGTGTCCCACAAAGACAAAAACAGTTTATACTAAAAAAAAAATTGCAAATCCAAACGTAGCCCCAGAAATCAAGCTCCTAATATGCATCACCAAACAAGATTCACATATGCCAAGACAGGACGTTATAACATCCTTTCACTTCCCTTGGTATATTGCAAAAAAACCAGTCTGCATGACTTGACCAAGCCCCTGATCTTTATCAACAAGCAAGATTCCAATATGTCAAGTGTGTCATGCAAGATCCTCATGGTTTAGGCTCAGGTTAATAGAGACGAGTTATCTGATAGATGTAAGACAGAACTATTCTGTCCAGTCGTCAACTTTGTCTCCCCTCAGAACTTATCAGGAAGCTTGAACAGTTCTTTGCAACATTTTTTTTAATGATAATCCTATTGAAATTCCATATAACGTGCTCAAGTTTTCTTCCTAAATTTGTGCACAAATTGGTCAAACAACCTCACATTCAAGAATCTTCCTTGTGGAAAAAGTCTGCCAATTTTGCAAATCTTCTGTGCCTTGAAAAGTGACATATATTGCCGGCGAGCTTCCTTCCAGTTCTCTTACCAGATACAATTACCGGCGGAAGCAGCAGAAATTGATGTTAATTGTTTGGAAACATACTGAGCCTCTGTAGTTTTCCAAACATTTTGAAATTGTGAGCAGGGCATCACCCTGCCATTTGGAGACAAGAGGAACAAT
The DNA here is from genome assembly GCF_036785885.1 of Coffea arabica. Taxonomy (NCBI): domain Eukaryota; kingdom Viridiplantae; phylum Streptophyta; class Magnoliopsida; order Gentianales; family Rubiaceae; genus Coffea; species Coffea arabica. Next base: position 6,661,885 of record NC_092325.1, on the reverse strand, counting down.
GGAACTCCATATTAGCATCCAATAGTAATACACCACCATATTAGCATAAAACTGAAAATAATAGCAAAACCACAATAGTACACTTTTTATAACAACTTTACTGCACAAAAAAACTTGAATCCAACAGGGAAAAGAAGTTATCAAACAAGTCAGACTCGGGCTCGTGCTGTATTGTAATATATACTTCTAGAAAACAAAGTCAGGATTCTAGTTCAGTATAATAGTTAACTATATCATTATTTCTCAGCCTTTTATGCCGCAAGACAAACACCATCTGCTTGTGTAATATCACCAGACCTGCTCTTCCTTCAGTGATAACCAAGTGGTGCTGGAGCCTTCCTCAGCTCATGTCCTTGATAATGAATGTCCTGCGTCAAAATCCAATTCAAAATCAAGCATCAAGAAAAGGCCTAACACTGCCCTGCAGGCAACAAAATCTGACGAGCATGACTATGACGGATCATGAAATAGCACAATGCTGACTGCCCTTACCGATGCAAAGTGGTTAACATCGCGGTGATGAGCCTCATCAGCCCTGACAACCATAACAACATCGCGCAAAGTCGAGTCAGGAGGCATGCGCCAGTAATCAATAGCAATAGCAGGCGCAGGTACATTTTCAATGGTGCCCTTATCCAATTCCTTGAGGAATTCAGTATAGGAATGAATTGCTTCCTCTTCCAAGTACCCCACGATGCGATGAGCCAATTTGGGTGAGAGAATGTATGTCAAAAAGTATGCATTGAAGAAAACTCCCTGGACCGCGAAAACGAGTGCACGTTCGTACCATCTTGGCTTTGAAACCTCCATGAAGGTCATGAGGTGCATCCTTTCATTCTCGGCTTCTTCAAGTAGAGCCTTGATCCAGCCTCCACTATGTTCAAATCGCCTCAATGACTTGCAGTGAAGCAGCATCCCTCCAACCATGCCGGGGACTGCTGCCACAGTCTCCAACATCATTGCTCGACATCCATACCTCCTCTGTTTCAATTTGCAACAAGTTAGGTCCAACTCTGAGATTATTGCAGGTCCCTCCATCCATGCCTAATGTCTTGATCTTTTTTTTTCCCCTTTCATACTTTTCAATTTCTTTGTTTGTATTATGGTAGACCATCAAGAAACAATCAAACAATTACTTCCATCAAGAATTTGCATGTAATTGTTACCACTGCAATTCTGAACTATCAATTGTATGCCATTTGACTACTAATTCCTGGTTATGTACAGTTCCTGACTTGGACAATTGCAACTGATTAACATGCCATCAATTCAAAATTCTGGTTTTTGAAGATCCAATCTCCCAACAATTATGACACTTTATGACACACACACACACACAGAGACACTCTTTATGTATTTCTTGCAAGATTCTTCATTTTTTTTCTATGTTGTGAAAGATATACAAAAAGTCCCTTAGAAAAATATATGAGAATAACGAAACATATTTCCTTTTTCTTCTAATCTTTTTTTTTTTCTTAGTTCAATAAGGGAATTAGATCTAGATTAGCAATTGAGATTTACAAATTTCTTGGAACAGTTAAGAGAAAAATAAGAAATTCAAGCTAAAAAAAATTCAAAAATTTATCAGAAAATACCTGAAAGAATAAATCGGTAGGCCACCTAAGGCTCTTGACGGTCCAAAGTGCAAACTTGTCCAAGAATGTCACTGGCACATGTTTTTTCTCCAGATCTATTGTCAGGTCTGCCTTGTAGGTCTCCCAGGGCTTCATACAAATATTATTTTCAATCAAAAATCAAAATAAATCCAACATAAAAAACCCAAAGAATAAAAATATATAAATAAAAAGTCAAATTCATCCCTTGTTAAAAATTTTCTTTTCATACATACCCTAAAGCAATTCCAGCTCCACTCAGAACCATCTTCTTTGGTAACTTTAGGTGGTTCAACACCCCAGTAACTCACAACCACCTTATTCCGATTTCCACCGTCACCTGCCGTGGTGGTGGCACCACCAGCTGCACCACTTTTCACCGCCTTCACCTCTTCCTCATCCTCCACCTTCTTATCACCCAAAGCCAACGTGCTCGCCTGGCGTGAACCAATTCCTCCATACCCAAACCACGCCACCATCACGTTCTCCGACGGCTTAGCTGGATTGCCATGCAAGAAACCCGTGGTTCCACATGCAAAAAGTTTCCCTAAGCTGGTGTCGTGCGGACCCATGGCTGCACCGGAAAAATAACGCGGCCCCATGTGGCCGATCACCGACCGGGCAACCCTTGTTGCACCACGGCTCATCATCTTCCTTTCAAGAGAGAAGAACAAGATTTCTTGGTGTTTTTAAGGTTTACGAGATCTTTGGAAAGAAATTTCTGAGGCGTAGAATTTTCTTGTTTTTTCCCTCCCTGTGTGATGAAGGGGGATTTTATAGTATGGTTCTATGGGTCACGTGCATGAGTTGGTTTATGGTAATTTGTATGGCGGTGGAAAATGGTGGTATTATTTTGTTGCTATTATTGTTTTCTTTTTCTCCTTTTTATCTATGGAAAATGACCATATATTTAATTGTCTACCCTCTTTGACTATAGTCTAGAGAAGCATCAAAGGACTAAAGTGCCTAGAAGGTTTTGAGGGTTAACATATGTATATCATCACAAAGAGGGTATGGTAAAGGTCAAAATGGTCTTTTAATTTATGATGACCAAAACTTCTAGAACTTCTCTCTAGAAATGTATCACAATATGAGATCAATTTTGACTTTGGATACTAGTAAAATCTGTCCTCTAAAAAGGAGAAAATAATAAAATAATAATAAAAAAAATCTCATGAAACTCTCCGTGTATCTAGTGTTGTCTAACAGATGTACATTGGACACTTGAGAATCCTCTCGTGTTGAATTTTTTTGAAAATATAAAACTAGATTTGGAAAAGCTTATGTATGAGTTTTTATAATCAAATGATAAATTATACGGAAATTAGGGTGTATAAATGACTTGACATCAATTAAAAAGTTTCTACTTTGAATTTGAACAAAAAAAAAAATATTTGCACGAAAATATAACCTAGTTGAAAATGCAAAGTAAATAAAATCAATATCATGGACCTTTTTTTTTAATGCATTTGGAATTTGGACTAAAGAGAGAGTAAATATCTTAAACATAGAATGTCATACATTAGGTGGACTTTTTTTGTTATCATCTTAATCCGTAACTTATTTTGACTAGAATAATTCAGAAAAGATAAGCTGGGGAGTATTTAGGAATATTCCGAAGTTTCTAGGAGAGCAAGAAATATTTCTTTAATAAAAAAAAAGCTCAAAAGAATGCCGGATTGAGTTTTTCTTGGGGAGCAAGTTGCGGAACGTTGCGTGAGGCCCAAGAGTTGGTTCGAAGCGTTGAACCTGTCACAATTCTTTTAACAGAAGAAAAAAAGGAAAATAATGAAAATAAGCAAGTAACGTGTCTGAGCCTGCAACGACTGGGTCCCAAGGGCCTATGTTCTAAGTGATGGCTCTAAAAAAATGTCCAGTACAGATTCTTATTTATTTATTGTGTTTGTGCTTTCAAACTATTTTTTTTCTTTTTTTTTTATTTTTAAGATTAAAGTAATGGGATATAAAATGTTCGATGTACTCAATTAGGTATCTTCGTCCTCTGTTAGATTTATGTTTCTTTGGTCAAATTTAACTTTATGCTAATTTTTTGTTTATCAATTTTTAAGATTAAAGTAATGGGATATAAAATGATCAGTGTATTCAATTGGGTTTCTTCATCCTCAGTCGGATTTATGTTTCTTTGGTCAAACTTAACTTTATGTTGAAATTTATTGAAATTATCACATAGTGGTGTTTATTTATGTTATTTTTCTGGCTTGAAGGGAGACACAAACTATGTTTATTTATGTTAAATCACAAGAAATTTATCTCGATCCAAACTACCTACTGGACTGGACTAGCAAGCGCAAGTCTAGTAATTGGTCTCTGACCAATCTAGTATTATCGATCAGACAAAGAAGTATCCAACTAGGAGGATTGAAAATGAATCAATCTATTCGATACTCGAATCGATCTTGATTTGATAAGAGTTCGTTCGAAATTGATTCGTAAATTAGTCAAGTTATATTTGAAAAGCATTTTATGTTCAATAGCATTCAAATTCGATAAAAGTTCGTTCAAATTCAGTTCGACAAATAAACAAGTCAAATTTAAATAAAATTTTAGATTTGTTAAAATAATCAAATATGTTTAGACAGTAGGGTGCTTGGCTTAATTAGTCTCATTTGTAGCCCTTCCAACTAGAGAGATCGACAAGACTTCAAGTTTTAGAAGAAAGAAAGAGAAAGGGGAGATTTTCTCTGATCAGACATTGCACCAACCAAATTGAGGCCTTGCTGATTCAAGAAATAAGCAGACATGGGGCATATGAAGAACCAAGTAGACGAATTTAAGAATTCTTATTACACATTCAAAGAAAATTCTTTCAATAGGTTAGAGTTTTGGTGTAATTAACCCAAAAAAAGTTTGCCCTCTAGCCGAACTCTTGGCCACTCAATTGATTAACAATCTAATCCGCAACTTTTTATTGCTCAAATCAATATTTTGAGAAAGAAATAAGTGAATCTAAGTTTAGATAATTTCATCCAAATATCTCAACTCAATACTCTTGAATTTATGGAATTCAATAATTCCATGTACTCAATGTTTATGTTCTTCTTTAGAGTGTTAAAGTTTAAGGAGATTCTAAATCTTATAAAGAAAAAGGGAGAGAGAAAGGGACAAAGAGGACTTGAGAGTAGAATTAGAAAAGTGATCATCATCCAATTATCCAATTGCAGTTGCTATCAAAATGCACCTGTGCTTAGAAACATTTCAAAAAAAAATTTGGATTGTTGCTCTTTTTATAATTTTTTTGAGTTTTTTGAAAATATTTCTTAAACACAATTTTTAACTATCCTTTTATATTATACCCATCACATCTTAAGAAAGTGTTAAGAGTTTACTTCTAAAAAATACAATCCAAACGTTATGTACCCCACTTGTAGAAGCGTTACTTATAAGTCAAATATACATGACAAGCAGGAAAATTTCTGTCCAAAAGGCATGCATTGTGCACCTCACCACTAGAACAGCTAAAACCAAATACGCAATAGGCAAGGAGGCATTACAGGATAACTAACAGGACAGCAACGTTTACTTGAATATCGATCATCATTATCAGACACCTAGACTAGGGCACTCATTCTTGATGAACAGTGAAACACCTTTTTAACTATTTGCACAATCTTACAATATAATTATGATATAATATTTTGTTACTATTCATATGGGTGCCATAGATAATAATTACGTGTCTTTTATGAAATTTTACAAGTGATTCACGTAAACTTACAAGTTGTTCAAAAAGTGTTATATTATTCGTGAATAGTTGTAATGACAACTGTTCCTGCCCTACTCCCCGTGCTGCTGCACTGCTTAATAAGTGTAAAATCTTAACCTTACATTCAACTGTAAGGAAGATTCTTCCACTTTGCTACAGGAAAACAGCAGAAATAGCCCTCACATTTGAGCTTGTACTTTTTAATTCCTTACTTTTAAAGCAACAGGAATGTATCTCTTATATTTTAATTTTGTATATTTTTAATGCCTCACTTTTAAAATGACGGCCTTAGTCCCTTCCCCTTACATACACAAAAATATACTATTTTCATCCCAAAAATCAATTTTGATAAAATTTTCACTTGAAATAACAAAAACCAATATGCCAAAATGTTGTTATTATATGTGTAAAATCACCAAAAAAATCACAAAAACTAGTACTAGTACCATTTGAAGCTAATTGCAGTAGGAACCACCTTAGTTTAAGTACTACATTTAGACAAAAACTTCAAAATATTTAAAAAGAAAAGAAAATAAATTAGAAAACTCTTGAAAATCACTCATAATTTGTTATTTTGAAGAAATTTTCTTGTTGTGCCTTGAAAACACCTCAAATAAATTTTAAATACTAAATTAAATATTTTACCTTTGCTTAGTTTAAAGGGATAATTTCAAAAACCTCTCCTGAGGTTTCTAACTATTTCACTAGCCTCTCTCCAAGTTTCAAAAATTACACTAACCTCCCTTGAGATTAATTATCTTGTAACATTTAATCCCATTCAATATTTAAAAAGTAATATTATGAGAGAGAAAATAATATGATTTCATCATTGCTCTCATCTACTACATTATTTAATTAATTGCATATCAACCCACACATGAAAGAAAAACACTAAAATTTGTTGTTCATCATTAGAGATCAAATCATGTATAATATTAAAAAATAGTATATCAATTTATAATTTTCACTTGATACAAGAACCAAATTACTTCTTTCATTTATATGTCATTGTTAAACATGATCAACAACAAATAATTAAAAAATTTGCAACCAAATATTACACAGAACAAACGTTAACATCATAACTATTCTTGTCAGCATATTAAGGTTAGTTATTGAGATTTTATGTTATTAATCGCTCTTTGTAATATTTTGGCTACAAAATTTTTTTATTATTTGTTGTTAATCATGTTTGATAATGGGTTTGTAATTGAAAAGAGTAATTTAGATTTTACATTAAGTGAAATATATAGAATGATATACTATTTTTGTTTCCATATGTCATTTATTCCTTGATGATAAACAACCAATTTAGTGTTTTCTTTAATGTTTGGATTGATATTAGATTAATTAAACAATTTAGTAGATGAGGGGCAATGGTGGAATCATATCATCTTCTCTCTCCTAATATCATTTTTTAATTATTGGTTAGACCTAGATATTATAAGATAATAAACTTCAAGGGAGGTTAGTGTAGTTTTTAAAACCTGAAGGGTAGCCAGTGAAATAGTCATAAACCTAAGGGGAGCTTTTTGAAATTATCCCTAGTTTACACTTGATCTTAAGAACTTTCAATTCTTAAAATAATAATCTAGAATTCATAGAACAAATTTAGGTATCTCCATAATACTTTTTTTTGAACTTAGGTTCAATTTAGGTCAAAATTAGAATTGTAGATGCAAATATAACTAAAATAGAATGGGGATGAAAATGGTGCATTTCACATATGTGAAGAATCAAATTATTCCATTTTTTCAAAAATGCACCATTTTAAAACTGAGAGATAAAAAATTATAAAGGCTTGAACATTGTAGAGAAGTTATTGGGTTATACACATTAAAAGTTTCATATACAAGATTAAAAGATATTCATGTAGAGGCTTGAACGATAAGTTTTTAAAATTTATAATTTAATTTGTGAAACAAATTAAACCTAAAAAATTTATTGTGTAAATGAGAGTAATTCTTCTAAAACAAGAGTAGTATTAGAAAATAGAAACTAAATTCTTTTGAAAATTGATAGGCATTTTCTACAGGAACTGGAACACCTAATTTGTTTATATATAATCTCGTACTCATAATTTAATCTAGAAAGACATAGTACCAATTCAAATTATGTGAGATTTTAGTAAAAACCTAGAGAGAGAAAGTAGAGAAAATTGGGCCTAAGAAAGAGAGCAAAAATCCTCTCTCTCTCTCTCTCTCTCTCTCTCTCTCTCTCTCTCTCTCTCTCTCTCTCTATTCTATTTGGTAAAACTATATAGGTTCTCACAAATTAGGGTCTTCTTCTTCTATTCTTCTATCAACTTGTGCATGGTGAGAACTTGGTACAAGGTTAACACTTCAGACTATTATGGCTGGTTACACAGAGGCTTGTATGGCTGACTATTAGAAGTTGGATTCATGGATAATTTTAAGTAGATAGCTTGTACTTCACACATCATCTGTTGCAAATTAAGAAGATCTCCGGCCTTTAAATGTAATCTTCTTAACTACTTCTAATCATGTAGAATTTAATCAAAGTAAATTTATTTGAAGGAACCAAAATTTTTAGACTGTGTATATTTGCTTGATTTCTTGCAATATGATGATTATTCGTTATAAATACCATACTTATCTACTTTATATGCATATTTTTGTGTACCAGCATGTTTAACTAGTCTACAATGTTACATGATTGCATGGATGTGTTAATAAAGATGCGTCTGTAAATGAATAAATATATGGAAAATAAGTCTTAGTGGTCCTTGAACTTTTAGTCCTCCAACAATTAGAAGTAAACATTTGGTCCCCGATCTATCAAAAGTGCAAAATATTGGTCATTCCATCAATTCCATCGGTTAAGAATGACAGAAAACAACCTCACATGTGATGCACAACGAATTAGCAGGGGCATTCTTGTTTGTCCATGAGATTCTGCCGAAAATTCCAACGAGGAGAACGAGAAGAAGAAGCAGAATCATCACCACCATCGTCGAACTAAGAAGATGATTGTCTTCCATAGAAGATGTGCACCATTTGCCTAGACCACATAGATTTGAAGCTCAAGGTGAGGTAGCTTTCCAGGTGCACTCATGTCTTCCACTGAGATTGCCTAGATAAATGGTTGATTTCGGTTAGGTTACTTGCCCACTCAATAGATCTTTGTTGCTGTCTCCACCAATCTCAACAGATGCGCTCTTGTCGCTGCCATCGGAGATCCACCTCTAGCCTAGGCCTGTCAACGGTCCGGGTCTAGATCCGGATCCGTCATTTTTTTATGGGTTTGGGTAGGGATATAATTCCGTTACCCAAACTCGGATTCGGATCCGTTTTGTCAAATAAAAATGGGTCGGATACGAAATATAGCATTCCGGCCCGTATTCAGATATAAAATAGATTAATATATATATATATATATACCAATAATATACCCCAAATTTCTATACCTCAAAGGTCCAAACAACTAAATATTATCCACGGACATGCAGAGCCTTTGGCATATACAACACTTGTTGCAAAAGCATGGATTTGAATCTTGCAAAAAGTATTTATCAATGCTAAACATTATATCTAGAAGATGTTAATTAACACATGCAATATAGCCTAGCAAAGACTTTAACCAAGTGATAACATTGAAAAAACACTTGTTGGACAAAATTAAATTGACCTTTCTTAATAAAAAGTAGTACTTTTTCTAATTTTGTTGTAAAACAGGTTTCAGCCATTTTTTCGGGTAGATCCGGGTCCAAAACATAGAGTTGAAGACCCGTTGGGTAGACGGGCTGGATACGGAACCGGTATAGTATAGCGGGTCCGGGTCCGAGTCCGAAATATTGAATTCCGACTCGGATTCGACCCATTGACAGGTTAATTACCAGTTGAATTTCTTTATTTCCTTTTTATTTTTTTTTGGGAAATTTTAAACCTCTGTTTCTTAGACATCATCCACACATTGAAAGATAAGGTAGTTTTAGATCTGTAACTAATTGTTGCTAATACGACTTAGTACTAGCCCCCTCTTTTTCCTTTTTCTCCCTATTCAAAATATCTTCATTTTTCTGGTTTTTCTTCTTCACTATAATTTTTAGGCAAAAAAGTTCCAGTGCCAACCATCAGTGACCCCATTACAGAGGAATCATTCAAAGGTATTATTGAAGAAAAAGAGGAACCAAAGACCTTTAAAGAAACCATTAGCCAAGACATGTGTGAAGGAATTGCACAAGGAATAGATGAAGCGAAATCCGTCAGTTCACCTAATAGTTGTTGTATGTCTAATGGAATTGACAATGATATGATGAAAGCAAGACCTTGGTTCTTCATAAAATTTCAGTCTATTTCACTTCTGCTGGTACTCATGATTGCTTGTATATCAATCTAGGGCATTGATTCTTCTTTCATGGAGTCATCATCAATCAATCTCTAACATCTTGAAATCCTTAAAGCTTCCTGAACCATCACAACTTCTTGTTTTGGCAAAAGCCAATTTAAATGGGCTTGGTGAGAGATTGAAGCAGCTTTCATTTGACTCAATTTCCCATCTTTTTTTTACGGCAACGATAACGTATCTACAACCTAATCTATCTTAATCTAGAGGGAGGGAAACCTAAAGAGGTTGTGTATAAGGAGAGATTTCGATTTCCCATCTATCCCTATTGATTAAAAATATTGGCAGAGTAGATGATATTCATGAGTCTAACTGATCTGCAAAGTGATGTGTTGGTTTCTAGCTTTTAGGGTGGACTAAAATACGCTTCATATTTCCTCATGCATCACACGTAATAATCGTTTCCATCACTCGTAATTGTTGAACTTGATAGAAAGACCAAGAATTTACACTTTTGATAGACCGGAGGCCAAAAGTTTACTTTTAATTGTTAGAGGGTCAAAAGTTCATCCGATTAAAAGTTGAAGGGCTAAAGTTGGAAGACTACTGAGACTTTTTTTTCCCTAAATACATTGACCATAACAAACCATTCTTGTGCTTCAATCATAGTGTCCATCTTTAAGAAAGAAAATGAAAGTGATGCATGCATGAGCATATTAGTAAATAAGAACGTACTTTATAGTTAATGCCCAACGTACTTACATAAATACAAGAGTTATTGATTGACTAGTTTGACGCTGTAATTACTTACATACAAATCTTGCCAAGACAATCTAGTCTTAAAATTGATTATCATTGTATTTCACATTTTAATTACTAAATAGTATTGCCAAAAGTTTTTAGTCCCAACATTGATTGCATTGAATTTCAATTTCTATCTGCTAAATGATATTGCCCCAACCAGGGCTCATGCAGTAACATATATAGGTAGGCATGTCAATGGGTTGGGTTTTATCCAAATTCAATTCAAACCTAATATATTTGGAAAGAGTTTGAATTTAATTCATCAAATCTAGATCCTACCTAAACCCAATCCTTGTAAAAGAGTCATGGATCTGGGTAGGGTTTGGTTTTGGATGATCCAAATCCAAATCCAAACAAGACCCTTCCCAGACCCACTTATAAATATATATATATAAAGTAAATTTATAAATTAACCTAATATTGTATGTCATAGTAATTAATACAAATGTTTTTAGGAAAAAGAGAAAAAATAAAAACAAGTAAATGAAAGATTGAATGTAGATGTAGATGAAACTTTGAAAATAAATAGTTTTAGTTGATAATAGTTCTTTCTTTGAGTTTATAATATTAAATTCAACATCTTGAATGCTAATTTTATTATTGGAAAATAAACATTGGATGACATTGATGTTATTTTTTAACTCTATATATTTTCAAAATATTTTTACTTTAGTTCTTCAGTGTATGTTCAGAAAAATATCCACGAATACCCAAACCTATGAGGATCCAGGTCGAGATTTACTTTTTTAAACCAATAAGGGTTTGGATTTGGGTCTAGACCTAACTAAATTTAATGGGTCCAGAACTGGATCAAAGGGATGCAACTCAAACCTTGTCTATTGACATGTCTATATACAGGGATGCAAAATATGTATCAATTTGCAAAAGCAACATGTTTCTTTAGAACATCTTCATATTTTCACAAGGGATTTTGTTGCCCCAACCCGGAAATTTTGCTATTAATCTATCTCAAATTTTTCTCCCAATTGTCTTGAGCAACTTGGTGTCAATTGTTTTGGAACAAAGGCATTAGAGATCACAATTTTGCAGCTTGTTTGGTGGTGTTAAATCTAAATGTTGGTTTATAGGGGTACATAATCTCCTTGGTTTGTTACAAAAGCAGCGGAGGAACCAAAAGGCAACAAAGCAGGCGTTTTTACCAAGAGATATATTGACTAAGCGGTGTTCTTGTTTCTGTTTAATTGGTTTCATGCTTTTGCTTGCTTATTATACTCGACGCATGCATGATGCGTTGCTTTTCCAAGTCCAAGTCCTCTCTCTCTTTGTTTTTTTTTACTTTTAAGAGACTTGTAGATACATGTTGAGATTAATTACCTGCCTATGCAGGAGAATTCAAATGACCATAAACAATAAAGATAAGAGAAGGCTGCGATTATGGACTGGGGCAAAATTGAACGAGTCATCTCTCGTAAGTTAGCCTCAGCTTCGTGAAGGTGAAGGTTGTTAAAAGTCAAGACATCCGTTCGTCTATAAATTTGTTGAAATTGCAACAATTGGATGGGAATGTCGTTCTACTCCAGAAACATTTTTCCCCGCAGGGTATTAGTATCTATTGTTAAAGAATGGGATAATGCGGCTATTAAGCATTAAGTTCACCAACAGAAAACAAAATGTTTTTGGTCAATTCAATTCGGTTAATCATATTGTCCTCTTGGGTTACACGTAATAGCACTAAATAAATATACAATCTATCCCGTATGTCAAGAATGGGGCTTCTGTCTGGCCCCTACCACCCCTTCCTCCATCCCCACTAAAAGAAAAAGAATAATAATACTTCATAAATAAATAATTATAAAAAAAGCAAAATTCTGTGTACTTATTTTAGAACTTTTCGGCGGTTTAGATCACGGAAGAAATAGAGTTGCTTTAATATATAATCATTGAACAAAGTGTAGCTTTTACAACCAAACAGTGGACTGATTATCTATGTACATTTGGAATATCACAATCAAAAATGGAATATGAAGGACAGATAGTACTGCTTCTTTACCAAGATAGAGTAACAAGTGAAGATTGTGTGGTGTACAAGGAATATGAGGTGAGTTACAGTCTTCTGATGCATCAAAATATTTCACATAGAATTAGGGATAAGAAAATGATATAGTAACTAGTGCATGTTTGGCATTCAAAACAAAAGCTTTGTTTCAGAGGTTCATCCTGGAGAATTGGGTTGGCTACCATTAGCAAATGTCAAGTTGCCGAGTTGCTACAGTTTTTACTATCAAAAGATATTTGTAATTTTTTTTCCCAAAAGAACAAAGAAATCTGCTTGCCAATTATGAAAGCAACAAACCAGGAGACAAGTGAGGTAACAAACTCTACCAAATATGAGCTGAAAAATGGTGAGAACGAGGGAGAGAGAGTGAACCCAACAATACCAATGGGAACTGATGTTAGTGAAAGCAGTAGCAATGCTATTGTTACAGCTGCTGTTGCAGTTTCTACAACTCCTCTTGCAAAAGAAGGTTATGCTAATGGTGCATCCTCACGGGTGAGAGCCCCACCTCCCTTCTTGCTCAAGGTTTATGACATAGTGAAGAATCCTGAGATAGATTCCATCATATCCTGGAGTTCCAGTGGCACCAGCTTCGTTGTGTGGGATCCTCACAGGTTTGCTGCTGAGGTTCTTGGAAAATACTTCAGGCACAACAACTTTTCAAGCTTCGTTTGCCAACTCAACACATACGTGAGTATCCTTCAATCATGCCATTTGCTTTGTCTCCTGTTTTCCCATCTTCATGTAGACTTCTTTAATTATTTAATAATGTTTTGCCTAGTGTATGCGACTTTTGCGAATTGTTTCCTTCTGAAGTGGCACTGTTATATTAAGAGTTCTCACTCTTCTTATGTGCACTGTAGTACATAAGTTGCAAATCAAAGCAAGAAAACTTGAATACCAAATGAACTTGCCCGCCAGTATTAGTATAGATGTCTATGAGGTATCATATTCTGCATATCTTCTAAAATCTCCTCTTTGCTCTTGCCGTGTGATCTGATATCATGGTTCTTTCTTTGTCAATCTATTTTTCCTTTACTGACATGGGATGAATAACTAGAATTTTGACATTAGAAAAGATTGAGACATAACTGATTGGTGCTGTTATGAGATTTTAGGGGTTCAGAAAGATCAATTGGGATAGATTGGAATTCCAGAATGCGTGGTTTCAAAAAGGGAAGAAGAGTTGGCTAAAGAAAATTAAGAGAAGAATTCAAGGAACTCAAAATGCACATCTACGTAAGCCATTAGAAATTGAAGGACAATTGAGTTTGTCTAGAGAGCAAAAGAAATTTGAAAGTCTAATGCAAGAACATGATACGTTGAAGGTGGAAACGATGAAGCTAAAAGACATGGAAGCAAATTTAGTGAAAGAAATGGAAACCCTTGAGAAACAAGCCCAGTGTATTACATCTAAGCAACAAAATATGCTGAAGTATATGATCCATGAAGTTCTGATAAGAAAAAAGGAGATGCAGAGCAATGATGCTGCAAATGATCAAGGATCAGGTGGTCGACAAAGCATTGAGAGCTCAGTAGAGCTCCTGTATGAAGGGGGAACATCTCACGGAAGCCAGAAAAACTCTCCTAGGGCACAATCAGGTACAGGAAAGACATTTTCAAATGTTGACTTGAGCACTGCTATTCAGGAGGAGGAGGATTGTACTGTTTCCATGGGAAAATTTTCTAATTTCTATACAGCAGTATACTCATCACTAGAGAAGCAGCTAATGGATGATATAAGCTGTGAGAATGTGGCTGAAGAAAAAAGAGCAAATCTTCAGCAAAATGATGTCATCCCTTTGGAGGATTTGATTGAAGGACCGGCAGATTGGAATGAGTTTGCTAAAGGGATAGGTAACAAAGCCAGGAGTTAGGAGTTCAAAGAGTTGATTTTACTGGTATTACCTAGACCTGTAATTTCTTTTGCACAATTGAGATATCAGTTTCTCTTAATCACATTTATCTGCTATTCTATGTCAGGTACCTCATCATGGTGTTTCACGGGATTGCCATAGCTCTTGCAAAACCAGTTTAGGAGCAATTCCCTCTATGGATGTCAGATGATGTCCAACTTTTATTCTATCTTTCTTTTTCTTTTTTTCTTTGTCCATCAGACTATTTCAACTCATTCACTACTGACTTTGTCAGACTTCTTGAGACCTGTATTACTTTAGTGTGTTTTAAAGGTAAAAGATGTCTTGATCAATTGAACTACATTTCTTTCTAGTTTGTTTGGATGCCTTGCTACTGCAAAGGTTTGAACTTAGCAATGATCTCTAAACATGGTTTCCGAGTGCCTTTTATTTGGAACAAATTTGCTTCCATTAGTCTGTTTACAATCTGGTCTGGGTTTTATTTTTCACCACAATAACACCAGTAAATGAAACCAGAACTTTACTTCAAGTGTTAAAGCTACTAAGCTTGCACTTGTATCCTATGCGGAAAGAGGTATTGTACTGTAATTATCACTTATTCTCTTTGGAGGAACTAAGTTGTTTTGAATTGAGAAATTCTCATGTTTCTATCTATTGCTTTACTGCTGTTGTAAAAGCTCCCATTTGACAAACAAGGAAATGTTCCAAATGCAAGGTTTATTCCCCACTGCAGTAAACATTCTGAAACAAGATTTTCTAGGAAATGGGCCAAATTCTCAAGTTAACTGTGATTATCTCTCATTATCAATTAGGAATGGAGGTAATCACTGTAAATGGATAAATGATTTTATCTCTTTTCCTATACAGAAATGGTTGTTAATCTTCCGCAGTTTTTTCTGTCACACTAACAGAAGTTGTACTCATTTGCCAAAAAAAAAAATAACAGGAGTTTCACTTATCATCATTCCTCCTTGTCTTAATTGTACATCGATGTGCCTTGGATTATGAAAAAGACAACCAATTCATCCTTAAAACTAAATAATGACTAGATGGATCAAAATTCATACCATATGTCTCCTTTCTTTTCTTCAATTTGTTTTCCCTCAGATTTCAAAATGCTTCAATCTTGTAATTGCATCAAAGTTAATTTACATGACATGTTAAGGAACAAGGCCGGTTATGGCACAAAACTTAGCTACATCCTAGTCGCCTGTTTTCGAATGATACTTGGAAAGGAAAGAAAAGTAGACGAAGTAGATTGCTGATCTATATAAGCCTAGAGTACACAAATGCAGCTTCTATTAACAACTCATTTTGAAGTACAAGGACACAAGAAACATGCTTTAAAAATGATGTTGTCCTCCCCCAACTTTGATTCTTAGGTGGACAATCAAGGCCACTGAAATATGGAGATAAAAATCAGATTGTGCTTTGTTTACGAAATAAGTTGCAAGAGGAATATATTCTTGGTGAATAAGGCAGTAATAGAACAGTATTAGACTCGTCCTTGCTAAGATTGGTAATTGAAAGATAGTGAATTGAGAGTCATGATTTCACCAGAGGGGGGCTAACCTTTTTGATGGAATTTTACTTAAGAACAGCCACTGCATGGAAGGGTAGTTTGTTTAGCCCATCTGAACATCTTTAAACTTAAAACAGTCTTGACTACTACCTCATGGAATGCAAAACAACTCGTCAAGATACAATGGAAGTACGCGGTAGAGGAATAGCTGGAAATGGTGGGATTGTTAGGCCATCTTCGCTACCCTCCAAGCAGGTCTCAGAGAAGATGGGATTCATGAAAGGAGTGCGTGGTTTCACTCCGCCCCCCTTCTTGATGAAGACCTTTCAAATGGTGGAGGATACAGAGACAAACAACATGATTTCCTGGAATTTTGAAGGTACCAGCCTAATAATCCTGGACCATCTCAAATTTGCTGCAGAGGTTCTACCAAAATATTTCAAGCACAGCAATTTGTCAAGCTTCATCTACCAACTCAACAACTATGTGAGTTGATGCATTTCAGATTATTGCATACCTTTTAGAGTAAATCCTTTTTCATAGCATGGTTATCGTATTCTTTAGATAATTTTTTTTATCATCATTAGAAAGTCTCTGCAAGAATTTGTTATGTCTATCACAACTCATGGACCTAGGTAATGCCTTTTTCTTGTACTTATGCTTGCTACTTTTGCTCATACTTTGTGTTTGCAGTTTGAATGTCAAATAAATTCCTCGTTGAGACTCGAATTCAACAGCAATTGGGATCCTCCCCTACTAATTTCTGATTGTTTGCTTTCTAAACTTAACAGGGATTCAGGAAGATTGGACTGAGGCAATATGAATACGAGAATAAATGGTTTCAGAGAGGACAGGAACATTTGCTAATGAACATTAGAAGGCGAAATGATGAAGATCCAACAATCAGGAAAAGACAAGAATCGAGGGAACAACACGTAACGGCTGCAAGGCCTTCAATAGAGGCAAAGCTGGAAATTTTCGAGGATCACATGAATGCACTGAAGGAAGACATCACAAGATCAAAATATCATATGGGGAAACTTGAGAGTAGCATAGCCATCTTCAAGAAAAATGTGAAAAAAATGGAAGCTAAGTCAAAAGCATTGATCAAGGTCTTAGCCAGAATATTCAGCCCTGCCTTGGTTGAGAAGATAATTCAGCGTGTGGAGGAAGAACCAGAACTTGAAATCCTTCAGACCATGAAGAGAAGAAGAGTGATTCTACCACAAAGCTCTAAAACCACAACAAAGTCCATGGATGATGGAGCTTGTGGCATGGACCAAGATGATCAGGAGGCAAATACTTCAATGGCAGAATCGAAAAAAAGTGCTGATCAGAAACTATGGAAAAAGTTCATGGGAGATGATTCAGTTAGCGAGGATGAGTCGGAGCAACAACTGTTGAAGCAGCACTCGAGGATTGATATGGAATTCGATGATTTGATGGTATCCAAGATTATGAATGCCAAGGAGCCTAATTTGGACGTGGAGGATGAAGTTGCTGTTGACCTCTGGACGTGATTATTTGTTTCGCAATCATGTGATCTTCTTGCCTTGCTTTCCATTTTCCGTGTCACAATTGACTTACTTTTCAAGTTGTTGAATCGTTAAACAAAGCTTCATCAATGTTCTGCAGGGTTTCACTTGGTGCAGCATCAAGAAGAGGAGAGAGAGCAGCTGCTAGAAAAGTTGATGCAACAAAATTCTCTGCTTCTTTTGGCTACTTTTATTTGCAAGGTGTGCATTTGATATTTGTAGATTGGGGTATCCCTGTTTCGACCTGTGTTTGCAGCTTTTTTTTTGGAGACATTTACTGGTTTGTAAAACTAACTAGTTACGTTGGAAAACATCTGTGGTGATATAATGCTAGCTACTATTATTTATTAGTGTAATTAGCAGGTATTGATGCTTGCTACTGCTAAATTTGAGAAATTCTGAGTCTCAAATTCTTTCAATTAGCAGAAATGGCTATCTAGTACTTATTATTACTATATGATGTCGATGCTTCTAATCTTGTGCAGTTGTGAATCTGAAGTTTTTTTTTGAGGTTATTATTTCAAGCAAAAGGCTGGTTTTGGGGCCTTTTTGGCTGATAAGGTATATGTTGCATCAAAATTTTTGTATGTTTCGAAAATGTACAATACACAAAATCGTGATCCCAACAGAGTGATAGATAGTATTTGGGTATTATGTGTAAGGCCCCCTCCCCCCTACCCCTAAGAAAACTTGGAGTTAGTGGGAAAGTGGGATTGCTAAGAAGTCATCCTCTTCCAGCATGAAAACATTAGTTAGGCATAGACACTAGACAGACACACAGAAATTGAAGAAAAAGTTAAGTCTGTTCGTTGGTTGGTGGGCTGGTGGTTCTTAAAGCTTTGGAGACAAAAGATGAGAGGGTGTCTCTATTCTAATCAAATGATGCATAAGAACAGCCAGGTTCTTGAGAAATTGTTCATTAGTGATGTCAATTCCCTCCTTTTTGGGTCAAGTACTAGGCTTTATAGACTGATTGATCTTATCCTCCATATTCAATATGGGATGAGAAGTGGCATACTATATCTTTACCTCATGCCCCTCCCCACACACACTCACACAGAGACTTGCTAAATTGTTTAGGAAAGGCTGCATAGGTCCAAAATTTGTTGACTTTGGACGAGAAAACTGAAAGTGTTAATTCATCTGTTTTAGAATTTGTCAGTAGCCCCAAATTAAGGTTCTTTCTTTTTCAAGAAAATCAATTCATATAAAGCAAAGCCCCAATGACTAGCTTTTGGTGGAGATCATAGGAGGTATATTGAGGGGTTCTAATTAGAATTTCTCCATACAAAGAAAAATGTCGATTTTGTCAAAAGTGAGATTAATTTCTCCTTAATCATTTGGTTTTCCCTCTAGTTTTTTGAGGAAAAATGGCAGCTCAGCTCACATATAATTTGTAAATTAATGTTAACCTGTGTTGTAAATTAGCAAGCATTCATGTTATCATTACTTTATATGTGATTCTGTTGAAGATTTCGTCATATAAATCATAGGTGCACTTTGACCCCACTAACAACTAGGTCATCTTTGTCTTCCTTACCCTGAAATTTGATCTCGTAATTAATTCCACATAATGCAAAATTAGTTTATGATTACATTCTTGAATTGATGAAACAATTGTTGCTTTGAAAGAATAAGTGTCATCATCTTACTTTACATCATTTATCCATCAAAAAAACTTGGAAACTAGAGGGAAGGTTGGTGTAATTTACCCTTCTAATTAAGATTTATGCAATTCTTGGCCAAATGATTTATGCTAGTATATCTTTAGAGAAAATTCCCTGCAGCACTAACAACAAATTTTCACTCTACCTTTCACTTTTCTCACTTTTCACTTTTCTAAAGTAAAAAGAAGAATCAAATACATAAAATCAATCCAACTAATTCACTTATAATGAAACTCGAGTAGTGGATATAAACAAGCAAATCTAGGTTGGCAATTGGCATACCTTAAACCAAAATTCTATCGACCCCTTCGTTTTAAATTAGGGCCTTTTTTAAATAAAAAAAATGCTTTTCACAATAATTGTAAGATGATTCTTTGTTTCTTGAATTTTTTCTTTTTATTTGTTTTTTTTAGAACAAAAGACAGGGTACCATGACCATCTATGGAGATTCGAGACAAATATTAAAGTTGATGAAAGTTACACACCACTGACCTCGTGGGGCGCGGTTCGAGTCTGGCTTCACATATCACCTGGGTGCTCTTGGGGGGGGTACTCCAAGTCCAAGAGATTAGTCCGGCAAAGCTGGAATACTCTTGGGTTGACAAAAAAAAAAAAGACCTCGTGGGGTTGAGGGAATCACGTGATCCCTCACGTGACTGATAATTTTTATTGATGAATGAATGTACTCAAAACAGTGCGTGAGTGCCACCTTATGCATGATTCTATAACCTAAGGAGGAACGGCCTACAAAAATAACATCATGCACGCTCACCACCGTAGAGGACTGGGCAGATCCGAGTTTACCGCCGAGGAAAAAGTTGGAGAATAAATTCAAAATTGTTCCATCAACGAGGTAGAATAGCATTTTTAAAAAGTTTAGTGATTGAGTTTTGACTTGGAAGAGCCTAAATCACTTAGCTTTCTCAAATTTAACATCATCACGTTTGACTTGAGATGATTAGTTTTTGTTATTTTTCATGAAAATTTACGCCCTCATTCGAATAGCGTTTCGAATCATCTGTCTCGTCTTTGCTTAATTGCCATTGTGTATTGTATTGCTGGACTTATTTCCTAATAAAATTCTAAGCATTATTGATTGCTGGATTTATTCACAATAAGATCCTAAAAGTTATTAGTCAATATACATAGTAATTAAACAAGGACAGGACAGACGGAACAGAGACAAAATCCGGAATAAATGATTTGAAGCGCTCAAACGGGAGTTGTGTCAATATCATTTGATACTAAAATAGTTGTGCCAATATCATTTGCCACTCCCTAAAGTAGACAAAAACCTCTCACCTAGGATCGTTTTTTTTTTTTTTTTTGTTTATGCAAGTATGAAATCTCGAATCCAAGATCCCTCATTTACACTCTCTTCTTTCACCCAATCTATCCCTCCCCCTTAGGATTGGGGTTTGCAGTATGAGATCCACCAAGTTTCTTATATATGATATCACTCATCTACAAACACACACAAAAACGCAATTATGTAGGCTATACCCAAAGAAACTAGAGTGTAAACTCAAAATGAAGCAGACTTCCAAATTTAGCGAACATATTCATGAGCATTGTCCCATCAAGGAATATCTCAACTTGGATAATCGACCATCCTTTTTTATCTCTTCATTATGTTTTACCATATTGCTCAGCTTCTACTTCCTGTATGGATCCAACACTCTCAAGTCCATCTTTGAACATGGAGACTACCATGTTCAAAGAGAATCCTTAGACCACCTCGGCAACCGTAGGCCGGGTATGTCATCTGTCATTTCATCGGTGCAACCCGATTTATTCACAAGAACATCTTATAATATATTAAACCTGCTCGATTTTGTTTTTGAAATGAATTTGAACCCGTTATTTATGTTATTTTGTAGATAATGAAAAATGTGATCTATCGAAGGGTCGATGGATTCGAGATGTAAAAGAGCCTTTGTATACAAATTTCGGCTGTAAAACACTCCCTTACCAGAGGAACTGTTTCTTGCAAGGGAGAATGGACAGGGACTTCCTTCATTGGAGATGGAAGCCCGACCAAAGCGAACTTCCTGTCTTCCATCCCAAGAGTTTTCTAAACATTGTTACAGGAATGACGATGGGTTTTATAGGTGACTCACTTGCCAGGAATCACATGGATTCGCTTCTCTGTTTATTATCTGAGGTTTGTTCTTGAAATCCTTCTCTCAAATATATTCAGACATATGAAACCAAACGTTTACCCGCATTTTAATGATACGATCTAGTTGGATAAGATGGAACTCTGTTAATGAATTTATTTGTTGAATTTTCATTCACATATCTTAGTCAGAACAATAACTTATCAAATGTCAAATGTTGAAATCATAGTTTTATTAAGCCAATTAGATATTGCACCGGCAGTATTACAGATGAGAGTATTTAAATTCATTTAGCTTGAAAATCTTCAAAAAAAAAAAAACCTTTATATTTGATGTAAAACATTTTTCTGAGAAAGTTTTTCTTGGTTTAGAACATTTCACATCCAACCAAACAATGCCATAGCCACTTATTACGCTACATCTGAATAAAAGGAATATATATATACGAAAAAGTGAATCAAAAGATTGGAAATTTATATGAAAAAGTGAATAAAAAGACACATAAAAGAAATTTAAAGTAGATTTTTTTTTGAGCAAAAGTTGAAGTAGAGTTGTCTACTTTGTTTGACAAAATAAATGGAAAGAAAATGAGTAAGTATCGATGCTTCTTGGAACCTTTTCTAATTGGAGGAAATTATTTTCCTCCAAGAAATTGCAGCTTATTTACAAATCAAACGCACACGGCACAACTATAAAAAAGTGTTGATACTTCGTACCTGTTTATTATTTTCCTAGGGGCCCAAAAACTATCTCAGGTTCTTGCGCGATTCCCTAGCTACCCACCAAGAAGTCTTCCCCTAATTTTGGTTGCTTATATAATCCATTATAGATCTTGATGACAAAGATCAAATTTTTACATAGGATTCGGATGTCTCCCGTGTTGTAATTCCTACACTAACTTTTGATTGTAGACAGATGTTACAACGTACCACCAGTGTTGTTAGATCCAGATCAGATCAATCGGCCGACCAATTTTACCATGAACCAACTTTTTTCTAGAAATGGTTAGTAGCACAAAATTATTTTGGCCAAAAATCAGTTAAAGCCATAAAAACTGGTCAAATTAATGACCCGATTCGACTGCATGACCTAGTTCTCAAACTTTTCTTTCTTTTTTTTTTAAACGCAATTTGAGTTTTCTAAATTATAAAACTTTCATTTATTAATAAGAATAAAAAATGCCACCATGTAATATAACTACCAAAATCACTCATACCTCTAAACGATCTCTAAACTAAGAGGTTTAATCCTTGTCATCGTGTCAAATTATCATCAGTAAACTTATATTTCAAAGTCATATTCCTAATAAAAAGATCTCAAATTGGGTATGATTTGTTTTCATTTAATTTTTCAAACAGCTTTGGAGAATGGACATATTTCAAACAAGAATTCACATTTTTATATATAATTGTTAGGTGTATATATATTTGATTGTAAATATAATATTTTGGAACATTTTGTATAGTTGTCCGAAATATAACCAAGAACATAATTTAAATATTTCTAAAACTTATAAAAATATAAATAATTATGACATCATATTGACATTAGCAAATTTTTTATAACGGTCAAATGATCCGACCAGTTGACCCCTGACCCAATAGTTTAATCGAGTCACTATCCAATTTGATTTTAACAATATTGCGTACCACACATTCCCTTCATATAAATTCAATGGATTCAGGGGCATCAGTGTTATCCTAAAATATGGTATAAGATGGGCCTAACACTGACAAGTGTAGAAGATGATATCAAAGCTAGCAAAAGTTTGGTTAACAGAAACATGACTTTATTTTTCAATTTTGGTCAGCAGTATACGTAAATGTACATCATATGGAACCAGTACCAATCTTGTTTGATAACCCAATTTAGAACTTAAATTTAATAGGTTTAGATTTTAACATGTTTAGATATATTTGATAATTAAAAATAGAACATCTGAATTAATTAAGTGACATTGAATTCTTTAATCAAAACTTGCTCTAAAAAATAAGTGATATTCTATTCACTTATCACTTAATATAATGTACATTCAAATGTATCAGATTTAGTACTTAACAGTTTAGTAACTTAATGGATTTAGATTTCAGATTTCTGTTTTCTGACTTCATTTTTATTAAGCGTACCCTGAGGTAAGTTAACCACCAAATTAGATATAAAACCCCTCTTTAGACTGTAAGTTGGGAGTTTAAACCTACAACGTGCAATTAAAAAAATCCAAATGGTGTATATCCTTTTGGTTTATATGGACAATGTTGTTAAACTCAAATCGACTAGCAACTCGGCTAAACTACTAGGGATCAACTGATCAGATTGGTTAGATTGTTCTCAAAAATTCACTGACGTCAGTAGAATGTCATAATTATTTTATAATTTTATAAGTTTTAGAAATATTGAAATTAAATTTTTGATTATATTCAACTAACTATACAAAATGTTACAAATATATTAGACTTGCAATCAAATATACACCTAAAACTTATATATAAAAATGTGAATTCATATCTAAAATATATATGTTATCCAAAATTACTTGAAAAACTAAATTAAAACAAATCATACCCAATTTGAGATCTTTTTGTTAGAAATATGGCTTTATAATGCAAGTTGGAATCATTGATGACAAATTGATAAGATGAGAGGGATGAAAACTTCTTGATTTAGAGATTATTTAGGGAAGCAAGTGATTTTGATGTTCACACTAAATGAATGGCATTTTCTTATTCCTATTTATAAATGAAATTTTTACAAGTTAGATAACTCAAATTACATTTCAAAAAAATAAGAAAGAAAGTTTAAAAACCGGGTCAAGTAGTTGAACCGAGTCACTGGTTTGGCCGATTTTTGACAATTTTAACTAATTTTTTACTGAAGCGATTTTGTGTTAATAACTAAATTGAAAAGAATGCCGGTTCACAGTCGGATCAGTCGGACCATCCGGGCTAGCCTGGATCTAGCAACACTGGTTTTGGAAGTTAATTGGGTTACCTAATACTCGATTCATGTAAACATTTATGGAAAAAATAAAATAAGAGGTCCATATGTTAAGTATGCCTAGCAGATCGGGATTCAAAAAATCAAAGCAAAGCTATTAAGTGAAATATTCTTCACTAATTGCACTCCATTTCTTTCATCTCTTCTAATTTTCAAATTTACCCCCAATTTGTAGGAAGAAGTTCAGTTGATTTCTAGGTCTTTTATTCACCAATTTGCATATTATTGTCATCTAAGTTTGAAAACTATGAAGAGTCAGCTTGATAATTCTCGTCTAATTCAAGTATAGTAATGTATACGTTTATTAATTAGTTTTTTTTATTTCCAGTACTATGGTGTTTTATATTTATTAACATTGGGGAGGGGCTGCTGCCGCCTTTCTAAGAATTTGAAAATTTTTTTGGTATTATTGGTATTTTTATAGTTTAAGTCTTTGCCCCACTCCCCAAACAAAATGTTTTTTATTGATTATTATGCTATATTTGGTTTACTTTTGGAGAAATTGTTACTTCATCAATCATGTGCTTTTTTTCATCAATTATGTGCTTTGCCTAATACAAAATCCTTTAAAAAGTTAATGTAATTGTTGTTAGCACTATTGTTATACATATTACTTTTGCCCCCCAATAGTCTAAATGTTGGTTCCACCATGTTTGTTGGTATTCTCATTTCGTTTTGAGATATCTTTAAAGCACTAACAACTGTGTAACGTGAATTATTTGACTTGATTTATTCATGAACAAAAAGGCATTCTATCATTATTTTCATTTGTGAAATGTTTCAAATAGTTTGTAAAACATATTTTGTTGACAAAATATCAATTATACTTCCGCTAGAGAAACATATTTCAAAGAGCTGGTGGTAACGAGAAGTAATGTATACAAGCCTATCAAAACATATGCACCAATAGAAAGTAATAATAAAATTTCTTTTTATATTATTTTAACTATCTGTCTAATGGGTATCTTATGGACACTTGTTAAGATATATTTCAAGTGTTAGATTTTAAAAAATATAAAATTAATTTGAGAAAGCATATAAATATAAGGTGATTAATTAGGAAAAGTGTATAAATATAAGAAAAAATAATAATTATTAGTATATATATACATGATAGATTGGGTAGAATATAAATATATTAGCTAGTATCTATAAGACATCCGTTAAAAAAATTATCATTGTATCAAGAGATAAAAAAGAATGCCTGATATTATATTCCTCTCCACCTGAAATTAATCCACACTCCCACGCTGATCGTGACATGTTTCTGACATTTCTAGTATGTGTTAACATGCGAACAAATTTTATCATGGCGTCGGCTAATTACTTGACAAATCTTTATTGTACAACCGATAAAAATACTCTAAATAAGATTGTGAAGTTCCCTAATTTGACATTAAACACAATTCAAAAAAGATTATGGGGTCCCGATTTGTTCACGCTATTTCATTGGTCAAAGAACAACTATTAGATTTGCCAAATAATTGACAAAATCTTTTGTTACCATGCTGCATGCATGGATAGAAACTTAGTTAAACTTTCAAGAAACTCCATTTTGCAGGAAGAAACCCCACACGAAGTATACAGGGAAGATGAGGAAGGGAAGACCATAATATGGCACTTGCCTCGTAACAACTTCACCATCATGGTGCTGTGGTCCCAATTCCTTGTCTCCGCCTCAGAGATAGTAGTCAATGGCACACAAACCGGCAGTTTTCATCTGCACCTGGACAAGATTGATGAGAGTTGGGTGCAAAAACTACCAGCCCTAGATTATGCAGTTATCTCAACCGCCAACTAGTTCTTCAGATCCAACTACGTGTACGAGGGTGGTCATTTTCTTGGATGTATTTACTGCCCGGACCCAAACGTGATGCACCTTGGCCCTGAAATTGTCATACAAGGAGCTTTTAGGCTTGCTCTTAAGTCCATCAACGACTGCAACAACTGCTCGAGGATAGTAACTTTACTGAGAACATTCTCACCACCCCAATTCGAGAACGGCACATGGAACACGGGAGGGACTTGCATGAGAACACGCCCATTTGCTCCAGAAGAGATTAACAACAGTGGCCTGGATTTGGTTTACGCTATGTTTTCAGAACCGGACCGGATATCGACTCGGCCGAGATCAGGGGTCAGGGGTCAATGGGTTCGACCAGGGGTCGATAGTGGTCGAACCGGATGACGTCATAAATAAAAATTATTTAAAAATTAAATTATTGTATATAAAATATCCAATAACATATTGATATTAATAAAGGTATATTCATATATATTTGATGTTTCAAATATATTTAACAAGAAAATACAAAGAAATTAGAACAATCAAGTAACAATTTATATTATTTAATAAACATTAACAAGTTTAGAATTAAAATTATGGATTTAATTGAAAAATAACATCAAATTTTAGGACAATATTTATAAAGTATGAAATATTTGAGGTATATTAATAAGTTTTCACAATTTAGGGGGCCAAAACATAATATTAAAAAAGTTTGAACTTTTTTTACAAAAGCTCCTGTTGGACCGGTTTTTTCGATTTTGTACCGGTCAAACCCGGTTTTTGACCGGAGTTGACCGGGTCTTGAATCTCCCGGTTCTGATGACCAACTCGGACCGGACACTTGGCCGGTTCCTGGTTCAATCTGTCGGACCGGCCGGTCCGGTCCGAGTTTGAAAACACAGGGTTTACAGGAATCTCCAACTGGCAGAGATTGATAATGCCCGCAAATTGGGAGAGGAAAGGGGAAGAACATTTGATGTTATAGATGTTACTGAAGTTATGCTAACGAGGCCTGATGGCCACCATGGAAACCATTGGGATAACCGATTGAACAAGGGACTGAGTGATTGCATCCATTGGTGCTTGCCAGGGCCTGTTGATACTTGGAATGAATTTTTACTTGAATTGCTCCGAAGAGATTCCAGCTTTCCTCTGAGCTCTAGAAGGCATGCATCAGAAGATGTTAAAAATCAATACTCGATCAATGAAAGAGTTTTAAACTCCAACAAAGTCACCAATGGATTTAACGGTTTGTTGAGGTTGAGCCGGTCCTAGAGGCTATGATAATGTGGGCTGTGTTTTGGCAGTTAATATTGAAGGGACTCTTGGCAATTATAACTGTAATAGCACTACACAATTCATGGTTCGGAATGGATGAATTTGAAATTGGACAGATTAGATTGATGTTGGGATACAAATTTTAGTGAGTGGGTTTTTTTTTAGGGAAAATCGTTCTAAACGTCCCTCAAATTTTGTAAAATAACTTTTTTCGTCCCTCACTTTTAAAAGTATAATTTTATGTCCCTTACATATTCACATCGGTCAAATTTAGTCCCTAATTAGGTTTCCGATCATTTTTTGGCCGGAATCCATCATGTGCAAGGCACGTGATCATTTTTGAAGAGTAAATTTGTCAAATTATATTTTACATAATCTGATCTATAGTCCTCCACATTTTATAAAATAAATTTTTTCGTCCCTCACATTTTATAAAATGATTTTTTTCATCCCTCACATTTCATAAAATGAATTTCTCCATCCCTCACATTTCAAAAAATGAATTTTTCATTTCTCACTAATTATGTGTGTGAATAAATTTTTTTAAACATATGTATATGTCTATTTGATTTTGCTTAATAATAATAGCATAAACACATGTATGTAATTGGCCCAACTTGTGGGCTATCTTCTCTTTTTGTATGATTATGACTAATATTTACCAATAGAACCTTAATTTGCATGTTCTTATTATATTTTGACCGAAAATAACTTTATTGGCCAACTTGACAATGAATGCAAGATTTTTTACTAGCTAATACCAGATTAAATCAAATGATCACGTATAATATATGGTATTCGTATTGTTAAGTGAAATCAAATAGACACATACATATATTTATGCTATTCGTATTATTAAGCAAAATCAAATAGACATATACATGTGTTTAAACAAAATGTATTCACACACACACACACACACACACACACACACACATATATTTAGGGTTTCCCTCACACACATAATTAGTGAGGGATGGAAATATTCATTTTTTGAAATGTGAGGGATGGAGAAATTCATTTTGTGAAGTGTGAGGGATGAAAAAATCATTTTATAAAATGTAAGGGACGAAAAAATTTGTTTTATAAAATGTGGAGAACTATAAATTAGATTATGTAAAATATAATTTGACAAATTTACCCTTCAAAAATGATCACGTGCCTTGCACGTGATGGATTCCGGCCAAAAAATGATCGGAAACCTAGTTAGGGACTAAATTTGATAGATGTGAATATGTAAAGGACATAAAATTACACTTTTAAAAGTGATGGATGAAAAAAGTCATTTTATAAAACGTGAGGGACTTTTTGGATGATTTTCCTTTTTTTTTAATTTATGTCTTTGCACGTTATTGTATTCATTTTTATATTTATTGTCTTAGTTTTTACATTTTTTGTAGCAGTGCTTGCACAATATGGTGTATATATATGTATATGTATGTATGTATTACAAGGAGGGTTTTTAGAATGGTTAAATCAGAATGAATACACAGACATACACATACATATAACTTTTCACTCTTTTTTTAAAAAATTTTGAATTTTTTTAATTATTAGATATCCTTTCATGTCTTTTGAATTTAAAAAGTAAGAAGTGGCCCACTTATATAAGAGTTTGATTTGAAATCTATTAATGTGAGGGTACATAAAGAGAAAACATCACCAACCCTACTAAAAATAAAAAAGTAAATAATAATTTACCTTTCAATTTAGTAATCCTAACTAAAAGGGCAAATTATAAAGAAAATAATATTCATTCGTCATGGATTAAAAAAATCAGGAATGGTACCATTTGTGAATCCTAAATTATGAAATCACTAAATAAAAAACAAAGTACTACTAGTCTAAAACACAAATTATGGATTTAAAGGCTTTTGGGAGAATGGTGAAAGGAAAAGAATAGGAATTGGGTGGCAAGAATAGGAAGCTAGAAGCTGACTATAGGCAAGGGAAAGAGAATAACGACGAGTTAAAGACTGGCGGAAAAAGTCGAAAAAAAGGTGAACTACTACAAGGTTGGACGGAGAGAGAGGAGAAGAAATAATGGAATTGTGGGAATATGATAGGAAGGATGACATCGTGGCAAGATGTCTGAAAGTCATAGAAGATAGTGAATAGCCAATTAGCACTTAAGAGAGAATAGGAAGGGTGATAATTTTTAATAATTTTAAAAATTTTAAAAACACATCATACAAAAGATTGTTTTAAATCTATTTTAAAGTTTATGAAGAAAATTATTCTATATAAGTACTCAATACTTTTAGGATTATAAATTGAGAGAAAAAATTTTCTAAAATTGACAAAAATGAATTAGTTATACTTTATATATGTTATGCTAAAAATTTTGATATATGGGCATAACATGATATATTGATAAATAAGTTTACAATTGCTCTTTCATGTAAATCATTATAAATTAAATTATTTTATGCAAATTATTATCATATATTGACAGGCAATAGGCAAATAAAATTTGGTTTCAACTTATTTGAGATATTAAAATTAAGAAAGTTCATTTTGTACTTACGAAATAAACTTTTTTCTAACATGCTAAGCCTACACTTTTTTGAATTTTTTGCCTTTTTCATATACTTTATCATATACTCTAATATATAACTATATACATTATTGTTTTGAATTGAAATATAAAGCCCCTATCCAGTAATATATAAGTATATATATTAGTATTGTTTTGAATTGAAATATAAGCCTGTGCATGGCACAGGTCAAAATGCTAGTTACTAGTATTGGGAATTGTAGAGATGCCAGATCCGTTAATATCCTCTCAAACCTCTCATCTGAGATTGAGGAGAAAATTATCGTATATATATATATATATATATATATATATATATATATATATATATATGAAAGTAACTATTTTAATTAGACTCTTTCTCATCCTAGTTGGCATGCTTAATTGAGCAGTATTGACGAGTCCAGTTTTCTTTTGGGTTGACCCAATTAATTGGTTAGTGTTAATAATATTGTTTTTTCCAAACTTCTAAAATAGACTTATTTTATCCACTTAATCATATATCTTTCAAAAATACACATATTTTATCCACTTAATCACACATCTTTCAAAATCCTACGTTTTTTAAAAAAAAAATCACCTCATCTTTTTAATTTTTCTCTTCATAATCTCCAACTTTTATCTTCATATGTAATTAGATAGAATTTATCTTATTTTATAAGAGAATTTAGTCTCCACTTCTTTTGATAATGAATAGATAAACCTATTATCTATTGTCAAAATTCATTCAGATATAAAATAATCCTTATCATCAAAATTGAAAATCTTATTCTCATATCAGATTAACCTCAAATTTGAAATCCTATACCATACTTATAAAATGTATTAGTTAGTGATGATTTCTACTATACGTTTAAAAAAATGTTTGCCCACCTTTTTAGGTTTTTCAGGTATATAAGATGATTTTTAAAAATACAATGCGTTTGCGCAATGTTTTTGTTGACTATATGAATGTATGGTAGGTTCCTACTTTTTTTGTACCTTCTTAATTGCTTTATTTATCAGATCCTTTTTTTAATATAGGTTTAATTTTGCACCACGAAGATAGCGTTTGAACATCTAAGGTTTCAATCATGGGAATGTACAATGCATGTGTAAGTTCTTCCAATTTACATTAGTTCAATTAATTAGTTCGTTCCTTGCTCAGTCTTATTTATTAATTATTTAATTCTATTTTAGGTAATTGATTATGGCGTGGCAATGGAAGCAAGATGGACTTGCATGCTAAGCAAGATGTATTTGTTTTTAAGAGAAGAAAGATGAGCGTTTTCATAAATTAGTTGACTCATATATATATATATATATATATATATACACATACATATATATATATATATATTGGAATATTGTTCCCAAATCGAGTTTTTACCCAATTTATTTAATAATTCTATATATTTTCAATTTATTAAAAGGATTTGGCAATTCTTTGTGGGAGAGGACCAGTGTGCGGTTGAGGTTTGGTACGGTTGAGTCCAGTAATTGTACTTTTCATATTATTTAATATACAATTACATGACATTATTGTATTCGAAATAAAAGTGATGCATATGAATAAAATATTTGATATATATTCAGTACAACATTATGATAAATTTGTACACTAAAAATTTAAACATATATAACGATTGGACGAAACTGTACAAAACACAATTGTTCTGAGTCCTTGTCCATTATTTGCGCTATTCAATTGTTTACACTTGTGCTGTGTTGTAGATTTACTTTTATTTCCATCTTGGAGTACCTTAATACCTAAAATTCACCTTCACGAATAGATCTTTGCTAAGTAATAGCATGTTCACTAGGGCTGCCCTAATGGTTAAGCGACAGGCTTTTGGAATTCTCCCAATCGTTAGGATTAGGGTTCGAATTGTGTACCTCTACTTAGAAATGTGGTGTTTTAAAAAAAAAAATTAATAATAGAGGTTTTGGTATTAAAATCATTTTTTGGCTTTTTGCATAAACTCAAAATTAGTGCTTTTGAAATAACTTTCACGTTTCAAAAAATAGAAAATAAGAATCTGATCTATTCATCAGAAATTATGAACTAAATAAAAATATAAATGTACCCATAATATGATCAAGTACTTTTACCGAAAGTTTTATTAAATGAAGGGATCTTTTTTTTAACTGTAGGCATTGAACAACTACTTCGAATCTGTAATATTATTTTTGTCGTAATGAGAACGATTCATGAACAACTTTTCATGTCAAACAAAAAATCCCAGTTGGAATTGAGAGTAGCCATGAGGCCCATCACTGCAATTACGGGCCGGAGTACTGAATCCGAATCACATTACGGCTCATTATTAAGTCCTACAAAAACACATGGAGCATACTATACAGGCTCTTAATTTTGCAGTACCGCCGGCCCAAATGGCAAACACAAGCTCAACTAATAACATGTCAGGTAATTGAGTATATTTGGGAAATTAGGAAGACGAATTAGAGAAGAGAGAATCAAGAAGGGTAAGGACAGAAGAAGATGAGAAATAAGGAAGAACAAGAGGGAGAGAAATGAGAGAAAAATGATTCTGTTGTTACTTCATGGATGATTCCACCAATTGGATACAAGCATCTTATAACTAATTCTGTGAATTGCACTTAACTAACTCCATTAACCCTCAAAATTAAAAAAATTCCATTTATTACACTGAATAATGATCTAAACTATGGTGTTTATAGCTCTGATCCTGACATTAACTACTGCTTCAAAATAAGCCTTGACCTCGAGGCTGGAAATTTGGGAACTGGTGCTGAATGAAATCTTTATCCTTCCACAGAGCTTCATCTAAGTCTAGTTGCTCCCATTTGATCAGATATTGGACAACTGGATGGCCATTTCTCAGTATGACTCTTCTCTTCAAAGCTAATTCTAGCTCAAGTGAACACCAATCCTACAAATTAAATTTTGGTAATGTAAGTGTAATCTGTAGTGATGCTTCCATTCTTCTCTTCAGTAAGGATACATGGACCACCGGATATAATTTAGCTCCTGATGGTAATTTCAGCTTGTATGCAACCTCTCCAATCTTTTCTTCTATTTCAAGAGGACCATAGAATTTGGCAGCCAACTTATGAGTCCTTCTAACTACCACAGATTGTTGTTTGTATGGTTGCAATTTAAGAAAAATCCAGTCCCTCACATGAAATGTTCTCTCTGTTCTATGTTGATCAGCTTGTTTCAGCCTGTGCTGAGCTTTCATCAGTGTTCCTTGATGCTTGCAGATATCCTGATCCTTTCCTGTAACATTTGTGCTGTTGCAGGAATCATAGAGTCCAAATGAGGTCCCATAAGTAGTGGTACTAACTTATATCCATATAATGCCTCAATAGGGGTGAGATTTAGACTGGAGTGATATATTGAATTGTACCACCATTCTGCCAATGAGATCCATTTGCTTCAATTGGTAGGCAGCTCTCCAATCATACACCTCAGATAAGCTTCTACACAATGGTTTAATCTCTCACTCTGCCCCATCAGTTGAAGATGATAGTGAAAGTATTTGAACCATGAGAATGCAACCAAACTTTGGCTTCATCACGCAAAGAAAATGGAAACAACCTTAGCCTAATAGCATTCTCACTCACTCCATTCATTTTAATTGTATCACAAATTTTCGAGAATGTGGCCAAATGTGCATTTGGATCCTCTATGGCATTACCTCAAAATTGAGATTGTTGAACCATTTGAATAAGTGATGGTTTAATTTCAAAATTGTTAACATTTACCGTAGGCCTTGCTATGCTTGTTTGTGACCCTTGTGTGCCCGGTAGAGTAAAATATCTAAGAACTCGCCTATTTGTTTCATTTTCCACCATTTCTTCTTCAAAAGGCAACTCAATAGATATTCCCTCTATATGTTGTTGTTCTTCCTTCTCTTGTGGTGTACGCCTTCTTTGTCTACGTAGTGTCCTTTCAATTTCTGAATCAAAAGATGCAACTACTTGTAAAGTCCGATACATACACTACAAGAAAATTGGTCTTCAGTGACAGGCTATTTTTGTCACAAAAAAATAAAAAGTCGTCACTGATGACTTTTATTGACAACTTTCTAATTGTCACAGGGTCATCACTGAAGGTCCGTCGGTAAAAGTACATAGTGACGACAATAAAAGTCGTCAGTGAATGGGACTGTTTTGTGACAACATGTGTCGTCAGTAATTGTTGTAATTTTAGTGATGACATAGTATCTTGTCAATGATATACAAAGCAATGTCGTCACTAAAAGTGGTCCGTAATTGTCATTGGTATAGACTAATTACTGACAACTTTTGTTGTCACTAAACACTTTTTAATTCTATGACAACAGGTTGTTATTAATGAAAAATTCTGATTCAGTGATAACACTTTATCACCATGAAATTTGTCAGATTTTCCTACTACAATTATATCTATAAATGAAAAAAAATGACAATGCTTGACAATTAGCAAATGAACGCATCCATTGCATTACGAAATGCCAAAATATCATATCAAGCATTCAAATATCATAATGAAGTTCAACAACACCCTACAAATAGTTTGATAAGTGGTATTTGGCCTAAATTTCACATATAAGTCGAGGTAGCTTTACAAAACAAATCCAAGTCCCAAAAAAAATGTGTTGTCATGACATTTCCTAAGTATAAGATTTTCTTTATCGTCCTTGAGTGAATTGGCAACTCCTGCTGCTGATCTTCCAAAAAGCTAAAATGAGCAACATATCTGCAGTGAAGTACTGCAATTATTAGTAGGTCATAAGAAAAACTTGAAACAATAAAGATAACTAAAGAATTTGCAAGAAAATAAGCTAAATCATTCCTTTTAAGTATAATCTAGACAATGACTAAATAAAGGTAAAGTAAGAGACAAACACTTAGAACATTAGAGCTCAAGAAACACTTCTTTTACTTTTACTACGTTATTAAGAACTCACAAAACAATTAATATGCTTATGCTACCATATTAAGAACCAAACAGTGTTCCTTCTATGGCTTCATAGGCTCCATTTGTATGGTTCATTCTATAGATTATGCATAGCAACTTCAACTTTTCAGGTATTGCAAATGCATATTGTTTATCGCCAGACCAAATTTTGATGACAAATAAAATTCGACATATCTAGAGATTCTTAGCGCCCATTGGTAATATTTTAATGATTTTAATAATAAAATGATGCATCTAATATTTTAGTGAAACTGTGTAAAAAATGGAAAAGATGCTCCACTATAAATCGAAGCTTCTGACTATGAGGCGAACCAGTACATTCACTAACCAACCTACTTTCAATTTTCAAAAGTTCTAATAGCAAATATCACATGCTAGTAGCTTAAATAGCATAAAAGTAAGTATTTATCAAGAAAAGTTTGCATAAGATGTCATGAAATACTAGATTATGAAATTTCTTTTCTACTAGTTAGCTTAGACACCACCTGTAGCTTGTTTATATGCAAATGTCTCCTAGAACAAAGTTATAATTGTCACTTTTACATAAACTTTGTTGACAAGACCCAACCATTTGAAACAAGTCTAACATAGATAGAAAGGAGTACATACTTACCCAAAAAACATCACAATATTTGGAAATTCCATAGTAAGGACCAATAGCATCAGCATAATAAGCTGCAAGACAATAACAAACCAATGAAGTCGCTATGAAATGATACTGTGCATTATAAGCTCAAAGACAATGAATAAAATGGTAGCTATAGTGCTTATAAGAAAATGTTTGCATATAAAACATATGTTTCCTTCTTTTAATTTTGATACTAATCTATACTTGTACCTAATAACGTTACAACTACACATTCCAAGAACACTACATAATCGTCAAAAGTTACATATTCATTCAGGTAGTCCATCACCAAATATTAAAAAAAATGGTAGGAAAGAACTACTTATTCAAAATAAACTCTAGAATTTGGACAATGAAAATCAAGCTTGATGTATACCTTTGGCAAGGAAAATGCTGTCTCCAGCTTATACCATAATCTGAATATCATGATTTCCTCACAAAAACTAAAAACACCTGCTTGTAACATAGTTAGCTATACAAGGCAATTAAAAGTAGTATCACAAAGTCCATACTCCTTAACTAACCACAAAACTTGAGAAAATTACGACTCCCAATGCAAAAGATGTGCAATATATACAAATTTCCCATGCGGCTTTTGTATTATATTTGAATTATGCTCCACTTCAGCAACCAAAAGTTGTTCATAAGCAAGCCTCTAGAATTAGCATTACAGTCAGCCATGAACTTTTATTGACTTCATTAGTTGCACATTGGGAGTTCAAATGTAACTTACCTAACTTTAAAAAGGCAATATAACTTTTCTCTTGCAATGTAAAGAAATCAGAACTTCACTTCCAAAACTGAAGAACTATTAATAAACATAAAAAATAATAAATTATTTCATTCATGTACCAAAACTTGATCTCTATTGGATGGAGTACTGAATGGACATAACGTCGGTGATGGTGTAGAGAATGGAGATGAGATTTTCTCTTGAAATTCCCATGACAATTTACCAAATTTCAACACAAAAAAAAGAAAAAAGGGGAATTTTTTACATCAGAAAAAATTCCACTAAACCTTGTGATTTCCCAATTCCCTCTCCACCCAACACCACTTAACCCACTATTTTTCTCACTTGCAACCACTCATAGACATATCTACATCATAATCACCTCTTAAATCTTTTCCACTCCTATCACTATAGCTAATTAGGATGTAAAGCGTACAAGAATCCAACAGTTCACAAAGTTTCACTTTCAACTGGTCATGGTAAAGCTTTTTTTGGATATTTACCTTGTTGATCTTGATCCCTATCTTTTGATATTTACAAAATAAATGGATGTTACTAATGTCTCTTAAAAGATCTATTCAGTTATGAAGCAAATTAGTTCCAAAGATCAAGTACAATTGAAAGATGACAAAGTATGCTGAAACTGTCGGACGCTCAAGAAGTCAGGATCGGACGTCCGATAATCATTGCACAACTTTGGACGCATGCTTCGGACGTCCGATAGGATCCTTCGAAGTCGACGAAACTATCGGACGCTGAATATGTCTCTACCGGACGTCCGATAGAAACAAGATAATTTCTCAAATCTGTTTTTCTGCTGTCGGACGCACAAAGAGCTTGCACCGGACGTCCAAAAGAATTGAAGAAAATCTCTGAAACTCACTGCCTGCTGTCGGACGTCCGACACTCCAACGGCTAGTTGACTCTTCAGCTACTTTATATCCGTTAGAAGCTTTAATGAGGCTCTTTCTTGGTCCTATATAAATAGTGATTGGTCAGATACTTCAAATAACTTTGGCACACTGAAGATACAAAAGATCTAGAGAGATTTTAGTGAGAAAATACTCTTCAAAGAAGATTTGTAGTCTTAGTGATGTGAGGTTCATTGTAAGCTTTTCATTTGTGAGTGAATACTTCATGAGTGTAGATCTGTGAGGGTTGTCCTGAGGGATAGTAAAATGTCCTGGCTTGACCGAGGGAGTTCGGGGCAAGGAGGAGATGAACCTTCCTTTGTACATAAGAGTGATTGTAATTCATCAATTTGAAGTAACTTGTTTGAAGCTCAAGAGGAGCTTGGTAGTTAATTGGTTTGCAATTCTTTCCTTTTACTTATTGTTACATTTATGATATTTGTATTGTTTATCTCTTTCACTTGGTTGTTTTCGATCCTTACAATTGGTATCAGAGTTTAGTCTCCTAGAGATTAAGCTCAATCGGCTTGGGAGTAAAAATGACAACCAATAATGCTATATTTTTTTAAGGACATTCTGTTATTAGACCACCTATATTTAATGGGTCAAATTATATGAGTTGGAAAGAAAGAATGATTATCTTTTTGCAATCTATTGATATCGAATTGTGGTTTATTATTAGTGAAGGTCCATATGATGCCTCTCTTATAGATGAAAATACTCATGCATCTAGACCGAAAACAAGAAGTGAACTGACTGCTATGGATAGAGCTCATCTCACGTTAAATGCAAAAGCCATGAATGTGTTATATTGTGTATTAGACTCAAATGAATCCATTAGAGTCAAGGGTTGCAAGTCAACTAAAGAAATTTGGGACAAACTAAAAGAAATTCATGAAGGTAGTGAGAATGTTAGAGAACAAAAGAAATCCATTCTAGTTACAAAGTATGAATCTTTCAAGATGGAACCTCATGAAAATGTTGATCAAATGTATTGTAGATTCAATGATCTCATTAAAGATTTAGAGGTGCTGGAAAAAGAATATTCTCTTGGTGAGAAAAATAGAAAGATCCTGAATATCTTGTCCAATGATTGGGAAAATAGAGTGACTGCTATTGAGGAGGCTAGAGATTTGAATACTATGCCTATTGAATCTCTTATTAATTCTCTTACCTCTTATGAGCTGAAACTTAAGACTAAGGTGCAAGAGGAAGAGGATACAAAAGTGCGAAAGAATATTGCTCTAAAAGTCTCACAAGATGAAGATGATTCTGCCTCCCTAGATGAAGAAGATGTGGAAGGTGATGACAATGATATCGCTCTCATCACAAGAAGTTTCAAACGAATACTCAACAAGAGGAGATTCAGAAAAGGTGGATCTAGCAATTCATTTCCAAATCAATTCAACAACTCGAGAAACAAAGGGAAGCTAGAGTTCAACAAAAAGTAAACTGATCAGTGCTTTGAATGCGGCCAACCTGGACACTATGCAAGTGACTGTCCAGTGATGAAGAAGAAAGAAGGAAGAAAACCAAGAATAAACAAATTTCAATTCACATGGAATGAATGCAATTCCGATGGTGAAATTGAGGAGGAAGATCAATCTGCTCAATTGGCTTTCATGGCCATTGGAAATGATGAGGTAACATCTTCTAACTCTCAATCTGATTGTAATGATGAAATTGAAGATGATCTTGAACATTTCATTATAAAATTGCATGATAGTTTGAAAGAATCTTATGCTAGAAACAAGGAGTTAAAACAGAAAATTAGTTTTTTGCTTCGAGATAATGCAAATCTTTTTCAACAAAATAAAAAGTTGATTGCTGAAAATGATTACTTCAAAAAGAGTGAGACTGCTTTACATTTTGAGCTTGATAGAAAAGCAAAGCTTTGTGATTTGTTCAAAAAGGAACAAGGTGATTTGAAAAAAAGAATGGATGGTCTAAATGAGTTGTTTAAACACAAGAAACAAGTCTGTTTTCAAAAGAATAGATTAAATTCTAATTCAAATGAGTTTGCTATCCATAGGAGAAGACAAGTAAGATTTATTAAATCTGTTCATGTAAATAACTCTTTGATTATGTGTAATTTTTGTTGTCAAAAAGGTCACATGAATAGTGATTGTTATGTGAGAAAAAATATGAGAAGAGGCATGAAATGCACGTGGATAGTTAGACATGATACTAATTTTAACAAGTAGGAGGTTTTGTTTAATCATTGCAGTGATTCTTGTTCATAATATTTTTTCTTTTGATACTTTGATCTGAGTTTTCGCTGATATCTTTGAATACTACTGAATCTATATGATGTCAAAAAGAGAGATAAAAGAATAATGCTGATCTCATGATGATTTGCTGTGATTGCTGTCATTTCTCTACTTTTTCTTGGAATATTGAATTCTCTGTTATTGCTGCTAGATTATAGTAGTTGATTTTTACTCTTATGATGACAAAAAGGGGGAGAAATGGATGCAATGTGTAAGGGGGAGTTATTCTGAGATTATGAGTTTGGCTCTTAAAAGTTTTGGTTGCAGTGATTGAGGGGGAGCTTATACTTATTTTTGTTTCTTTCCATCCATTGTTTTGTCATCATCAAAAAGGGGGAGATTGTTGATCTTGATCCCTATCTTTTGATGTTTACAAAACAAATGGATGTTACTAATGTCTCTTAAAAGATCTATTCAGTTATGAAGCAAATTAGTTCCAAAGATCAAATACAATTGAAAGATGACAAAGTATGCTGAAACTGTCGGACGCTCAAGAAGTCAGGATCGGACGTCCGATAATCATTGCACAACTTCAGACGCATGCTTCGGACGTCCGATAGAATCCTTCGAAGTCGACGAAACTATCGGACGCTGAATATGTCTCTACCGGACGTCCGATAGAAACAAGATAATTTCTCAAATCTGTTTTTTTACTGTCGGACGCACAAAGAGCTTGCACCGGACGTCTGAAAGAATTGAAGAAAATCTCTGAAACTCACTGCCTGCTGTCGGACGCATAAAACAGGGCTATTGGACGTCCGACACTCCAACGGCTAGTTGACTCTTCAGCTACTTTATATCCGTTGGAAGCTTTAATGAGGCTCTTTCTTGGTCCTATATAAATAGTGATTGGTCAGATATTTCAAACAACTTTGGCACACTGAAGATACAAAAGATCTAGAGAGATTTTAGTGAGAAAATACCCTTCAAAGAAGATTTGTAGTTTTAGTGGTGTGAGATTCATTGTAAGCTTTTCATTTGAGAGTGAATACTTCATGAGTGTAGCTCTGTAAGGGTTGTCCTGAGGGATAGTAAAACGTCCTGGCTTGACCGAGGGAGTTCGAGGCAAGGAGGAGGTGAACCTTCCTTTGTACACAAGAGTGATTGTAATTCATCAATTTGAAATAGCTTGTTTGAAGTTCAAAAGGAGCTGGGTAGTTAATTGGTTTGCAATTCTTTCCTTTTACTTATTGTTACATTTATGATCTTTGCATTGTTTATCTCTTTCACTTGGTTGTTTCCGATCCTTACATACCTAACTTAACGAATCACTAAATTTGCCAAGATGCGATTGGCCAACTCTTGTTTCATTTTTTTTTGTTTAAAACCGCATGAAGAAGAAGTGAATTCATATAATATTGTTTATAATTAGAAATTGGAAGAGTAGTAATTTTGTGTTAAAACTTAAAAAGGGTGTTTTAAATAAATGAAGGCTGCTTCAGGAGAGTACTTTAAAAGACAAAAATGAAAAAGAAAAACTGTTTGTAAATCCATTCATTTTCATCCCAGACATGAGTATATAGGTTTCATTCCCATAGTCTATCACTATCCTGTCGTCGCGTAAAGACGTAAACATTAACATTGAGAGGTTTACATTAATGAATTTTCTACCGATCTTAAGGATCATATAATTCTTCAAAAACCCAAGTGCTGCTAACTGCTAACAAGTACCAACCCATTCAACAAACAAACGCCAAGCCGGACAGGAAGAATACAAAAGTGATTATACTACAATAAAATTATTCTCTTGCCATAATTTAAGGAATATTTACATTCCGAAAGTTTCGCTAGACCCAAATCTGATGAAGCTAGAGAACAAAGGAACCCTTAAATCTAGAGGGAGTGTGACCAGGAAATGGGTATTCTTTATGGGTTTGAGTGAGAGGGTATTAAGAGGGTGCCAGTAATGAGATGTCTGGTCCGTACTACTAAAATCTTTGTCGGGGGCTCCCTGTTTTATCCTACGCACACCCTTCTAATTCCCCCCTTCATTTTATTCCCATCTTCTTGTCCCCGTTTTCCATCCCATTCCAAGAAACAAACCCCTCTACATTATAATCACCTTCGTCCCCAAGCTCAACCTCAAACCCGTATCCACCACCCCCCCACTGAAACCTTTATCTTGTACAATAAAAAAGAATGAAGTAATGATATTCACAATTAAAATAATTCTAGTGGAGATGATTTCACCCGTAACTCAAAATTATCCAAAAAAATAATTAGGGCAAAAAAAATTGGGAAAAATCGAGGAGAAGAAGGAGAGACATGAGATACCTTTTCTTGCAAAGAGTTGGTGGAGTACTTCTTCTGTTCAACATCACAAAGACATGATCGATCTATGGAGAGGAGAAAGGAGAATTGTTTTTTGTTAATGGTTTCTGTTGAGGGTGTAAAGTGAGAGAGGGGAGACCAACGGAGAGTAAAGCAGAGAGCTTTTCTATTGGGTTACAAAATGTTTGTTTTTCACATTTGACCCACACTATATATTTTTCACATACTTTGTTTATTTAGTTTCAGTGAAATATCGGTTCACTGAGTTCCTCAAAATTTCAATCAAGTTTTTTTAGTTGAAGTATAATTTTACTAATATATTATTAATTGCTACCTTTTAACATTTTTGTCAAAAAATTTCATAATGGGAGTCAAGTTTTTGTTAAATTAATACAAGTGGTAAATGTACTTTTGTTCAACATCAAATAGTTCAATTTTTTTGGTAATAACTTCAAATATTTTTTTGTTGAATAACTTCAAATAATTCATACAGGTGTTAAACTTTATATCACTTCCTCAAAATTGCAAAACTAAATTATTATATCTTAAATCTCTTTCATTCTTTTAATTTAGTCTAGTAGCACCATAGGTCTTTAGTTATGGAAAATTCTACTTTAAATAACATATGACTTATATGACCGATATAAACTAAAAGATGGTTCACCCCTAATTTTTAGGAGTTCCCATATATTTGTGTCTATTGGTTTGTATATAGTGTTTTTTAAAGTCAGTTATTGTAAATGAACTCTTTAGTTATTTTATACTGATGAGCCATGTATGTTATCGGTTGATTTTGTTTGAAGTTATTGTACTACTAATTTGCAAAACAAACCTAGGTTGCCATTAATTTTTAGTAGATTTTAAATAGAGCATATTCAATTAACAAAGCACATTTTAAATAGCGGCCATTCAATTAACATCCAATACAAAACTTCACTATTAATCCATTATCTTCAAATAAGAAAAAAAATGCACAATTAAACTAATACATAATGTGTACTAGTTAATTAACTATGGAGTTTAGGATTTATCCACTTCGATAACTAGTTCCATTTGAAAACTCTTATTTATATTCATATCATATTAACTAATAATCATTCTAAGTTAAGTAGTCACAAGTTTATTTACACTAATGAATTTTTTATTTTTTAATTATTTTTATTCTAATGAAGTTATTACATATACAAGAAAATTAAACTAATAAGGAGGCTCATAAGTATATAACAATAAAAAATCATTAGAGAACACACAATAATTACAAAAAATTAGGAGTAATAGTTGTAAAAAAGTAATAAATATTTTAAATCAAACAGTGACAAGACTAGGTTGTCACTAAAGGCTATACAATGTCATCAGTGACAACAATTGCAAAGTTGTCAAAGAAAGTGCTATTAATACTGACAACTTTTAGAAAGTCGTCACTATTGTAGTTCCCGCTCTCTCCATGACTCCTGGCGGGAATCGAATTGTGACAACAATGCAAGGTTGTCACTGATGTGTTGGCTCCCTTGACTCAATTGTGACAATTTGCTGTATTGTGGTTAAAGGACACCATTCTGTGACGATTTTTTTTTCATCACTAAGAAATGTTGTCACTAATGACTAAATTTCTTGTAGTGATATAATAAAAATAAGAAGAAAAGATATAAGGTAATATATATATCACAAAAATAAATTAAAATTCTATCCTAACTATTAACACAAAATTCAACTAAACTAAGAAAAATGTCTAAATCAATAAAGATTGTTAGGCCCTAATATTACCACTCTCCGGCAACGGCGCCAAAAACTTGACGGATTTTTTATACAAGTACAAGTTTAAATTCAAAATATACCTGTTTGACTGCAAATATGCAGGTCAACTAGTAGATTATGGCATATATCGGGTCAATCCCATGAGAAGCAACTAATGTGAGTACTAGGTCCTTACTCTATTATTTAGACTTATTATCAATAAAAGCAATAGAAATCACAATATTTACTAACTAACCAACTTAACTAAATAACTTGCAAGAAAACAATGGAGAAAACTCACTAAATACTTGAGTCTAGGGATGTAGAATCCACTTATGGCATTAAAGTTACAAGTAAAAATTATTTACCTCTTGTTACTACTTTTGTTTAACTAAGGATTCATTTCCATATTTACTAAAACTCACTCTCATGATGTGAGGGCCTAGTCTAGACTAGTCTTTCCTATTCTCATGGTGAATGATTAGATCTACCCTATTGTTCTTCATGAAATGCAAAAATCATCCACTCAAGTGCACTTCTATTCTCATGAGTCTACTCCTTAAGTTCCATTTATATTGTTCATCATTATTATCAATTTTCATTGAATAATAACAACTTAAAACTTGTTATTGGTAATCAAACAACAATAAGTGATAAACATACATAAATGGACAAATTAATATAAGAGGTAACAAGTATAAATCATATTCAACTCATATCAAGTAGTCATAAGTTTCATCTACTCACTACATCTAGAAATTTGGCTACTCCTGTGATATAAGACAGGAAAGAACATAACTTCATTGCATGAGCACATAATGAATCATAAGTAAAGAGATAGATCAAGAAAGCTTAACCAAGGTGATTAACAAGCTCCCAAATCTTCTATTTCTTCAACAAAATGAGTTGTACAATGAAATTTCCAAGTGCTTCTTACAAGTTTCTAGCTAGATAGAATAAAATGCTATAACTAAGCTCTTGAGCTATAAACTGATAATAACTCTTTTTCCTACTCTTTTCAATGATTTTTACATTTACAGTGTTAAGAGAGTCAAAAGTGGTAAATAAAGTGACATAAAACTTCCTTTTCTCTTCCCTAAAGATTCTTGAGCATGTATAGTCGAAATTATGGTCTGGAATTG
Source organism: Coffea arabica (assembly GCF_036785885.1). Lineage (NCBI taxonomy): Eukaryota > Viridiplantae > Streptophyta > Magnoliopsida > Gentianales > Rubiaceae > Coffea > Coffea arabica. Next base: position 6,617,488 of record NC_092325.1, on the reverse strand, counting down.
AGCTGGAAAATAGTGTGAAAATAGGGCAAGATGCAGAACAAATTACAGAGAAATAGAGGACAATATGTGACCTTCGAATACGCAACCTGAGCTCGCGTATTAGAGGTCGTATATTCAGTTCAGGTACATTTTCTTGCTTCTTTTCTGCTCCAGTTCACCGTTAAAATCACAAGCAAGATGGTCATGTTGTTGTTCATATATTTCACCAATAATACTTGCATTTGATGCCCTATTTTCTTTTCATATTGTCATTGAATCATGCACTAGTAGCATTTAAATGAATTTGTCTCGATCCAACGCTTATATCATGTCTCAAATCCTACAAATGTAACCAACTCAAACGAAACTTGCAAAATTAAGAGATTTAGTGAGCAAGTTCTACCTTAAAAATCCTAATTTATACCAAAAATAAACACATAATGCTACTTAATAAACATATATAATAAACACTTCTCATAAAGTGTTTAAACGTAATAAAATTTCCATTAGCAAAATTCTTTGTTTAATGTGTCCATGATTATATTGTGTTATCTTAAATCTTTTAGGAGAATTTCATTTCCTATGATTCTTATTTTCCAATCCTGAATTCCTGCAATTTCACAAATCTTTGGCTCTACATTTAAGAAAAATTTTTTAGTTCAAGCAAGCACAGAGAGTGGGAACATCATTTTCAAACCATTATTTGGCTCCAAATTATTTACTTGCATTACAAACATAATTTCCAACATAACTTTTTATCTTTCCAATTACCTTTTTATCTCATATATATACATGACAGTTTCCAACAAAATTTTTAGATTGGGTATACCTGCTTGATTTCTTGCAATATGATGATTATTCGTTATAAATACCATATTTATCTACTTTATATGCATATTTTTGTGTACCGGCATGCATAACTAGTCTACAGTGTTACATGATTGCATGGATGTGTTAATAAAGAATTATCTCTAAATGAATAAATACATCGACCATAGTGTCCGTCTTTAAGAAAGAAAATGAAAGTGATGCATGCATGAGTGTTTTAGTAAATAAGAACATAATTTATATTTAATGTCCAACGTAGTTACATAAATACAAGAGTTATTGATTGACTAGTTTGAGACGGTAATTAGTAACAAAAATTGCAAGACAATCTAGTATTGATTATCATTGTATTTCACATTTTAAATACTAAATAGTATTGCCAAAAGTTTTTAGTCCCAACATTGATTGCATTGAATTTAAATTTCTATCTGCTAAATGATATTGCCCCAACCAGGGCTCATGTAGTAATATATATAGGGATGCAGAATATGTAGCAATTTGCAAAAGCAACATGCCTCTTTAGAACATCTTCAAATTTTCACAAAATTGAGGGATTTTGTTGCCCCAACCCGGGCTCGTGTAGGTCCGCATGCCTAACGGGGAACGACCTATAAAAATAACATCATGCACGTTCACCACCATAGAGGACTGGGCGGATCCGAGTTTACCGCCGTGGAAAAGGTTGGAGAATAAATTTAAAATTGTTCCATCAACGACGTAGATTAACATTTTTAAAAGGCTTAGTGATTGAGTTTTGACTTGGGAGAGCCTAAATTGCTTAGCTTTCTCAAATTTAACAACATCACGTTTGACTTGAGGTGAGTAGTTTTTGTTATTTTTCATGAAAATTTACTCACATTCGAATAGGGGTTGTGTTAATATCATTTGATACTAAAGTAGTTGTGCCAATATCATTTGCCACATCCTCAAGTAGACGAAAACCTCTAATCTAGGATCGTTTTTTTTTTTAATTTTAAATTTTATAAATAAGAGCTTTTTAATTCGGAATCTCTTATCTACGTTCTTTCTCCCAATCCATCCCTTCCCCTTAGTATTGCTGTTTGTAGTACAAGATCCACCAAGTTGCTCATATATGATATCACTCATCTACAGACACACACAAAAACGCAATTATGTAGGTAGGCTATACCCAAAGAAACTAGAGAGTGTAAACTCAAAATGAAGCCGACTTCCAAATTTAGTGAACATATTCATGAGCATTGTCCTGTCAAGGAATATCTCAACTTGGTTAAACAACCATCTTTTTTTATTTCCTCAGTATGTTTTACCCTATTGCTTAGCTTCTACTTCCTGTGTGATTCCAACAGTCTCAAGTCCACCTTCGAACATGGAGACTACCATGTTCAAAGAGAATCCTTAGATCAGCCCGGCAACCGTAAGCCGGGTATGTCATCTGTCATTTCATCGGTGCAACTCGATTTATTCACGAGAACATCTTACAATATATTAAACCTGCTCGATTTGGTTTTTGCAATGAATTTGAACCCTGTTCTTTATGTTATTTTGTAGATAATGAAAAATGTGATCTATCGAAGGGTCGATGGATTCGAGATGTAAAAGAGCCTTTGGATACAAATTTCAGCTGTAAAACACTCCCACACCATAAGAACTGTTTCTTGCACGGGAGGATGGACAGGGACTTCCTTCACTGGAGATGGAAGCCTGACCAATGCGAACTTCCTGTCTTCAATCCTAGGAGCTTGCTGAACATTGTTAAAGGAAAAACGATGGGTTTCATAGGTGACTCACTGGCCAGGAATCACGTGGATTCGCTTCTCTGTTTATTATCTGAGGTTTGCCCTTGAAATCCTTCTCTCAAATATATTCAGACATATGAAACCAAAAGGTTTCCTCGCATTTTAATTATATGATCCAGTTGGATAAGATCCCACCCTTAATGAATTTGTTTGTAGAATTTTCATTCCCATATCTTAGGCTTCTAAGTTATAACCAATGCTTTATGCTTTGTTAATACTTTTGTCTATAATTTGAGCGAATCTAGTACATTATTAGTACATACACTATCACAGTTAAATATATAACATGTATGTAAAATTTGGATTTTAAATTCGAATTAAGATTAATTGTCATACATCCAATGAAAATACAACATCAAACACGCTACAAAAATAACAAATTTGAAGGATTTGCAAATACATCAGTTTTGAGAAAATTATAAATATTACATTATAAATCTTCAACCTATTCCACATAATATTAATCTCTTTAAGTGGGTAGACCCTAAATTTTATGAAAACAGAAGAAAAATATGTGTAGTATAGCAATCAAGGAAGAAAAATATATGCTTTGCTTCAAAGTTTACTTTTTTCCATAATCATTGACTGTAACATAGCATTTATTTTTCTTCATTTTTCTCAAAGTTTAGTAGCTACCCATTTAAATAATTATATGCATGATAGTTCTAGACAAAAAAAGAATATTTTTTTTCAATTTATGTTATTCATAATTTTAAAAAATAATTCATTAATACATAAGTGTCATGTACAACTGAGAATTTAAACAAAATAGTAGACTTCTAGCTTAACATACTAGAATACTACGCTAATTCCATCCTTATCATACAATTAATTCTATCTTTATTGTATGGAAATACAAAAACTAATTCTATCCTAATTGTATACTATAAGAATATAAGAGTGATATAGACTAAAAGGATAGCGTCTCCTCTTATCCACAAATTTGGTAAGGGCACAATCAATGAGTTCACAACCACTATTGTCATAACAAACTAAACTTTGTGGACTTGAAAAGCACCCACATTCGGATGAACTACATGCTGGTTATAAGTCAGGTTGGGAACCTTGGTGGTAGCAATGATGATAGATAAGTTAGAAACTGTGGAAATAGTAAAAATTACTGGGAGTCGTACTGGGATGTTGAAATAGCTGCAAAAGAGATATTTGATTCTTCAAAGTTATAGGTAAATCAAAATAACTTTTTTGTGTGTATAGAAGAAAGTAACAAGTGCCTGCTTTTTCCATTAATATGCCCAAAAGTTTTGATCTAGCCAATGTCCTACCGATTCTCGATTTGGCCATACAATATCACCTAGTTAAAAATCAGTTGGCTGCATTTCAAACCATTTAAAACATAAAAAATTCTTAAGCTATGTAGCTAAAGTAGTGGATCTTCTTAAACAATTACAAAGAAAATTAAGTTAGTAGAATTGAATAAAATATTAGTGCTCAAAAAAAATATTAGTACAACCAATCAAAAGTCTTAAACAGATGTCAATAAAGTTACAGCATTTTGGGTTAAAAAACTAGTGGAGTTTGGTTTGATTTCACCTTTAGCTGCATAATCACAGTGAATCAATTAAGCATATCTCATTTTTTTTATTTCTAATTTTGACTAATTTTCATGGGGGTAAAGTGTATGCATTTAAGATTGAAGAGAGTAGAGTTCAGCTACCTACTAAGTACAGGGGTAAAGTATTACTACTACGTGATTGACATTTTTCATATAATACTAGTGTTTATGCCCGCTTAGTAGCAAATTCACAGCTTTGAAAGCTGAGTTGGAAAGGCGAGGAATTCAAGTCCGGGTGGAGTCTGTGACGTGCTTCACTAACAAGGCTGCAGATGCAATTGTGAAACTGTTTGGTAATTTGAAAGGGCCAAAAGTATGAGGGAAGGGAGGCAATGTCAGGACTGATCTTACAAAAGATAACACAAGTGAAGTTGAAAGAAAAGTTAAAGAAAATTTGCCGAAGAAGAGTAATCTTGATATCATTATTAAGAAGAAAAGCTAAAGAAAATTTGCTGAAGAAGATTAATTCTTATAATTTATTTAGGCTTTTCTTTAAAACAACTACATATTAGTCAGAACTATTACTTGTCAAATGTTAAAATCATAGTTTTATTAATCTAATTAGATATTGGACGGACAATATTACCAATGGAAGGGATGTAGCCATACAGTGCAATAGCAAATTCAAATTCATTTAACTTGAAAATCTTTGAACAACTACTATATTTCACGAAAAACATTCACTACAACAAAAGAGGGATTTGGCAAGGAACAAAAGTTCTCGCCAAAAGTTTTGACTTCCTCGCCAATGAATTTCAGCGAGGAAAATGCTTCCTCGCCAAGTTTGTCACTAGATGCTCGTTGCTAAAAGTTATTAGCGAGAATGCTGCTGCCTTTCTCACTAATGGAACAAATCAATAGCAAGGGGCAGACCTCCTCGCTAATTAACAGAATGCTATAGAGAGAAAAACTTTCCTCTCCACTAAAATCAAAAACTCCCCACAAAAACCAATGGTTCCTTGCAAATAGTCAAGGTGTTTTGTGAGGAAAATAGTGTGTCCTCACCAATAATATAGAATTGGCCAGGAGCTTTTTGACAAATCTACAATCCCCCATACCAGTAAAACATTTTTGGCCAGGAAATTTCCTCTCTAAAGCGATAGTTGATTCTTGCCTAACTATTCGGTGGGAAAATGTTCCCCTCCAATGTTGTTGTGAACATTTCTTAATCCCATTTTAATATGCTAATCTTAATTCCTTGAGCCAATTATGGAGTGGTTTTGTTAGAAAATTTAGGTGCAAATAGCTTTTTTTTTTTATTTAGGGGAGAAAAGCTTTTGCTTTATTTGTTGTCTCATCAAAATCTCAAACCATCAGTTTCTACCAATATTGACAGAGTAATACATGGTATACTTTTAAATAGAGAAACAAACATGTTGAATAAAGTGATACAGAGAAACATATGCTGCAGAATGGTACAGACATAATTGACGCCCTCAAAATCATTCTAGAATACCTAAAATGCTACTGACTTTTGGGATCCAAGCCGCCTCTTTCTCAGTCGCTCAACGATGATAAATGCAAGTTCAAGTGATTGAGAGCATTAAGCCTAGGATCACAGTGTGTGTGGTAGCGCAAGCTTAGATCATCAAAGGGTCACAGTACGCGATCCACCAATGCATTCTGTCACATTTTGGCCAGTCATCTCCAGATGGACTCCTTCAGGGTGGCTGCCTTCTTGTTCATGCACATCAAAGAATGCTCTTACTTCCGCCCTGATAGCATCAAAAGGCCGAGTCTTTAGACCACAAGGAGCTTTGATGGTGTTTCCATGCATAGGATCACTAACCTGAGTTACAATTTGCCCTGCCGTTCGGACAGCTCTGATCAAATGAGGAAGCTTCACTCTCATGTTCTCTGCCCCCATTCTGGCGATGATGGTGATCCTTCCTGGCTTGTTCTGAGGATTCAAAATATCAATGAGGTTGACTAGCTCATTTGGATCCATCTTGTCACTTACCTTAATCCCAAGTGGATTAGCAACTCCCCTCAGGAACTCAACATGAGCACCATCCAACCGCCGGGTTCACTCACCAACCCAAAGGAAATGGGCTGAACAATCGTAGTACAAGCCAGATGTGGAATCCAATCTAGTAACAGACTGTTCATATGGTAGGAGCAAGCACTCATGCGATGTCTAGAACTGGGTGGTCGTCATGATTGGATGGTCAATTGTAAGTCCAGCAGCAGCCATAAATCCAAGAGCCTCGTCTACATGGTGAGCTAGTTCGTGGTATCTATCACCTTGTTCACTGTGCTCTGTGAAATCCAGGTTCCACCGTGTAATCCTCTGCATAGCAGCATATCCTCCAATTGCAAATGCCCTCAACAGATTCAGAGTAGCTGAGCTGCACAAAAAGGGAAGATTAGATTAGATGGAGAAATTTACTGATTGCATACAAAAACAGGGGCTTGAACCAACTAGGAAAAGCAGAGAAGTTAACCTCAACCAACTAGGAAACAAGATGAAAATCATAGGTTGTTAGCTTAAACCTCAACCAATCGAAAAATACAATCTTTGATGTTAAGCACAAACCCACATAATTTACCTTCACAGAGTCTAGAGAATGGTTGGAACTCAATTTTCCTAAAATTGTGAGGAAAATAATGTAATCTTAGAAATCTGACACAAATAATGGTAATAAGAATGCACAAGAAGGAAATGTAGACTCACAAAATGGCACCAAAATATAGATCTAACAGTATTTGAAGCAAATGGAAGAAGTATTGAAGTTGCTCTGAGGTTTTCTTACAGCAATAAAACCTAAGCCCCTTCACGTTTTGCAATTCTTAGGAGATAGACAGGAGGTGGGCCTTCATTTTTTAGCAATTCCTCAGAGGTCTCTTTCACGTTTAGCAATTCCCGTATCTGTTCTTCAATTTTTGGACTAAAAACCACCAATCTTGGCCTTTGAGAGAAGAACATATGAGTGCTCGATCAATTGAGAGAGATAAGTGAGGGCGGGCCTTTCTATGTATATATATAATAGTATTATCCCTCAGCTGTAATGAGCCTTCAAATTTTGCCGGAAGGACGTTGCGGGAAAAATAAAATTCTTGGAGGGAATAAAGCGCGCGTGTCCTAAATTCTGAAACATTCATGATGGTTTAAGTGTTATAGTTAAAAGTTTTTAAGAATTGGAGAATTGGAGTATATTATATAGAATGAATATTGAGTGTTAGAAGTATATAAAAATTGAAAGAGATCATGTATGAGAAAATGAAACTAATCAAAATATTCTCAATATATAGCAAATCAAATTAACTAAGTTTGATAAATTTGCATTTAATTTTCAAATAGAGGTTTGTTGTATGATATGTAATTGCCATTTCTTGAAATTATTTCTCACTCTTATATTTTTGCTAAACTTCAAAGAACTTAACTACGCATAAAATAGCATGAGAGGAATGCCTTCAAGTGTGCTAGTCAATAAATATTTATATTATATTTGTGCTAATACATGTCCATATGCATAATTCAAAAATTCTTATGTATTTCATATATGAGTATTTTTTTTCAAGGAACTGTATAAAACACTTATAAATGTTAATAATTAGATGATTTAATTTAATTGTTCTAAAGTTTTAAATACTAGGATAAAGAATAAAATTGATATGGATGTACTATAATCTATGAAATTATAGTAAACTGCTTGTAATTCCAGTTCCTCAACTTTTAAATCTATTTGTATCGTGACTTTGAACTATGTGTTATTTTGCTAAACTCATATTTCTATGATGAACTTTTGATCATAATTTATAAAAAAGAATTTCGTGTAACAAGCGCTTTATGTTGCCTATCCATTTTTTTGAATTGTTATAAAAGTATGTAATTCTTTTATTAAGAAAAGAAAGTCTTGTGTAATAGGCTTAACCTCTCCTCAATTAAAAAATTGATTGAGATAATGTACTTTAGAAGTTTCATTGAGTATTAATAAGGGATAAATGCAGAAACCTCCCCTGAGGTTTCTGACATTTGCACTGACCTCCTCTGTGGTTTGAAAAATTACATTAACCTCCCCTGAGGTTACTAATCCTTTGCAAATTCAGTCCAAACGATTAAAATATTGTTTTAGGGAGTGAAATTAGAATTTTTTACCGGGATAATTTCAGAAACTTCCCTTGAGGTTTCATGAAATATCACCTACCTCCCCTAAACTTTTCAAAATCTCACTTAGGACCCTTGAAGTGATAGTAGGGCCATATACTAATATCAAAGTGATGAATTGTCAATAATACCCTCATATTTAAATTTTCTAAACTTGTTTTTCTTTTCCTAAATTTCCTACTTTTCTTTAAAAACATCTATACAAACATACATACCTACATACATATATGTATGTATAATTGAATTGTAAATGTCAATAAAATATAGGATTTAATCAATGAAATATTCAACGCATTTGGAGAGAATAGTTGCAGGTTCTTTTTATTTTTTCCCTTTTTTGGTGTTTCACAACTTTATTTATTTATTGCTATTCATGTAGAGCGTAAGAGAAATAAAGTAATTAAAACTCCAAACTACAGTTTTTCAAATTGTGACTTTTTCTATAATAAAATTTTCATATTTCACACCTATAAAAAAAGTTTGTCTATTTTGAGTAAATTCTTTGTATGATATTGAAGTTGAATGTCATCTATTACTAAGTTTTTTTTTTCCTCAAATGTATGATTTTACATGCTAATTACTTTCAACGCTATGAAGTGTTCTATTTGTAGAAATGGTTTAAAAAATAATATTTGCTTTTACTATCTCTTCCTACTGTAGAAGTGACTATTAGCTGTAACATAAAATCTTACCAATTTTCATCTTCTCACTTTTAAGATGGTTCTGATTTAGTACTTTTTTTTCTTGGTTTGTAAAATGTTCATTTTTTTATAGCCTAAGGGTATTAAAGGCACTAAAATAATCTCTCTCCTCAAACATGAATTTTTTAATATTACTTTTGGTTAAAAGGGCTTCTAATGTTACCAAAATGTCAATTCGAAGAGTGTTAAGTGAGATTTTCAAAATCTCAAGGGAGCTGGGTGATATTTCATAAAACCTCAGGGGAGGTTTATGAAATTATCCCTTTTTTACCAAATTTGTCATTTGTACTACATGTCCAATGAATGACAAAATACTACAAATTAATTAACAATTAATAAACTTTAAGGAATATAGTTTATAGGCAAATACGTATTACCTATTTAAAATACCGGCTCTTTATGAGTATTTTACTTTCAAACATTTAATTTAATACAAATATTTACGCTCAAATACATATTTGTATTTACTTTCAAATATTTAATTTTTATTAAATACAAAAACTACCAATCTCTCTTCCGTAAAAATATTAATATAATACTTTTTCAATTTTAGTTACAAACATTTATGTATTTAACATAAATTAAATGATTCAGAATAAAATACCCATAAAGAGCCAATACTTTACTCATGTAATGGATGAAAGCCATAAAGAATTAATATTTTATGGGCCATTTCTTTTTAAAAAAATATTTAATTTATATTAAATAAATAACCTACCGATTTTCTTTTTGCAAGAATATTACTGTAACACTTTTTGAATTTTACTTACAAACATTGATATATTTATCATAAATTAAATGTTTGAAAATAAAATATCTGTAAAAAGCCGGTACTTTAAATGAATAATACATGTTTGCCTATAAAGAGCCGGTAACTATTTAAAGTACCGGCTCTTTAAGGGTATTTTACTTTTAAATATTTAATTTAATACAAATATTTATGCTCAAATACAGATTTGTATTTACTTTCAAATATTTAATTTTTGTTAAATACAAAACCCACCAATCTCTCTTCCGTAAAAATATTAATATAACACTTTTTCAATTTTAGTTACAAACATATATGTATTTAACATAAATTAAATGATTCAGAATAAAATGCACATAAAGAGTAATTTATTTATCTTGAATTGTTACGAAAGTATGTAATTTATTTATTAAGAAAAAAGTCTTGTGTAATAGCTTAATCTCTCCTTAATTACAAAATTGATTGAAATAAAGCACTTTAGAAGTTTCATTGAGTATTAATCATTTTAAACAACTCCATTTTTATTGTTTTGAGACCAAAATAATAAATGTGACTTTGAACTATATTCCAATTTTGTCAAATACCAATGCATATTTAGATTAATTAATTTTTCAATATTATTTGTGATATCATTTCCCCTTGTTTCCATGTTAAGTGACAAGATTCTAAAGTACTCCCTCAATCTTAATATTAGAGTCATTTTTTGGGAATCCAAATTTATATGGAGATATGATAATCATTATATTTAGATGAGGTGGCATTGATGAATTACATATCTATCCTTTGAATTCAAAATATTGTTTTAATAGAAGTGTATCAAAATAAAAAAAAAATTCAAATGGCAAAATTAAAAAGTATGTATTTAATTTGAAATAGCGACTCTTATTTTGGAACATCAATAAAGTAAAAATATGATAACAACTATGGACAAAGGAAGTACATAACAACCGTTTCATGAAATTTGAAGTTCCTTGACAGAGTTGTGAAAGCTAATGAGCCATGTGTAACACTTTTTCCATGCCTGCATTGTTTGGCTGGTAGATATAAAATTCAAAATCCATACATACGCTTGATTTAAAGTATTTGGTCTATATGATTCTCCAAGTTCCAAAAATCTTGGGCAGTTGTATTACATATTGTTAGACTTTCCCACTTTCATTACACGGATTAATAAAAAATAATAAAATGCAAAATTGAAACTAAAAAAGCAATAAGCATAAACTAGGATGGAAAAAGGGGCGTGTGACATTTAATCATAATTCAGCACCTATGCATGACCAAAAGTTGAAGTCATTACTTCAAAAATACATGAACAGCAATTGTGCCCTTCCAAAATAACCACCGTTTAAAACAAACTTGAGCTTCCAAAAGGTCTTGTCACCTAAACATTTTAAACACTTTCACGGTGCCTTCCAGATTGCAACCTATTTCCAAATTTGCAATGTTAACCTGCACCAGAAAAATCACATATTAACAAGCTAAATTCAAAAAAAAAAATTAACTGCAAGCATTTTTAGAATTGAATTACAGGACTTTTGTCAAGAAGACAAATTGCCACATAGAGCAAGAAAAACACATACCATTACACCTTTTAAACAAAAATAAGCCTAGCTTCAAAAATATTTTATCATCTACCACATCCAAAACAAGCCAAACTACAAAAACAATTCAAGCTCAAGTGGCTCCTTCTAGATTGCACAGCCTATTTCCATCCAAAATCTCCAAAATAAACCTGCAAAACAAAAATTTAATGTAAGAGATTTTCCAAACATAATGAAATTTTTTACTAAAACCATTGTGCCTCAACTGCATTTCTCAGCACTAAAACTTCCCATATATTTGGCTACCCATATATTGCTTTCCAAAATCACATATAACTTGCATCACATCCATTCATCATTTTGTCATAGTATATTACTAGAAATAACAGAGGACTGACTCTATGCATTCATATTAATTGAGATTCGTACTAACATCATCACACAGAAGCACAAATTGGTGACATCACAAACTAAATTGTTTGAAAGAATGATGATACAACTAGATATTTTAGCTACTAATCAGGATTCAAAATTTAGAATATCTTACCTTGCTAATTTATAAAATTAGCTATTGGCATTAGCTACAGTCCTGTTTTTTACTTCTGCCATCAACCAATCTATTGACTCTTGTAGGTGCCGAAGTTGAGCTTGCTGTTCCTCAATTTTAGAATGTGCAGCCTCCAGTTGTGACTTTTGCTCAGCAACAATGCTCTCCATTTGTCTATCATTGCTGCCATTGGTTCCCCTAATATATTGCCTTCGAGATGGAGGTCTGACTCCACGAGGTTTCCCACAGATATAACCGGACTTTTTTTTGGCAAACTTGTTCAACTATCTCAACCTCAGACATTGGTGGCTCATTTTCAGAAATAGGTTGAATTTTCAAATTAATCATTTCTTGCTGCAAGATATAAAATTTGTACCATAGTATAAGCTCTCAACTTAATATATTTTTTATTGACAAATTTGCTTGATATGCATGACTTACATGCCTTTCTTCAGCAAGACGAGAGGACCATCCTTTTCTATTTCTGTATGCGATATCAAACAAATCAATAAGACCAGGTTTCTCATTTGTCTCTGGATTGGTCTGACAAAATAGGCAACATATGAATGCACAAATATGTTTGAAAATTTTCATTTTGACTGGATTTAAGAACTTCTGACCCCATTGTCACAGCAAACTGGTAATATAGGATGCGAGTTTACCATTTCATGACGTTTTTGTGGAAAAGACTTAGATCCCAGCTTGTGCACATACTCCAGATTTGCACGATTAAGTGCATTAGTTCTTGAACGAGTCTAATATACAAGGTATGATCTTGTCAAGAACTTAATTCTCTATGCATGAATTATTTTAACAAAAAATAATGCATAGATATTTACTTACCTTCCAATCCTCATTGTCAAAGATATTGTCACAGATCCAAACCCAATCATCCCTTCTCTCAAGAAAGTGGACAGGAGGATTGGCCCTTCCATTTGCACCTCCCCCATACTTTTTGTAGTGTTGATGACATTTGTTCCTAAAATTTCCATACAGAGCATCTTGAACATGCAGCTTTGTCCAGTCCAAATTAAATGTGCCCTGTAAAATTTACAAAAATAAGTTTAGAAACTTGTAAATGATACGAAATGAATTAAATATATCATACCACTGCACGTTCATAAAGATCCTCCTTGGCTGACTTGTCCATGGCTGTCCAATTCTGTACTCGTACTGGTGCATCTTGCCTAAGGATAAGACCGAGCTCTCTTGCAAAGCATGCACTCCATTCACCAACAGGTGCATTCTCATCTTCAGGTATTAATATTGGTGGTCTGTATTTTTCACCTTCTAGATCTTGCTCCCTTCTTGCCCTTGCTTCTTTCTCAAGCCTAATATTTCGATTGGGTCCACGCTTTCTAGGGGCTAATAAATCTAAGAACAAGGTGAGTATCTAGAAACTAAAATTTTGCAGCAATTTAGGATAATACTAACTGCTAACATCTACAAAACTAGGACATATTTATAATATCAACAAGGTTAAAATCACCTGCATTTGTTCCTGTTGAATTGGATGCATTATGAACCTGATCTGCATCATGTTCATTATTTGTGGATTGAGTAATTTGGTTTGCCACTCGTGAAGCTGCATTGTGGTTAGCAGACTCATTTTGTGCTTCAATTTCATTAGCTGATAGCTCCTTTTGTCAAACAAACAAATGATCATGTCAGCTATGAACAGACGTCTTCGAAAAAAAAAATGTAACTTAGCCAAAATAATCATATTGACATTATGAATATAAATGCAACATTACACCAGCTGGGCAATTTTGAGAGGCAAAAAGACTAGTAGATGGAGAAGATATTGTTTGGAAAGTCCTGAAGGATTGAATTGGAGGCTTGTTTGTTACTTGCTGAGATTGTAGAACTCTAGCCCCCTCCTAGGATGAGATATAATGTCATTAGCTATGATCTTCAGTAATAGAATAACAATCTTAATTGCTTAAGATATAGGCGTTAAATGAAAAACTTACTATAGCAGATTCCATGTCTATGAAAAGATTCATGACTGGTTCCATGTTTGATGTTCCATGAGGGATGTGGTTAGAGTTTGTTTCTCTCGGAGCTACCTGCTTTATAGACACAAAAACAACATATTAAATTTATTACACTAATGTGAGTAAAATCTAAGCAATTGTAGGAAAGGTTTTAGTTCTCACTGTGAGAGACTTTTGCATCAGCTGATCCCCAGTGCAAACCTTTGGTGCTTTAGATGCCGGATTAGATTGTTTGCTTGCTGCAACTTTTTCAAATTGCCTTCCCCATAACGCATTGCCTGGCATCTATATTAGACCACTATTAGTATCTCAAATAAAATTACAAGTATAAAGGATGCACCCAACATGCGAAACAAAATAACTTTTAGCTATCATGAAAGGACACAAAAAGCAATTGATAATGATTGTAATACACAAAATAGATCTTTTTCATGAAACAAGAGTGGTACAGATACACTTCATTTTTACAAAAAAAATGTCATAAGTCACTCTATGTCACTGTCAGAACTAAAGCTCAAATAAGGTTCTTCTTCACTTTCTCTTGTGCTTCCTGACTCTTCATCAATCATATCATCATTAATGAAATCATCCAACTCATTCTCAGCTTTGTCACCCGATGCAGTATCCTCTAAATCAATGGTTTCTGGGTCAACATCAGCTCTGTCCAATGAAAATGCTTCATAGTCTTGAACTTCAAACATGATTTCTGAACACTCATTCTGTTGGTATGCTTCATGATTACCAAATGCATCTTCAGGATCATTTTCATCAGTAGGTTGGAAAAGTGATGGATCCCATATATGTCTATGATATGCAACAAGAGCTACATGCCAATCTCCACCCAATTTTGTGTCCTTAACATAGAAAACTTGGGTGGCCTGAGTAGCAAGAACATAAGGTTCATTTGCATACTATTTTTTCCCAAAGTTAACACTTGTGAAATACTTATCACAGCGAGCTGTCCTAGAATCAAACCATTCACACCCAAATAAAAGAACTTGGCAATTCCCCCTATATCTTAGCTGCATGACTTCTGTAACAATTCCATAGAAGTCTATAATTTCATTATTGTGCTCTCCCTCAGTACGTATACCACTATTTTGCGTCTTTCGACGACTATCACGCTCCTTAGTTAGGAACTTAACTCCATTGACTATACAACCTGGATACATGGTGGTACGAATATCTGGCCCCATTGCAAGTGAATATAGATCTTTGTTCACTTGACAGTCTCCTTGATCATGCAAGTTCTTCATCTGCATAAATAGCACTTAGTGAACATCAAAATTTTAGTCTTAAAGCAATCTTTTCCTTATTAATAAGAAGAGCATATCTTACTTTTTTTCTAAACCATAATGGAAATTCAACTTTCTGTCTCTCAAAGAGGTTTGACGGATTTCTTCTTTTTAGCTCTTCCTCATGCTCACTGTTCATAGTGCATAATTAGAAACTGCATTTCTCAAATTGTTCAACTAAATTATTGGTGAAAAAGATTTACTTACAGCAAAAATGGTCGCAATTCATCACAATTGTTAAGAACATACCAATGAACCAAATTATATTGATCCCTTGTCAAAGTGGCACCTAGAGGCGATCCAATTGGACGAATTTTATGGGAAAATATGGATAACCTGTCATGAGCAGGATTTTCTCCATCATAATACCTATCTGGTCGATTGAATTTTGTTTCAATCCCATCAAGATATAAGGAGCAGAAAGTTAAACTTTCATTGACAATATATGTTTCTGCAATTGAACCTTCTGGATAGGCTTTATTTTTCACAGTTCCTTTGAGACTTCCGAGGTACCTATATGTGTAAAAAGACTGTTATAAGCATATATAGCAGTTAGTGATCTAACTTAGCTAATATATTTTTAGGAAGTGATATTAAGAAGAATTGTACTTACCTTTCAAAAGGGTACATCCACCTATGTTGGACAGGCCCTCCAAGTTTGGCTTCACGGGGTAAGTGAACAGCTAAATGGATCATAATATCGAAAAAAACTGGTGGAAAGATCATTTCCAACTTGCACAATATCATTACTATGTTCTTTTCTAATTTCTCAATCTCTTCCAATCTAAGCTTTTTTAAACACAGATCTTGAAAGAACTTGGCTACTTCACATATTAATGTATACACATATGTTGACAAGAATCCGCGCAATCCGACAGGAAGCATTCGTTGCAAAAGAATGTGACAATCATGGCTCTTTAATCCTGATATCGTACCATCTTTTATGTTGACACATCTTGATATATTAGCTGCATAGCCATCAGGATACTTCACTGAACTCAAAAATTCACAAAAACCTTGTCGCTCTTTTGGTAACAGATTATAGCATGCTTGTGGCTTTTCAAGCTTGCCATTTCTTCGATGTAAGTGTAGCTCATGCCGAATGTCCACGTCCTCCAAATCCCACCGAGCTTTATCTGTATCCTTTGACTTGTTTTCTAAATTAAGCAAAGTTCCCATAATATTATCACACCAATTCTTAGCAGTGTGCATAACATCAATGTTGTGTTTTAGTGGAATATCTTTCCAATACGGTAATTGGTAAAATATGCTCTTCTTAGTCCAGTTTCTTTCTTCAAGACTGCGCTTCCTTTTCTTAGTATTTGGATTTTTTCCAAGTGTTACACCCTCAACAACTTTTAATTGTTCAAGAATTTCTTCACCTGACAATTCCCGTGGTTTCAACCTTCTCTCTACCTTGCCATTAAATTTTTTGCCATCATTTCACCACACATGATTATCAGGCAAAAAGCGACGGTGGCCCAAGTAACCAATCTTGTTTCTCAATGACTGATAGTCCGTTTTATCATTGCAGCAAGGGCATGCCATTTTTCCCTAGGTCACCCAACCAGATAAGTCCCCATAAGCTGGAAAGTCATTTATAGTCCACATAAGTGCAGCATGCAGAAGAAAGCATTGTTCAGCCACAGAATCATATGTCATAACACCTTTGAACAATTCTAACAGTTCATCAATCAAAGGTTGCAAAAACACGTCAATATCCTTTCCCAGTGACCGACGACCTGGAATAAGTAGTGACAAGAAGAAATAAGGCTCCCTTTTTGATACCCAAGGTGGCATGTTATAGTTTATGAGCACCACTGGCCACATACTATAGGAGTTACACATATTATTGAAAGGGTTGAAACCATCACTTGACAATGCAAGACGAACATTTCGAGCATCTTCAGCAAACCATGGAAATTTCTTATCAAACTCTTTCCATGATTCACCATCTGCTGGATGACTTAAGACCCCTATTTCTTCAACTTGTTTTTCCTTGTGCCATCTCATATAAGATGCTATTTTTCTTGACATAAATAGTCTCTGCAGTCTTGGCTTCAAAGGAAAGTAGCGAAGAATCTTCTGAGGAACTTTTTTACCTTTGCCATCATTTATTTTCCATCTAGATTGCAAGCATTTTGGACAATGATCCAATCCTTCATATTCCTTCCAAAAGAGAATACAGTCATTCTTGCATGCATGAATCAGGTCACACCGCAACCCAATGCCCCCCAATAACTTTCTTGAATCATAGTAAGAGGGCGGAAGTAAGTTATCATCAGGGTAGGAATCCTTCAATAGTTGAAGAAGCATGGTAAAAGATTTATTACTCCATCGATTGAGTACCTTCAAGTGTAGCAATTTTACAACAAAAAGTAATATTGAATACTTTTTGCAGCCAGGATATAAGGCCCGCTTAGCATCTTTAAATAATCTATCAAATTTTTCTAACTCATCTTCTTTTCTAAAAGAAACCTCCTTATTGCTCCCACCATTTAATTCTTCTTCATTAAAGGTCCCCCAATAGATGTCTTCTAAAATTTCTTGCATTTCGTCATCATTTACTTCTGCATTGTTAGCATTAATTTCATGCTCATTATCACAACATGAACGAACATTTGAATTTTCATTAGGCAGAGTTTCCCCATGAAATTTCCGATATGTATAAGTACTATCCATCCTCTTATATAGCAGATGACTCTCAACAACATGAACAGAGTAGTACTTCACATTTCTGCATTTTCTGCATTGACATCTAATCTTTGGTTTATCACCTTTGTGCTGTTTTGCCATTGTCAAAAATTTCTCTAGCCCATTCCTGTATTCAACACACCATCTATCAGCCAGGAACATCCAACCCTTATCCATTTTTCCACCTGGCATATATGAACTACATGCTATACCAAGGTGCAAGTTTAGATAACAAGCCTTCCCAGAGGAATTGTGTTGGAAAAATAGCACTGAAATTCAAAAAGATGATAATTATAAAGAACTAGTTAAATAAAGCATAATATGTCCATAACCCAACAAAAGCATATGCATTCACAATATCACAAGTTAGATCCAAATAATGGCAGTTTCACTTCAAATAGAAATCAAACTTGAGGACTGTAATGCACTTACCATGAAGGACCGCTCAAGAAGATTAATAAAGTGCTAGAACTTGAACTCTTTATGCTTCCTGCATCCAATGTCCCTAGTCATTGAATAAAATGTTGATTAACAATAATTGTACTAAGCCTTGAGAGCATTGGAATGGGTCCCTTTATTACCTTTTAGAAAAAAAATGAAACCAGTTATATATTTGTGACGTTTTGGGAACAAAGCTAACATAAATCTCTCAAAGAAATGAAAAAAAAAACTCTCAAAGAATAATCCAGACATCCCATCATAAACAAAATGAAACAACTTTCCTATTAACTGTGGAAAAACCAAATACAAACCGACAGAGATGTCTTCATTTACATGCGAGATGTATGACAAAAAGTGCATGGTACGGTGAGTTGCTAGCTATGGACCCCAGATGAGGGCAAATTATGAATGATGGAAAGTCATTATTATTGCTGAAAGATGTCATGCATGCTCATGCACTTGTCCACCTACCAAGCTGCATGCATACATGCAGGAGTATTTTTTTTTGGGAGGTGGGGGGCGAGGGGTGTTTGGATTTTGGGGCTTTGGATTGTGAGAAGAGAAGCTACGTCTGCAACTAGTCATGGAAACGGCCGACAGAAACACAAGCTGTAAAAGCTAGAGAGTTCCAAAGAAGTTGTTGGAAACACAGCTAGAAACAGGGGAAAAACAGAGCAGTGATATAACGTCAAGAAAGCAGTGCTGTTATGGCACCATACCAATTCCTCACCCAGCTCGGTGGTGAAACATCTAAAGAAATGTTCTAATTAAGTCGAGAGATAGAGAGAAAAAAGAAGTCTTGTTTTTCACACAAGGTAATGCTCATGAAAATGCCACAACTGATTCATTGAAAGGACTAGCAGCATTTGTCCATTTCTCTAACACTGAAGACGTTGAAGCTATTGGCTCAACCATTTGATCAATTACACTCCCTATCTTTTAAATAGTGAACATGCAATCATGGCCAAGAAAACTTAGCAAGATTGCTCTGCGATTAACTTGGCATCAATCTTGCTGAGTTTTCTTGCTGAGATTAACTTGGCATCAAGATTGCTGAGCTTTATCTTGATACCAAGTTAGAACGCAGCGGCATCAAGTTAACCGCCCATTCAGAGGAGAACATGCAATCATGATTAACTTGGCATCATGGTTAACCGCCCACTCTTTAACCGCCCATTCAGCGGCATCAAGATTAACTTGCTGACCAACCGCCCATTCAGAGGAGAAAGAGCGGAAGCGGCGCCTGCGCCGGCGGCAAGAAAAAATGGCAGACAAGGCAGTGACTATTCGTACTAGGAAGTTCATGACCAATCGTCTTCTTTCCAGAAAACAATTCGTCATTGATAGAACACATCCTGGAAGTCCTAATTTTTCCAAGGCTGAGTTGAAGGAGAAATTGGCTAGGATGTATGATGTGAAGGACCCAAATGCCATCTTTGTTTTCAAGTCCAGGACGCATTGTGGAGGTGGCAAATCAACTGGGTTTGGATAGATCTATGGTTCTATAGAGAATGCTAATAAATATGAGCCCAAATATCGGCTTATCAGGAATGGCCTGGATACTAAGGTAGAGAAGTCTAGGAAACAACTCAAGGAAAGAAAGAACAGGGCCAAGAAGATCCGTGGTGTAAAGAAGACAAAGGCTGGAGATGCTGCCGAGGCTGGAAAAAAAGAAATAATTTTCCTGAGAGTTCTAGGCCTTGTCAAATTTTTATAGAGAAAAACAAAAATGTTTTTGCAGCAGAGTTATTTTCTCATTTGTTACTTTGAATTGTGTCTTTGTTCCTTTGAAACTATGAGATGAAGGTGTTTACAGTTCAAATCTTGCACTCTATGAATAGCCAGTACCCTCTGAAAAAAAAATGAGAAGACTTTTCTACTTCTAGAGTTGATCTTACAAAGGATGAAAAAGCATACCTGGTTAGAGATTGTTGCAGAGAGAATTGATAGATACTAAGAAGGAAAAAAGAAGGAAATTTTGGAAGTGGAGACTTTTATCTCTCCTGCGGACAACTTTTATATTCTTGGTTTTTTAGTTTTAAATCCTATTAAGATCTTTGTTGGTGGTAATTTGGTTTTGGCAAGAAAAACACCACATCCTCTCCGCTGCTTAAACAAGCTAGCGAACACATATCCTCCCAAAAGAGGGTAAACCAGTTGCAATCCCATCATTTCTCACCAATAACATAAAACTTTGGCCCGCTACTGTTAGCATTTGGAGGGAAGCTTTCCCGCGTTGCTTTTGGCGAGGCTATTAGGCAAGAAAAGTTGTAGCCCTCGCTGGGTGTAGGCTGGGTCCAATTTTTGGTGAGGCCTGATTCTTTTTCTTGCTATAAGCCACTTAATAGCATCAAACCTTGTATTTCATGCTAAAACTGTTGTCGCTAGTGCCCTTTCTTGTTGTAGTGATTTGTCTGAGAAAATATTTCTTGATCTCAAACATTTCACATCCCACCATACGATGCCATAGCCATAGGCTGCATTTGAATCAAAGGAAATTTATATGAAAAAAGTAAATCAAGAGATGGGGAGTTAAAAGGAAGTTAAATTAGACTTGTTTTACATTTGGAACGGTGAGAATACATAAATAAAGTAGACTTGATTCAGGACCTTATTTAAAGCTAGCAAAAGTTTGGTGGACATAAATAAAAATTTTTGGTCAACAATGTACGTGAAAGTACACCATACAATATAACAAATCCATAAATCATATCCACACCAACTTTAATCACGTTACTCTTAGAGTTGGGGCGCTGAAGCACTAAATTACACTGTCATCTAGGCACTTTTGGAAATGGTGGATTTTTGCCCCCACTAGTGAATAAAAAGCCAAGATACACATGACTAATTTGGTGAATTGATTGTAATTGAGTACTGAACCATTGAAAACCAACTTGTTTCTATTATGTAGGCACTTTGGAAGTTAATTCGATTACTCAAATACTCCATAGTCCAGTCATATAAACTTTGATGGAAAATAAAAGAAAAGAGGTCTATCGGTTAAGTATGTTTAGCAGCTTGCAACTCAAAAAATCAGAGAAAACCTGTTAACTGAAGTATTCTTCACTAATTGCAATTTCTTTCAACTCTTCCAATTTTCAAATTAACTCCCAATTTATGGGAAGAAGTTCAAATTCCTTTCTTCGTATTCACCAATTTGCATATTGTTGGCATATTGCATATTATTGTCTTTCAAAGTGAATTGGAGTTAATTTGCTAATGCGCAAATAGGCACTCAGTCATTTTTTTTCACTAATGAAATATTTCTAATAGTATTTGTAAAACATATTTTGTAGACAATTGATCAATAATAGTTCAGTTAAGCAAAATGTATTTCACAGAGTTGGTAACGAGAACATTATGTACAGTTTATCAAAACATAAACACCATTCATAGAAAGTAATTATGATAGGTTTTTTTTTTCTTTTTATGTTTTTCAAAGAAATATATCATTGTAGCAAGAAATAAAAAGGAACCCCACACCCTCTTCTTTTCTTTTTTTTTTTTTTTTTTTTTGCTTTTTATATGTTACCGTGCTGCATGCATGGATAGAAACTTGGTTAAAACTGGTTCAAAGAAACTCCATTTTGCAGGAAGAAACCCCACAAGAAGTATACAGGGGGGATGAGGGAGGCAAAACCATAACGTGGTACTTTCCTCACCACAACTTCACCATCATGGTGCTGTGGTCGCAATTCCTCGTCTCCGCCTCGGAGATGGTAGTGAACGGGTCAGCAACCGACAGTTTCCATTTGCACCTAGACAAAATTGATGAGAGTTGGGTGCAAAAACTACCGGCCCTGGATTATGCCATTATCTCCGCCGGCCACTGGTTCTTTAGAACCAACTACGTGTCCGAGGGTGGTCGTTTTCTTGGATGCATTTACTCCCACGATCCTAACGCAACGTACCTGACCCCTGACATTGCCATCCAAGGAGTTTTTAGGCTTGCTCTTAAGTCCATCAACGACTGCAACAACTGCTCGAGGATGCTAACTTTAGTGAGAACATTTTCACCAGCCCATTTCGAGAATGGCGCATGGAACATGGGAGGGACTTGCAATAGAACAAGCCCACTTGCTCCAGAAGAGATTAACTACAATGGCGTGGAATGGGATAACAGGAATGTCCAATTAGCAGAGGTTGAAAATGCACACAAATTGGGAGAGAAGAGGGGGAGAACATTTGATGTTATAGATGTTACTGGAGCTATGTCAATGAGGCCTGATGGCCACCCTGATGTACATTGGGATCCCTTCTGGGCTAAGGGAACCAGCGATTGCATCCATTGGTGCTTGCCGGGGCCGGTTGATACTTGGAACGAAATTTTACTTGAAACACTGAGAAGGCATGCATCAGAAGATGTTAAAAACTAAAATACTTCAATAGTGAAACAGTTTTGGACTCCAAAAAAAGCCGCCAGTGGAGCTCATTGTTTGTTGAGGTCTAACCCATTTGAGAGGCAATCCTAATGCGGGCTGTCTTTCTGCGGTTAATATCCGGGAACAGACTCTCTGCAATTATAAGAGCAATTGCACTATACAATTCTTGGTTCGGATGGGATGCATTTGAAATTGGACAGATTAGATTGATTTTGAGATGCAATTTAAGCGGAGGAATTGTAAGTAAGAGTTTAAATTCAATTCTTCACTTTAAAGAGAATTTAAAAAAAGAGATACAATTTTTAATGAGTAAAAGCTCTCTCTCTCTCTATATATATATTTGCACATTGTTTTATTCATGTGTATATTTTTGTTTTAGTTTTCACATTTGTTGTGCTCCTGCTTGCATTGTATGGCATAACTGGTACTGATAATTGTAGAGATGCCGAACCTGTTAATACCCTCTCAAACTGCTGAAGTGAGATTTGGGAGAAAATCTCAAAAATTTGATCACGGATTAAGTGATTTTTGTTGGCAAAATAAATCAAGTTTATAAGTTTCTATTTATTTATTTGTTAGTTTTATTGGAGTTAGGTATATAGTATATAGTCGTGTGATTTAGGAGTTTGTGTTTTTTTTTAATAATTTTTTATGCAAGTGGTTTCTTACTCAATCCGATATGTTATAAATAGGACGTTATTATTATTTTTTTTTTGGAGGGAATAGGACATTACTTGGAGTGTCTTCTTAAGGGAGTGCAGGAGAGACTGCAAGGTTTTATTGCATGTGGCTTTCTTTCATTGTTTGTTATTTTAATAATAGTGTGAATTATTTATTTTCTTCTATGCCACATAAATATTTTGAGTGGTTATTTTACTCCTTTAATTCTGTAACCCCAAACGTATAATTAATATTAGAACTCTAAATTTGCGTTCTACAATTTTCATTTTGGATTGCCTTAGGTGGATTTGGCCATTCTTTGCTTTCTCAATGTAATCATCATTTGTTTATACTTGTGTCTTAGGTATTACTTCTCTTCTGTCATAGAATAACTTTATACCTAAAATTCACCTTTACAAAACAAATCTTTATTCATTGAGAGTCTATTTACGTCACTTTTAATAAAGAAAATATTTTTGAGTGATAGAAATATTTCTAGGTGCTTGGTAAATATCGTTAGTAAATTTAGTGGTGGAGATTTTCGTCTCAAAAACACTTTTTGTGTAAACTCAAAATTGGTGTTTTTGAAATAATTTTCATGTTTCAAAAAATAGAAAATAAAAATCTAACCATTTGATCATAAATTATGAATTGAATAAAGACATAAATACAATCAAATAATAATATAATTCAGTACTTAATAAGTATTTTTATCAAAAGCTCTATTAAATAAATGACATTTTTAACCACAACATCAAACAGGCACTAAAAATGACACATCAAAACCAGTTCAAATCCAATCTAGAATGTGTAAATGTGTCTAGAATTATATCCCAACTTCAAATTTTTTATATTATTTCCGTAACACCAATAAAAATTGACGCATGTACAACTTTTTATGTCAAATTAAAAAAGGAAAATCATTTAAAATGTCCCTGATATTTTGTCATGTAAATTTTTCATCCTTCACTTTTAGAATAATAACTTTACGTCCCTTACAAAATTAAGTCGGTAAAATTTTGTTCGAGTGTAGATTTTTAACCACTTTTTACCCTGAATCCATCACGTAATGCATACATGATCATTTTTTTAGGGACAAAATGGTTAGATTCTGTTTGCAATTAAACAAATGATCCAATCCATATTCATTTTTATCTCTAAAAAAGTAAGATCTGACTCAAATCATATTTATCTTTTCTAAAATAGTGAGATTTGACTCAGTTTACATTCATTTTTGCAACTAAAAAAATGGCATCTAATCTTTTTTATACATAAAAAATCACTGCATGTGAGTCGTGTGATGATTTCAGACTAAAAAGTGGTTGAAAATTTAGGTTGAGATCAAATTTTACTAACTTAAATTTGTAATGAATTTAAAGTTAATATTTTAAAAGTGAATGACAAAAAAATTAATTTAATAAAATGTGTTAGAATTCTTTTCCATACAATGCGACAAACGTTTTGATCGACTTTTCCAATAAAAGAATTCTATTTAGAACTAGAGTTATCGTGAGGCCCATCACTACACTGACTTGAAGAAGTGGGCCGGAGTTCCCAAATTGATTCACATTTTTCAGATGCTATGACACAGTATACTGTTTAGTTGTTCCCCAATGTTTTAAAAACCGGACCGTTAATTGAACCGATGACGTGAAAGGGTCGAGGTTCAATCGGTCGGACCGATTCAACCTCGATTCAATGAATTTTAAAAAAAATAATTTATATAAATATTTATGCACAAAATAAGACATGTAATGGATTAATTGATGAAAAGTTTACTATTTTTGAATAACTTGATTTTTTAAAAATAAAATTTTTAAATTATAAGTTAAAACAAATAAATTTCATTTCAATTTCAATTATATCTACCAAAAAAATCTTAGATCTAACCCAAAAATATCATAATATTTTAAAATTATACAAAATTCATGTCTATGAGAATTTAGATTTTGTAAACTTAAATTTTAATTTACGTTTTGGGATTTAGAGATTGCAATTTAAAAAAGGAATTTTGGAGTTCGAAAGAAGTCAAGAGAATCGAAAATAGAAATGCAAACTTGATAAGAAATAAAAAATGAGATAAAAGTGAGTGGTTGTGGCATTAAATAATTTGGGTTAAAGAAAAATAATTATTTTTTAACCTTTTTCAATTTAATGGACAAAAATAAAATTAAAAGATGGAAGAAAACGTCAATAAATTAAAAATAAAGTGGTTTGATTAAAAAGAGAGTGACAAAAAAAAGAGGAGAGAGAGAGAGAGAGTGTGTGTGTGTGTGTGTGTGTGTGTGTGTGTTGAAGATTAAAAAGAAAGAGCCATGAGATGATTAGATTTTGTAAAAAAAATGAAAAAAAGAAATATGAGTTTTTGTTTTATATAAATAAGTTATCAATAAAAAACTAATAAGATGAGATGGTGCAATGGTTACTACATTGGTTTTTTATTACAAAGGTCTTGAGTTCGAGTTCGAATCTTGATAGCTGCATTTTGCAAAATGAAAAAAAAAAAAAAAAAAAAGAAATCTCGAAAACCGAAAACCACCGGTTCAATCCGGTCTGGCGGTTTCCACGGTTTAACCGATTTTTGACCGATTTTCTAACCTGATCAACTATAGCATAGAACCGGACCGGAGCCATGGCCGGTTCGTGGTCCAACCGATCGAACCGGCCGGTCCAGTCCGATTTTCAAAACACTGTTGTTCCCCAAAAGCACATTGAGAGAGCATATCATACACAGGCTCCTAATTTTGCACTACGCCCCGCTCAAATGCACGCGCGACTAATAGCCTTCCTCATCCAGGCTGCAGCCACTTAGCCAACTTTGGATCATCTTGATTTTTAAAAGGTTGGATGGTTCGAATCCGAACATCACTATCACGTATCAGAATATAAAATACATCGCTTACACATTATTCCTCGAATAGACAACGAAACAATCTTTGAATCATTTGTTATATTTTTGGTATTACATTACTATTACACTGTGTGATAGAGTAGTAATACATCTAGATCATGATTTATCAACCATTAACCATTAATGAATATTAAATAAAGAGATGTGCACCACTATAAAACTTCGTTTGGTACACTTTTGGTGTTACCTTGTTAAATCATGCATTTGGATACCTTGTGTTTCATGATTCACCAATTCTTACATCAGTCACTCTAGTGCATGGTGTAATAACCTTTGTCTTATATTAAGTGAGAAAATGTGTGTTGCGCTGCTCTACATTGTAACAAGGTATGTGACACAAAATGTGTAATAGGGGATGGGGGTAGACAAATTAGACGAATTATTAATTGTACCATGGTCCAATGGATTCTGGCTAATGAAGGTTTCCATTCCGGAAAAATTCCTATTCTTTGAAAAATATCATTGATATAAATTTCCTATATAAATTCCATGTTAATTATACACCATTGGAGCTCAAAATACCCATGGAACATTGGATTCTTTTGCTCTTAAAATCATGAAAACTATGGTCAAATACGGTTGTGTAACCACCCATAAAGCAGTTGAGAGACTTGAGATCAAACACAAAGCATTGGGTAAACTCCACCCTGTGCAATAACCCGCCAACCATAAGGAGGGGTAAGACGCACTAGGCAAACCTTGTACGACGGGCAAATGGCCTAAGAAAAGCTGTGGTCGATACTATTGCATTTATCTATTATTATCCTTTATTGCATACTAATAATTATTATCCTTTATTGCATTTATATACTTTTTTCTATTTAACCTTGCCTACCTCTTGTATTTATTTATTTTTAATTAATCTTATATTTTCAAAAATATAACATCTGAAATATATCTTAACGATATGACACCCGTTAGATAGACTGATATATCAATAGATACGTCGACTACAACTAGTATTCTTGTGCTTCAACCGTAATGTCTGTCTTTAAATAAGAAAATGAAAGTAATCCATGCATGAGTTTATTAGTAAATGAGACCATTTATTATATGTGACGTCCAAAGTAGTTATACAAGAGTGAACCAGAAGGTATACGAGAGTGAACCGGAAAACATTCCGGTTCATGGTTCAATCGGTTCAAAAGGTTAATAATTTTTTATTCATTAGTATTAAGAATTTTGAATAAAACTAAAATATTTATTTTATAAAATAAAAACTTAATGAAAATCAGTTGAACCTCCCGATTTTTATCGGTTCAATTAATTCTTTGATTTTTTAATTGAATCGGACCGAAGGCATGACCAGTTCACGGTTCAACTGATTGAACTGATCGGTTCGATTCGATTCGGTTTTCAAAAACATTGACTAAATGATCTTACCAAGACCATGTAGTCTTGAATTTCATTGCATTCTACATCTTTTGATTACGAACTAATGTTGTCAATCCAAATCAGTCAAAATTGGATGCCAACTCAAGACTCAATAATTGATATTGACTTGGTTCACAATAGTCATTGATCTTTGAATTCATGGTCCCCCAGGGCTATTCAATCACTTTCTAATGACTAGCAATGCCAATTACAGCTAAACGTACATGTCAGCTTGGGACTCTTTAACTACTATTTACAATCATTTGGGATGTCACTTTCCAGCTACTCTTTAGCCCATTATGTTAGAGCCCTTCTTCAATTAAGTGTAGAACTTCCAAAGTACTCTAAAAAAATCTTTAATAGACACCTAAGAATTCCAAAGTACTATCACTTCCTTAAGTATATAACTTCTAATGAAATTAAATTTCGAGTCGAGGGATTTTCACAAAGTCGAGGGATTTTGTCGACCCAACCTGGGCTCAATGTAGCTAGCTACGCCTGCCAAGTCCTCTGATTATGGCCTTTATTTGGCCATGGATGGGGAAAAAGTTTGATTTTGGCTCTTTTTCTTTTTGATGTAACAAGGGCGTTTTGAGGAGAAGAAAATACCAAATGATGAAATTGGAGTTTTATTACTCCATGGCCTGCTGAGATCTGTTTTCAATTGCCAGATTTTAGTAAATGATATTGTTCTGCAAACTATTAGTAGTTCAAGGTAGTTAAATGCTGAAATGGAAAGTTCAAGGTGCATAGTGAGATTTGGAAGTAGTTTAGGATGCTAGTGTAATTAGCCATAAATTAACATCGTGCGTGTTCACCGGGCTGGACGGATCCGAGATTGCCGCCGTGGAAAAGGGTGAAGAATGAATTCAAAATTGTTCCATCAACGAGGTAGGTAGATTAACCATGTTAAAAGGCGCAGTGATTCACTTAAGACTTGTCAGAGCCCCTAAATTACTTAGCTCTATCAAATTAAAGAAAACTAGTACTTTTTGCACGCTTGATGTGTGTACAATAATAAAAAAGAAAACTTATAATAGTCATAGTAAATGAATTTTATATAAATTTTTCATTGTTAAAGTAAATTTTAATCTCTTAAATGTATTTCATATAATAATTGTAATATCAGAAGTTACAATGCTTAGGTTAGTTATGTTGTAAAATAAATAGTTGAAGCAAAATATTTTTTTCAAGATAACTAACCATAAATATGTATTCAGATAGTTAAAATTAAAGTAGTTTCCATAAGGACAAAAATAGAGAAAATTTTACAGTTCCTTTTTAGTATTATTCGCTTAACTTGTATCTCTCGAAAAAGATATTAGTTTAAATTTTAAATAACACTTCTTTCACAATTCAATGACGATTTTTATTTGTTGTATGATATCCAAAAAAAACAGTAAAATCTCCTTACAAATAGAAGTTTACAAATTGACAAATAATGTTTACACTAAACTCCCTAATCTCTTTTTATATATTTTATAAATAACATCAGATTTTCACTTGAGAGTTAAGATGAGTAGTTTTTGTCATTTTTGTGATAAGTTGCTCCCTTCCACGCTCAAATAGGGGTTGTGCCAGTATCATTTGATCATTTGCCAAGTCTCGAAGCAGACGAAAACGTCGTATGAGATCCCCCCTAGCTTCTCATATCTGATATCACTCATCTACAAAACACAATCATGCAGGTAGGGAATAGCCAAAGAATCTAGAGAGTCTATTACTCAGAATGAATCCGACTTTGAAATTAAGCAAACGTATGCATGAGCATAATCTCACTAACAAGGTGGAATATCTCAACTTGGTTAGGCGACCATCTTTGTTGATCTACTCATTATGTTTTACCATATGGCTCAGCTTCTGCTTCCTGTTTGCTTCCAACACTCTCAAGTCCACCTTCGAACATGGAGACTCAGACTACCCCGAGCAAAGGAACTCCTTAAACCAGCCCGGCAACGGTAGGCCAGGTATTGGCTCTCGTTTCATTGGCACATTTACATTTGTTGACAAAAACGTCTTACAATTTGTTAAACCTGCTCCATTTGGTTTCTGAAATGCATTCACAATACATCGAACTCTGTTCTTTGTGATGTTTTGAAGAAACTGAAAAGTGTGACCTATCGAAGGGTCGTTGGACTCAAGATGCTAGAGGGCCTTTGTATACAAATTTCAGCTGTAAAACACTCCCTTACCAGAGGAACTGTTTCTTGCATGGGAGGATGGACAGGGACTTCCTTCAATGGAGATGGAAGCCCGATGAATGCGAACTTCCTGTCTTCAATCCCAGGAGCTTTCTAAACATTGTTAAAGGAAAGACGATGGCTTTCATAGGTGACTCACTTGCCAGGAATCACATGAATTCGCTTCTCTGTTTATTATCTGAGGTTTGTTCTTGAAATCCTTCCCTTAAATATATTCAGACATATGAAACCAAACGTTTACTCGCGTTTTAATTATATGATCTAATTGGATAAGATGCAACTCTGTTAATGAATTTATTTGTAGACTTTCCATTCACATATCTTAGGCTTATTACCAATGCTTTATGCTTTTGTTAAAACTTTGTTTATAACTTAGTTAGTCTTCTCTTTTAGTCCATCTACATATTGGTCAGAACTATAACTTGTCAAATGTTAAAATGATAGTTTTATTAAGCGAATTAGATATTGCATCGAGAGTATTACAAATGAAAGCATTTAAATTCATTTAACTTGAAAATCTTCGAAAAACTTCTATATTTCATGCAAAACATTTTACTGAGAAAGTATTTCTTGGTTTAGAACGTTTCACATCCAACCAAAGAATGCCATAGCCACTTATTACGCTACATTTGAATAAAAGGAATTTATATGAAAAAGTGAATCAAAAGATACATAAAAGAAAGTTAAAGTAGACCTTTTTTTTAGCAAAAGTTAAAGTATAGTTCTCTACTTTGTTTGACAAAATAAATGGAAAGAAAATGAGTAAGAATCAATGTTTATTGGAACCTTTTCTAATTGAAAGAAACTTTTTTCCTTCAAGAGATTTCAGCTTGTTTACAAATCAAACGCACACGGCTCAACAACAAAAAGTGTTGATACTTCCTACCTGTTTCTTATTTTCCTAGGAACCCAAGAACTATCTCAGGCTCTTGCACGATTCCCTAGCTAGCCACCAAGAAGTCTTTCCATAATTTTGGCTATTTGTATAATCCACTATAGATGTTTGTGACAAAGATCAACTTTTTACATAGGATTCGGATGTCTCATGTTTCTCAAATTGGGATGGGTGCGTTTGGTTCTGCATGGACAATGCCGTAGTTGTTGTACTGATTTTTGATGGTAGACCCACTCTTTCCTTCATATAAATTCAATTGATCAAGGGGCACCAATGTGTGTAACATGGGACTAATACTAGCAAGTGTAGAAGGTGATACAAAGCTAGGAAAAGTTTGGTTAACAAAAACATGACTTTATATTTTTTTTCTTTTTGGTCAACAGTGTACGTGAGTATACACCGTACAGTACCAACCCTATTTGATAACTAAATCTAATATTTAAATTTATTAGGTTCAAATTTTAACATATTTAAATATGTTTGATAACCAAAAATAGATATGGCTTTGAATTTTTTAGAGTTTATTGCCAAAATAATTCTCCTTCAAAAACATATACCCAAAGTAATTTAATTTTAAAATTTGTTACTATTATAATTCTTTTTTTACCACATAGGTTGCATATGTGCTAGGATATAGATAAAGACGCACTCTATTTCTCTTTTTTATCTAATATCTTTCATGATTCTTTCTTACTTTGAACCTTCCCACACTTCTTTTCCTTTCATTATCTTTCTCTTGTCAAACGTAATTCTAAAAAGCCAATATTTATATTAACAATATCTAAAACTTTAGTGTCATACTTAATATTGTTTCGGCAGATGAAAATATTATTCTAAAATCGATAATCTCAAGATAAACAAACATTATTCTCGTCTTTTCTATTGTGAAGTTTATGGAACATTCCTATGGCCTTCAAAAAATGGCCATGAATAGTAAAGAAAATGACGAGAATGTGGTTACTTTTGATTGGTGAAGCTTGAAGTGCAGAGTACTGGTTCAAATATTTCAACTCTACTTGCAATTAGATCACCTATCTCTCTTGGAAATTTTTTTTTCTTCTTGGAAATCTATTATAGTTATACTATGATTGAGTATTTTTTCAAGTTATCCTACTCTACTTAGAGATAAGGAAGAGACGTATACTTATTTGTCTTCTTGGTTCTCATAAAGTATAACCTTTTGTTATTTTTTTTGGTTTGTCACCTATTTGAATGGTTGCCAACTTATTTGAAACTAGTTTTTAGAACCCCATTAAATAATTCCATCTTGATTTTCTTTCATATTCTGAAATTATGGCTCCTGACTAGCTAGGAAATTGTACAAATCATTAAGTAAGAGTGGCAGAAAAAAAATATATAAAGATAAAACATCATGAACAATGATGGAAAATATTCAATTGGAACCAAAGAAGAAAATTTCAGCTTGATTACTTTTTGTAAAAGTTTTTTTCAAGGAGTAGGAAGGATAACATAGAGGATAACATAAACAAATATCATAGCCTTAAAGTTTTTGTGACCTTCTCTTGTTATTGCTTACAATTTTCGTTGAAATTTTCATTGCAATTTTTGTATTTTTTAAAAATTATTTTTAAAAAAATATATGCAATAGGTTTGATTCATTTTAAAAAAAATGGAGAGACCAATAATTGCAAGGTCAATAATGGTAGAATTTATTTTAAATAATTATAAGGAAATTATCAAAGTTATGCTATCTTTTTGTGCCTCTATAAGAAAAAAAAATTTAAAATTTTAGTTCATGTTACAAACTATAGAGTAGATTAAAACTTTCTTTTCTTGTTATCCAACATGTCAATCAGGATAATTAGGTGGCAACAATAACATCATTATAGGAATAAAATTTGAAAGTGAATCAAATTAGGAATATTTTTTAAAAAAGTCTTATTTTGGCAAAAAAAAAACTCAAATTTTTTAAGCAAAATAAGTGATAATCTATTCACCTATCACTTAATGTGATAACATTTAAATGTATCAAATTTAGTACTTAACAATTCTGTAATTCAATGGATTTAGATTTTAGATTTCAAATTTCAAATTTCAGTTTTCAAATTTCAGTTTTTAAATTTCAGTTTTATTAAGCACACCCTTAGGTAAGTTAAAGACCAAATTGGATTTAAAATCCTTCTTTACACTGTAGGTCGGGAGTTCAAACTCATAACATGCAGTTAAAAAAATTCAAATGGTGTGTACCCCTTTGGTCCATATGAGCCTGCTTTTCCCCTAATTCCTTATACAATCTAGTTGGATTTTTCTTCTATGATAGAGTATTGATAGTATAGATGTTACCAATTGAGAGAAAAAAAATGTAGTATAGATGTTATCAATTGAGAGAAAAAAATATAGTATAATAAAGCCTAGATCCAAGGCCTCACAATCTATGTTTCGTATAATTTTGCACAAGTTAACCTCTGGTGTAAATCAATAGGATTTTGGTATTAATAAGGTCCAGTTTCATATAAATTAGGTACAGCTCAATGTATGTTGATTTGTTATTATTTAGTGTAAATCAAGTACAATTTGGTATAAGTTGATTAGTATCATTTAGTGTAAGTTTAGGACAACTTAATGTATATTGAGAGTAAATTATAAACTTATACCAACTCGTACAAAATGAAACTTATGAGGCCGCGTTTCCCACAAAGCCTTAAGTCGTACCCACACCAACTTCTATCATATCACTTTTTGAGCGGGGTCACAAGGGCATTAAAATTATGCTGTTAGCTATGTAGTTTTGTAAATATTTGACATTGCCCCACCACAAGTCAATAAAATGTAAAGATACGCATGACTAATTTGGTGAGTTGATTGGAATCGAGTAGTGAAGGATTCAAAACCAAGTTGTTTCTATCATTTAGATGTTTTGGATGTAAATTGGATTACTTCATACTCCATTCATGAAAACATTTATGGAAAAATTAAATAAGAGGTCCATATGTCAAGTATGCCTAGCAGATCGGGATTCAAAAAAATCAAAGAAAACCTATTAAGTGTATCGGGAGGGATGGTTGGGTGGTATGAAGGGAAGGAGTATAAGTGAGAGGTCCTGGATTCAAACCCTCACACTTATACTAAAACAAATGTTAAAAAAAAAAAAAAAAAAAAACCTATTAAGTGAAATATTCTTCACTAATTGTACTCCATTTCTCTCATCTCTTCTAATTTTCAAATTTACCCCCAATTCATAAGAAGAAGTTCAGTTGATTTCTAAGTTCACCAATTTGCATATTAGTGTCCATCTAAGTTTGAAAACAATGAAGAGTCAGCTTGATAATTCTCGTCTAATTCAAGAACAGTAATGCATATGTTTATTAATTAGTTTTTTTTTTAATTTCATGTACTATGGTGTTTTATATTTATTAACACTGGGGAGCTGCTGCTTCCACCTTTCTAAGAATTTGAAAACTTTTTTGATTTTATTGGTATTTTTATAGTTTAAGTTTTTGGCTCACTCCCCAAACAAAAATTTTTCTTATTGATTATTATGCTATATTTGGTTTACCTTTGGAGAATTTGTAACTTCATCAATTATGTGCTTTGCCGCCTACAAAATCCTTTAAAAAGTTAATGTAATTCTTGTTAGCACTATTGTAAAATTATCATTGTATCAAGAGATTAAAAAGAATGCCTGATATTATATTTGTCTCCACCTGAAATTAATCCACACTCCCGCACTTATCGTGACATGTTTCTGAACTTTCTAGTATGTGTTAACATGCGAACAAATTTTATCATGGCGTCCGAATGTTGGCTAATTTCTCGACAAATCTTTATTGTTCGACCCATAAGAATACTCTAAATAAGATTGCACTATTTGTTCAATTGATGCCATTTCATTAGCCAAAGAACAACTATTAGATTTGCCAGTTACCATGCTGCATTCATGGATAGAAACTTGTTAAACTTAGTACAAGAAACTCCATTTTGCAGGAGGAAACCCCACACGAAGTATACAGGGAAGATGAGGAAGGGAAGACCATAATATGGCACTTGCCTCGTAACAACTTCACCATCATGGTGCTGTGGTCCCCATTCCTCGTCTCCGCCTCAGAGATGGCAGTCAACGGCACCGAAACCGGCGGTTTTCATCTACACCTAGACAAGATTGATGAGAGTTGGGTGCAAAAACTACCAGCCCTAGATTATGCCATTCTCTCAGCCACCAACTGGTTCTTCCGACCCAACTACGTGTACGAGGGTGGTCATTTTCTTGGATGTATTTACTGCTCGGACCCAAACGTGACGCACCTTGGCCCTGACATTGTCATACAAGGAGCTTTTAGGCTTGCTCTTAAGTCCATCAACGATTGCAACAGCTGCTCGAGGATAGTAACTTTACTGAGAACATTCTCACCATCCCAATTCGAGAACGGCACTTGGAACACGGGAGGGACTTGCAAGAGAACACGCCCATTTGCTCCAGAAGAGATTAACAACGGTGGCCTGGATTTGGTTTACAGGAACGCCCAACTGGCGGAGATTGATAATGCCCGCAAATTGGGAGAGGAAAAGGGAAGAGCATTTGATGTTATAGATGTTACTGAAGCTATGCTAATGAGGCCTGATGGCCATCCTGGATTACATTGGGATAACCGATGGAACAAGGGACTGAGTGATTGCCTCCATTGGTGCTTGCCAGGGCCTGTTGATACTTGGAATGAATTTTTACTTGAATTGCTCCAAAGACATTCCAGCTTTCTCTTAGCTCTTGAAGTCATGCAGCAGCAGAAATTAAAAAATTAGTACTGCAACAGTGAAAGAGTTTTGGACTCCAAGAAAAAAGTCACCAATGAAGCAACAGTTTGATAGAGGTTTAACCGGTCTTAGAGGCAATGATATGTGGGCTGTGTTTTTGCAGTTAATATTGAAGGGACTCTCAGCAATTATAACAGTAATAGCACTATGAAATTCATGGTTCGGAATGGATGAATTCGAAATTGGACAGATTAGATTGATTTTGGAATACAAATTTTAGTGAGTTATTTTTTCAATGTCTTTGCATATTTATTGTTTTAGTTTTTACATTTTTTATATTAGTGCTTGCACTGTAGGGATAACTAGAATTGGGAATTGCAGAGGTGCCGAATCCGTTACTATCCTCTCAAACCTCTAATGCGATTTTTAGGAGAAAATTCCAAAATATTTGATTATTGAATTTCATATTTGCTTGCCTTAGCATGAATTTTTAAATTTTATTTTAGTGCAAGCGAAAGGACCCGAGCTCAGAACCTCTCATTTACATTCTCTCTTCCCCAATCATCCAACTCATCCCTCCCTCATGCATCTTCAACACGATTTGGTGATTCTTTGTGCTATTTCATTTGCTTACCTCTTTTTTTTTTTTTTTGTTAAGCAACAACTCCTGTACTAATCTTACTCCTAATTTTACTCTAGCCTATCTAAGGAAAGGCCCAATCAAGTTAATGAGGATTAGAGAGAGTGGATCTCACATCAAGATTAAAGGGTGTACTATTGTACATCTTTTAAATTTAGAAGAAATCACATATTAGTGGCAATTGATGGGAAGTGAGATTTGAAACTTTGATCTCTTACCCCACAAAGGCAGTTAAAGGCACATATTAGTGGCTATTTAATTTGTTTATGCTTGTGTGTTATGTCATAGATTTACTTTTTTTTTCCATCATAAATACCTTTATACCTAAAATTCACCTTTACAGAACAGTTCTTTATTAAGTAAGAGTCTATTTAGAAATGCTGTGTTTTTCAAAAATGGCGAGTTTTTCGTCTCAAAATCTCTTTTTGCATAAACTCAATATTAGTGCTTTTGAATTAACGTTCATGTTTCAAAAAATAAAAAATAAAAATTTGACCTATTTATTAGAAATTATGAACTGAATAAAGATATAAATATATCCAAATGATATGATTATTTAACAAGTACTTATATCGGGGCGAAGAGATGTTGATCTAGTGGTTAAGATAAAACTTTAGAGGTTCTAGATCTAAATCCCTCTATCCCTTCATTGCTTTTTAAATCTCACTCCTCTCCTGTTTGAAATTTTTAAAAAAAAAAAATTACTTTTACCAAAAGTTAAGTTCTACTAAATGAAGGATTTTTTTTTAACCATAATTTCAAATAGGCACCAAAGATCTCATATCAAAAGCTAGTTAAAAAAAAAAAAACTTTTTTACCATGATTTCAAACAGGCACTGAACATCGCATATCAAAAACTAGTTCAAATCCAATCTGGGGCGTGTAATGGTGTCTAGAATAATATCCCAACTTCGAATTTGTGTTTCGTCCTTCTAATCAAAATGGTGCATGAACAACGTTTCAATATCAACCGAAAAAATTTCATTCCGAATTTAGAGTTGTCAAGAGGCCCATAACCACGGATTTGGGGCAGGGACGGTCATCAGTATGACCGTCCCTGCACGGTTAAGGGCCAAGATTTGCCCTCAAAATTTTGGGCTGCTGAGATTACACCATGTAACTCGATTTCCGCGCCAAGTGTGGGGCCCACTACTATCTGTTGTGAAAATACATCCTGTGAAAAAAAAATTACACGATGTACAAAGAAAGTTACGCGCAGTTGATAATGATCAAAATTGCCCTGGTGTGCAACCGTCCGTGCCCCGAGTCCCATAACCACGATTACTTGACAAAGCGGGCTGGAGTTCTCAAGCTGAATCAAAATTTTCAGATGCCATGGTACAGCACAATTGTTTAGTTCTACCCAAGCAGCAGGTAGAGCATACACAGGCTTCTAATTTTGCCGTACGCCCGGCCCCAATGAACAATCAACTAATAGCACTTGCTCATCCGGGCTGCAGCCAACTAACCAAATTAATCCCCTGCTCATAAGATAAAATAATCCATGGAGAAAGTGGTATTAGTCATCCTAGAATATGATTAAGAGATATGATAATGAAATTTTTATACTAATTTATCCTTATAAATGATATAAATTTATATTTTCATAATTAAATAACCTTATCCTCACACAATAATATAAAATGAGTTGACTAATTTGCCCCTACTAATTAATTTAAATTTTTTGACTAATTTACCCCTACTACCAACATAACAATATTTGAACTAACTTGTACTTGCAAATGATACAAATTCATACTGAATATTATATAACCATACTTTTAGACAAATGCAAACGATATTCATACCGAATATCATGGAGAAAGTGGTATTAGTCATTCCAAAATGACTAAGAGATAGGATGATAAAATTTTAGCCTAATTTATCCTTATAAATAATGTAAATTTATATTTTCATAATTAAATAACCTTACCCTCACACAATAATATAAAATGCATTGACAAATTTGCCCGTACTAATTAATTTAAAATTTTGTGAATAATTTACCCCTACTACTAACATACCTATATTTGGACTAATTTGTACTTGCAAATGATATAAATTCATACTAAATATTATATAACTATACTTTTATATAATAATATGATAATAAACGGACTAATTTGCCCTACTAATTATATTAAATATTTTTACTAATTTGCCCCTATTCATTATTTTGAATTTTTTGGGCAGAATTATCCCTATTAATTAATTTAAATTTTCAACTAATTTGCCCCTACTTACATCATAATAAAAGACGATATTTACCTTTGACTAAATTGCCCTTACTAACTTTATTTTCGCAGCCAAATTCTATATAAATATATAACCTTATCAATTGGGCTATGCGAATTAAGGCTTCAATAAGCTCAAGCTCGACACAAAAAAAAATCTTCTATATTGTTTTGAATTTTGCTCATTTAAAACTCTTAAGTGGGTTAGATTTTATTCAATTAATCCTAATTTAGCCAAAAATTGGCCCATCATTTAATTAAATTTCAATTTTCAAACTTAGATTAAAAAATTAGGCTAAAACCTATTTTTAAGGGTCCAAATAGGCTGAGTTTGAGTGAATGCAAATATTTATATATCAAAACCCTTGATTTACTTTATAGTTCTAAAGTTTCAAATTACTTTATTTTAATGAAAACTATAAATTATTAAATCATATATATATATATATATATATATATATATATATATATATAATAAAGTCATACTCTCATCCTTATCATTTTATTTTGTCTCTTTCCAACGTGGCTTAACGACAGGACAAGTAGGTGCAATGCGCTTTATGAGTTAACCTTCCTAATAACCTACGCTATTCTATCCCTCTTTTTTCTCTTGCTTTTACAATTCTAGATAATCCTTCTATAATTATCTCTTTCATTCTTTTACCTTTTTTTCCTTAACCCTAATCGTCAAGCCTAAATTTCTTGGGGATTAGTATAAATAATTTTGAATTATGTTTTTAACTCTCTCTCATCTTCAACTCAAAAGTTTGAAATATCAATTCAAATATTAGATTATCTTTATCAGATTATCGCTATCGCAGATACTCTACATTTTTACTCATATTTATGGTTTTCGATCTATTACTCATCACTTTATCAAACAGTGAAAATGTTTACACTTTTCCACCAATTTTTTTGGAAAGTTTTTTTTTTTTTTACTTCAATGCAAGGACCGGATTTGGAACTTCGTTTTTATTCCCTTCAATGCAAGGACCGCATTTGGACTTTGTTTATGCTTGTTATATGTGGTCTGTAATTTCCTACACCTTCTTCATAGTTAGGTCATTGAATTTGAATTTTCTAAGTAAGTCCTCAAAAGTTACAGTTTGGTTTTTATTTCTGGCAAGGTTTTTGTAATTAATTTGTTATTTCAATTTATGGATTCACTCTTCAATTCAAGTAGAACACATATTGCTTTTTGGTTAGTGATTTAAAAGTGGCCTTTTAAACTATGTGTTTTCACACGATTTTTTAATTGCCCTTGACAATTTGTTAATTGTCTTCAACAATGTACTAATTTTTTTTTTATATTCTAGGTTTCTGGGTTAAAAAAATTTTGTGCTGTTTTCAATGTTTTTTTTTTTTTAGACTTAGGTAGAAAGCTTCTAAAGAACAAGAACGTGTCACTGATTACATAAATGGCAAGGCATCAAGTTCATTGTCATACAGCAGTTCACATCATGCAATATACATCAGACTATTTAGATTTTTTATGTTTTTTACTTAAAAGCAAAATACATCTTATGTTTTCATTTTGCTTCTATTAGCGTGAATAGATTTAGAAGATTGCTGTGTTCCTATGACTTGATTGATTCTGAATTCTGATCTTTTATTAATACTTCATTCGGCTTCTTTTCTTTTCACATTAACCTTTAAGCCATTTATATTAAGTACCAAAATTGATGTTTTGGTAACGAGTTGGCCATTCTTTTGTTTACAGAAGATCAGCTAAGATTTGATCTTGCCTATTTTCAAGTTTTTGAATGTTATCGTATCGTTGAATTTTTTTTTTTTTGCATTTTTGAATTATTAATCACTGAATTAGATGTTTAAATTTACATTATAAGACTATTTTTGAATAACAATGTGCACATAGTAATGTAATTAAGAAAGGTTATAATAGATTATACAATAAGTTTGTATTTTATGCAAATATTTTTATGAACTACACTAAATAATTTATTATTTTTAAACAATTCCCATTCAACGAATGGGTACAAAGCTAGTTATTTTATTAAAACAATCTTACAAATTAAGGAGTGCTTTAGCTATTAAAATAGTAATCCTACCTCATCCAATTTCCAACCAAACATAGGATAGGATGATTTCCAATACATCCTATTCAACCTCGAACTAACCAAACACTAGATAACTTAGATTATTAATTCGATGATGACTCAACCCAGGATTAATAATCCTTGGATGTGTTGTCTCATCTCATTCAGTCCGTGAACTAAACGAATTGTAAGAAATTCATTACTTAAGGACGCGTTTGATTAAACTGAAATCTAAAAACTAAAATATGAAATCTAAAATCTGAAGTCTGAATTCGTTAAGTTATTTTGTTAAGTACTAAATGTAATATATTTGAGTGTATATCACATTAAATGATAAGTAAATAGTTTATCACTTTTTTTCTGGAACAAGTTTGCTAGGAAATTTAATGCCACTTAATTAATTAGACGCTTAATTTTTTGTTATTAAGCACATTTGAACATATTAAAATTTGAATTTATTAAATTTAAGTGCTGCATTGAATTATCAAATAGGGTCTAAATTTCAGAGTGAGTAATAAATCTAGATCAAGGTTTATCAACCATTAATGAATATTGAATGAAGGGATGCGCATCACTGTAAAACATCTTTTGGTACGCTTTGGTGTTACAGTATTATATATACTACATATCAAGTTAGCACGTATTCGACCATTACATCGGTCATGCCAATATATGGTGTAACAACCCTTATTTCATATACAGTAAAACCTCTATAAATTAATACCTTGGGACCATACAAATTCTATTAATTTAAAGAGATATTGATTAATTGATAAATTAACAATTTATTAATTTATTGAGTGTACTTGAAATTCTGTCTAAGAAATATAAACCAATCCATATCTACTTGATTTGTAAGTATAATTTAATTCTATTATATTTTCACTTACATAGTAATTGATATCATTTTCTGTTATCAAGATGTAAAAAGGATTTTAAAATACTAATTGACAGATATAAAAAGGATAGATATGTATATGCATGTGGGATTTTTTCTATTATACCCAATCACATAATGCTTTATGCATTTCTGATCAGTCATGATTGATTTTGAATGAGAATAAGTTAGATTTAAGTTTTAAAAAAAATAAACTCATATTTTAGAAAAATATAATATGCAAAGTTAGTGAATTATTAATTTATTATATGAATGGAACCAAAGGATTATATAAAGTTTTCAACAAAAAAATATTATTTTATTATTATACTCAGCCACATAATGCTTTACGCATTTGTGATCAATCTTGGTTGATTTTGGATGAAATTCAGTTAGATTTATGTTTTAAGAAAAACAAACAACAATAAACTCATATTTTAGAGGAATATAATATGTAATTTTAGTGAATTATTAATTTATTATATGAATGGGACCAAAGGATTATAAAAGGTTTTCAAAAAAATAATTATCATATTACTTTATCAAAATTATTAATTTATCTCGTTAGCCCAAGTCGGGACTAGAAAGAATTATCATTTAATAGAGGTTATAAACTTATCGACTAATATTTTATGGAGGTTTTACTGTATTAAGTGAGAGAATAAGTACATATCGCGCTAATACATACTGTAACAAGAAATGTGACATGAAACGAGTAATAGAGGATCGTGATAGACAAATCAAATGAATTACTAATTGTGTTTGGAACATGCATGGTCTAAGTCTATATTGAAAATTTAACTTGCAGTTTAGAGGATTTGGTGGTGATGT
Organism: Coffea arabica; assembly: GCF_036785885.1. Taxonomy (NCBI): domain Eukaryota; kingdom Viridiplantae; phylum Streptophyta; class Magnoliopsida; order Gentianales; family Rubiaceae; genus Coffea; species Coffea arabica. Next base: position 6,575,486 of record NC_092325.1, on the reverse strand, counting down.
TAAGTTTAGGGTCTGGATTTGATTTGGTCTTAAGTGCAGGTTGATGAAATTGGAACTTGAAATCATGGAATTCCATTATTTGCACACACAGGCAACTAATAATCCGGGCCTGATCAAGCGAAGCCTTATAATATGTTCTCCTCTATATCTTGCTGTAGGTTCTCCTCTATGTCCTGCAATTGCTTCACCTCACTAGCAACTCTTCTTCCCTTGGGAGCATTCCATCTTCTATCATGAATATAAGATCCACCACTTTAGCCATTCTCAGAATTCATAAGTTGTGTTTGGATTGCATTTTTCATGGATTTTTCGTTGGAAAATTACTATAGCGATTTGATGTATGTGAAGTAAAAAGGTGATAGAGAAATGTGTTCACGGAAAATAAGACCATTTTTTCGGTGGAAAATGGTTATCCAAACAAGTCTTCTTTTCTTGAGTAAATTTTCAGAGAATCTAAGATGTAGTGGACCTAAAGAATGCTAGTTATCATAGCAGTAGTGAGTACTCTTGACATAACCATTCTTCACCTGTACTTTAGTCTCTAAGAGGAAATCAGAAGTCTTAAACTTAAGAACCTTCCTCCACACCCAAGAACAGTCCACCGGTGTTGTGACTCGCCAAATGCTATCAGCTTTTAACATCACAGAATGGAGCCATCTCACCCAAGTATCCTTTTTTCTTGCGGATACTCCCTATCAATTTAATTAGCAAGCAATTCTTCCACTGTTCCAAATCTTTGATTCTCAACTCACCTGCTTCTTGAGAGGTTCACGAACATCTACTGCACTCACCTTCAGCAGAATAATGTGCTTTCGCCTCTCCAGACCACAGAAAAGCAGACAATGTATAAGCTGTCAATCTTCTTCACTACAGCCTTCGGAAGTAAAAATACGCTAGTCGAGTTGGTACATATAGATGCCACGAAGCACAGATATAATCAACTGAACTCTGCTTGAATAACTCAGCTTCTTATTAGCTCAGATCTGAATCTTCATTTATATCTTTACAAAGATAGGTTGACAATCCTCATAGGACCGCTTGGTGGAGGTTAAAGGAAGACCTAAATACTTCAAGGAACCTCTAGGCATCCGAAAAGTAGAACAAAGTTCGCTTCCTAACTCTTCACAAACACAGCAAGAAACACATTATGTTCTTGAAAATTAGGTCAAACACCAAATAAACCTTCAAACTCTAAGATAGTGTCCTTAAGTACAACAAAAGAATGTTTGGCTGCTGCTGCAATCAGGAAGTGATCGTCAGCAATTGCAACGTGAGAGGCCCCGAACTCCTTAACAAGGATATACATCGACGGAATCATATTTTAGCTTGTTAAACTTTCAAGGCTGGCATTTTACCTTCTAGGCTGAAGTACTAATTTGCTACTTAGCACACATATTGCACTCCATTCTCTTTTGCTCGCTCCTTCAGGAAAAAACGCAAGAAAACTAGAAACGAAATGGAAAAGAATTGCAAGTAAAATATAAACCCACTTAAATTCATCATAAATTGAAGAAAAAAAAAAACCCAGCAAGAAAACACCTAAAAGGAAGACTAATAGAGCAGATTATCATGAGATGCAACATCATTATTACATGGAGAATGATTACTTTCTAGTTTAACATATTACATACTACTATACCACATACAATTGTATGCAATTCTTGCATGATCCCTGTAACAGTAGGGCCATCAAAAACTTCAATTACTGGGTATAGCCAGGGTCTCCACAAATGAAATCGCAGAAGTATTAGTGCCACCACCAGGAAGCTGCTTAAGAACTTTCATAACTTTATAAGCAAAACTGTACTGTGCTACGAAACGCCTGTCCACCTCAATAATGATATCACCATTCTTCAAGAACCCTAATGGTACCAAAATGTCATGAAGTACAATTAGTCCCTCAATATTAAACAACCATTTCCAAATTTTCCGGACACCATTATCTTCCAATATCCAGATCTCGAACTTGCTATCAGCCTTAAAAATCACACCAAGTTTTTCCCTGAAATTTCCAACCCTGAATTCTTTTTCCTGCTCCCAGAATTGGCCACTTTTACTTTTAGTCGGTGCCCGGAACTCGTGGAGCTTCTGCTCATTCAAATCGTATGAAACCACCACCAGGCCGGATGCTGGCCAATGAAGTTTTCCATTCACAAGAACCCCAATACTTTCAAAAACATTATAAGATCTGATGTTTTGAATATTTTTCCACATATACCGCCCAAGTTTGTTGTCCATAGCATTGAGTATGAGATAAGAATGATATCCCAATACGATTACATAACCTCCAGCAGCAGATGAGTTGGGGCCAAACCCACAAAACGAGTAATGTTTACTGGTTTTGCATACTTCATCAAGCGGGAAATTTTTCTCTACCGTTTGATACAATCCTATGCACGGATTCCACAATACTATGTTGAAGTGTTCATCATGAAGACAAATTAAGCCGTTGTATGAACCGATAAGCCTGAAACTGTTGCTGTGAACTCCAGCAGGTTTAGGAAGATACTTCCACGCTTTTTCGACGTCTTTGTTGCTCAAACATGCATTGTATCGAAAACCTGCAATGTCTTTGCTGCTCAAACATGCATTGTAGCCTAGAGCTGCGGTTGGAGAAGTTATGAGGATTGAGTGTGACAATTTGTCTGGGTTTTTCAGAATTCGATCCAGGTGCGCGTCCCGGAAATCGGAACTTGAGATTCTATCGGAAATTATCGAATTCCAAGTTTTGCAAACGCTCTGAAACCTCAAGAGGGACCTGGTTGGAAGCCATGAAAAAATGTTTTCCAATACATATTGGTCCATTATTAACGATCGAGAAAAATAGAGAATACTGAAACACGGAATATATATTGGAAGAGGATAAAATCAAAATCGAAATTGAAGTCTAAATCGAGCTCGAGGCTCGAGCATCAATTATCTTCAGCTCTCAAAAAATATTGGAGGCAAAAACCCTAAATAGAATTTGTCGATAACGATAAATAATGGACATACAGTTCTAAATTAACATAACAGGCAGTAAGATAGGAAAATCTTCCCTAATTGATTTGTGATTGTGGGCTCCTTTTATCATGGACAGGAGATGAAAATATGAGCGCAAAATTTGCTCCACATTTACTAATAGTTTGTTTACTGTAGTTAGGTTTTACTCGGAATCCCTGTTTTAGACGGATTCATCAGTTGACATACCAAAGAAGGGTTAACCGGACTAAACCCCCTATAATTAGGGATACATTGCACTTTGTCACCCTTAGATTATTTTAGCATAATTTTGCCCCAATTCTAATTGCTGATTATCAACGGTTCACTTTTCCACTTAAAATATGATAAAAAGTTTTCGTTAATTTTTTATGTGCTAATAGTGTAGTGATTTTTTTTTACACTAGCAACTACAAATACATGACACATGTATATGATTTGAATTCATTTTATGTAGAATGATATAAACCTATTAGTATAAAGAAAATTATACACTAACAATGTATAAAAAAATTAAGATTAATTTTTCCTACACTGACAGTGTATACACTGTTAGCGTTTAATGAATAACAATTATATTAATTTTTCTATGTACAGTTTTCACTGATTCCATGCACATTTTCCACGAGAATAAGTTGAACATTTTATCATGAAGACGTATTGGGCCATAATACGAACCTATATGAGCAATTGCCGAAATTTGAAGGATTAGGACGGGTTCTTCTTTTAGGGTGAAGTTTAAGGAAATTAGGAATTAGGTTCAATTTGGAAATTGTTGAAAACCAGTTCCTGCAGATGGCACTTCTATCTAAATAGAGCCCCGAAAGAATATTCTCGAATATATCTAGATATCTGCTAAGTGCTAACGGAAAATCTGTGGCAAGAGGATCAAATCAAATCTTAACCAATTACGATAAGCTCTCTAAAATATTTAAGATAATATTGAAGGAAATAAGATGAATTTAACGAGAAGCAGCTCAAACCCTAAAATTAGGTAGAGGATTGGGTTAGATGATATCATGAGAGGGATTATAAGTAAGAAATTTTGAATTCAAAATCTCTCATTTATCAAAACAAAAAAATCCCTTAGAATTAGTGAAAAACGATAAACTTGGTGAAGTTTCTTGATTTTTTATTTTTACAACAGCTGGGCTAATAGTTTAATATTGGGAATATTCGTACCTAAATTCACATGATTTAGTTTATCCACGGTAGTGAATTGTTAACATGAAAACCTAGAGGGCAAAACAACAATTAACAAATAGTTAATTTTCTCTATACTAACAGAAATTAAAGTTTAAATTTTTACTCATTAATGTATACACTGTTAGTCTGTTAGTGTATACAAAAATTAATAATCTAAATGTGTTAATAAAGTTATTTTTTTTTTCTAATAGGGGCGGAGTGAAATTTAAGCAATGGGGAGGGAATAGGAGGATTAGAACATAGAATCTAAAGGTAATTCTAATTTTAACTACTAGATCAATGATAATACTTGTTTTTTTTCTTTTTACCTTCCCACCTCTTCCCTTGACCTTCTCACTCCTAGGATGCGAAGGATTTTTTGCGATTCCTATGCCGTAGAAATATGCATATCATATGCGAAGGATTTTTTGCGATTCCTAAGAGACTAAATCGGTTTCTACTTTTCTTTGATTAATTTTCTGGACGCAGAACATAAGAATAAGGTTAAAATAGATCTAGTTAACCTTACCTGGGTTCTTTGAGGAGAGTACCTACTGCCATTGACATATGATCTACGAAAACGGTATTGGTAATGTTCCTGATTGTACTAACCTTGGTAAGATCTCGATGTTCTTAACTTGGTTCAAGAATTAAGATAATTTCCTAGATGAACTAATTAAGTTTATTTACCTCGCTTGCTCCAAATGTAATTGGGTTTACTTTCATTGTGTTAGTCTTTAGAGAGAGATAGCATATATATTGGCCACGAGGCCACTGATCATCAGAAGTCAGAACAAACAATTTGAATAAAGTAGAGGTGTCAAAATGGGTGACTTGGGCGGGTTTGGGTTGGGTAAAATGGGTAATGGGTTTAAGTGAGTCAACTCATTTATACCCATTTAATTAGATGGGTATAAATGGGTAAGTCAAAAAATGAATTGGGTAACCCAATTACCCATTTATAACTCATTTATTTTAACTTTTTGCAAACTCATTTAAATTCATTTTTGCAAACTAAGTTATCAATTTATACCACTCTTTGTACCCATCATTACTTTTAAATATTTACTTATAATGTTCAATAAACTTAATTACCAATTTTTTTCATTTATACTCTATGTCACAAAATTACCTATTATTTAATAATTGAATAATACGAATATAAAAATTTGAATTAAGTACTATAAAAATTAATATAAAAACTTAATCCAAAAATTTTGAACCCCTAACATTTTTTTCATATATAAATTTAAAATTTCATTTTATAAAGATAAGAAAATAGGCTAAAATTTATCATAAATTGTAATGCTAAAATATGAGCAAGTAAACAAACTAAGAAAAAATAAAATAATAAGATAAAACCAACAAGTAATAATAATAATAATAATAATAATAATAATAATAATGTTAACATCATGACAAAATGAAAAATTTGAAAAAAAAAAGGTAGGGGAAAAGAAGAGACTTAGGGGGAAGAGAATTTTAAATGGGTTAATTGGATTTGATGGGTTACCCAATAATACCCATTTATTAAATGGGTATTATTGGGTAACCCATTTATACCCATATACAAAAATTTAAGATACCCATACCCATCTATTCATGGGCGGATATGGGTAAATCTAGTTAAATGGGTTGATTTGCCACCTCTAGAATAAAGGATAATAAGTACATTGGAAATTGTGATCAATAACTATTTTTCACCTAACACCAACTCAGTAGGCGGCTCACCCCAGCAGAAGCTTCACGGGCAGCCGGCCCATCACAACCATCTCCAAAAAAAAAAAAAAAAAAAAAAAAACCTTCAACGGATCTGTGGTGGTGGCGGATCTATGTTTTGACTCCAGCTCCAGCTTGGTGGTGGCGGATCTGATCCAGCAACGGATAACGCCAACGTCATCTAAGACTCCACCACCACTACCACCTCTAAGACTACCTCCTGCTCTACCTCTAAAGTCAACGATAGCTTCACCGCCATCACCACCATCACCTCTACTAAATCTTTCACCCCTACCATCTTCTCCCCCGACACCTCTACATCCAGCTACAGCTCATCTCCAGCTCCACATTTAAACATTAAAAGACCTGACCTCCACTACCACTGACACCTCTAGCTTCAGATCCACCTCACATCCTGCTCCACTTCTCTCCCATGAAGCCGATCTGACCTCCAAGTGCAGCGACCTGACTTCTAGTTGGACAAGTGCAGAGATCCTCATTTTCTCTGCAACTTCTTCATCTAAATCTGAATTATTTTGTATTAGTGAAGTAGGAATTCATGGATGCCCTTCAGCAGTCGGCTGAGGGGCAAGGGATATCTCCTACAAGAAAAAAATCTTTTTCTCAACTCTTTACACAACCGGCGGTATCTACAATCCAGATCACGCAGGCATCAGTTTACAAGGGAGAAGCTGCTGTTGTTTTTTCAAAAGCAGACGCGGACAGACTTGCAGCACCATTTCGATGGGCTTTGGTTGGAAAATTCTCTCACGGGCGTCCTTCATTGGAAACTATTCGAAAGTTTTTTGCTTCATTAAACCTGAAAGACCAAGTTTCCATTGGACTGATGGATTACAGGCATGTTCTTATTAAATGCACGGCTGAAGCAGACTTTAATAGAATTTGGATGAGAGGAGTTTGGCAATTGAGCAAATATCCAATGCGTGTATTCAGATGGACCAGGGATTTCCATGTGCATAGGGAGTCTTCTTTGGTACCGGTTTGGGTAACTCTTCCGGCTCTCCCTATTCATTATTTTGATAAACATTCTTTGTTCTCCATTTTGTCACCAGTAGGAAGACCCATGTTCTTGGATTCGGCAACGGCTGCTGGAACACGTCCTAGTGTGGCCAGAGTGTGTGTTGAGATCGATATAGCTAAAATCATCGTGTCTAGGGTCTGGGTTGCTGTAGAAGGGGAATTTGGTTTTTGGCAACGAATTGTTCCAGAGAACATGCCAACTTATTGTTCATCTTGCTTACGATTGGGTCATTCTCAAGTGAAGTGCACAAAAAATTCGATTGAGGATGGAATGCGGCAACATCATCAGCAGCAAGGATTAAAACAAGGGAATAACATTCAGATGTCCCACCTTGAAAATGTCCATAAAAAAACTGTTGTTAATGAATCTCAGGCAGATTTGATTCATGAAGGAAGAACACAACATATTGCAGTAGAGGAAGTTGCTGGTTCTGATATTATGGCTGAGGAAGGAGATAAAATAGTTCAAAATGATGACCAGCTCGATCCACTGTTGGCTGAAGGAGCTGAAGGAAGGAAGGGAAAAAATCCAATGAAGGAGGACTCTGATCCTATTATGATTGAAGAGGAAGATGACGCATCAATTCCTAAACATCCATTCATAAGCAAACCAAGTTCAATTTTTGCTGAAGGACAAGTTGAAGTTATCGGAGATGAAACCGACAACATTGCTATCCAAGCACTTTCGCATATGGAGGGTTCATCGCATGCACATCATGGGGAACAAACAATAATGAGTGACCAGCTGGATAAGCAACAACCAAATGAGAAACAAGGGACCCATATTCCAGCAGACAACTCTTGCATATTTGAACATCATCACATGGCCGAGAGTAATACATTGGACAATATCTATGTTGACTTACGTGGGCCTGCGGATGAATTTGTTTCCACAAATAATGCAGTTGCGGGCAATTTGTCTCCAAGATTGGTTGTACCACATCAGCAGCGGCTGGAATCATCAATCGACGCTTTAAATATTGATCAATCACAAAGGGATGACCGTGAGTTCCGACAAATGCGAGGAAAGGGTGTTCGTGCTCGATTCACATCCGACAGACAATTAAGGTCAGAGACATCATCCAAAAACTCATTCCATGCTCTTTCTCATGATTAATGGAATATTTTGGAATATTAGAGGGATTGCAAAGGTTCCTAATCTAAGAAGATTAATTAAAATGGTACGGCTTCATCAAGTCCATTTTGTTGTGATATGTGAACCAAAAGTAGATGTGTCAAAAATCGAGTCCATTCGCCTTCGATTATCATTTGATTATGTCTTTGTTAATTGCTCGAGTGATATTTGGGTTTTCTATAGTAGTCCTTTTGTTTGTTCCATTGTTGGTAGTTCAAACCAGCATATATCTCTACATGTTCAAAACCCGTTGCTTCCTAGTCCAATCATCATGTCCTTTGTTCATGCAAAGTGTTCGGTGGAGGAGCGTCGAGATTTATGGTGTTCATTGTTAAATGATAAACCTACATTACATCCTTGGTGTATTGGAGGGGACTTTAACGTCATTTTGGCACCCCACGAAAAACGTGGAGGACGTCCATTTGCTATAGCGGAAGGAGCTGATTTCATCTCTTTCATGGAGGAGGCTGGGGTCTTTGATGTAGGGTTTTCAGGTTCTAGTTTCACGTGGTCTAATAATCGAAGGAGTAGAGCTCGGATTTCAAAAAGGTTGGACAGATTTTTAGTCAACGGGGCTTGTTTGGATCTCTCCGACGCCATTTCTGTGCTCCATTTGCCAAGACACCCTTCGGATCATGCTCCGTTGAAGATTTCATTTGCAACTAGGTTGGATAATAAGCCACGTCCTTTCCGTTTTTTGAATGTTTGGACATCCAAACCTGATTTCTTAGAGGTGATTCGCCAAGCTTGGAATCAAAATGTTGATGGATCTCCATTGCGAATCTTATGCTCTAAATTATTGACAACAAGAAGGGCTATTCAATCATGGAACAAGCAATACTTTGGTAACATCATGGACAAGGTACATTTTGCGGAAATTGCGGTGCAACGAGCAGAGGAGATGGTAGATCAAGATGACTCAGACGACTGCCAAATTGAGTTAAATAAGGCTCAAGCGGAGCTCCGTCATGCATTGTCAATTGAAGAGCAGTTTTGGAGGCAAAAGGCTAGAGTCAAATGGCTTAAAGAGGGAGATAGAAATTCACGGTATTTTCATGCGGTGGTCAAGCAAAGACGTGTTCAAGGAATGATACATTGCATCAAAAATTCTAATGGAGTTTGGATGGACAAGGATGACGAAATCACAAGCGAAGCAATATCATATTTTAATGATCTTTTCACGGGTCCTTTGGATTCATTTTCCGATATGTTGCATCTAATTCCGCGTATGATTTCTCCTGAGGACAATGGAAAGCTGGAGTCACTGCCTACGATCGAGGAGGTATATCAAGTAGTCAAATCAATGGATGAGGAAAGTGCTGCTGGCCCGGATGGTTTCACAGGAAAATTTTTTATATTTGCGTGGGAAGTGATCAAACAAGATATTTATAATGCAATACTCAGTTTTTTCTGTGGGGCGGAGTTACCTCGGTTTATCACTTCTACCTCGATCGTACTAATTCCAAAGATGACAAATCCTCAGGAATTTTCTCATTTCAGACCAATCAGTCTATGTAACTTTTTTAATAAGTTGATTTCCCGGATCTTGGCGGATAGACTGGCTGGTATTTTGCCAAAAATAATTTCTCCCCAGCAAACAGGCTTTGTGAAGGGTCGTAATATAACAGAAAATTTTCTACTGGCTCAGGAAGTGGTTTCTGGTATTGGTAAAAGAAATAGAGGTGGTAATGTGGCTATGAAGCTAGATATGTCTAAGGCATATGACCGGGTCGCTTGGGGTCATATCATCAATGTCCTGAGAAGTTTTGGTTTTGGGGAAATTTTTATTGATATGGTATGGCGCTTGATTTCTAATGTCTGGTTTTCAATTATTATTAATGGTTCTTCACATGGTTTCTTTAAGTCCTTGAGAGGGCTTCGTCAGGGTGACCCATTATCACCTGCGCTATTCATTATCGGAACTGAAGTATTGTCTAGAGGATTGAACAACCTTGCACTGCAATCGGGCTTTCTGGGTTTCAAAGTTCCATACGGGTGTCCAGATATAACTCACTTGGCGTTTGCGGATGATATTCTCATATTTGCAAACGGATCCGCCTTATCTCTAAGGGCTATCATGCAGGTGTTAGAGGCGTATCAAAGATGTTCGGGACAACTTATTAATGTGCAAAAAAGTTGTTACTTGGTCCACCCAATGATGTCAATGGCGAGACGAAGGGTGATTCATCGTATCACAAAATTTGCCTGCAAGCCTTTTCCGATATGTTATTTAGGGTTTTCGCTCTATTTTGGAAGATGTAAATCATCATATTTTGGAGCAGTGTGCCAGTCTATTATAGGAAGGATTCAGTCATGGAAATCAAGGTTACTTTCCTTCGGAGGCAAAATTGTTCTAATCAAGCATGTCTTGGAATCAATGCCAGTGCATCTAATGTCAGCATCTGTGATCCCGGGTAAGGTTTTTAAAATTATTGAAAAAACCTGCGCATCCTTCCTGTGGGGATCATCACCCAACGAATCAAAGTTTCACTGGATAAAATGGTCTCAACTATGTTATCCGATTGATGAGGGAGGCGTTGGTTTCCGGAGACTACAGGATGTATACACAGCATTCTCTTCCAAACTATGGTGGAATTTTCGAACAAGATTGTCGCTGTGGGAGACATTCATGAAAGCAAAGTACTGCAGAGGTCTTCATCCTTGTCAGGTAGAACTCAAAAATAAGGATTCCTCAACATGGCGGAGGATGGTAAATGTGAGCCGACAAGTGGAGCTTTCTATGTTATGGGTTGCAAAAAAGGGGGCATGTCATTTTTGGTATGATAACTGGCTTGGATGTGGTGCTTTGTTCTTACAAGTACCGGTTAACCTCCAGATGTCATTCCATAATTTCATAAACAATGGTCACTGGGATGTGAACCTCTTATGTCGCACAATACCAAAGGAGTATGTGTCCTACATTTTACAACAACCCATTCCGGAAGATGGGAGTGAAGTCGAAGTTTTTTGGATGCCTACAACATCTGGAAAATTTTCCATACATTCAGCTTTTCAAGATATTAGGCAGACCCGAAATAAGTTGATGGTTTTTGCATCGATTTGGCATCCTCGTATCCCTTTCAAAGTTTCATTTTTCATGTTCAGATTGTTGCGAAGGAGGATACCGATACCAGATAGGTTATGTGAACTAGGCTTTCATTTACCGTCCAAGTGTTTCTGTTGTCCTTCGGCATCCGAGGAGTCTATTGAGCATTTATTCTCCAACGGCCACACGGCGTCGATAGTTTGGAGTTATTTTGGAGGTTTATGTGGATTATGCCCAGAAATTTCTTTGCGGTCTCGAATAGTAGGGTGGTGGTTGAGGTCGTATGATTCTGAGTTACGGCGGATTATGGGCCGAATTATTCCTACTATTATTTGTTGGGAAATTTGGAAGGCAAGAAACAAAGCAATGTTTGAAGGTGCTCAAATGCGACCATTTGCAATCTGCCAAGCAATTTTCTTGGAAATTCAGACCATGGTAGGGATTCATTTCAAACAAGTATTCCGATCACAATCCTTCCGACAATTGTATGATTCGCCAAATTTTAATGTTGGAAGAATTGCCTTCAAACCTATTCGGTGGGAGTCAAAGGAGCCAGGGCGGTTCATACTAAATACAGATGGTTGTTCTAAGGGTAATCCAGGTCTGGGTGGAGGGGGTGGAGTTCTAAGGGATTCAACGGGATTACCACTTTTTGGTTTTTCGGCCTATTTTGGACAAACTACAAGTCTCCATGCAGAGGTTCGGGCACTTCTCATTGGTCTTCAAACGTGTATACAAAGGGGGTTTGGAAATATATGTATACAATCGGACTCATTGCCCTTAGTTCGAATTATTCATCGTCAAATTCAATGTCCATGGCAGATTACAAGGGAGGTCAGGCAGATTCGGTATTTTTTGAAGTACCCGACTTGTTTATCACATTGTTATCGGGAGGCTAACACAGTTGCTGATTCGTTGTCCAATGAGGGGGTATCTCATCCACAGCAACAAGTCAGGTTGTATGACAACTTTTCTACATTCCCAAGATTGGCCCGTGGGGCAATACGTCTAGACAGAATAGGAATGCCTTCAATTCGGAAAATTAAACATATGTAGATGGAAATTTCTGTATGTTGTTTATCATTATATGAATAATTGATCCAAAAAAAAAAAAAGCAAAAAAAAAAGTACATTGGAAATTGTGCCTTCAACCGGCACCACCACCTCCCACCCCACCGTCCCCTCTTCCAACCACCCCCTCCCCTTTTTTCCTCTTCTCATTCTTCCACCTCGCCACCACTGTCACTCCTCTGTCTACCCTTCTCCTTCCTCCCTCTCCTTCGTCCGCACTACCCCTCACACCGTGCACCACTGATCTCATGACTTTTGAGAAATTTCTAATTTTGTGATGAATTTAAAAAACATTCTACAAAAGGGGTGATTTTGGCATACCATTCCGTCCGGGGGTCTTTGCATTCGTGAAATGCGAGTTCAGTGAGCTCGCATTTCACGAATGCGAGGTTAGAGAATGCGAGCTCCTCTTTATTTTTTTTCTTTATTATTTTTATTATTTTTTGAGAGCTGGGGAATTATTTCCAGAAAGCTCGTAAATGTTTTTTTTTTAAAAATGTTGCAAATATTTAAAATTTTGCAAATAGCTCGCATTTGTTAAATGTGACCTCCAAAAATTGTATTTAACTTTTTTGTTAGATTTCGCATTTATAAGTATGACTTTCAGAAAATTAAATTCAAAAATGTTAGGAAAAAAATTTAAAATGATATTTACAAGCTCCATAAAAAATATAAAAGTAAATGTAAATATTGTTTGTTTTGTAGAATTTGCCTTTACTAAAATGGTGTCGGTAGTAAAATCTTATTTTAAAATCTCTACTAAAATCTTATTTTTCGGAGAAAGGTTAGAGAAATTTTGTTTAAAAATCTGTAATTAGCAGAGGAATAATGTTTTTTTTTTTATTTTAAAACTTGCACGTGGCTAAAGTCATCAAATATGTGCTAAAACAAAATCAGATTAACAATAATCTTTTAATATAATTTACTATACATGCATAATTCTTTTATAATAAAAAAAATTGGTAATTGTACGGTTGAAAATACGTTATTTTATTATAATACATTTAAATGGTGAAAAAAGTACACATGCATAGTTCTTTCTATTTCATATATCAATGTTCTTTCTATTTTATAGATCAATGTAAAAATAGAATGAAATTGTTAACATGTAAGGTGTTGACTATTTGTTGTGAATAAAATATTAAGTGTTTTTCCTTTTGTATCAAATAATTTTTTTTGATCAAATTCTAATTTTCCTTTGTTATTAATGAATCGTATTTATTTGTTGACACCGATGAATATTAGTTATAAGAATATAATAGTTAATAGTCATTAATATATGTTACAATTTCAACTGTAATTTTAGAAATTTCATAACGCAATGTTATTTAAAAAAACTTATATAAGTTATTTTTATGAAGTGCATGTTATTTGTTTGGTAGTTGAAAAGGAAAAGGAAAAAAATTAAAGCAAAGATCTAGCGATTAAATCTTGCGTGTTTTACCTAACTTACAATTATTTGGGCTGGATTACTATTTTGATTAAAAATATAAAGCGATAATGAAGACAAAGTTATACTGCAGCAAAAACCCTAAAACCCTAAGTGCTAAAGCCGTAAAACACTAAATCGTAAATCTTAGAAACCAAATCCTTGTAAACCCTAAAACATTAAATCAAGGTTGTTGGGTTTATTAATATCCATTAAAAAATATTTTTGCGGCACGATAGGATTACTATTTTCATTAAAAATCTAAAGTCCTAATCAAGGCACACTATTGTCAAACTAAAATCCTACGGCGGTCAAACCCGAAAGTACTATTCTCGTAAAACACTAATTCTTGATCTCTGAAACCGTAAAATCCTGAATTCTAAAAGCCTCAAACCCTGAGTGGTATCTCTAATGTAGTCAGTAGCAGAATCAAAGATATGATATTTTCTTTTGTCTACAACTCATTTGGTCTTCTGTTTTGTTGCAGAAGCATGTGCCACCGATTTCTGTCCCTCAAAATAGCTGGAAAAGTTGTGAGAAAGGTAAAGGAAAACAGGTGTGACACTTGCTGTAAAGAGAGACAGATCCGAGCCTCGGATCGGAAGGTTGAATATAAATCTGAGTTCGGATCATTAGGATCCGAGGACTTTCCATGATGGATCCGAGGTCGGATTTTCTGACCTCGGATATACTCCTACAGAAGTACAGACGAGGGATCGGATCTGTCCTAGCTCTCACGGATCCGGGCTCGGATCGGTTCCATTAAATTTCCAGTTTTTTCGCTTCTTTCGTTTTTCCTTCATTTTTGCTCCTAATTTCTTGTGCACTTTATCCTCTGGACTATCTTCACATTGATTTCAGCGCGTGCATGAACTTCATATGGAATGTCCCTCACAATCTCACAAAAATAATGCATTTATCCACTCATTTAAGCAATTCAAAAAAATGGGCAAAATTGAACATTTTGGCCATTAACTTGAAATTTTGGACAATATTTTATACAAATTTTGACAGAATTTCCCCTAAAAAATGGACAAAACTCCCTGTCAACAACCTCAAATTCAAGAAAATTAACCTTATGACAATATTTCCAAATACAAAACCAACATTTTCAAGTCATAGACAACTAAAATTATGCATTTAAAAATACAAACATCCATAAGATAAGGTAATCCCTCCCCACACTTAAAATTCACAATGTCCTCATTGTAGAGGAAAGTAAAAGAAACTGAAACTTCCCTCAAAATGAGTGGTGCTTCATTTAGAAGCCATAATTCCTCACGATCATCCAAATTGTTGCAACAATGAAACAAAAGGTACGAATGACGGGCTTTTTACATCAATGCAAGTTTAATTCCGATTTTACACCCGTTGGACTGCAAGTATACAGGTCGCAATTGTAGTACAAAATGTGTATCGGGTCGATCCTACGAGGAGCAATTAAATTGCTAAGCATACTCTTAATTCCAATACCTTTTTACGCGAATGTCGACATTTGTGAATGCCAACCCCCGGTTACTCAGTATGTGAATCATTGGAGTAGAAAAGTAATAATATTATTCTTTTCTCTTTTTTTTTTAAATTTTTTTTTTCAGATAATTTCTTTTTCCCTCTAAGTATAATTAAAGGAAGGATTTGGCCTTGTTTTTGACTATATCAGTCACTTACTTATAAATCTCATGTAAAATTGATAAATATCATTAATCTTGCAAAATTGTAAGCATAATTTTTCTTATTTAATCAAATATACTTTCTAAAATGTAAAAATCCTAATAGCATAATAATTCATTCCAAACCAAATAAGAATTAAACTTTTCTAAAATACACATAGCATTTTATCCAAAGGAAGAATTAGACACTTAAAATTTTAACATTTTGGCCATTTAATTGGAAGAATTGCAATGAAATATTGGAAAATGTTTTAGAAAAATTTTGACAGA
The DNA here is from genome assembly GCF_036785885.1 of Coffea arabica. Lineage (NCBI taxonomy): Eukaryota > Viridiplantae > Streptophyta > Magnoliopsida > Gentianales > Rubiaceae > Coffea > Coffea arabica. Next base: position 6,559,941 of record NC_092325.1, on the reverse strand, counting down.
GTTTCCCCATAAAAATGGATGAAACTCCCTGCCAACATCCTCAATTTCACAAAAATTATCCTCATGACAATATCTCCAAATATAATTCCAACATTTTGAAGCCATAAACAACTAAAATCATGCATTTCAAGACACAATCACCCATAAGATAAAGTAATCCCTCCCCCACACTTAAAATCTACAATGTCCTCATTGTAGAGGAAGGTAAAAGAAACTGAAACTTCCCTCAAATAGGTGGTGATGCAATTTGAAGCCCTTAATCATCACGATCATCCAATTTCTGTCCAAAATGAGACAACAAGGGTACCAAACACCATAGGTAGCACAAGATGATTCAACTAAAAGAAAAATAAAATTTACAAAGTTTGTCTTAATAAAAGAAAAGAAAAATAAAGAAATAAAAGATCCAATCCGCTAAAGAGCATCATGGCTGCTGGGAACGAGAGTCTACTGCCTCCTCGGCTCCATGAGGACCCTGTGAAGTACCAGCCCTCCTCCTGATGAGGTGTAGGAGTAGGGGACCGGCGGATATGGAAAAGATCCTCGATCGCACGAAAACGGCGATCATGTCGGTCGAGTCGTTCGGTCATCATCCGCTTCGTCTGGTCAATGCGCTCGACAACTCGCGTCTCCATACAACAAATGGCATTTAGGAGCTCTTGCCACTTGGAGCGCGGTTGAGGAGGTGGTCGCGGAATCGGAGGAGGAAGAGTCTGTTGTGCCTCCGTCCCTTGAGTTTCCGCTTGTGGTTCAGTGTGAGGCGGAGGCTGAGTGGAAGTCGATGCTTCTCCTGCGTCCCGGACCAAAGCAGCTCCAAAATCCGTAGAGATACCCAAGGATTTGAATATCGTAGCATTCACCTCCTCGGCCGACCTAGTTACCACCGCTCTCTCGGTTCCGAGAGGAACCTTGAGCTTCTCAAAAACAAGTGATAGCAGTCGAGGAAATCCGAAACAAGTGTCGCCGACCCTCATGCGAGTTGTGGTCCGCATATAACTGATGATAATGTTGGGTAGAGAAATTCCGGTCAACTGCCTACCCACTCCATGTATCATCTTATCCAGAAAATAGAGATCGTTATTTCGAATCTCCCGTTTGCCACTCTTTTTCGGCACCACATTAAAAGCAAAAAGATAGAAGATCAGGTGGTACCGATGATCGAAGGAGTCAGCATATACCGTGAGTTTTTTCGAACTTCCTCGCTCACGGTACTGCCCCTTTAGACATCCCACAGCCTCTCCCACTTGCCAAGGATCTCTAGCTTTGAACTCCTTGGTCAATTTGACGTCGTCGCCTTCGTCTTTGAGTTGGACGAAGCGTCTCAGTGCATCTCGATTGAGAGCCACTCTCCTGCCTCTAACTCATGAGACAATGAGGTTACCACTGTGGCTCTGCTTGTTTTCTACATTAGCATAGAACTCCCGGACCAGGTTGGGGTAGTAGTGCTTGGGCAACTGAAGGATGTTCTCCCATCCAAGTCTCTTGAATGCTGTAGAAATGTGATAGTGCGCGTCCACCTCCGGTGCCAAGTGTTTCTCAATGATGATCTCCTTGTCCAGTCCGGCTTCATACCACTCTTGGTTTTCGAGCGATGTGAATTGTGTGGTATCGTAGTCTGGCGGTGGCTCGTCACGGCTAGTAGATGTGGTCTTCCGGCGAGAACGCGGTGGCGGCTCAGGTGAGGAAGATTCTTCCTCAGGTGACTCCTCATGCAAAGAGGGTGTGTGCTCCTCACTTGAAGAAGAAGTAGGAGTACAAATGCGAGCCCTCCTTGTGCGAGCCATAATACCTATACTAAAACAAGATGAACGTTCATTAGAAAACATATAAACTTGCTCACACATGTTAAATAAGAATTTAAGAAAATTTCGGCAGAGTTTCCCCTTGTAAAAGGGCTAAACTCCCTGCCAACATGTACCAAAAAAAACACAACCAAAGATCCTATTTGACGCATTTCAATCTCAATTGCATATTTTCAAGTAAAATCGTCATCAAAGAAATCAATCATTTGAACCTTAACCATCATTTCAACAATGTATATGCCAATATAATCATAATTTTAACCAAGAATCACACAACAATTGGCTATAGCATTCTTAATAAAGTGCATACAAATAAGCCATAAGTTTGCCAAAAGGTTTGAACGTACTTAACTAAATTATAAACACGCTCTTTTACCCAATGGAATGTGATCTAGTTGGCATATCATTTTCACTTGGTACAACAATAACTTATACTCCTAAGAACAAATTCATTCATTCAATGAAAACGAACATTCACAAATCTAAATCACTAAAATGCTCATGCCCAAAAATTGAGAAAAAATCTTTAAAATATTACCAAATCCACAGTTTTCTCAAAAATAAGCATGAAAATAGCTGTAACAATCTCTTTAAGCACAATGTGGCACAATTATATCAAGAAATCCCAACAAATATGCATTTATCATAATATTCCCAAAAACTAGAAAAACCCGAATAAGAAATTATAAAATGTCAAAGAAATTCGCAAATTGTTACCTCAAATGTGTAGATTGATAATGGAGGATGAAAATGATGTAAAATTTTACACACAAACACGTCAAAATACCCCCCAAGTTGAGGAAATCAGGTGCGGCCCGAATTGAGGTTTTAAAGATCAAAACCCTTGTTTGATGTTGTTTCTTGGTAAAATAGATTGGGGTTACTGATCAAAAGAGGTTTGGGGAGGTTTTTATGATGAAAGATTGGAGATTTGATGGTTAAAATGAAAGATTGGAAGAAAGGGGTAGGGTTTCGGTGAGAAGAGGGAAGAAGATTTTTGAAAAGTGCAGAAACGAGACTGATACAAGCTCGGATCGATACAAGCTCGGATCTGTTCAGGAAGGCTTCGGGTCCGACAAGGCTCAGTTCAGTCTCAACAGAAACACAGGCGAGCCCTCGGATCTATCTGGGTTGAAATGGATCCGGGCTCGGATCTATGGATCCGCGGTCGGATCTTTCTGGGCTTCTTAGGATCCGAGCTCGGATCCGTGTTTCTCTGCAATAATTGCAAAAACTGCAATTTTGCAAACTTTTTTTTCCTTTTTCGGCCAATTCCAATTCACACATTGGACAAACATTTTATCAATTCTAACCTCCTACGCACATGTAATATACCATAAACACAATATCCAACCTCTCAAAACACAACAAACACATTTACATTGAAAATCGAGGGGTGAAGTTCTTTGGTCATTTTTGCACTTTTACACTAAAATAGCATTTTTGGCCATTAAATACATATGAAATGAGTCCATGAGCTTTTATAACCATGATATTACCAAAACTCACTTGAAATGCACAATGCATGTATATGCATGGGAATTTCTAGGACCACTTAAAACACAATTTGGTAAGAAAAACTCCCTTTTTACACGTGTTCTTGAATTGCACCTTCAAGATGGAAGTTTCGACATGTAACTAATTTACCGTGTATAAAATAGAGGTGTAGAGCTGTATAATGCATAAGAATACTCATATAACTGTAATTTTTTTGTAGTGTTTAAAAGAGTACTCATATAAAGTGAGAACTAAGATACGCGCGATCGCATTGTTCCACTCATATTCCTGAAATTTTAGAATATATACAAAATGTCACAAACAAAAGTATGTAATCCATAAGTTAGGTTATTTATACAATAACAATACAAGTAGCGTGCAATCAATGCTGCCCAAGTTTCCCATGAGTACCACATGTTGTTGGTTTGGGTATTCTTTGGCTTCGACGTGGTTGGTTTGGCACTACTGTACGGACCTGAGTAATATGTGTCAATAGTGTAACATCTTGAATTTCAGTGCTTGTTCCTTCACCTCCTTCACATTGCTCAGAAGCATCACGATGTGAGTCCCTATCGGGCGTAAACTCTATGTACGTCACAGGGGACCTGTGATAATGGCCAATCGATACACCTCTCTCATGCATGACTTCGGTCTGAGGTGTGACAAAAGTAGATGCGCTAGCTTGGTCTTCAGTTGCCATCGAACCTCCATGGAATCCAGTTTGTATGGCAGGTTCTGGTGATCGGAGTCTACGACGTCGCCCACCGCCATGCTGACTTCCGTGGGTATTTCTAGGAACTCGCTGAACACGACATGGATCAGGGTATAGTGGAATCTCATGTGGTACGTGTGGAAGGCGAAATGCAAGTCGGCGGGACTCTCCTACATGATGCAAAGATGTGGATGCAAAGTCCCTCAACTCTTGAAAATATCCGCTGTGTTGTTCATCACTAACTACAAGAGAGTCCTGTGCCATGAAATACATGCGAGACATGGCATCGTTCTGAAAAAATAAATATAAGAATTAGAAGGACATACAGTGGTAAAAAATAGTTTAAAAAGTGAGCAAACTATTTGTGATTATTAAAAGTGGGTTGGAAATAAACTATACAAGATATTGTGCCCTAGCACTATCACCCTGAAAGCCCTCAGGGAAAGTGGGAAATCGACTCGGATTTGAAATGTAAATCACCGTCCGCTCTCGATACCACTGAACATACTCATCCGATGGATATGTAGTATCTTCAATTACTGTGCCATCTTGTACATGCACACGTCGATCAGTCTAAATATCAATATATTGTCTATGCGTGATGCTCCAGTCTTGATTCGCCCTACCACGACGATCTAGAGAATGTAGAACTGCCTGATTATCCGTCAACCTCATATCAGGCACGGACTGATGAAATCCAAACTACCGCATAACCCGATGAGGGAGGTGCGGCTCAACTACATCCCAGCAAATAAGATACGTTACGGGCCTCTAAATATCCTGACCTGCAGTACAATACGCAGGAAGAGAAGCGAGAACGTCCACCGAATATGGCTGCCATATGAACTGAAAAAAATATAAAATATAAGTTGTTTCATTTTTTCTATTAAGAAATAACAAAACTTCCGAATGTTCAATTCTAACAAAGGGAACCGATCCGAGCCCGGATCGAAACTGAATGAGTGCGGATCCGGCAGGGTTCGGATGTAGGCCTGCGGAAGCACAGACGATCCCTCGGATATCTTAGAAGAATTTTTGGATCCGAGTTCGGATCAATGGATCCACGGTCGGATCCGTCTGGGCACTTAGTTCTTTCATAACTCGGATCTGTAGTTATCTGCACTAATTGCAGAAACTGCAATTTACCAAACTTTTTCGGATATTTTCCAAAAAAATTCCAAAAAATGTGGGTGAAAACCGATTTATGAAATCTAACCTCCCACGCACATGTAATATACCAAAAGTACAATACCCAATCTCTTAAAACACATCAAACACATCTACATTGCAAATCGAAGGGTGAGGTTCTTTGCTCATTTTTTCATTTTTACGCAAAAAATGGCACTTTTGTTCATTACATGCACATCATATGCTAGTCAATACCTCTTCAGGCCGCAGGCCTGTCAACTGATCTCGGAATGCGGGCACAACATGCCTAACAACTCGGTGTACGTCTAAGTCATTATTCCACCTAAAAATGTAAAAAATATGAACCTGTTTAAAACAAATTAAAGTTGGTTCGATATCAAATGTCACGGAAACACCCGAAATAAGGGCGAAACGACGCACCTAGCTCCATATGGACCAGGGTAATGCTCCAACGGCGCGATTCGGTCCGGACGCATGGTTGGTATATGTTTCCAAATCCAAAGCTGTTAGAAAATTAGAATCAATGTTAAAATTGCAAAATGATAAAATGCAAAAAATCGAAGATAAATGTACCTATTGAGTGCAATGTACCTGTAGCAAAACTAATGGACCGGCAATAGCCGATTTGGCAGGAAGCATGGCATCACAAAGTGACCGATAGAGAGTCGCCAAACACGCACTACCCCAACTATATTGGCCAACAGTTTCCAAGTCCCGCAGTAATGGAAGATACAACAAAGGGACTTTGTTGCCGGACTTATCGGACAATAAATGTCCACCTAATATCAGTAAGAGGTAGATGCGCGCACGCTGCCTAAATTCGGTATCTGAAGCATCAGGTGGCAACTCTGTATCCAAGGCTCTTGCTAAATATCCCAATTTTAGTCTCTGTCCATCAAAGTATCCAACTGGAGGAGAAAATCCAAGGAACTCCTCACAAATGGCTCCCCACTCCTGAATGCTGCGGTATGTGTCTCCCCTATAACCAGTGGACCATCGACGTGCAACCCCCACAACACCTCTACATCCTATAATGTCACGGTAGCCTCTCCAACCGGTAAATGGAATGTATGCGTCTCGGGCCGCCATCTCTCCACTAAACTTATGATCAAAGAATGATCAACCATCTGATATCCACTTTCAAGCACCCCCTCAAATCCAACCATGGCAATATAACGACAAACCCGATCAGAAATAGGCGTATGCTCCCAAAATCCTCTATCACACCGTCTGACATCTAACTGATTGCCCTCAATATATCCGTGAAAAATTGAATGTGCCCGGTGTGCAGTTCCGGCTGATATAATGTCGTGCACGTATGGTCCTCGATATAGACCTGCAGGGATAGGAGTGTTGGCCATAATCTCAAGCAAATATCTGCATCAATTAAATTCCATGAGTTATGCATAAGTAAAATCCAAAAAGTGGCCAGTATCCAATTTTGACCTATAAATCGCGGTCACGGGTTTTTTTTAGCAAATTTTGACCGTATATCCGTTATACATCGACTAAAACTCCATGCCTATCAGTTATTTTTTTTTTTAGAAACATTCCCAAATCCCTCTATGTATTCATATATTGCAGCAATGTATTTGTAGTCATATTGAAAAAATTGTTGCAAAAAATTTGACAGAATCTCCCCTATAAAGCGGCCATAACTCCCTGCTAAATGCCAATAGCTCCTCAAAAATACCATATCATGTATATGCAAGAGCATTAACACATATGGAATGTCATCCGAGCATTCTTTTAACAGATATATCAACAAATCAATAGAAAGGGGATTTAGCGATAAAAAAATAAAACTGTTGGGCTGCACGTGTAAACTGGGAATTTCAATACTTATCAAAGTACATAACGAAGCATGCATTTGACAAATGAATAATGAAAGCCACCAATTTAATTATTTAAAATAAATCCAGAATCGAACACAAATGAACTAGCTCGAAGCCCACGACAAAAAAAATTGAACTGACATGAAACTCAAATTTCTAGGGAGGCTATCAAATCAAGGCCTATAATTCGGACAATTTCTCCTATTGTGACCCGTCTGATGACAATTTCGACATCTTCTTGGTTCGTCTGGATCCCTTTCATCCATCTCATTTCGAATTCTGCTAGCTTAAACCCGCCCTGCCCGACGTGTAACAAATTTGCTCCTGTCTGCCTGCAGCTCCCACCCAAGATGGTGCCAAGTATTTTGATACGGCAATGGGTTAAACATGCCTGAATACTGGACGACCCACCTTGTTTTGGTAAACTGCTGGTCCACAAGCAATCCCGAATTGTCACCTCTATTCCTGCACACCGCCAAAACGTGTGAACAAGGAAGCCTGTATATCTGCCACTTTTCACAAGAGCATGTCTTATCAAAAAACCTGATAGTTTGCGTATTGCCTCATTTACCATCGACACGTCGCCCTGTGATAACCTTATATACGTTCGATGGGCCATCGAACTCAATGACTCTGTGGGCGCCTGCCTTCCGCTCAGCACTCTTAAAACGCCGCGCATATCTTTGGGGGAAAAGGATTGCTACAATGTGAAGTATCTTCCCTTCTCGTCTTAAATAACGCAACTGTCCGATGAAATGTCATGTCAATGCATCCACGAATTGACAAATGCCGTGCCCCGCGCAAGACATTATTATAGCTTTCGGATATGTTGGTAGTTAGAATACCCCAACGACGGCCATCGTCATGTGTTAGGCACCACTTTCTGGACTAATGGCTGACAGATAATTCCAAACATCTGGGAACATGCTCCGTAGTTCTCTTCTGAACATCCGCCACTTGCGTAATTGTCTTGTCCTTCCCATTGCCCAACACAACTTACGAATGTGTAAACCTTTGAAGTGTGTCATCAAATTGCTCCTAACATGTCGCAGGCAAAATCTATGGTAGGCTAAAGATTCCTCCCAATAGTCAAAGTGTGTCATGATATAGATGATACCATTGTGACGATCAGAAATGACACAGATAGGATGTCGGTCAAGTGCCACATTATATCTTAATTGTTCCATGAACCACGACCAACTGGAAATCGTCTCCTCATCAACTATGGCATAAGCAATTGGCAGAATTTGGTTGTTCGCATCTTGCGTGACTGCAACAAGGAGTTTGCCCTTGTATTCGCCACGCAAATGAGTGCCATCAACGCATATAACCGGTCTGCACATGTGGAATGCTTCAATAGCCGGTCCAAATGCCTAGAATACATACTTAAAGGTCTTAACTCGATCCGAATTATCCGAATGATGCGAACACTCCACCACGGTGCCTGGATTGGATTGCACCAGGGCATCGAGATACTGCGGTAGTTCGGCAAAATTCGCCTTCCAACATCCAAACACAAGCTCAATTGCTTTACGTCTGGCATATCAGGTTTTTTTGTAAGACACATCAACCTTCAAGTTTTCTTTAACGGAACTTAGTATGTTCTTGACCTTTAATCCAAGGTCATCTTCAATGCTACGGAGAATGTGCCTTGAAATAACGGAAGCCGTCAGGCTTGTATTGTTATTTCTAATCATGTCACCCAAGCAGTTATGGTCATTGACCCACTTTGTAATTTGCCACATCTCATGAGTCTTTTTCTTTACGGCTCTAACACACCAGTCACATGGTGGATACGATGGCGCGGTTGAACTGGAAGGAGTTCTTTCAATCGATGACTTGCATTTAGCAAATCACGTGTTACTCTTACTCTTAATAACTCTGAACTCTCTATTGTGATTGATGGACCACATCCTAACTGCTCGGCTGAGTTGCTGCTTACTCTCAAATCTCATATGGAGACGTATATTATTATTCTCCTCACTGAATGTTACAATACGCTCCAATCCATCCTCCTCTTCTATATCATCATCATCTATGTTCCCAAGATCGGAGAAAAATGACATTCCTCTTGGCACATATGCAGAGCTGTCAGCTGTGCTATTGCATCTGTCCGAGTGGAACATATCGAGGTTTACTCTTAAACCCCCACCTTCATGCTCATCATTCGAGTCACTACCAGACACATCTTGCGACTCCGACTTTTCAACCTCTTCCGCATCAACTTCCGGGTCATCTTCTTCCAGATCATCTTCAAGAGAGCCAAGAAGCCTATCATGTATACTAGCATATACATCATCTTCAGCTGAACTGCGACAACCTTGCCCAGGGTTAGACTCGATCCCATGTGAACAAATATGGCATGATGGACCTGGATCTCTAAAATTTGGAATCGAATCCAGGCCATGAAAATATTCCTGGGCACCCATGGACCCTGATGTGAGCCTTGGTTCTAATGAATCTATAGATCGATCATCATGCATATAGTGACATGCCGAAGAATCTAGAACGACTGAACTAGAATCGAAATTAAACTTTGTTAGATCCATGAATGCATGTACAAGCGACATCATTGGACCAACATTACCTATTGGTCAAGTGAATACGCTATTAACTACAGGCATTTGGACAATTTCTTCCTTCTCGATATAAATTTCTGCCATGTATGAAACTCTTTCGATCCAAAGATCGTACATTACATCAAGAGTTTCATCATCCACCACTGCGGAAACAGTATATTTGGAACTCTCCAACGGTTGACGAAGAAACAATTTCAGCTTGAACATCCCTTTATCGACCCCAATATAGTGGTAAATCCTGTCAACCAACTCTCCGTATCCAATTCTATGCCTCAAAGTGAATGTCCGGTTGGAAGTACGAGGCAAATAACAAACAAAGTCACCCTCGTAATGTATTTGTCCTCCCCAGTATAGGTTTACCCGCAGAAGTCTTTCTACAGACATGTCTGTGAAATGAATCCCTATTTTGGGGACAATATATTAGAATTAGTAGTCCAAGGGTCCAAACAAATGAAAGAGGATGGACTCTAGGTCGAAATTGAAACTATTAAATAGACAAATATAGATCGAGATATTTATGAAAAAATTGAAAACATGTATGAAATATGCTATAAATAACGATAGGAATAGCCTAAAACTCTGAACGAAATTTTTAGAAAATTTGGACAGAGTCTCCCCTAAAAATTGACTAAAACTCCCTGCCAACCAATCCGAACAGGGTTTATATGAAGTAGTAATCACATTTGCCACACTACATATTGTCAAGAGACCCTATAATTTTCAAAGTACAAGCGTAAGAAATGTATGGGAAGTTATATATATTTGGGCTCCACATTCACACCGCATAACAAGATCCACATTCACAATGATGTGATATTCTAGCAATGAATCTTACAAAATTAATGTTTTTCCCTGTAACAGATTTTGCCACTTTTGTACCATTATAGATTCTGCCAATTACAAAAAACATTACAAGGTTGGTCATTGACTTTCAATCCATCAATTAGTCTTAAAATAAATCCGTATTTCATATTCTAACGCCATTTTCTACTAAAACAAAATTTAACAAATTATACTATTTCAACTTGTCGGCAAACATCCAATAGTTGTAATATAACATAAATTAGCTAATGGCTTGTATCAAATCCGAATTAAGCCTTATGCATAAGAAACGGTAGTTGTAATATAAAATAAATTACCTAATAGTCAGTTGCCCTCACAAAGAAATATCTACAAAAATTTCGACATAGTCTCCCCTATAAATGGCCTAAAACTCCCTGTCAAAGAATCCAAATATCCATGATATTCAAAAGCTCCAATCTATAAAATCCGATAATGTTAATAAAATTTCTAAACTCCAATTGCAAAACTTACAATATCCAATGTACATAGTGTTTCGACCAAAAGTAATAGGATTCAAGTATTCAAGTATTATTTAAACTTAAAATGCTATAAGTGAGGCATTGCAAGTGGAAAAGCCTAACCTTTATGCTGTTTGAGAGTCGCAATGGGACGGCAATGCTGGTAAATTTTGAGAAGCGGCAAACGCGCAACCAGTCTTTGGATGCTCCGCTCTGCTCTGGTCTTTGGAAACCAGCTCTGTTTTCTTTGTTTTGCTATTCAAGAAACCCTCGTAATGTTTTGCTGTTCGACAGCTATTCAACCAGCTCTTTCTTTTGTCTTTTTTTTCGAAATGGGGTTTTGGCGCTGGGTAGTGCGAGCTCGCTGAGCTCGCATTCTGGAAATGCGAAGACCCCCCTTTGTAGAAACAACTCCAAAAACCGCCCTCGTTGTAGAATTCTTTTTTTTTCCATCACAAACTAAGAATTCACCCTACTGAGTATATGCCTAATAATTGTTCAATGACCATTATAAAACTTCTCCATAAGATGGCGAACAAGGCCAGGAAAGTATCAATTTGCTGTTTAATGTACATAATGCGACGTATCTTTAGCTGCAAAGAACTCGAAAAGAGATTTAAGTAACAAATAAACCCAACATACTTCATTAATCAGAGTAAAAAGCCCCAGCAGGAGCCTACATCAACTTGTGATTAAGCAATTGACTTCCACATTCACATAATCATGAGCAGATGCTATTAGCAAGTGAATAAACACTCTCTAGATTAAAGTTATTTTACCTTACTGTATCACAATTAAAGATGCAAACTGGATTTTTGGACACCAATTGAACCTCTACCAAATTCATGGCGCACTTGGTCCAACACTAATCAAACTTCTTAACATTTTGGCACTTTAATCCACCACTAAAAAGAGAATTTTTATTAGTCTAATTTTGAAAAGAATCCACTTTTCCATGAGTAGTTTGGTCCAATACTAACCAAACTCCTTAGCACTTTGGCACTTCAGTCCACCACTAAAAGATAATTTTTACCGATCCAACTCTAAGAAGAATCCATTTGTCCATAATTAGCCCAGTCTCACAATCTGAAACTCTGATACCAATTGTTAGGGAGAAAAATCTCGAGAGAACCCATCAAAGAGTCCAATATGTAAGTCAGGAACCCAACTCTAATCCAAAAATTTATATTATTAGGTTTCGAGCCTTTACTTATATACAAAGTTTTGAAAATTGATGTTAATTTTCATGTGGTTATCCAGTCAACGTTGAGATTCACTATTCAGTCTAAAAGTCTGAAGTATGAGAGCCTTCCTATAATCCTTGATTTGTTTTGTTGTGGGAGAGTTCCACTGATGACAAGATCAGCTTACTGGTAAATATAATTTGTCTAGTAAACCTTCATGCTAGAAATAAATGAATAAACTTTGTTGTTGTGATTGAAGATATGGGGAATAAAGCAAGGTCATGTGGTTAGAAATTTTTTCCTCCTCAAATCCTGCTCTCATTTCTCTTCTATATTGCAAGGAAAAGATTGAGATAGTAATTCTAGATTGAGTTTCAAATTAGATCATCTAGTTACCTAAGCAAAATGATTCTGAAAAATTGTCGGTCACTAAGTGAATAAAATATAGGAAAATTATGTTATTTTTTACTTGTTCAACCCAAAGCATTCAGGTTAATGTGCCTCTGGGTGCATATGTGAAAAGTTTTAATTCAACTAAACTTTCATCCTTGCAAGTTGCACCTTATTGTTGGGCTAAAACCAATTTCACTAGCCATGCTTTTCCACAGGCTCAGTAGCATAAATACAAATTCATACAATGGCATTTTTTTATAATAATAAATACAAGTCTTTTTAAGTTTGTATAGAACTTATTTTTTCCTCAACTAAAATTTGGCAACTTTGGAAATCAAATATTAAAAATATATACAAAGAAAATAAATAAATATAATTTGAGGCAAAAAGAATTCAAGAAAATATAATTTCACAATAAGACCAAAAGAAATTTAATAAATAAAAAACATTAAATTTATATAAAAAATAAAATGGAATTAAAGAAAATAGATTACAGGGAATAAACTTGGATATTGGACAGGATTAATCTAAACCCATCTCAAAGCAATCCCATCCAAATTAATCCCAAAACACGTATGGGTAAAATTGGGTCTAATCACATATTACTCAGTCCATCTCAAATTCGAACAAATCTTGCCCATCCTTCCCATTTTGCTACCTTTACTTTAACCCAATTTCCTAAGATAGAATTGGGTATTAGAGCACTATAACATGCTACAAATGAAATTGACATCAAGACAACCAACAAAAACTATCCTCATCACATGTATAGAGGTCCTTGAGTGGAAGCCTTGAAAAAAGAAAATCCTCCAATGCATACTGATCCATTATTCAAGGATATTCAAAAATATGGAAACATAAAAATAAATATTATACAAGATGAATTCAACCTAGAGGAAAAAACAAGAATATAAAAAATATAAGGAATAAAAAATGATAATCAAGCAGTTTAGAAACCCTAGAATTGATAGGAAGCTACTAATTGAAATTGGTGGACATAGAATAAAAATGTTGCTTGGAATTACGATGTAACATCGGGGAAATTCTGACGTAGCCGCTTGGGGGCCGGTCTATAAGCAGGAAACACTCAATTTTATAGGTCCAAAAAGCAGGGCTACATAGGTGGGCTTGATTTTCTTGAATAGATGGTAGAAGCCCGGCTAGGGAAACCAATATGGACTGCCCAGGCAAAAAATGAGCCCAAAATTCCACTGACTTGTCAACTTAAATAGCGAATAACGATTCAGCACAATTGTATCTTGTATGATTTTATCTAATCATTATACATGTTCAAAGTTTTGGGTATTCAAATATGTCATAATGTTTCTTTCAAAAAAAAAAATGTCATAATGTTATATTGAATATATATATTAAATATTTGATTTCTGTAGATCACTTTTACTTCGAATACAGTAATATAATGTAATTATATATCAAATAATACAAAAAATACAATAACCAGACCAAACCATGCCAAACTCCAATCACACTGGCCCCTCTCTAGATAAATAGCAAGTAGAAGAATTTTCATAGAAAATTTTGCTTCATATAATTACTCTTTTCTTTCAGTTTTTTGTTGCCACAAAATTATTGTATTATCTAAGGAAACAAAGAAGAATGATTTATTTTGCTAGGTACCACGACAATTTTCCTTTATGGTACATTTGGCTCTGATTAATTAAGGCTTGAACTCCAGACAAATATCTAAACTCCATCAATCACAAAGACAAAGATAAAGTGCACTAGTGCAAGTCATCTCTCATTGGATTATAAAGGAATATGTCAGCTTAAAATAGGTCAGTGGCCTAGTGAATCCTTGCCAAAATTCTTAAAGAGTTGTTCAAAAGAAGCAGCAATTAACTCGAGTGCAATACATGCTAGATGAGCATGTTTTGGATCCTGATCTCATTGCTCAAGAGAAGAAGTATTCACTTGCAAAATATGCTAAAAGCTTTTGCATGCTGAAGAAGAATTTTTCAAAGCAAAACTTAGGGTTAATTGGTTGAGGCCAGGAGACAGAAATTCTTCCTTTTTTCATAGGAAAGTGAAGTCACATGCTGCAAGGAACAAGATCTCTTCTTTGAAGGAAGATGAAGTGAAGGAGATTGCTGTGGACAACTAACTACCTGCAACTTTTTAATCAGGCTCCTAAAACTGAGAACCTCGTGCCTGGACTGCAGCAGATCAGTACAAAGACCATCTGTACTGATCATACGACTTTGCTTCAAGCAGATGAAACACCTGAAGAAATACAACAGGCTATGTTTGCAATGAAAGAAGGGAAGGCTCCTGGTCCTGACAGTTTCGCTGTTGAATTTTTCAAGAGAAACAGGGAAGTGGAAGGATTCTGACGTGATAATGGGAATCAAAATGGTAATTCTCCCTAAATTTTAAGGGCGAAAGTGCAACTGACACCTAATTATATGGGGTTTTTAGTGCAGTTAAGCCTGCAAAATTATTTAATTTAACATTCTTTCATGTATGCAATGTCAATTCTCAAGTATGTCTACATCTATGGGGTTATATCAGGAATGCTTGATCAACTATCAACTATTATGTGGTATAAGGTCAACGTTATTTTTTGGTTCAATTCTTAAGTCTGTCAACGTCTACAAGGTTATATCATCAAGGCTTGATCAATTATTATGAGAAAAGAGAAGGAATTGTAACAAAGGATTTGTCGACAAAAAGAAGCATATTGAAGAAGTAATAATAACTTCAAATAAGAATCTGTCAATAAAAAAAATAATGAACAAATCCAATAATATAACCAACAAGAGAACTAAAGCAAAATTATAAACTAAGGAAACATCCTGAAGAAACATATTGTAGAAATCCAATTATAAAGCCAACAACAGAACTGAAGGAAAATTACAGCTTATGACAGTTGATATGTCTTTGTCTACCGGCTTCTCTTGTAACCATGCATCACAAAAGCAGAGCTTAACGTGGTGCAACCATGGTCTCCACATATGAAATCGAACAAGATTTCAAGTTGTTAAGAATCTGCAGAGTTCTGGCTGATTTATCTTTGAAACTGTACCTTTTTATATGTCTACTGTCCGCATCAACCATGAGATCACCATTCTCGAAAAATCCTAGTGGTACCAAAGAGCCATAATCTCCAATTCCTTCTATGTTGTTCAACCATGTCCAAGATTTCCACACCCCATATTCCTTCATAACCCATAACTCGAACGTATCTTTTCGCTGGACTACAGCATCCCACGGCTTGGATATAGTACACAGGCGTCCTTCACAAGTTCCCAGGGTAAAGGGCACTGGAAAGGGCAGACTCAGCCCAAGGTCCGGCAGCTCTGTGATTGCCTGGCCATTCAATGGGATGGATCTAATTTTCTCCTCCGCCAAATTGTATGACAAAACCACACTTTCATTGTGCACAGATGCCGGCCAATGAAGATGCCCGTTCACAGAAACCCCTAGTCGTTGATAAATATTAGTTGTTCCAGGAATATCTTGTATCCTTTTGCACTCGTAACGCCCACGTCTCTGAGTTATGATATAGATCGCACGTTTTTGTTGAAGATTGTCCCAATAGTAACAGCCTAAGACGATTGTATATCCACCAGTAGAAGGATTAATGCCAAATCCAGAAAGGAAATAAGGGCGGTGGCTCCCTCTGAAATTACCACTAGTTTGCGGAGTCACAATTTGGTAGTCTCCCGTGGAGGGATTCCACAAGATTTTGCTATTAGATTTGGTACCGAGACATATTAAGCCGTTACACGAACCAAGAAGTGTAAAATCATCTGCGAAATCTGCCATCCAAGGAATCTTAATCCAGTTTTGCCTTTTTGCCTCTTGTTTAACCCTGCATGCATTGAAGTCTATCGTTGAAAGTGGGAAAGTAACAAGAACCTTGTGACATGGATTTGAGATTGATAGCTCGTTGTGGAACTTGAGGAAATCAGAGCTGGAAATTGTGTCATTCCAATACTTGCATACGCGTCTGCAAATCAATAGGGTCTTGACACAAAGCCTCAAAAAGATGTTCACCAATATGTCCCGAGAGAGATGCATTCTTGCAAGCAACTTCTGAATCTTCTGCTGCTTCAAGAAGTACCAAAAGATTTATACATAAATAACTGAGATCATAAATTCTTGTCCCCTTCCAATTCGACCTCAGGCAGAAAAAAGTTAGGAAAGGATTCGATTTGGAAACTGAGGAGGTCATAAATATTCATGTTGTTGCTACTTCAAGAAGTACCAAAAGATTTATACATAAATAACTGAGTTCATAAATTCTTGTCCTCTTACAATTTGACTTGAGGCAGAAAAATATTAGGAAAGGATTTGATTTGGAAACTGAGGAGGTCATTAATATTCATGTTGTTGCTTTCCACTGCATTCAAAAAACATTCCAAATTGAGTTAAAGGGTTGCTCTTAACTAGTGCCCTAACCAAAAACATATGCCACAGGCCCGTAATTAATTGTGAAAATTAGGTGTTCCTGTAGAGAACTTTTGTACGAATATATTTGAATTTGGGCCGAACAATATTAGAAAAACTAATAACCCTAACTTTCTTGCGTCATGTCTATGAGCTTAGGTTTGAGAGTTTGCAAAAATATAACGTAATTGCACAAAAGTTTTTGAAGATCGAACTCAAGTAGTTAGATTTATGAATCAAACTTGAGTACTTTCAAGGGCGACAAAAAATGATTGCCAGTATAAAAGTTCCAATACAGCATACAACAATATGGAAGGGTTGTAATTCATCATAAATTAACTTGTAAAATTTTATAATAACGATGTAATGCTCAATTATTGTTTACCAAATACTCAATTGTGCAAGAATTACACAGCCTGATCGTAACTTCGCAATTAAAATTTTTTTTTCGTGGCTGAATAGCCACCCACCTTGTAATTAAGCTTGCAATTGTTCTTACCCTTTGTCTAGTTGTATTCCACTATTTTATGAGCTTTTACATAATTTGTGTAGCAAGTACATTGATTATGGGAAAGATAAAAAACTATTCCAATAAATTTATATGATGTGAATTATAAATATATATTTTGTATCAGTTCTCCCCTTACTTTAGTAGATTGTCTGATAGTGATTGGATTCTACTTATACTTTAATTTGTGTTTTGTTGATGTTTTAGGGATTTGGAATAAAAAGAGTCTAAAAAGAGTTGATGAGAAAATTAGTTACATCGATCATTCTGTAGGCTTGGGAAAAGACCAAGAGTCCTATCCTCCATGGGTACTTTGTTTTGGATGGATGCTAATTAGTTAGAATTAGGATTTTTATTCCTACTTTATCTAGGAGTGTAATCTATTTTTAATAGGATAATTTTTAGGAAATTAGGAGATATTTTTTGAATAGGAAAATCAATACATTCCCAACTCTGACCCTCATTTCATTAGATGCTAGTTAGTTAATTAGTTTTTGTCCTTTTTTTTCTTCTCTCAAGACACAAAAAATCCTCATTTTTCTTGGCTACACTTTTCACCATGATGAGTGACTAAGCATTTCTTTCTAATCAAAAGATAAATTGAAGATTTGGTTCTACAAATAACTGTGTAATCAAATTTATTTTAAGTGTTTCTTTCATTCATTAATATTTGTATGCTTCTTGATGTCATTGTTTATGATTATTGTGTCAGTTGACTATCAAAGGTCCAGTATTTTATTTTACCTGATAATCTATTGCTAATTAAAATAGTTAAATTCATAATTGTTGGAGCTGTTTTAATATTAGTGGTACTAACATTATTGGGTTGTATTAGGAAAATTTACAATCTAATTTAAATAAACCCTCGTAGCGTGTTTGTTTATTAGAATTGGATTTTTTCTAATCTTAAATACAATTTTAAGATTAAATCCTATAATCGTACATAGAATTATCTTTTAATTATGGAAATAATTAATGTCGTATCTTAACTATCCAAATAGTAAAGATTTGATTGTCAGAACTTGTTGACAACTATAACCAGTTTATCAACGGACACTAAAATTTGTCTTTGCATCAAGGATGAGTTACATGAACCATTTTTGAATTTATTCCCGTGACTAAAGCTTTAGTTATTATTGATTTAGACTTAATTAATTTTTTGCATATTTGAGTTTGTTAGAGCTTAATTAATTAGTTTATTTTTCCAAAATCCCCCATTTAACTCTTGCTAAGGAAAGAAATAATTCATCCCAATTCCTATGGAGCCAATCCAATGTACAACTGTACTGTAATTTTTATATATTATGGAATAGGTCATTATTTTGATTGGCTGACAACCTGTCATACAGAAATCGAAAATGTGTAAAGCAATTGTTAAGAAGGAAAAGCAATTGTGTTTCCCAAAACAAAACAAAAAAAGGAAAAACATGCACATTACCTATTAGTGAATATGGGACGTTCCTTATTGTGGTGCAGAAAATACAAATGTTAATTCTTGTAAATTAAGCTGCTTAACCGCATATGCAAAGTAACTAATTTGAGGAAATCCTACCCTTCAAATTGTCCCAGGAAGTACATTTTGACTCCTATGGTTATCAAAGGCATCTGCTAAATTTTTTTTTTTTTTTTTTTTTGGTTTCTTTAGGCAGCATATGCTAATTATTTTCAATACAAGAGGGTTAGAAATATTTTAAGATTGATGCTTGTTCAATTTGCTCTTTAAATCTTCCGAAGCTATACATCGATACCCAGAAGTTGTACAAAATCAAACACTAAATTTGAAAAAGAAATCAAATTAATTATACTATAAAATTTTGATTTTACCAACTTCATTAAACGTGTGGTTATATATTCTATGCCAATCAACCCTTCCAGTTCCAAAGAAGCCAAAAGAGAAAAACAAAAAACAAAAAATGAATTCTATATTAGTTGGGACAAAATTATGTTTACTCACCAATCTAATCCTGCGACACTTCTTGAGTCTGGTATCATAAATCAAAAAGAAGGGGCGGCACTTATTGAGTCTCGTAATGAAGTAGGGATTCTCCATATTTGAGTCAAAATTACCATACCGGTTTTCTCCTTCCTCTCCTCCTCCTCCTCTTTCTCCTTCCTCTTTTTCCTCCTCCTCTTCTTTTTTTTCTTCTTCTTCACGTTCACCTTCATGAACTTCCTCTCTAAAACCTGTTTAATTTCCTTCAACAAATAGCACATCTGATATAATTCATAGTTTTCATAGTTATCGCGAATTTCCTTCAACGAAAATTATCATGATCAATATGACATTTTCAATGAATTTTTTGTCTAGAGGAATGAACCTTTGACAGGCTTATTTCATGATGTTCATAAAATTCAATTTCTTCACTATCATCAGAGCTATAATCAGGTTCATCATCAGTGGAGCCGCTGGTTGATTTTTATACCTCAAACTTTTTTGGTTTTGGCAACATTTAGCATCATATTGTTTTACTTCCAATGTTGTTTTATCAACCAAATGAAATGCTAAGTAATCTCCAAGCCTTAAACAATGATCTTTATCAAAACTTGGCCACGGACGCTTGCAAACATGGTTATTGACCTTTCTTTTGAATTCTCACTGTCCATGAATTGTGTAGTGATCTTATTGCCTCAAATATGAATGTATATTTTGGAGAAAATTTTTCCTTGAATTTCCTCAGAAAAGCATGGGGAATTCGCTATAAAAATTCTAATAAATATATAATATAAAATTCATATATGACAACTGAAAAAGAATATTTAAAGGAAAGAATATAGGAGCAATTGATATGGTGCTTACAATTTCTCTAGTGAAGTAATCTTCAATCAATGCCAAGAACTTGTTGAATCCATCATTTGGGCTAATAATTGTCAATAGTTGCTCTTGGTACTCGGTTTGGAGCCTTGAGTATTGTACAAGGACTAAAGATAGTGAAGGGATAATTACAATCTCAGTAAGAATGATCAAAACAAGCCAAAGGATAATCGCAAGAAACTGGAGGGGAAAGATAGTGAAGGCAAGAGGGAATTGTGAACCAGAGGAAAGGAGAAGCAATTAAGGAAGAACCTCTTGCTGTAAGAAATGCAGTCAGCGATGATAGCCAAAAATGCAGGGTAGACTAAAATAGAAGTTCGCACGGACTGCAAATCAGTAGTGAACTAGATTAACAGCCGCAATGACTATGATTACAACATTGCAACTATTTTGGAAGACGTTTAGGAATTCAAACCAGGGTTTGAAAGTTATAGTTTCTTTTTTGTACCTAGATCAAATAACGAAATCAGCCATACACTAGATCAACTTGTTGTAAAGCTAGTGCATGATGTAGAATGGGAACAAGATTTCCCAATATGGCTGATAGACTTAGCACAGAAGGAAATGAAGGTAGTGGCCCCTTTTTGTAATCAACTCTTGTAATATCAAGTGTTAATAGCTATATGTATAAAATTGGTAATGTTTGTTGAAAATAAAATAGACTACTGTACAAGGATGGAATAACTAATTGATTTCTTTTCTTTTTTTTTCCTTTTCAGTTATTCTTTTGCACTTCCCAAATCTATTAATCACAAAATGAATGTACATTTTATTTTTGTTCATATATGTTGTTAAGGAATGTGGACATATTTGATTGATCGATTGTGTTGTACCTTCGTGCGAGAAGAATGAGTTTGAGCCTGGAATGTAATTGTTAAAGGCTTGGTCTGATATTTGACATTTGTAATTTGGGTCGCTCAGTTGGGCTGAGCTTTTGTGAGAATATCCAATTAATAGGCCTATTCTGTGACCACCGAAAAATGCAAAGCGAGAAATCAAACTCCCAAATGCAAAGTTTTGGAATAAGCCATCTTGGTTTATCTACTTGGAGTTAAGCCAATCAACCATAACGGTCTAAATGGGCCATCAGATCTCTCCTAAATAGGGGTGAACAAAAATACCAACTAACCTGAAGATTCGTAATATTCGATCCGATTAAATCAAAAAATTAGGATACATGATTCGTATTATTTGATCGAATCAAAAGAGGGTTAGATACCTGTTTAAATACAGGATTAGTTAAAGTCACATAATTAAAAACTCGTGGGTACCCAACCTGACATGCATATTTATTTATTTATTTTTTACTTTTATATACACACTATAAAATAATATTTTTAGAGTTAAATAAGTAATTTCATTGGACAAATTGCATTACAAATTTGGAAGATTATAGTTTGTTGACAAGATTCATTCGTGAAGGTCATGATCTTATGTTTTTTATAAAAAATTTAATTAATTTGGAATATATATTTTAAAAAAGGTACTGCTTATTTCAAATTTTATTGATTTTGAATTTTTTTCCTTTTTCTTCTATTCTGTTCACATGTTTGTTTCTTGGTGGGAGATTTTTTTTGAGAAAAAGTTTTTATTAAATCTTATATGAATATATAAAATATAAAATTAAATTAGTATAAATCATTTTAAAAAAAAAACTTAAATGAGAAGTAGAGCAAGACAGGTACCCATTGATTCAATCCTATCTCAACGGATACCTGATTGTTGGGTACCTACTGATATGCAAGGTAGGTATATGTCAAAAAAATGGCTAATAAACAATGTGCAGATCAAATCAACTAAATAGTGCACAAGACGGGTACCCGACTCATGCGCACCCCACCGCTTATTGATGTTGGTCTCTCCAACCCAATCAAGAAGCCCAGCTGCAAGAATCTTATAAATGACGTAGAAACATTGGAACAGAATTTAAAGGTTCATACTTCAAGAATCCACTAAACAATCTTATACCTTATTTCTTCTAATTAAAAAAAATTAGGGACTAAAACTGTATTCTTTTTCAAATAAAAAAGATTGGTGCATCTGCAATTTGTGGGATCTAATTCAACATTTCTGTTTTTATTATTTATGGTCAACCAACTAACTCAATATTATTTGGGTCAAATGGCATAGTTCTCTAACTAAATAACCAAAATTGTTTTTCAATTATTAAATGTTTTAACAAAGTCTAAACTAGATGTATCATTTAAAAGGATGCTTTTGTTCAAGTAAGAATGTTTAAATTTGATTTCGTTGTTCGTAGGGCAAAATTTTGGATTAATGTCATAATTGTTAATCTATGATGTTGTGAGTATCTGTATTTTAAACTTTAGCAAGCTTTTTTTTTTTTTTGTAGTTTTCTTATATATATATATATTTTAAGTGAAAAATTTTGAATCCAATACCGCCTACTTCCGCCATCTCCCATCTTACTACTCAACCCAGTCCAGCCCTCTCGTGTGTATTTTTGTGGTTAAAATACATATTGTAGCTTACAAAATGCAACAAAAAAATCATTTATATAGTCAATTATCCAAATGATAATGGATTTGCCGGGTGGTAAAGACGTTTAGCTCGGTTTGGTTATCTATAAAGTAATTTGACCGAAAACCCCAAAGAAAAGAAAAAGACATGCCTTGTAATTGTTATCTTTTTAATAGATAACCCATCCAAGAACACTTCCAGGCCCTGATAATGACCGTTTAGGAACAGAAGAATTTCTTGAAAAAAATTTACATATATTACTGTATAAATAGCATAATACAACAACAAAAGAGCCAAGAAAAAGTAACAATTATAATTACAACATGGCACTAATTAATGAGAACATAAAATATTTTATCTTTTAGTTTCATTCAAATTCACCAATGAAATCTCATTAGGTATTAGATGCATGAACCAGAGAGAGAGTCTGTAGCTTCAGTGATATCCAATTGGAGCTGAAAAATCCTTCAACTCATGTCCCTGGTACTGAATATCCTGAAATTAAAAGACATAGAAATCAAAAATTAAAAGTAATTCTTTACCAAATCTAAAATTGATCTAATAAAGGGAATTTTGTTAATAATATAGTACTTACTAACTTAATGATAAACAAAAGAAAAAAGGGAAAGAAATTGCATAGAAAACTTACGGATGCGAAGTGGTTAATGTCTCTGTGATGTGCCTCATCAGCCCTTATAACTGTGACAACATCTTTGAGCGTTGAATCAGGTGGCAGACGCCAATAATCAATTGCAATGGCTGGTGCAGGTTTGTTTTCAAACAAACCTTTTTCCAAATCTATCAGAAATTCAGTGTAGGAATTCACTGCCTCTTCTTCAAGATATCCCGTTATGCGATGAGCAAGTTTTGGGGAGGCCAAATATGCAAGAAAGTAGCCATTGAAGAACACACCCTGCACTGCAAAAACTAGTGCTCTTTCATACCATTTTGGCTGTGATAATTCAAGAAATGTCATTAGATGCATCCTTTCATTCTCAGCTTCTTCTAGTAATGCCTTGATCCATCCTCCACTGTGCTCGAATCGGCGCAGGGATCTGAGGTGCAACAGCATCCCTCCAACCATGCCTGGCACAGCTGCAACAGTTTCTAGTAACATTGCGTGGCACATGTGACGTCTCTGCAAAAAGTTGTATAAATATAGCTGAAATCAATATGAAGCTAAGTTTTGGCAAATAATGCTTTTCTACGGTTATATAATTCAAGTATCGAGTAATTTGATTTTGTATTTTAGCATGCTCCTATACGTAAATGTACACTTAAAGCTTCCCAAAAATCAGAATGCAACCTCAAGCATTGATTCTCTTAAAGGTGCCCCTCAAATAGCCAAAAGTTTTCCTGTTCTAGTACTTCTTACGGGAATGTCCCGATAGTGAAAATTATACAGTAAAAGAAACAGATTCTTTTTTTTTTTGGAAAGAAGAAATAGATTCATTTTGAAGCTTATGAAGCTAAGTGGCAACCTTGCACTTGAACTTTGAAGGGCTAAGTTGACACAATACTCTGCTTTGCAGACAGAAATTGTAGAGTTTAATTCTTGAGGGGCTCGATCGACACATTTTTCTAATATTAGATGGGCTCGATGTATGCATAATTGTATAATAATTGGAACCCGTCCAAAAATCAATGAGAAATGATAAATAGAATTCCATTTTTTAGCCTCATTTCCCACCTTTCTATTACTAAAATGTCTAGAACACTTGCACAGAAATGTTTAAAATTTTGATTGCCAATAAAAGCAGTATCTTATGGGTTTTTTAGCCATTTGATTAAAAAGATTGGATTGGGACGGATGAGGTTGAAATATGGGTGAATTTATCATTTCCCACATCAATACAAAATTGTTGTAATTTAAGCCGCCTGAAATGTAGATTGATTCTCTTAGACTGCCTCTCAAATAGCAAAAATTTTTCCAGATTCAGAATAATCTTCCAAACTTGATCCTCATGTTTAGCTAGCAAAAGGTGCAGGTTTCGAGCCAAGTTCTAGAAGTTTATGAAACAAAAAGGAACTTTTGACATTTGAAGGGCTAAATTGACACAATACTATACTTTGAACACAAAAAAGTTTGGAAAAATAAAATTCAGTGGACTCGAATAACAATTTTGTGCATTTTAGATGGGCTTAGCTTGAATAAACAGTTAAATTTGTTCAATCAAGTGCAATTTTAGGACATAAAATTTGTAGAATGAAGTAGTGAATCTACCTGAAAGAACAAGTGGGTTGGATACTTGAGAGCTTGCACAATCCAATAAGCTAATTTATCATTCAACGTGGTAGCCTCGTGATGTTTCTTGACATCAATTGATGTGTCTGCTTTGTAAGTCTCCCATGGCTGTCAAATGAAACCAACTTCAAATTAAATACAAAGCCTCATATTCAAACAAAATAAATTATTAAATTCCTACTCTAATATTGATCCTAAAAAATTCCCTCAACAACAAAAGGAAATATTAAAGCTTACAAATAGTTAATTACCCAATAACCCCTAAAGTTTGAGTAAGTTAAAAGTGAATACTAAACTTTGAAGTGTCTGCTTTGGCTGTCAAATGAAATCAATATCAAATAAAAGTGCAATTTCTTATATTAAAACACAAAAATTGTGAAATTCGCATTTTAAGTTTGAGTACAAAAATGAACTAATAAAGCCTAGAAAGAGTATATTACCAAAGAACCCTCAAATTTGAGTAGATTAAAAAATGAGCTCTAAATTTATTGACCTCACAAATAATAACATATCCGACCATGGACTTGCTTGCAAACATACCCTGAAACAATTCCACATCCAAGGTGATCCATCTTCCTTGGTGATATTAGGAGGAGCCACTCCCCAGTAGCTTACTACTGCCTTATGATCAGCTTGACCTTCAGAACTGTCAACTGCCCCGGTTGGAGCTGTCGACGTCTTCTCTTCTTTCCCTACATTTGGAGCCATAGAACTCCAATTCCGAGCCCCTGGGATTGGATTCCAGATGCTGATTCCGATTCCTCTAACCCCTGAAATCTTAGAGGCTTCAGACACGATATTGCCAAATTTTGATGATGGCAAAACATGCTGTTGAAGCTGCCTCAGAAGTAGGCCAGAAAACTTCATTGCAGCTATGTTACGACTAATCTAGCTAGGAGATTGATAATGGCCTCTGAATTGGTAGAAAGAAAGTGAAACTAATGGAACCAAGAAATTTGGAAGAAGTAATTAGTAAATGCAGATGATTGTTGACCGCAGGAGATGATTCTTGGAAGTTTATATAAGGTCATGGTTTGTGATGAATGGTCAACATCGATCAACATAGGATGCAAGAGAGAAAATTCCTGGGGACATAATTGTTTAGACAGATGTAAACTAAAGAACACGAGAGGGAAGGAAGAAATTTCTTTCCAAGTTGACTGGGAACCTCCAGGTCAACAACGAACAGGTAGGAGTAATGGATTACGTATATAATATGTCTCTATTCAATGGATGCTTTGGGAACCTTGTTTAATCTTTTGAAAAAGTTATAGTACATAAAAAAAAGTGATTAAATAGAAAAGTCAGAAAATAACTAAGGATCTACACTGTGTTTTGTATAATAATAATGACTCTCCGCATGAAAGTTTACAATTATATTGACCTCTCTAAAAGTTTAAATGGATTTTGTTCTCCAGACCCAATTTAATTGTTGCATGTCTTAAATCTTAATCAAGGGATAGAGGATTATTTGTCAAAATTTATTTGCTTACATCATCATTACAATTTTCAATACACTTTTTTACCTTTCCAATTATCTTTTTATCTCACATACATCACATCACAAAAAATGCTACAGTAAAAATATCTCAAATAATTTACAATCCAAACAGAGCTATTGAAATTTTTAATTTGACTTTCAAACCCTCCGTTCCTCCCTTCTCTCTTGTAGTATTCGGAGTCGCCCTTTGAACTATAAGTAAATAAATGGAACAAATCTTGGTTTAAGTGTGACGGGTCGGATTTGATATATAATAAATTTTGAGATTGCTTTTCTAATATTGGTTAATAACATTGGTGAAAACTCTACCCAATCGTTGTTTGATGAAAGATTGATGATCCCATCTAATTTAAGCTTCCATGTGAAGATTGTTGTGTAGCTATATTGGACGTGCATGTACATGCTATTGCATGAATTCTTAGGGGAGATTAGAAAAATTTTGTACACTAAAGAGGATTTGTGCAAGGATAAATTTCCAACTCTGCAATCAATTTTGATTTGATTTTGAACTAATTTTGGTGACTAAACGATAGTGGATATTTTTCTAGTCAAGAAACGTCCAAAGTTATAATGGACGCGTTTTGTAAATGTTTGTGTCATATTGGGCCTCGGCAGCACGGGCACGGCAAGCAAAGAAGTTCGAGATATTTTGTTTCCAATCATGACTAGTCAAAACTCGTTAGCGGTTATTAATCAATTTCGTGGAGGCTTTATAATTGTTCAAAATGAGAAGCAATATATCAACTTTTCCTGCAAACGAAAACCGCAACGGATCTTCTGTCCCATACCCTGTGCCACTCTTTGTGCCACTTTTTACTATATTGTTATTTCTCTTTCATAAATATCATGTTTTAGTTCTTTTTTGTTTCCTTAAGATCCAATAACTATTAATTCAGTAACACACAAAATTTAACAAACTCAAAAAATCAAAATGCATAAAAAAATGAGATTTTTTCTGAATTTTCTGCTATATTTTTAAATTTTCTATTATATATTACTTTTTTGAAACTGTTGTATTTATTTTTTGCTGAATTAATAGTTATTGAATCTTAAGGAAACAAAAAAGAACTAAAATATGATATTTATAAAGGAGAAATAGCAATATAGTAAAAAGTGGCATAGAGAGTGACACAAAGTGTGGAACAGAAGATCCGTTGCGAACAACAAACCATAAAACATATCAACTTTTTTTTTTCCGGTAAATTACTCATAATTCCTTATACTTTTGCATGATGCCATATAACCCTCGTAAGATTTAAAATATACACATAATCCCTTTACAATTTTCGGTAAATTGGAAATTTAACCAAAAATAATTTCCGTGATATCATTAGTTGAAATGCCACTATTGTTCTTACTTAGGCACTAAATCAAAAAGGGTCTAATCACTACACATAAAATTATAGAGGGATTATGTGGATAAATGTAAAATCAAGAATGGTTAAGTTGATATTTATGCAAAATTATAAGGGATTAAAATTGATATTTTAGTTTCATGACACGCACTTTTGGACTGCGTCTTGATCAATCACTATAATCGGAGATGTTTTTTTTATTGAATTTTCACTTTACATAAATCTATAGGAGGACAACTTTAAAATTTTACGATGGTAGTGCAATAATACAGAGGGTTTACGAGTAATTTACCCTTTTTTCTCTCTTATTTGGTAAAAAAAGTTTTATAAACTATTGTGCGGATAAATCATATAATTAGTTTTTCATATCCTACGGAACCAAAATAATTTGCAATTTGTAAACGCGGTACTCATTGTTCCCAAATCACAACTAGTACCGAATAAAGTTCCTAACAACTAGAAGCATACATGCACATACTCATTTGACAAAATCAAAAACAAATTTGGAACACATATGACATAACTAGACGTATATAAGTCCGACTTTGTTTCTTCGTTTACTTTCTAGATTCGGTACACATTTGGAAGCTTTTATTAACTTTTTCCGTAAACACTTCAAGAAATCATCAAGATTTTATTATTTCTACTCAATATTTAACAGTAAATTCACTAAAAAACTACATAGTTTCCATATTAAACTTAAAAAACTCATTATGTAGCTAAATCTCACCCTTCACTTCATTAATAGATGGTCATTATCCAAGGGTACTTTAGCTATACGGCCAATCAAAAAAGTTTTACTTTGTTCAATAGTATGACCAAGGATACATGTGTGATCAATTTTTATTTGGATTTGAGCTAGTTGATCGGACACATACTTGTTTGACAAAATCAAAGACAAATTTGACAAAAACTACATAATCCCACCTTTCGCTTCATTAATAGATGGTCATTAACCAAATCTACTTAGCTACACTGCCGATCAACAAGTTTTACTTTGTTCAATGGTATGACCAAGGATACATATCTAATTGATTGAAATTTCTTGCATTTGAGCTAACTGATTAATTTTATGAGAGCCACAACTCTACATAAACTTGCTAAGAAGTTAATTCAATGATGTTTAGGGACCCTAATATCAACCTTCTGGTCAGTGAGTTTACAATGATCAACAAAACCGCAGATGTAGAAGTAATGGCCAGGGCTCTTGATTTTGATGTAGTCTTTGCCTGACGAGTAGGCGGCTATGGGATTTTTTGCATTGCATGCATGGTAGTCTTCCCGCCTCACTTGCACCACATTATGAAACCCCGGGTCGTACTCAAAATCTACAAACGTAGAATTGATCAAAGTTCAAGTGAGTTAGAAATGGGAAACAAAGTACAATTATATGGATTTTTTTTTTTTTACCTTCCACCCCTCCGAAATCCTTCCCACCCCTAACTGTCAAGTTCAAGATGTATAATTATATAGTCTTAAACACATCGACTTGATCCAAATTTGACACTTCTTAATGCCATTATATGAACAATTTGTTGCAATAGAACGTCTTATCATTTAGTTTGCAGGTCATTAAGATTGCCAACTCACTAGTTATGGAGAATTTTGAGGTACAATTGCTAGTAACAAAATAGGTGCAGGTTAAGCTAACATGATAAATATAATTAAGAGTATTTTAAGAACTACTAAAAAAAAATGAATGTATGTGAGGGTTATAGTCATATATAGATTATAGGGATAAATAATATCAAAAAGGTCAGAATTGTTGACCTCAGATTAACTTTAAAATTCTGGTACTAACTATTGAATTACTTATGAAACTGGGGAGAACTTAACGCATCAAATAATGTAATTTATCGTGAATTAGGAGAAGACTAGACTGGACGATCTATCCAATTATGATAACGAACATAAAGATTAATATTAAATACCGACAGGAAGATCACAACTCCAATAACAAATACTACCATTCATTAAAAAAGAATACTACCATATATTGCATCACTAACAAGATATGTAAAATTTGATACTTACACAGAATATCTCCAACTTGAAATTCTATGGCAGCGGCCCACTCAGTGTAGTTAACCACACGCAACGACGACCAGCCGCCAACATCACCCACGGTGTAAACAGTGGGGGAGACCCCAGAAACAGCCATTACAGTGAGGAGAAGTAGTATCGCTTTTTTCGCCATGTCCATGACTTGGAGAACTTCAGAGCAAAGCCAACATTTTCTTTCTTCATTTGTCATTCTTGTTTAGGTTATTTAGATGAAGGCAATCTAAAGCTTCAATGTACTATAAACAGATCCGTAGACAACAATAGATGGGCTTTATGCAAATCTAAGCATGTACTTTTAGATGGATCATCAGTCAATGAGATTAACTACGTCCTTTACTGAAGAAGATAGCGACAAATTCCTTTTTTTTTTCTTTTTAATTTTCTGGGTAAAAAATAAAGTTTAGTGTCATAGTGGAAAGGTTGGTTGGAAGCTTATTAATATGTACACTGGAAAAAATATGATAAATTCATTATCTTGATTGAGGAAGAACATCATGTATTTTGGTACATTCAACTGTTAAATGCACGAACTATCCAATTTTATGAAAGTTCGGAGGAATTACCAAAGGCACAAATATACTATGCCAAAATGAACAAAATTTCTGAACAAACGTACGATGTGTTTGTAAGTAACATATGTTACAAAAAAGCTGCTTTTATGTGACGACACAAATTGGTTACTCAATAGAGCATAGACATTCAAAGGTGCCTTTATTATCTGTGCAGACTGTGCTAGATGCGTTGAGATTATGATGGAGGATGTCATGAAATCAATTTCTTTCCTTTGAACCAACCTCATCACTTATGTACCAGATATAATGCCATACAGAAAAGAAAAATCTCCAAAAACAATAGCAATGTTCAAAATGACCAAAATGATGTTCAAAACACGAAAAATCCAATTTGACAATGCCAAATTTCTCCTTCAACAATATCAAGTTAGGTGTTTTCAATGGCCTTATAAGGAAGCTAATCAAGTGGCTTATTGCTTGGGGCGTTTCGTGAAATATGTGTCAGATTGTATAAAATGGAAGAAAGAGGCTCCAAGATTGTTACAAGCATTCACTTGTAAAGATTCTTCATGAAGTGAAATTTAAATTTCTTTGTGAGTAAAAAAATGGGTTCAAAACCAATATATTGCATTGATTACATGAGATCTTAATTGATCGTTTTATCAGTCAGGTGGTCGACTGACATTCTTCAAATAAAATCTATTTAATATGAAATTGTTAATGAATGTATATGCTGCTAACTTGTATTGCACAAACATCAATCTAGGAAACTATAATATCATCGTTTGTAGATGGCATTATCGTCAAAGCTAATTTCATGGCTATTGTCCTCTTTTTGCATTTAAGTAGTTCTCAGAGATAAAGATTAAATAAAGAAACAAGAAGGAAAGAGTTGTCAAAAACTTACCAAAAAATAATCACTGCAACGGCCTTGAAGGCAAATTGAAGCACCGATGAAGATTGGATTATTTCTTTTCGGGGTTTTATGTAGTCTGAGAGAGCACACGAGGACATTGATGCATTAATTAATTCTGGCAAAGAAAGAAGTATAAGAGGCCAGAAAAAAAAGATAAGACAGAAGTAAATGAGAGATTTGAAGTGTTAATGATCCATCATCTACTAACTAACATGTCTTCTAGTTAGTTAAAGCACCGACCAAGTAACGTCAAACACCAGCCCATAGAAGGGTTCGCGGTAGGCATGACCACAGTTTCAAAATCGTGGTTCTAGTTCTTTTGAAAGGTGGAACATGAACCGACTCTTATGGAGGCAGTTGCGGTTACAATTCTTGAACCTCCGATTTCGGTTAGGTTTCAATTCCAATTTTATTTTGATTACGGTTCTGGCTTCTTCTAATTACGGTTCCAGTTCTTTTAGTTATGCTTAGATACATGTTATTATAAAATGAATTCTAAAAAAATATGACAATAAATGTAAAAAATTAAGAACTTTATTGTTGATTAGATTAGATCGGTTTTGAATTTAGATTAGTTATAAGGTATAGATTTACTAATAGAATGGGACAATGGATTGTTGGGCTACGTTTGGAGCTATGGCGTTAGGTGCTGACTATTGATATTAGACTCTAAACTAGTCAAACAGTTTAGGTAGCAAATATTTTTTCGAACAATTTGAAAGAGTCATAAATCGCCTATTCCGATTTCAATTCAGAATTTTGATGAATCTGAAACTAAATCTTTAGCCATGGTTATGATTTTAATTCCGATTCAAGAAATTGCCGGATCAATTCTGGTTCAAATTTGAATCGTGGCCACCCCTAGTTGATGAAGAGTCAAAGTAGGCATATATACAAGATTCATTTTAACATTAGGATAGAGTTGAAGTGGCACGGATTCGGACTTATTGCAATTTTCAATCACCATAGTAAATGTACCAAACAAACAATAATACAACAGATGTAAAATTGTAAATATTAAAGTAATAACGTAATTTTGTTTAATGAATAAAAACACAATGTATATCTTATTAGGTAAATAACTTGAATAGTCTTTCAACCTTTACCAATGATTTTGTAGAAAACATGAAGCCGGCAGTTTGTAATTTCCAGTGAATTACAGACAAGTTCCGGCTACACGATGTGAAACTCATGTAACCTACTACTTGTTTATCTCATTACCTAAATTAATGGCTTAAAAGATCACTCAAACCAACTAGTCGATGGAGAAGGAATGGATTAGATGATATGAGGAGAGAGTGTGTAGGTGAGAGGTCCTGAATTTGAGACTTCTCACTTTTACAGTAAAAGAAAAAAACTATTATTAATTCCTTTTATTATTCATAAAAGGATACTATTCATGATAATATATTATAACATAATATTTATGCTTGAATCAGATTTGTTAAAGGAGTTGCTATCATTTTTTGATAGTTAAACGGGTCAAAGATTCCATATTTATCAAACCACTAAACTAGAACATTTTGTTTACTTTATAAACTCGGGAAGGGCCAAATTTGCATTGAACTAAATCTTAATGGAGAAAAATGAAAAATTGTCTTTAATTGAATTTGTCCTTAGGACCAAGTGAAATCAAATTAAAAATTTTAAGGGCCTAATAGACTCTTTTAAAATTATCAAATTAGTGAACTATTTAATAGTTTTTTTTTTACTATTGAAAAGAGTTGATATGCCTTAATTTTAAATTTAAAGGGAAAAATAGACATTAAAGCTAACTTTAGAGGATAAAGTGAAAATACCATACTTATACCATTTAGAACCAAATCTATAAGTTGAGAGATCTAATAGATTGTTTTAAAAGTTCAAAGACCAAATAAGACTACTGGTAAAAGTTGAGGGAATACTGGACTCATTGACCCAATTTTGTCATCCGTTGAAAGTTTCATCCCATAATCAATTTCATTCACCTAAGTTTAAATTAAACATATATGAACCACAATTATATTTTTCCATTACAATTGTAGAAATCCAGACCCAAGTACTTAGCACCATCTACACAGAAATGAAATTCAGAAATGAATCTTGACTGTTGGTACTAATTAAATCTACTCTCACCATTTAACAGTTTTCATTTTTTTTTTTGGGTGTAATCAACACATTACTCTAGTACCACTTGCTTCTTCTATTTCGTTGGCAAACAAGTTTATTTTAAAGAGCACCAATTAAATGCAATTTCATAGATTGGT
This sequence comes from Coffea arabica, assembly GCF_036785885.1. Lineage (NCBI taxonomy): Eukaryota > Viridiplantae > Streptophyta > Magnoliopsida > Gentianales > Rubiaceae > Coffea > Coffea arabica. The sequence continues at coordinate 6,526,439 of NC_092325.1, read as the reverse complement.
AAGCTATCATTTGCAGCCTACAAATGCCATAGGAGCAGCATTTGGCCTTTGGGTAGCACAAAAGAGTTGCCTCTCATGATCCCTTCCATTTATGGAAAGGAAAGTCTCAAAGAACGAATTTTACATGTCTAATTATTTTGGCACTCCACAAAATGGCAAAACTAACCAAATTTATATTTTGTAGCTATTTAGATTCCAAAGTTACCCATAAACATAAAAAGAAAAAATTTATTTCAAATTGTTGATTTCATGTATTCGTAAATATCATTATTTGATAGAAAGTAATATAATTTGCAAAAGAGAAAAAAAAAAAGAATTAACCCTTGAAAAATATTGAATGAAGTCAAAGCACAAGAAATATCATGCAAAAATTTGGAAAATGGAACCAAAAAATTCCAAATTCATGAAGAAGAGAGTTTTAAAAAAATTTGTTAATGGGATATGGATTACTATTTATGGATTAAAATAACTAATACTTTATCGTTATGACTAAATCACCCTTGTAACAATGAGTATGGATGTCATATCCAAATATGCACATATATACTCGAATGGGCACATACGAGTGCTAATATGTGCACATAAATATAGTTTCTAACTTTTGCTTAAAATTTTTCTTACAACTTATGAACAGTAACCCATACCTTATTTACAAATTTCAAATGTTACACCCATCTTACGAATTTTCAATTTCACAATTTGCTTAGACAGATCATTTCCATAATAAGTTCACCAGTTTTAAGAAAGATGAAGCCCATTTTAATCCAAAAAGTAGGTTTTTTAGCGATTTAATGCCTTGAAAATATTTGTAAATTCATAAACAAACAAAAAAAGATACTTGCGAAGCAGACAAAATATATGAACTTAAACATAGGAGGGCAATCTTACAACACAAAATCATAGCTGGCCATTTAAGTCATTTTCATTACTGACAAAGCCATAAAGGAGTACTTTTTTTTTTAATAACATCTAGGGGAGTGCCCATGCATTGCGCAGGTGTTTAGAGTCTATGGTTAAAGAGAATTTTTTATTGAATAAATAATAATACATCCTGAAAAGAAATAGTCATCAAATATGACAAAATTAATAATAGTACATTCTAATTGCAGCACACACTTGTATACTTTATTTTATTAATACTTTTATAATTTTATCATTCCCAAAAGGCCCCGCAAATGTTAGTTGAAAATCGCCCAAAAGCAAACATAAGTTGTTTCAGACAAAGAAATATCTTCCAACAGCTAATTATAGCATAACGTGTTAATATGTCTTTATGTTAATTGCACAACAAAAGCCACATTTCAATTAAATGTGTCTATAACATCATTTCAATAATTACACCAATACATAAACTTATCTGAGTTGTACTCAATGCAAAAATGGTTGCAAAATAATTTCATATTCCAAAAAATACCCAAATGTCTCCATAAATCAAATATTTAAATGTACCAAAATGAGGGTGTTTCGGTAAATATACCTAAACATATGCTATTCTCGGTTGTACCAAAAGTTTTAAAAAACTACACAACATTTTATATTCCCAAAAAATCCCTATCCATGCGGTTGAAATCAAACTCCCTTTAACCACAACTCATTATTATATAGTATAACGAAACGAAACATATTTCATTAATAGATTATTGGAAATCATCCAATACGATTGATATACATTGCTGCCCTAATGGCAGAGAAAACATGAACTAAAATTGTAGATCTACAATTTAATAGATACAAAGACCTGTGAAATTAAAAACAGATCTAAAAAGTATCATAAAATTTAAAATCATCTCCTCATAGAATAAATTGCTGCAGCCCACTCTGTGTATGTTGCAATCATCAAATCTATTAATCAACAATTGTAAGTTTCAATAAAAATGATGAGATCTGCCAAAATAAATCCAAATCTGAAACAAATTCAGATCTAACAACTAGATCTAAAGTAAATTCAAATTTAAACAATAAAATAAGAAAAAATAACACAAAATCTCACTAGGAACTCCTAGGAGAGCAGAAATTCTCACTAGGAACCCTAGGAGAAATAGACATCTCCCACTAAAAAAATTTAGAGGAGACTTTATTAGGAAAATGGCAAAAATGAAACCTATAGGAGGAAGAGAGATTTTGAGAAAAGAATCAGTAAAGAGAAGTTGGAGAAGAGAGAGAAGTCATAAAGGAGTACCTAACCATATTTGAAAACTATATTTGAAAAGCCAAGATCGTTAGCAATTTAAGAAAATGTACACCTTAAATAACTAAATGTACAAATTTGCATAAACATACAAACATGTAGATTTTGAAATTATCTTGGTCCGAATTCAATTATTTGAACCGCACAAGGCATTGCCTTGGATATACTACGGTCCAAACATTACGCCAATCACTTTGTAATTTACTGTTTTGTTTTTGGTAGAAATAAGAGTGTTGTTTATTTACAAGCAATGATTAGTTGAGTCTCTGCTGTTAATCCCTACAATGTATGCAAAAGCTGGCAACTTAATCTAATAAGTGGTAAATTACAATGATTGAGTTTAGCTGATGATCATGAGATCTCTCATCCGACTTTCCCTTTTCCTCTTTCTTCTTGTAATAAGAGTGCGTTTGGATTGTAATTTTTCTTTGAAAATTTATTATGTTTTCGTTAACATATTTTTCAATTATATTTTTATCTCATATATATTAAATCGCTGTAGTAATTTTTTTATAAAAAAATTCAAAAAAAATACAATCCAAACAAAGCCTCTAACCTAACAAAAGCCTCGATAAAATGCAATCACCTTTGTAGAGTCTGTAGTTAGATTCGACAAAAATAAAAAAGGTTAAGAGACATATCAAATTTGACGCTCAAGCTTAACAAGAAATCTGCACAACTGTTTCAAAACACGGTGAAAAAGCCATGACTTGAGGAGGCATTTCACACTTGGCGTTCAACGGATCTGTAGCCAAAACACCGTGAAAAAGCTTTTTCCAACACAAATGATTAGCGTGATTCTTTGACCAAGCTTGGCAATGACATGACACGATGAGGGACAACAGGGTAACATGTGTTAAGAAAAAGTACAACAAGGCCTAGCCGGCATATTGATAATTGTACTTGTTTGGACTTGTTAATAGCAAAACAATGCTAGAAGGCTCATGCTCTGTTTGAATCCGTTAATTTTTTAAATATTATAAAAATTTTTTAAAAATAATTTAAAAGATATTTTAAAAAATAGTTTAAAATTTTTTAAATATTTAAAAAATAATCCAAAATATATTTTAAAAACTCTATTACTCTTAAATATTCTAAAATCTTTTTTAAAAATATCCCAAAATATACTCTAAAAACTATACTACTGTAAAATTTTTCAAAAATACTCCCAAATATAGCTAATCCAAATGGAGCCTCAGTTTTTTTGTTTTTGTTTTTTATATCTTTGCAAGGATTATAAGAAAGGGCGGGCCTAATGCTTTGTAATGATATATTCAAGATTCGCATCAATACTAAGGCCAATTTTGGCACGTAAGTGTTTAAACATAATAAAATTTTCATTAGCATAATTCTTTGTTTGATGTGTATTCTTTTAACAGTGCATGAATATATTGTGTTATCTTAAATCTTTTAGGAGAATTTCAGTTCCTATTACTTTTTTTCCAACCCTGAAATTCCTGCAACTTTACAAGTCTTTGGCTCTACAGTCAAGAAAAAAATTTCGTTCAAGCAAAGCCCAGAGATTGGGAACATCATTTTCAAAACAAGAAAAGAACAATTTTACTTGAAAGCCACGGGAATGACAAATCAACCAATCAACACCGTTGAGGAGATTCTTTTGATACCAATGAACCGTAGGCTCATCTCTATAGTTTGACTTGCAAACTTGCAATTACAGAATATACCGTCATGACCAAGTGGGCTTCAGTGTGTAGCCCAAGGGTCTCTCCTTCCTTCCTCTATAGTCTCAAGCAAAGCTGTCACGTTGATATGAAAGAGGAAGTTTATCACTAACTGAACAACTTTCTAATGGCCTCTTCTTCCACAATTTGTCCACCTTTTCAATTTTCAGCAAAGTATTATAGCACCCTTCCAATGGTGGAAGCAGCTGTGTGAGGGATAGAAGTTTCTGTGGAGGGAAACCAATGCTGAATCAAGGTGTTGACTATTCTGTGGTTCTTGGATTTGGAGCATTCTTTGCTGTTTTCACCTCTTTCTTGGTATCTCAAGTCTATGTTATTGAAGTTTTTCTGCCTAGTGAAGTTCGAACTGGTTTTTGTCTAGATAGGATCATGGTTCAAAGTCGCGGTCGTGGCTTGAATTATTCTACATAGGTCTCGATATATTGGCCCCGACGTATCGGTCACGATCTCAATGAGACACAAATTTTGAAGCATTTAATATTCTAAAAATTGTGAATAATATAAAAAGATATGTTAAATAAAAATAATTAAAAAATTAGCAAAAGAAAATCTGTAAAATTAGCAAAAAAAAATCTTGGCGAGTTGACTTGGGATGACTCGGAGTAACTCGATCATTTCAACCCTTTATGGTGACTTCTTAACTGAGTTCTCGGCGAGTCAAATATCTCGAAATTTTCTCGTTTCGATGTCATATCGGAGGGGTCCGTTCCAGTGACGACTCAACTGAGTCGTCTTGGACTCGGCCGAGTCTTTGAACCATGGATAGGATGCGTTCACTTGACCGAAAGCTGTTGATAAATTTTTCTCAGCATAACTGCATCTCGATGTTCATCTAGTATTAGATATTTTTTTGAATTCTTCTTGATATATGAATTCTTAGATAGACAGTGCATGTTCGTCATGATTGAAGCATATGAATGGAGAGTAAACTTGAAATTAGGACCAAAACTGAGTAATTGCTTCACCCAAGATACTTGGTAATTTGATGCATTCAACGCTCAGTACGTTGGATATCTGTTAAATTCTTCTAGTGTTCTGCTTTCATGTTTGTCAGAGTGGCATTTCCTCCTGCCTCTCCTTTTGGCTTTACCTGTGGTTTCTGAGTAGTGGCCTTTTTTTTTTGGAAAAATGTGTATCCAAATAGAGAAAAAAACCAATTGGTGATGACTTGTTATGGTAGGAAAAGAACGTGATTACCAAACTAAAATTCCACGGAGATTTACAATTGCAAAGGTGAGTTCTAGCTGCAGATTTACAATTTCTGGCACACTGCTAGTGATGCCAAGAACAAGCATAGCTTTTCTCTCTAAATGAATGGAGACACTTTGTTTAGTCCATTTAGTACAGATATCCAACGTTCAGTGGAAAGTGACCTTGGCTGAAACCAGAGTCTGCATACAGATAAGCATACGTACCCTTAATTTGTACATTTCCTTGGAGCTATACCGAAGAATATCAAGACTATTACATTTCTCTGCAATTAACTCCAACATGTTTTTTCTCCCTCAAAAATAAAATAAAATTCAGACAAGCCAAGCTCCTTTTATGGTTTTATGACAATGTTTTCAGACTTGAATGTGAAGTGGCAAGCTCTGTCCAGGAATCTCTGGCAAGTGGAATCAGGAAGTTTTATGACAATGTTTTCAGACTTGAAATAATGAGGTTGATTTAAACATCCATGCCTCAGAAGTTTAGAATGGAACATGTTCTTCGTCAAGAAACTCAAAAAAATTAGCAAACATAGACAACCTAATAAAGTAAGCCAACTCACATTTTATCTGCAGTGAACGACTGCTTTACAGAAGGGGGAAAGAAAAAGGCAAACATGATTGTTTTCGCTTAGTGACCCGGCATCTCGAGGCTCTGAACCATTCATATTTCCAATTATTCATGGGAAGAATTTCCTTTACCAAACTAGACAGAGCAAGACAACACCACAAATCAACACAAGGGAAAAATAGTTTTCTTTCCAATATCGATCAGATCTTGGATGCTCTTTTATCCTACTAGTCATTAAATACTTGGAAGGAAAATAAATTATTCAGCAAACTTGGCTGCAAAAAACTAGAAAAGAGATTTAAGTAACAAATAAACGCAACATAATTCATTAATCAGAGCAAAAAGCCCTAGCAGGCCTACATCAACTTGTGATTTGGCAAGAGTTCCACATCCACATGATCATGAGCAGATGCTATTAGCAAGATAATGAACGCTCTCTAGATTAAGGTTATTTTATCTTACTGTATCACAGTTAAATTTTCAACTTCATGTATTATTCTACCATGATCCTGATAATAGCACTAACAAGAAAATCTCAAATATTTGGTTTAGCCAGGGTCTCCACAAATGAAACTGCAGAAGATTTAGTACCTCTAAGAAACCTCAGAACTTTTGCAGTTTTATAAGCAAAACTATACCGTGCTATAAAACGCCTGTCTACCTCAATAATGATATCACCGTTTTTCAAGAACCCTAGTGGCACCAAAGCATCATGAAGTACAAATCCTTCAATATTATACAACCACATCCAAGATTCCTCGACACGATAATCTTTCATTACCCAAATCTCAAACATTCTACCATCCTTAAAAGTTGCACAAAGGTTTCCCTTAAAATTTCCAATTCTGAAGTTTGTTGTTTCCTGCTTATCAGGTCCCTTGAACTCCTCCAGCTTTCCTTCATCCAAATTGTACAAAATCACCTTTTTCCTGATACCCCAACATGCTGGCCAATGAAGATTTCCATTCACAAGAACCCCAATACTTTCACGATACACATAATCTTTATTATGCTGAATACTTTTCCAGACATATTGCCCAAGTTTGTCATTCATAACACCAATTCTGACAAAATATTTACATCCTAATACAATTACATAACCACCTGCAGCAGTGGACGAATTGGGGCCAAACCCGCAAAATGGATAATCAATTTGGAAATTATTCTTTACCGTTTTAAACAATCCCGTGCATGGATTCCACAATGCCATGTTGTAATCTTCATATCGAAGGCATATTAGGCCATTGTACGAACCAATTAGCCGAATATATTTAGTGTGCATTCCACCAGGTTTAGGAACCTTCTTCCATGCTTTTTCGACGTCTTCGTTGCTCAAACATGCATTGTAATTTAAAACTGCAGTTGGAGAGGTTATGAGGATTGAGAATGGACTTGAGATTATGTTGGAGATTATTGAATACCAATATTTGCAGACGCGCTGGCATGTGTAGAGGTCCTTGGGTGGAAGCCTTGACAATATATTCTCCAATATATACTGATCCATTATTCAGGAGCGTTAGTTTCAAGAATATGAAGGACGCAAATATGGTGGAAGAGGATGAAATCAAACTCGAATATCAAATATCATGATCTCTCAAGACTGTCAAAATGGGGGATGAAATAGAAACAGATATGTAACAAGTTGAGAATTCTAGTTTAAATCAAACTCGAATACCAAATAGCTTCAGCTCTCAAAACTCTCAAATAGAGAATATTGAAACACGGAAGATATATCGGAAGAGGATAAAACTAAAATCAAAATCGAAGTCTAAATCGAGCTTCTTGAGCTCTCAAAAAATATTGGAGTAAAAAATCCTACATAGAATTTGTAAACAAAGATAAATAATGGACATACGATTCTAAATTAACATAACTGGCAGTAAGATAGGAATTCCTTCCCTAATTGATTTGTGATTGTGGGCTCCTTTTATCATGGACAGGAGATGAAAATATGAGCGCAAAATTCGCTCCACATTTACTAATGGTTTGTTTACTTTAGTCAGGTTTTACTCGGTATCCCTGTTTTAGACGGATTCATCAGTTGACATACCAAAGAAGGGTTAACTGGACTAAACCCCCTATAATTAGGGATACGTTGCACTTTGTCGCCCTGAGATTATTTTAGCTTAATTTTGCCGCAATACTAATTGCCGGTTATCAACGGTTCACTTTTCCATTTGAAATATGATAAAAAGTTTGAATTAACTTTTGGGATAATTTCAGAAACCTCCCTTGAGGTTTCTAACAATTTCCATTAGCTCCCCCCAATTTTAGAAAATTACACTAACTTCCCTTAGTTCAATAAAATGACTACAATAACCTCTACTTAATAGATAATTTACCACATATGTGGAATACAAAAATCAAATCAAAAGTAAAAGAAAAATATAAAAATCTGCAAAAACTCGTCATCAGTTCCAATTCTACTTTAATTAACAGCAGTTTCTTTTCTCTTTCCCTTCATTTTTTTCTACCTCTTATGATTCTCTCCTTCCTATTTATGGCTGCACAGTCTCTTCCACCCATCAATTACACCATCATGCAAACTTACCAAAAGTGTTTATTCTTGTCTATTTCTCTCTTTTCGTGGTACTTAACTATCAGCCCCCTTGTTTATTTCTTCTTGTATTACAATTTGCATATATTAAAGAATTAAAATTTTCAAAATTACAAATTGATGGAGCAAATGAAAATTTAATGGTTAAATTAGATGGAGATGATGAAAATGGTTGTGATAGAGAGGGAAAAAATGAAATTAATGGGCTATGATTGGAAGAGAAAAAGGGATGACTCTGGATTATGCTATTATGTCTATTACGCATTAGAATCTAATATTTTTATTTAGTTTCATTTTTGTTTGATTTACAAGTGTTAGTGGTGATTTGTCATAAAAATTAGTTTCTCCGTTTCTAATGCCGTTAGAGTATGGGGTTGCTCTTGGCATAGACATCAATAGTGGTTGGACTGGTCTTCTGTTCAAGGAAGGTGATATGAGATAGGTGTTGAGTTAATAATTTGAGGTGTGAGATTAGTCAATAGACAAAATATGGTGTTATTTTGAGGCGGGAAGCTTTTGAGAGTATTTTAGTTGGTGGTGGTGATTATGGTCTATTTGTAAAGTGATTCAGGTAGAATTTGGAATTTTGATGATGCCGAAATTGCTAGAATTTGGGGGTTAAGTTGAAGTGCGATTTTGGTAAAATTTGGGATTTTAGTGATACCAAAATTGATAGAATTTGGGAATTAAATTGGAGTTTGCTTGAACAGTTGATGAGATTTTGGGTTTACAATTATCGTGGAAGCACAGTAAACTTGGATAAAAGTGTTTGTTACTTTTTTTTTAGTTAAATTGATCACTAAACCTTTTTTTCACTTTCTTTTGATGTTATGATATTGCATAAGGGTATTTTAGGATACTTAAGTATAATTCTAGCCTAATGGGTCTATAATGTTACTTAAATAGTAAAAGCAAGGGAGATCAGTATAATTTTCTAAAATTGGAGGGAGCTCAGTGAAATTGTTAGAAATCTCAAGGGAGATTTCTAAAATTATCCCTTAACTTTTTATGTATTGATGGTGTACTGATTTTTTTACATTAACAATTACGGATATATGATGCATATGCATGATTTAAATTTTAAATTTATATTTATATTATATGGCATGATCTAAATTTGCTAGTGTAAAAAGAATTGTACACTAACAATGTATAAAAAATTTATCCATAAAATTTTAGATGCCTTTAATAGTTAGTGCATGGACATATTAGCGTTATTTCTTTCTTCCCCCCTTTATTCTTTAGTGAAAATATTGGATCACAAGAAGAATAAGGATGGGCAAATTTGGCTGCTTAACCACCTGCAAGGCTGCAAATCTGCAAACATATAATTATTGCATTGTCTATCATGTTGGTAGTTTTTTTTTCCATGTACAGTTTTCACTGATCCCGTGCACATATTCCACGAGAGTAAGTTGAAAAATTTATCCTGAAGACGTATTAGGCCATAATACGAACCCATATGAGCAATTGCCAAAATTTGAAGGATTTGGACGGGTTCTTTTTTAGGGTGAAGTTCAAGGAAATTAGGACTTAGGTTCAATTTGGAAATTGTTGAAAACCAGTACCTGTAGATGGCACTTCCACCTAAATAGAGCCTCGAAAGAATATTCTCCAATATATCTAGATATCTGGTAAGTGCTAACGGAAAATCTATGAGAAGAGGATCAAATCAAATCTTAACCAATTTATGTTAAGCTCTCTAAAATATATAAGTATTAAGATAATATTGAAGGAAATAAAAATTAATTTTACGCAAAGCAGTTCAAAACTCTAAAATTAGGCAGAAGATTGGGTTAGATGATAGGTAAGAGGGATTATAAATAGGAAGTCCTAAGATCAATAACTCCCCCTTACCAAAAAAAAAAAAAAAATCCCCTAAAATTAGTCAAAAACTATAAACTTGGTGAAGTGGCAACAGCCTCTTGGGATGTTGTTCATCACCGGTATATGTAAGTGGGAGGTTTCAAATGTACCTTTGCCACTTAATCATGGTTGTCACTTTCAAGTGACTTCCTCCAACGAGATTACTATTTTCAAGTGGCTTCCTCTGACGGAGTTCTCCATCAGTTAGGCTCCCCCTTTGCTTAAATGAGGCTTAAATAGGTTATACTAATGCTATCGTTGCGACCAAAAAAAAAAAAAAACTTGCTGAAGTTCCTTGATTTTTATTTTTGCGACGGTTGGGCTAATAGTTTAATAACGGGAATATTCTTACCTAAATTCACACGATACAGTTTATCCATGACAGTGAATTGTTAACATGAAAGCCTAGAGAGCAAAGAAAGCAACAATTAACAAATGGTTAATTTTATATACACCAGTAATATATATACAAGAGAGTATGAATGCACACCATGTATATAATAATTAAAGTTTAAATTATTACTCATTAATGTATACATTGTTAGTGTGCACATGAGTAATCTATTAACACATAAAAAGTGAGTTTTTTTTTCTAATAGGTGCGGAGTGGAATTTAAGCAATGGAGAAGGAACAGGAGGAATAAAACCTAGAACTTAAAGGTAGTTTTAACTTTAACCACTAGATCAATAGTAATATATTTTTTTTTTTTTTTTACTTTCCCACCTCTCCCCTCGCCCTTCTCACTCCTAGGATGCAAAGAATTTTATGCGATTCCTTGGCCGTGAAAATATGCATATCATAGGATAACTAGGAATTCAAACAGTTGTAAAATGAAATAGTGAAAACGCATAGAAAAAACTGTATCTCTGGTAGAAAATCATAGAATCGTGAGGAAATAGACTAAATCGGTTTCTACTTTTCTTTGATTAATTATGCGGATGCAGAACATAAGAATAAAGTTAAAATAGATCTAATTAACCTTACCTTGGTTCTTTGGGGAGAGTGTCCCATTGCCATTGACATATGATCTAGGAAAACGGTATAATGTTACTGCCAATACTGACCTTGCCAAGATATGGATGTTATTGACTTGGTTCAACACTTTAAGATAATTTGCTAGATGAACTAAGTTTACTTACCTCCTTGCTCCAAACGTAATTGGGTTTACTTTGATTATGTTAGTCTCAGAGAATGGTAGCAGATATAGGCCAGTTGCCTCTGATCATTAGAAGTCAGAACAAACAATTAGAAGAAAGGATAATTAATAAGTACATTGCAAATTGTACCTTCCACAACCACCACCACTCATCCCCCAAAACTAGCCACCACCTCCCACTCGACCTGGCCCTCTTCCCACCACTCCCTCCTCCTTCCCCATCCCCTCCTCTTTTTTTTTTTTTTCCGGCAACGATAGATGTTATATAACCTACTCTATCCTAGTCTAAGGAAAGGGGCAGGAGGATGGTCAACTAAGACCAACCACATATTGTGGCCAAATTGTAGGAGGCAGGGGTTGATCCTCTGACCTCCAGCATCACCATTATGGTGATGACCACTGGACCAAATGGCCAGTGACCTCTTTTTTCCTCTTCTCACTTCTTCCACCTTGTCACCACCGTCCCTCCTCTCTCTACCCTTCTCCTCCCTCTCTCCCTCTCCTTCGTCCCCACTGCCTCTCACACCGTGCACCACCGATGTTATGACTTATTGGGTATATGTCCAATAATTGTTCAATGGCCACTATAAAACCTCTCCATAAGGTGGTGAACAACGCAAGGAAAGTATCAATTTGCTATTTAATGTATATAATGCAACATATCTTTGGACGTAAAATTAGAAAGAGGTATAAGTAACAAATAAACCCAACATAGTTCATTAATCAACTTGTGATTTAGCAAGACTTCCACATCCACATAACCATGAGCAGATGCTATTAGCAAGAGAATGAATGCTGTCTAGGTTAAAGTTATTTTATCTTACAGTATCACAATTAAATTCAACTTCCTGTATTATTCTACCATGATCCTGATAATAGCACTACAGGAAAATCTCAAATATTTGGTTTAGCCAAGGTCTCCACAAATGAAACTGCAGAAGATTTAGTACCACCAAGAAACGTCAGAACTTTTGCAGTTTTATAACCAAGATGTTATAAAACGTCTATTTACCTCAATAATGATATCACCATTCTTCAAGAACCCTAGTGGCACCAAAATATCATGAAGTACAAATCCTTCAATGTTAAACAACCACATCCAAAATTCCTCAACACCATAATCTTTTATTACCCAAATCTCAAACCTTCTACCAATTGAAGAAAGGTTTCCCTTAAAATTTCCAATCCCGTGCTATGTTGAAATTGTTCTTTACCGTTTCGAACAATCCCGTTTTGAAGGAACGTTCTTCCATGCTTTTTGGACATCTTTGTAGTCAAACATGCATTGTAATCCAAAACTGCAGTTGGAGAGGTTACAAGGATTGAGAATGGACTTGAGATTGTGTTGGAGATTTTTGAATACCAATATTTGCAGACCCGCTGGCATGTGTAGAGGTCCTTGAGTGGAAGCCTTGAGAGTATATTCTCCAATAGATACTGATGCATTATTCAGGAGCATTAGTTTCAAGAATGTGAAAGATGGAAATATAGTGGAAAGGGATGAAATCAAACTCGAATATCAAATATCTTTAGCTCTGAAAACTATCAAGGATGAAATAAAAACGGATATGTAACAAGTTGATAACCCCAGCTTGGCACGTATACAAGAACCCCGGATTCCTATCAAGAGTCTTGTTTGGTGCAGGGCTATGTGAGTGGGCTCCCTTTTCTTGAATCTGTGGCACCAAGCCAGATAAAGAGCCCAACGTGGATGCCCAAGTAAAAAATTAGCCCATGATTGGCCTGAGTTGTCAAGTTGCGTCATTGCAAGAAAAAATTAGCTATTGTGAGTAACTAATTTGGTCACAAAAGCTATTGATCTGTTCTCATCTAATTTTGGAAACTTGATTTTAACTTTTAATTTTGGAAAAGCTATTTTATTGTGTTCTCAACTGATTTTAAAAAATTGATTTTAGATTGTTTAGGCCCAAAAATGCTAATAATCAGAAGTAGGTTTTGAGGTGCTTTTGGATTTTGATTTGGGCTTACTTTTTCATATAGACAAAATTACCCTTCAAATTTTAACATAATTATTAAATCATCTAAAGATTAGATAACTTTTTATGGCCTCTCTATTTTCTTCATTTTCTCATTTCACTTCTAGATTCATCTATGTATCCCATGTTTTTCTCATCCATCAATTCATAGGCTTCATAAGCAAAGTAATTAAGTACATCAAAAATTATTTAATTAGTACAAAAATTTATTTATGTAGCATTTAAGGGTAATATGGTCATCTTCTTGTTAAAATCATCCTTTTAACTTTTTTTCAAGAATATCTGTGCATTTATTAAAATAGCTTTTTAAATAGTAAAAGAGAACACATTCTGTAAATTAACTTTTACAAAATCAGAATCAATTGAGAACATGCTCATAATATCATTATCCATCACAAATAGATTTACGACTTCAATAGAGGAGAAGCAAAAGAAAAGCTTTATTTAAAATTCTTGTAGAATCAAGAATAAAGTCTTCATTCACCCCATGGGTGGAAATATGAATCTAAATTTGCTAAATGACTCGTGTTATAATCTTTTACATTCTTTGCCTTCTCGTTCATCACCTCGTGACTTGTAAATAAGGATTACCGTCCACGTAATTAAAAGACCAATTGTAAATCACAAATGAATTTTAAACTATTATTTATGCCTTAAAGACTAAGCCATACTTTTTGGTTAGCACCACCAGTATGATATTAGTTTTTGCAATTCACAACAATCTAACAACTTAGTCTTGGCTGCAATGTAATATAATCGCAGTCTAAAAAATTAGCACATGAAAGAATTTGCTACAACATATGTCGCAGTTTCTTTTATTTTATTACACAAATAAAACAGCTTGATTTATATTGCTAGCTACAAACTACATGTATTTTTCTTTTGTACATTTGGTTCCAACTAGAGCTCGAACCATCAGGGTATGTCTTTCTTGTGACAATAAGGATGAGGTTCTTTCTGATTTGAGACAAGCACTTGAAACCTTGCTACGAGAACAGCAAGGGCAGAAATTTAAACCTTATTAAGTACGATGATGAGTCATGAATGTGTTAGAGATGACCGGCTGCGATCAAGCGAATCTGGAGAACTCTACATGACTAATTCCACTTTATACCTCTTGAACTTGTATCTTATTCTCACTTTGTACCCTAAATTTTAATTTTGGCCATATTATGCCCTAACTCTCGAATTCGTCCTATTTGAATCTAATCACTAACATTGCAAGCATGCACGAATATGCAAGTTATAATTAAAAAATTAGAAAGTGCAGATGACAAACTTTCCCTCATTTTAATAATTCCCTAATGTAGATGCCTTGATTCTCAAATTTCACATTCCTTTTTTCCAAACTTTCTCAAATATCTTCCACAACTTGCAAAGACTTATTAAGTATGGGTAAGTAAAATATGCATTGTAATTGCAGCAAATAAGACCCATATAGCTTGAATAAAAAGAACGTTCAACATTTTAGAATAGGATTAATTACAATTTACCCCCTTGAACTTGATCCTTTAATAACACTTTGCCTCCCTAAACTTTAAATATATACACTTTATCCTCTTTGTTGACTAGTCAAATGTTAATAATAAATTCTCCATCCAAAATTTTAACAAAGCGACATTAATGACTTTACATAATAGTTCTAAACTAATGTTATGCTTTTAATTAGAATATAAAACATCTTATATGAAAAAACACAAAGCCACATGATTTAAAAAATGATTAAATCTTTCCTATACTGACAATGTATACACTATCATCGTTGGATTCATAACATATGTGCAAAAATTGAATTTCAAATTCAAATTTTGCATGGTTGTCATTCATCCAATACTGATAGTATATACACTGTCAGTGTAGGAAAAACTAATCTTTAAAAAATTTTTTAAAAAAAAAGATGGTATAATACCAAAGAATTGAAAAATTGTATTGTGGAGAAAAGAAGAATTTAAAATTTTCTAAAACATCTGCACAAGTTTTCCATTGCTAATCTTTCTTTGTTTAAATTACAAGTGGATTAGTTTCGATGCTTTTCATTTACCTTGCAACCTTTACAAAATTTTCATGAGTCAATAAAATGCTATTTGGTGATTTTATACTGCATTCATAACTTGCTTTATATTTTGTTTGAATTCTACATTTAAAAAAAGCTAAAATTTTTCTAAATACATTTTTCAATACATTTTTATTTTTAATCATTTTTATCACATATAAAACACATTTAAAAGTGCTACAATAAAAGAATATAAGCAAATATATTTCATTCCGAATGCACCAATTGATTTTATTTCACTTAAAATAAGTATTGGTATTAGCATTGAGATAATACATTAAGTTCCTTAGACATTTTTATTGTGAATTATCTAATTTATGTTAGTACTAAAAGATCGAAATGCATAGTGCAATTGTGTTTAGATGCATTTAGCAATTATTTAAAAAAATATGTATTTATTATGTTATAATTATTATGTGTGTTTAATAATTAGGCAGGGATATTTTGGTCATGAAAAACACAATTTCATCCTAACCCCGTCAAAAAGTTGACTACAAGGGGTAAAGTGTATATATTTGGAGTTTAGAGGGAGTAAAGTGTTACAAAGGCCCAATTTCAGGGAAGCAAAGTGTAATTAACCCTTTATAATATTTTAAACACCAAAACAACGAATTATGGGTGTCTCAATTTGCTTAGACAGATCATTTCCATAATAAAGTCACCAATTTTAAGAAAGTTAAAACCGTTTTTAACCCAAAAAGTAGGCTTTTTAGTGATTTAATGCCCTTAGAATATTTGTAAATTCATAAACAAACAAATAAATATGCTTGCGCAGGAGACAAAATGAATGAACTTAAACATAGAAGGGCAACCTTACAACACAAAATCACAGCTGGCCATTTAAGTCATTTCCATTACTGACAAAGCGATCAAGGAGTACCTAACTATGTTTGAAAAGCCAAGATCATTAGCAATTTGAGAAAATGTACACCTTAAATAACTAGATGTACAAATTTACATAAACTTACATACATGTAGATTTTGGAATTACCTAGGTCCCAATTCAATTATTGAACCACACATGGCATTGACTTGGACATGCTACAGTCCAAACATTACGCCAATCACTTTGTAAATTACTGTTTTGTTTTTGGTAGAAGTAGGAGTGTTGATTATTTACAAGCATAGTTGAGTCTTTACGAATAACCCCTACAATATATGCAAAAGCTAGTAATTTAATCCAACAAGTGGTAAATTACAATGGTTGAGTTTAGCTGATAATCATGAGGTTTCTCATCTGATCCTCGAGTCGTTATCTTTTTTCCTATCCTCTTGTAAGATTTAGAGTCTGCCGTTAGATTCAAAAAAAAAAAAAAATTAAAAGACATCAAATTTGACACTCAAGCTTGATAAGAAATCTGCACAACTGTTTCAACTAACAATAAGACTGTTAAAACCTGACCTGATTTCCCTCGGAATAGGTCTTGCATTATGCTATCAAAGAAAAATATGAGGAGGCATTTCACACTTGGCATTCAGCGGATCTGTAGCCAAAACATGGTAAATTACTCTTTTCAACACCAATGATTTGCGTGATTCTTTGACCAAGCTAGGCAATGACATGACACGATGTACTTGTTTGCGTGAAAAACACAAAAAGGCCTAGCCAGCATATTTGATAATTGTACTTGTTTGGACTTATTAACGCAGCAAAACAATGCGAGAAGGCTCAGTTTTTGTTTGTTTATCTTTGCAAGGATTATAAGAAAGGGCCTAATGCTTTTTAATGATATTTTCAAGATTCACAGCGTCAATATTAAGGCCTATTTTGGTGCTTAAAAGTGTTTAAACATAATAAATTTTCATTACCACAATTCTTGTTTGATGTGTATTCTTTTAACAGTCCATGATTATATTGTGTTATCTCAAATCTTTTAGGAGAATTTCAGTTCCTATGATTCCTATTTTCCAATCCTGAAATTCCCGCTATTTAACAAATCTTTGGCTTTAACATTGAAGAAATATTTTTTTGTTCAAGCAAGCCCAAAGAGAGGGAACATCATTTTCAAACCAAGAAAAGAACAATTTTACTTGAAAGTCATGGGACTGACAAATCAACCAATCACTATCATTGAGGAGATTCTTTTGATACCAAGAAAAGAACTGTAGGCTCATCTCTATAGTTTGACTTGCAAACTTGCAATTATAGAATATACCGTCATGGCCAAGTGGGCTTCAGTGCGTATCCCAAGAGTCTCCTTGTTTCCTCTATATTCTCAAGCAAAGCTGCCATGTTGATATGAAAGAGGAAGTTTATCACTAACTGAACAACTTTCTAATGGCCTCTTCTCCCACAATTTGTCCACCTTTTCAATTTTCAGCAAAGTATTATCACCCTTCCAATGATGGAAGCAGCTGTTTGAGGGATAGCAGTTTCTTTGGAGGGAAACCAGTGCTGAATCAAGGTGTTGGCTATTCTGTGATTCTTGGATTTGGAGCATTCTTTGCTGTTTTCACCTCTTCCTTGGTATCCCCTTCTCAAGTCTATGTTAATGAAGTTTTTTCTGCCTAGTGAAGTTTTGAACTGGTTTTTGTCTAGATAGGATGTGTTCACTTGCCCGAATCCTGTTGACAAATTTTTCTCAGCATAACTGCATCTCGATGTTCATCTAGTATTAGATACTTCTTGATATATGAATTCTTAGATGGACAGTGCATATTCGTCATGATTGAAGCATATGAATGGAGAGTAAACTTGAAATTAGGACCAAAACTGAGTAATTGCTTCACCCAAGATACTTGGTAATTTGATGCATTAAACTCTCAGCATGTTGGATATCTGTTCAATTCTTTTTTGTCTCAAAGTGTTCTGCTTTCATGTTTGTCAAGAGTGGCATTTCCTCCTTCCTCTCCTTTTGGCTTTCCCCGCGGTTTCTGAGTAGTGGCTTTATTTGGAAAAATGTGTATCCAAATAGAGAATAAAACCAATTGGTGATGACTTGTTATGGTAGGAAAAGAATGTGATTACCAAATTAAAATTCCACAGAGATTTACAATTACAAAGGTGAGTTCTAGCAGCAGATTAAAGAAACAGACCTGTCACCAAAAAACCCTTCTGTTCGTTCTTCTTCACTAGATGTAAGTCTTTTCAATGACAATTAAAATCTATTAATTCAGGAAAACAGTAGTGTTTCCTTGTGCATCAGAAAGTCGTGCTCAAGACCTTTCACAATTTAAAACTGCAACAGGCGTTTTCCGTGCAAAAAAGGTCTCAAAATTTCAGTCCTTACATGAGTACTAAGACTGTTGTAGCGTTTTCTATTTTGAATTTGTGTTCCATGATTTGATGTAAAATCAGGTATGGTTAGAAAAGCGGTATGTTGGATCCCGCCACACATCAGAATGGTTCAATACGGCAGGCAGAAATGTTAAGACAGGACTTATTGCTAGCGTTATTGTATCTCAGGTAACATGAAGAAATTGTTTCAGCTCTGGCTTTGTTCTAAAAATTAAGTTCAAATATGGTATAATTCTTGCAGTGGACATGGGCTGCAACAATTTTACAAAGTTCAAATGTTGCCTGGGAATATGGAATCAGCGGCCCCTTCTGGTATGCAAGTGGTGCTACAATACAAGTATGTATGAGATCAACATCTCTTAATTACTCTGAAAATAACTTTTGGGGCATTCCTGATGAAAGAAGACAGAACATTACTAGTTTTGTGCTCATGAACAGGTACTCTTGTTCGGTGTAATAGCAATAGAGATCAAAAGGAAAGCTCCTCACGCACACACAGTTTGCGAAATTGTGAAGGCTAGGTCTGTGTCCATTTGGAATATCTTAGCAGCCTATCTAAATCTTACGGATCCTCATTTTGGTTGCAACAGTTTTTCTCCTGACAGAATAAACTCTCTTCTGCTTCACCAGATGGGGAACTGCTGCTCATCTTGTCTTTCTTACTTTCTGCTTTCTGACAAACATAATTGTTACCGCCATGCTTCTACTTGGTGGTTCTGCAGTCGTGAATGCTCTCACAGGGGTTGATATATATGCAGCAAGCTTTCTGATACCTCTTGGTGTAATCATCTACACTCTAGCAGGAGGCCTGAAAGCCACTTTCTTGGCTAGCTATATACATTCTGTAATAGGTGTGAGACTACAGCTAGATACATCACTTTATTATTTTTAGACTAGAGATAAAACTTTGTAAACCTGCAATTCTTTATCTCAACACCTTTCATCTTCTTTTCATTTTTCAGTTCATGTGGTATTAGTCGTCTTTGTGTACCTAGTGTACGTTGCAAGCAGCGAGCTTGGTAGCCCAAGCACCGTATACAAACGTTTATTGGAGGTTGCCAGCAAATCAAGAAGTTGTCAAGAACCACTTTCTCATGTTGGGCAATCTTGCGGTCCTGTAAGTGGAAATTTCAAGGGTTCTTATGTTACAATGCTGAGTTCTGGTGGTCTAGTTTTTGGGATTATCAACATTGTTGGAAATTTTGGAACAGTTTTTGTTGACAATGTAAGTTCTTCATCACTTGTTCTCTATGTACCTAAACTATTTTTGTTCATCACTTGTCAAGGATCACTTATTCTCTATGCACCTAAATCTGTCATCGGAACTACAGGGATACTGGGTAAGCGCTATTGCAGCGAGACCGTCATCCACTCACAAGGGGTACTTGTTGGGTGGATTGGTTTGGTTTGCTGTACCATTCTCTTTGGCAACATCACTGGGTATAGGAGCATTAGCACTAGACCTCCCAATAACAGCAAGTGAGGCAAGCCATGGACTTGTACCTCCTGCAACAGCTATTGCTTTAATGGGAAAAGGGGGATCCATTCTCCTACTTACGATGCTTTTTATGTAAGTTTTCAACTAGAGGAATAATTTCAGTCAAAATGTGATTTTCATCGAAGGCCATTTAGAGAAGTCCTCCTTGTTTATTTAACCACTGAAACTTTCAATCATCAGGGCTGTAACATCTGCTGGTTCATCTGAGCTCATTGCTGTCTCGTCGCTATGTACTTATGATATCTATCGTACTTACATAAATCCAGACGCAAGTGGTAGACAAATCCTAAAAGTCTCCAGATGTGTGGTCCTTGCTTTTGGATGTTTTATGGGCATCTTAGCAGTCATCTTAAACAAAGCTGGAGTTTCCCTTGGATGGATGTACCTAGCAATGGGAGTTTTTATTGGCTCAGCAGTTATTCCTATAGCTTTTATGCTGCTATGGCGTAAAGCGAATTCATTCGGTGCCATTCTTGGAACAGTTACTGGTTGTATTCTGGGAATAATCACTTGGTTATCAGTAACAAAAGTTGAATATGGGAGGGTAAATCTAGATACAACAGGACGGAATGCACCTATGCTAGCTGGAAACCTTGTTTCTATCCTGACTGGTGGAGCTGTTCATGCTTTCTGTAGTTTCTTGTGGCCTCAAGATTATGACTGGGACACTACCAAGAAGATAACGATGGTTGAAAAGGAAAAAAGTGACTTACCAATTGATGAGTATAAAGAAGAAAAGTTGATCAGGGCAAAAGCATGGATAATTAAATGGGGAGTTGGTTTTACCGTTGTAATTGTACTACTGTGGCCTCTGCTAACGCTTCCTGCTGGTAAGCCTACAATTTTTTTTTTTTTATCATATTCTCATATTTTAGATCGTAGGAACCAAAATTTTCATTCTCCTAAAGATGCAGAAACATGTAGTAGTAATCCATAATCCACACATCATAAAGTACTTAATAAATAAGAAACATTAACTACTGCACTGCATACTCACAAAGCCTTCAAAGTTGCAAAAGAACCATAATGAGCCAAACAGTATATTAAGCATAGACTTTGTGATGAAATTATCCAAGACACTGAATTCATATACCCATTATTTCATTGGTAATGCATTATTTCCGTATGGCCGACTAGATTTTAGCATGTGTTTCCGGAGATACAAATGTTCCGCATTACAGGAAGATAGAATTTCTACAGTTGCCAGTATCTTACTTCTAATTGTCTAGAATCTCATTATGTTACAGTGTTTTATGAAGTTACACTTCATTGTATCCGATAGAAACAGGTGCTAGTTGAAAAACAAATAGTAAAAACTAAGATGCATCTTCTTCTTTGTTTGGGAGCCTATAGGGGTAGAGATCAACTTTAGATCCTAAATTTTGACAGAAAGCAGGCAAATAAGCTAAATCTTTTTCACATTCAGTGAGCCAACCACCATGTTCATTTTATTGGATATTTTTCATTAGGCCACTCGACTGAGACAGGGAAGATAGAACGCACAGCCCATCAATTTCCTCGAACTAGAAGTTCAGGATATAGGATGAAACCATGTTGACTAGCTGACTTTCATTTTTATTTCAAGTTAACTAGGTGATGGTCACTAATTATAACTTCCATTTTTGAAGTTCAAACAATGTCTCCCTAATGTTGCAGGGCAATTCAACAGAGGATACTTCACATTCTGGGCTGTCGTAGCTATTGCATGGGGTACAATTGCTTCAGCTGTAATTATTGTTTTACCACTAACAGAAAGCTGGAAAACCATCCAAAGTGTACTTCTTGGTATGTTTACAAATGACAGGCTAATGGAAAAGATTGAAGAATTGGACTTTAAACTGCAAACTGTATTATCAGCACTGCCTGAAGCAGAGAGAATTTACTTACTCGAGAAAGAGAAGGCAAAGAAGAAAGAAGCATCAGAAATAGAAGCTCAAATCATTCCTTCATAAACAAGTACATCCCTGTTTAGAAGTAGCTCACCAAAACAGAGTTGTGAAAGCTGTTGATAACAAAAACGAAGTCAGCAATGTATATCCTGGACTGGGTTTTCTCCAGAGCTATTATCTGCGAAAATCCTCATATTTAATATTGTGCAGCATATATAGATCTTCTCACCCTGAAAATTGGATGCTGTAAGTCATATTTACGTAAAAAGCTGTTATACTTTTGAACATCAGCCTTTTGTGTAGTTTTTTTTTATACACTGTGACTGTGAGAGAAGCTCTTCTCCAAGCATCAACAAAAATTTCAATGGTTGACGAATTAGAGATACCAGGTTTCTGGAACATTGCAGAGGAGGATGATGATACTTCCTAAGAAGTAGGCAAGAGAATTATGCTGAACACTAATTTATCTGGGTTTCTGGCACACTGCTAGTGATGCCAAGAACAAGCATATCTTCTCTCTAAATGAATGAAGACACTTTGTTTAGTCCACGGGTAGAACCATTTATGTACTCTTAGATCCAACTTTAAGTGGAAAGAGACCTTAGCTGAAACCAGAGTAAGGTCTGCATAAAGATAAGTATACGTACCCTTAATATGTACATTTCCTTGGAGCTATACTAAAGACTATCAAGACGATTACATTTCTCTGCAATTAACTCCAACATGTTTTTCTTTCTCAATCCTTGTCCCCCTCCAAATGTTGTCAATCTTGTAGCACAAATTTTACCTTTCTAATAAAGAAAAAAGACTACCATTCTCCCCTGAATGAAGTTCCACAGGGAGCCTGATGTATTAAAATAAGGTCAAATTATCCAATTGGCCCTTGAACTCTTTGTCGAGGTAAAAATAAGCCCCTCATCTATTTTTTGCTGACTTTAAGCCCTCGAACTTGTAAAATTAGGCACCCGTGACCCTTTTAGCTAGTTTATCTGGTTTTGCAACCGGAAGGCCAATTCACACGAATGCCAGTGTGCTTCTTTAAAGAGCATTTTTGTCCGCATCTTCTAAGCAAAAGCCCATGAAGTAACAAATAGGCATTTTTTCTAAGCAAAAACCCATCGCGCCACCATTCTCTTTTCCCATGAAGTATACCCATCTCCTTCACATTCCCATTTTCTTATTACTATTGCTCCCTCCTCTGGTCCTCCTCCTCAACTCTTTCCCCTCTTCTTCTTATTCTTCTTCACCAAATGTCATCATCACCCAAATCCTCTCATAAAAATCATCGAAGCCACTTCCCTCTTCAGAAATCCCTTTTCCAGCTAAACGCTTCTTTCCCTCATTCAAGCCCTGTTCATACCACGTCTAATAAAACTGCTAATTCTTCTTACGGCAAGCCAATTTCTGCTAGTAATAATTTTGCTAGTGACTTCAATCATCCTTGTCCGCATTTATTGGAGCTCCGATCTAAACTTGGACCCAACCCCTTTCGGAACCTTCAAGACTGCCTTGAGGTCTGCCCCCCTGGCCAGGTCTCCGTTCGCCGGGAGCCCAGTCAAGAGGTTGTGCAATACAGCGCCTGTAAGGCCTCGTCCCCGAGATTGTTCGCATGCATCGCCTGCGCCGCCGTCTCCTTCCAGCTCCACACAACTTCCCACGCCGCGCAGGCGGACGACGATTCTGGCTGCTCTTCTCCTTCCTCCTTCCACGCCATCGCGGTGGATGTTGACCGCGTCGAGCTCTTCTGCTGCGTCTGCAAGGACCAGGTCTACGACAGCGGCTTATTCAGCTCCTCGTGGTCCTTTGAATAGAAGATGCAGACAAAAATGCCCTTTGAAGAAGCACACTGGCATTCATGTGAATTGGCATTCCGGTTCCAAAACCGGAGAAACTGGCTAAAAGGGTCACGGGTGCCCAATTTTACAAGTTCGAGGGCTTAAAGTCAGCAAAAAATAGATGAGGGGCTTATTTTTACCTAGACAAAGAGTTCAAGGGCCAATTGGTTAATTTGCCCTTAAAATAATGAGATTGATTTAGCCATCCATGCCTCACAAGTTTAGAATGAAACATGTTTTTCGTCAAGAACTCAAAAAAATTAGCAAACATGTGCCAATTACATAGACAACCTAATAAAGGAAGCCAACTCACATTTTATCTGCGGTGAACTACTGCCTTACAGAAGGGGGAAAGAAAAAAGGATACATGATTATTTTCACTTATTGACCCAGCAAATCAAGGCACTGAACCATTCATATTTCCAATTATTCATGGGAAGAATTTCTTTTATCAAACTAGAGCATCTTGAAATTAGCCAGAGCAAGACAACACCACAAATCAACACAAGGAAAAAATAGCTTTCTTTCCAATATCGATCAGATATTGGATACTCTTTTAACCTACTACTATTCCAGAATACTACATTAGCCACATATTGTGTCGCTGATGTGTATTACAGGTGCAACAGCATCTTGACAAGCTTGATATATTTCCAATGATGAGAACTTTATGCTGAAGGGCTAACAAACACTGCAACTTAGAGAGTCTAATTTTACTACACTGAATTAAATAAATGAACTTTTATGCATAATAGTAAAGCATTTACAGAAGGTAGACTGTAGAGAGTGAAAAATTGACTTAATACTCTTCTTCAGCAAAAACAGTTCACCCCAAAGTGGTGAAGGGTCTAATAACGACTAAAAGTATTTTATATCTATAACCTAGCGTCTACAAACTAAAATAGAAGAAGGCTCATTCAGATGTCTGTATCAGATGAACAAAATTAGAATTATCAGCATCCAAAAAACTTACAACTAACTGCTCAGGGCGAAATCTATACTGTTTTGGCCTTGTCTTGGGCATCCATGACCATTATGAAGCGCAACAAATCATCCCCATCATTCTTCCACTTCAAAACATCATAATCGGCTTCAGAGGACCAATATCAGTAAACCATCTCCATATAGCTTTTGTCTACGATATAGGGCTCAATCATTTATATCAATCCTTAGCCATAGCAAAATTTACCCAAAAGAAAGCAAGAGACAACTCGTTGTGCTCAAAGCATCGCTGAACAGATTCAGTTGATTTCATCAGTTGTCCTAAAAATCTTTCTCATGGTACATAAATTACTTGCCACAAACCCACCATATATGTGCATTGAAGTTAAAAATTCATCCATTTCTGGTAATACACACAAGTACTAGGAGAAATAACTCCATCAGGTGTACATTGGCTAATTCGTGGACACATACCACATGGAATCGAAGCCATTGCCCCAATCTTGAGACTCTCTCCAAGACCAGCTCCTTTTGCAATCCTGTAACATACAGTTCCAATAGGAATAGAGTGATATTCTCCCAAGCCAGTGCTTTTAACCTCTATGACCTCATTGTCCAATACCATAGAGTTCAAAACCTCCGCAATTTGTTGATTTGTGCAATCAAATGTGGTGACTTTGCTCTTCGTCAAAAAGTCATAAACTCCTTCAACAGTTGCAACCTTCTTAGAATTGATTATCTTCAAGCAGAGGCCTTTAAGAACACCAATGAGTTCTTTATCAAGATTTCCATCCACATACCATGCACCACCAGTAACTTCCTTTGACGGTTCAAACTCTGCTGCCATGTAATGCTTTCTCCCCTTGTTCTTGATGTTCACAATCTCTTTTATCAACTTCTTACTTAGAAGCGACTTCAGAGATTTATTGACAACAGTATCAGCAAGCTTCGTCTCAAATTTTATATCCCTAGTCCAAATTCCCATATCTTCTTTACTCTTTATCACATTGAAAACTGCACGATCAGCATCAACAAGAGACCCATTGGCAGAACTCGATTCTGGTCTTTTACGCTTGAGAGAGGAAGCATTCATTGAACGACTCATCCTATCAATTACACAACCCAATATTAAACAAGTTAGTAACAAACCAAATAAGCTCCTCTTGCATAGATAAAACTTTCAACCAAAATTTGTTGTTTTAATGACAGTCAATCAATCAAAACAGGTTTTTCTTATCTTTGATTTCAACTTTTTCTTCTTCTCACCAACAATTGACAATTCAGAGCATCACATATACAAACATGAATGCACAAGGACAATAAAACGTTGCGATGAAACACAGTTTAGTCCTGCCTTAGGACAAAACCATGTCTAATTTCAGGTTACTAGTACATACATTAGTGAAATTCATAGTAAAATTTCGTTTTCCAAACCTTTCGATCAAAACCCTGAACTTCTGATTTCTAATATTTGAACCAGAGGTTTTCTAATATTTGAGCCCAGAAGTTTTATCCTCCAAAGAAACAGCTAAGCAAAAAAGCCCATTTCACAACAACCGCCGACGAAGACAAAACCTTGCAGCAAATGCAGTAATCAAACAACTCCCCAAGCAGTTTTCTCCTTTTATACTAAACGGTTTCAGTAAAATGAAAAAAAAAAAAAAAAATATATATATATATATATATGTTACCTGAAAACAAATGAGCTCTGATGGAGATTCGGCTCGGGTGAATGATGTAATCGGGTCCTTTGGAAAGTAAAGTTACCCTCTCATTCTTCCTGCAACTCACCGGAGAGAGGGAGAAGAAGAGAGAAACGTAGAGAGGAAAAGAGTCGTGCGGTTGGATGACTACTGGCCGGAATAGTTACGGTCTCGGACTGTGGCGGCGCGTGGAATTGGGTAGAACGGTGGCTTCGGTGGATGTTTAGTAGGGATAGGCCTTTCTGGACTGAAAACGATGGAGAAGAAAACAGTTTCAAAAATTTCACTTTAGCCCTAAATCTTTTGTTCTATGTGCTCAACCCCCTGTAGAGTATTATATCACAATTTTCCCCACTAGACTTTACTTTTGAATGTTACATATTGGCCCATCAACTTTTTTTTTTTTTAAGAAATAATTACATAAACTGAGTTCTAAATAGGGTTTGACTAGTTTTAATATCATTAGGATTGAAACCTCAACTCTTACTCATGATATGGGCTTTATTTTGAATTTTTACGATAACAGAAAGATGATTATCATGTTAAATACTATTCCTTCCGTTCTGTTAAAAGCGTCATGCTTTCTATTTTAAAATATATCAAAATATTTGTCATCTTATCAAAGTCAAAATTACTTTCAATATCTTTTTTCCAACGTTATTTCCACCTTTTTCTATATTTCTTAATAATTCAAATTTAAAATTTAAATTTTTTAAAATAATTTTGAAAATAAATTCACTAACATCACCATCAAGCCACTATTATTAAAGAGTTGAAATTCCCGATCCCAAAATACCACAAACAATTTGGAACGAAAGAAGTATCATGTCCTCTTACTTGTAAATAACTTGCAAATAAACAACAAGAACTAACTAACCAGCATTGCGTACTAGTTCAACAATTTTTTAGAGCCTAAAGAGCTGATGAAAAAAATATGCAAGTCCAGCTTATTAAACCGGTTTCATAAACCAGACAGACAGTCCTTGGTGGGATGCAGCATAAAAGACAAGCCAGGAGCCACTGCACTTTTGGTGGCATCAAGCATAAAGTCTGCATATAGCCATGGGAGAAAGAAATGGAAATGGAGGAGAAAAGAATGCCCAAGATGAAAGAGGCATTCAAAGGGTAAAGATGGTTTCCTGTTTCCTATTCAGCGATACCTTCCTTTTCTATGACTTCTCATGTACAGCATCATATGAACAACACAGAGCAGCCTCCAGATCACAGAGGACCCTCTCAATTTGCTACATTCGTATGTATCATGTAACTAAATCCATCTAAAAAAAAAAGAAAATGTAAATTTGCTTTTAAGCTGACTAAACTATGCCGACTTATGTACTACAACAACACTACAAATAGACCATATAAACTGATGCTAAGTCAGGTGCAAGCAGCAGTAATCAATCTTCCCGTTATCAAGCATTTTTCACAGCCTGTAAAGGACGCGAAATATGAATGGAAGTTTGTCTGCAGCAAAAGCAATGATAAGACGATTTCCAGCATTTTCCTGTCCTCAACTCCATTAAAGCATCATCTATTTCCTTGTGGCTGAATTGCACCAAATTAATTATGGAACCTGTCTTTGATTTCTTTTAAGAACTTTGGTCTATCAGCATCAACACTCTCTTTCTTGGCTGAAGAATTAGCTACTTGTTCCTTCAATGCTTCCTTCACCATTTTCTTCTTTTCAGCCTCTGCCTGATGTTCATTCTCGTCACGTGCTTTCTTAAACATCTTTGTGAACACTACCAAAATTTGTGTAACTGCATTTACAAACCCCACAAAGAGAAATTTGTAACTTTGTTTTAGATCCCAGATGAGAAAAAAAATTAACATGGACAACAGAAGTTAAACATTCCACTACGTTTGTACAGTGACCCATTTAACTATGCAAGTAAAATAGTTGAAGCTGCAACCAGGGTGGTCATACAATCAATTCTTGTCCCCATGTCAAATAATGCAAGAAGATGAGCAAAATCACTTCAGCTTCAAATGTAAAGTAAAAAACAGTATTCTCCTCAATCGCATAAAGAGTGACTGCTAACAAGTGGAAACTTGAGAGTAAATTTTCACTCAGTCTGACCCCATTAGAACAAGAAGATGAACTATAAACTGTCCATGGTCTCTGCGTCAGAAATTTCTCTGAATGCCATAAAAACGCTCAGTACTGTTTCAGTGCAGGTATCCATGGGCAATTCTGCATAATCATTCAGCCAGTTCCTTCAAATAAGGCAGGTTTATACATTTATGAAGTACCTATTTAGGAACTTTTACGCATGCATCCCCTCGATTCAGTTTTCACAAGCAAAAATCACCTATCTTTTTCAGGATAGAACTTCGAAGATCTAGAAATTCTAAATGCAGCAAAAATAACATCATAAGCATCAACAAAAGTAAACTTCATTAGAGATTGCTGAAGCACAGAGAACTAGGAGACAGATGTCTAAAAGCTTGGATGAAACTCTCATTGTTGATCTTCAGTCAAATTTTGCACTTGTAGAACCATATATCAGGGTAATATACAACATATTGGCAGGCAAAAAAAAATGGTCATGCATTACTACCATATGCTCTATTTACACCATTTGGTTCCACATTCTCCATACATTGATCACAAATACCATGCAGAAGGACTTTTTCTTTATTCTAATCAGATGTTTTAGTTCAGTTGGGTCATCAAGTCTAAAATAAGTGTGGAAGTCACATATTATGTAATACATCTAACAGTAACATAAATTTGAACACATCATGACACAGAGGTAGACAAACCTTGCTCAAAGGGGCATCGTGCTGGATCCTCTCCAAAATACTGGGATAATGAATCAGCATTTCTTCCCTGTAAAATATTCTTGTTAGAAATAACCATGGCTGAGCCAATTACAATCATAGATGAGATATAAAGGAAGAAAATAAGTTGTAAAGGCTCACCACTTCAGAGTAAAGTGTAATCAGTGACCTAACTTCGGCCTCAGCAGTATGAAGGAAATTCTTCAAGACCTGCAGGAACAAGTTCAATTAATGAATTCCACCTCAAAATAGAACCATACTTTATGACTTGTTCCCAGAGGTCAGCTGATTTATTTGCAATTCATTCTTTTGACACACATGTTATACAGATCAATCACAAAACAATGACATAATCAGTTCCATAACCAGAGAGATTGAAAAAAATAATAATAGCATTAAACTTGTTGCAGATGCACAACTTCTTAACGTTAATGCGTGCTATGTTCACAAGTTACTACATATTTTCATCGAGCAAGGAATCAAGTCACTCTGCATTAACTATACTGATGATAAGATGATTCACAAAGACGGAATAAGATAGATGAGAGAAGTACTAAATACAAGTTACTAGAAGGCATTTATCAAAAGTTGAAGACATGATCTCATTAAGCAATGGTTTGAAAAAGCATCTTTCACATTATCACCGGACCGCTTGGAATTTATTTGCTTCCACGACCCTGTCCCAATACTATAAATGATTTAGCACTATACATTTTCACCTGCAAGGGCTGAAGTGAAAAATAATCACGTGCATGCATGTACCAGATCCTTGCAGGTTTTCATTGAACTAATTTTCATAAAATAAATTTTGGGAAATCAAAAACGGCAAAACATGACAAAAATATGACCCTTCTAAGTATTCCAGCCTCAGATCTTAAAAAAGCAAATCTAGAAGAAAAATTTACAGTTTTAAATCTCAGACCGCCAAATAAAAGTTAAAATTAGACCAGGAAAATTACAGATGTATTTCCTGCCATGTATGGGATATTAAAGTGATCCAGTAGTAGTCAGACTACAGAAATCTATGTTTGATTCAATCTTGACATCTCTTCTTACTTTAACAGCCTACATTGCTTGGATTCTTCCAAGTCTCCGCTTCTCTTCTGATATTAAAAACAACCAAATACCCATTGATAACGCCAGAAGTATATTTTGCTACCTTATTAATTTGCAAGAGAAGTAGCCAAATTTACTGTTGTTGGCCTTGGAGAAACATAAAAATCTAAATATCCAGAATTACTTCTCATGGACTTCACTACAGGTCTCTGGAATGCTTGACCTTATACCACAATTAGAATAACTAGGAGAAAACGATTTTATCAATGTGGATTAAACATCAAGTAAGAAAACAGCATTGATACTAAGCACCTGAAAGATAAAGGTACCATTAATCAGTATTAACAACATCACTCAAAAATGAAAAAACAAACCACCCAAAAGACAAGGAATAAGGCAATAACCAACAGAGATCTCTTCAAATGCAAAATGTTGCACAGTTTCAATAAAATCCAAGCAGAGGTATGAGAACAGATTTACCATGACTCCATGAGATAAGAATTGAGCTAAAGGTATGTTAATAAACAGCCTAAAATTACACAGGTATTTCTCACCTTCTGAAAGCCTAAGGATATTGCACCATCATTCTCAGATGCTGTGAGTTCCTGCTCAACTTTTTCAAGACCTTTGCTTACTGCTTGCATTTCTTCCGCCAAGGACTTAAGTTGGATCTAAGAAATTATTATGGGCACGGAAGAGTCGAACAAGAAATGATATTTCAAGTAAGAAATCTTCCAGTTCCAGAAAAAGTATAGAATAAGATTAGCTATGGAAGATTTCAAAGATGTCGCTGACATACCTTGGATGCAACTTCCAAATGAACAAGATCCTTATCAAAATCCAATAACTCTGGCATTTTCTCAGCAAGAAGCTAATGAAAACAACAATAGTTAGTAACCTGCATGGGCCAAGCCCCATTAATGGGTAGCTGAACACTACAGATGCACAAGTTTGCTCCAAGGAAAAAAAGTAATCATGGAAAAAGAATGATGTCACATATTTATTATTGAGCTAATCGAGTCAATGCATGCAAAAAATTCCAGTTAATCGAGTCAATGCATGCAAATCTGATTTCAAAAAATTGACATCAAAAAAATCATTCAAAAAATTCCAGTTAATCGAGTCAATGCATGCAAATCTGATTTCTTTAGATAAGAACAAAATTGACATCAATTTATTCCATATCCTCAATATAAACATCAAAGGAAACATTGCTCTTTGGACTATTATTTTGCATACATTGAACACTGTTATCATATTTCAGCAGTTTGGCCCAACTGCTATGAAATTAAGAAACTATACAAATTTAATAGTTTTTATCTTGTGCTGTTAACTGTTCAAGGAACATGATATACTTAGAGTTCGAATTAATTGAATCAAGTCAAAACTTTCATAAATCTTAACCAAGTATATGATTGGCAGTTGAAGTGCATGCTAAGTTTTGATGAAACTAATCACATATCCCATATTCCCATGTTAGCAGTAACTTATACCTTGCATGTAAAACTGTTGAAGATATGTGATCTGATATTATGGAAAGATTTGATAATATAAATATTAGGAAAGATTTGATTATAGTATCATATATAAATTAGGTATCATATGATTATAGTATCCACTTGTGTATATATATATTTGTATATTGTGTAGTCCAAAGTGAAATAGAAGAAAAGTATTTTTTCTCTCCATTTTTTCTTAGTTTACATGGTATCAGAGCCCGTCTAGGGTTCTGGGAAAAATACCACCTTTGCTTCTTGTCAATTCCAGCCTTAATTGCTGGTTCCTTTCTTATTCTCTCCAGCCTTCATTGCTGTTCCTGTTACTATACCTTTTTTTTTCCCCCCTCCTATTCAATCATGGCGGATGCTACATCCTCAACGCGGCAATTGTCTTCAACTATGGAAGAAGAACAAAGTACACGGAACACAACAGAGCTTCAAAACATCCAGGCAGCATATAGACTAAATGGAAAAAATTATTTGAAGTGGTCTCAATTGGTTCGAACATTCCTGAAAGGAAAAGGAAAGTTGAGTCATCTATTGGAAATAGCACCGGATAGTGAAACGGCGGGGTTTGAAGCATGGGAACAAGAGGATTCAATGATCATGTCTTGGTTATGGAATTCCATGATTCCTGAAATCAGCGATACATGTATGTTTCTTCCTACAGCAAAGGCAATTTGGGATGCCCTTCATCAGACATATTCCAAGGTTAATGATGCAGCTCTTATCTATGACATCAAGACAAAGACAACTGGAGCAAAACAAGGGACAAAAACAGTGACGGAGTATGCCAATTTTCTGCAAAACCAGTGGCAGGAACTGGATTATTACAGGGCACTTGATTTGAACTGTAGCAAATGTGCAATGTTTATCAAGAAGTTCATAGAAAGGGATCGAGTTTATGATTTTTTGGCTGGCCTAAACTCTGAATTCGATCTTATACGAATTCAAATTCTGGGCAGGCCAGAGTTTCCTTCTTTAACAGAAGCAATATCCCAAGTACGTGGAGAAGAAAGTCGCAGGGGTATTATGTTAGAGCTACCTTCAATAGAAAATTCAGCCCTTTTAAGTTCCAAATCTCAGCGGTTGGTACTGAACAAGGTTGCTGCGGACAAGACCAATCAAACAAGTGGGCAAAAGAATCGCGAGGAGTTGTGGTGCACATACTGCAAGAAACCACGACACACCATAGATCAATGCTGGAAACTACATGGGAAACCACCCACTCGTGAATGGGGACAAAAAGGTGGCCAGCAAAGGCAGGCTCATATGTCGGTTCAAGATCCAACTCAAGTGATTGGAGGGTTTAGTATGGACGAAATTGAGAAGCTTAAAAGTATGTTAGAGACAGTTGACAAACCAGCAACTAACAATTCTCAATCAAGGAATCCGGGTATGTGTTCATTGACACTTTCAGGTAAGGCTCTAGTCTCTTTTGCATTTAGTGTTTTAGGCAATGAGCTTAGGAATGTCTGGATTCTTGACTCTGGTGCTACGGACCATATGACTCATACTTCAAATAAATTCAAAACCTATAATCCCTGTCCTAGAAATAGAAAGGTTGTTGTTGCAGATGGTACTACAACCACTGTGGCAGGTATCGGAGATGTCCAAGTTACTCCAAATTTGATTCTTAAAAATGTTCTTCATGTTCCTCGATTATCTACAAATTTGGTTTCTGTAAAAAAACTTGCCAAGGATCTAGCTGGCTCTGTTATATTTGATGAATCCTGTTGTGACTTTCAGAACCGGGGCTCGGGGAAGAGGATTGGACTAGCTAAGGAGCATGATGGACTCTATTACTTGGATACATCAAGTCAACCAGAATTTAGTAAATCTGCCCTGTCCACATTGTCTTCACCCTCCAATAAAGATGTCATCTGGTTACATCATAGACGTATAGGTCATGTGTCTTTTTCTGCATTAAAAATAATGTTTCCTTCCTTGTTCAAGGGATTTGATGTTCAGTCTTTTCATTGTGATATTTGCGAGTATGCTAAACACACTCGTGTCCCATTTCCTATCAGTAATAAACGATCGTCTTCTCCTTTCTTTTTAATCCATAATGATATTTGGGGGCCATCAACTATTCCAAACATCTCAGGGTCTAAGTGGTTTGTCACATTTATCGATGACTGCACAAGAGTCTCTTGGATCTATTTACTCAAAAATAAGTCTGATTTGAGTTATATTTTCCCTGTTTTTCATGCAATGATTCAAAATCAATTTGGCACCAAGATAAAACACTTTCGTTCAGATAATGCTCGTGATTATTTCAATCAAACCTTGAGTCAGTTTTTCCAAAAAGAAGGAATCATACATGAATCATCCTGTATTGCCACTCCACAACAAAATGGAGTGGCAGAACGGAAAAACCGACATCTTCTTGAGTGCACTAGAGCCTTACTGTTTGAACAAAGTGTGCCAAAAGCATATTGGGGAGAAGCTGTACTCACATCAGCTTATGTCATAAATAGAATTCCTTCCAAGGTCTTGGGGTTTCAAAGTCCACTAGAGAACCTATCCAAATTTTACCCCGATATTCGATCTTCCTTTAATCTCACTCCTCGAGTTTTTGGATGTACTTCCTTTGTTCATGTCCATAGTCATAACCGTGGGAAGTTAGATCCTCGTGCTCTTAAGTGTGTTTTCGTGGGGTACTCATCTACTCAAAAGGGTTACAAATGTTATCATCCACCTACTAGAAAACTCTATGTCTCGCCAGATGTTACATTTGTTGAAAATAATCCCTATTTCATCACTCCTTATCTTCAGGGGGAGTTAGATACACTTGAAGATAAGGAGTTAAAATTTCCCTCCTTAGAGTTGACCACATCTGAGTCATCCAAATCTGAATTCCAAGAGTCAATTCTTCAATCTGATGTGGTAGAAGAAAAAAAGGAAGACCGTAAAATCTATGACTGGTTCCGGTTTGACCAAGTGTATACAAGGAAAGGAGATCCCATCGTGGTTACAAGGCAAGAACAATCCTCTAAACCAAGCTCCGGGAATGAGGTAACAATGAGTGAATCAAATCTGAATTCTACACCACCGACCGACCATTCTTCCAGCTCTAAATCACCTTGTCCTGAGCCTCTTAACCTTGACCAGGACCTACATCTACCTATTGCTGTAAGGAAAAAACCCCGAGAATGCACCAAAAGACCCCTATATCCATTGTCTCACTTTGTGTCTTTTGAGAAGTTTTCCCCGAGCCATCAAAGCTTCCTTTCCACCTTAAATACAGTCTCTATTCCTAGCTCATTGTCTGAAGCATTATCAAAGAAAGAATGGAGACTTGCTATGGAAGTAGAAATGGATGCATTAGAGAAGAATGGGACCTGGGAATTAGTTGATTTACCAAAGAACAAGAAAGTAGTGGGCTGTAAATGGGTGTATGCAGTAAAGTTTAAAGCAGATGGGTCCCTAGAACGCTACAAGGCAAGGTTAGTCGCGAAAGGATACACACAGACATATGGAGTAGATTATCGGGAAACATTTGCTCCAGTAGCAAAGATGAATACAGTGAGAATTCTGCTATCCTTGGCTGTTAATTTTGATTGGGAATTACAGCAATACGATGTGAAGAATGCTTTTCTTCATGGAGAGTTAGAAGAGGAGATTTATATGAGCATTCCACTGGGATTCAGTGGGGTTGACAAGAACAAGGTTTGTCGGTTAAAAAAGGCATTATATGGGCTGAAACAATCCCCACGTGCTTGGTTTGGACGATTTGCCAAGGTAATGATAGCTAATGGTTACAAGCAAAGTCAAGGAGATCATACCCTGTTCATCAAGCATTCAGCCTTGGGGGGAGTTACTGTTTTGATTGTATACGTAGATGACATCATAGTGACAGGAAACGATGAAGTAGAGAAGAAAACTTTGAAGTGGTGCCTAGCCAAGGAATTTGAAATAAAGGATTTAGGAAAATTGAAGTATTTTCTGGGAATTGAAGTGGCTCGATCAAGGCAGGGAATTTTTATTTCTCAACAGAAGTATGTTATGGACCTGCTCAAGGAAACAGGCATGACAGCAAGCAAACCAGTTGGAACTCCCATTGAGCAGAATCACAAATTAAGTGAGACTCATGGAGATACAGCTGTGGACAGAAAGATGTACCAAAGACTTGTTGGGAAACTCATTTATCTCGCACATACTAGGCCAGATATAGCTTACTCAGTCAGTGTTATTAGTCAGTTTATGCATGATCCTAGAGCAGTTCATCTACAAGCAGTTTATCGAGTGCTTCATTACTTAAAGGCACATCCAGGGAAGGGAATTTTATTCAAAAAGGGTCCTGAAATTGATCTGGCAGTTTACACAGATGCAGACTTTGCAGGGTCTCCAGTTGACAGGCGATCAACTTCAGGATATTGTACATTTCTTGGAGGAAACTTAATATCCTGGAGAAGCAAGAAACAAAGTGTGGTAGCAAGGTCAAGTGCTGAAGCAGAGTTCAGGGCTATGGCAGCAGGGGTATGTGAATTATTGTGGGTTAAAATTATCCTAGAAGACTTGAGGATTCAATGGAGCAAACCGATGAAGCTATATTGTGATAACAAATCTGCTATAAGTATAGCTCACAACCCAGTGCAACATGATCGGACGAAGCACATAGAGATAGACAGGCACTTTATTAAAGAGAAGCTAGAAAGTGGACTGATTTGTACTCCATATGTTCCGACAGGACTTCACCTTGCAGATGTGATGACAAAGGGACTGTGTAGCAACATGTTTCATGAAAGTGTTGTCAAGCTGGGAATGGAAGATCTATATTCACCAGCTTGAGGGGGAGTGTTGAAGATATGTGATCTGATATTATGGAAAGATTTGATAATATAAATATTAGGAAAGATTTGATTATAGTATCATATATTAATTAGGTATCATATGATTATAGTATCATATATTAATTAGGTAATAGTATGATTATAGTATCATATGATTATAGTATCCACTTGTGTATATATATATTTGTATATTGTGTAGTCCAAAGTGAAATAGAAAAAAAGTATTTTTTCTCTCCATTTTTTCTTAGTTTACAAAAACGAGAGATTTTGCATATATATATGTGTGTGTGTGTGTGTGTGTGTGTGTGTGTGTTATGTATTATGTATGTGTGTGTGTGTGAGAGAGAGAGAGAGAGAGAGAGCTGCAATTCTCTATAACAATAGTTAGAGGGGCAAGATATAAATCAGTAAAACATGAGTAATACAGATGGAATCAATCCATCACTGGCATAGAAGATTTTGTAGTCTAGGCTGTTGCTATTGTTTGATAGCTCATCTTTTAGCTATTTTTGATAGAGTAACTGACATTTAGTATGTGAAGTACTTCCTTTTATCTTTGTATCTTTCATTTTTTTAAGCAGGGAAGAGGTGGGATTTAAGAAGCAGGGAGGGGGCAGGGGGAATTCAACCTGGGACCCCTAATTCCCAGGGCCTCGTCCTTAGCTACTAGACCAAGGCCTCGTTGGCATAGTGTGAAGTACTTGCTTACGGGAAATATGTGAAGTACTTGCTTACAGGAAACAGGAAAATTATCTCTTCAAGTTTTCTGGTCATTTTCTAAAAGATAGATCCCAAACCAAGCTGCCACAAAATAGCCAAACTTTTAGTATTTTACATATTTATTACTCCTCACATTCTTAAAAACAATTTACAAAATAAAAGCACAAAAAGCCCTATGTCCCATTAGACTGACAGTTGAAGTTAGAAGATAGCATATGAAACTTCTAATACTGGCCAAGGAATGAGATCCATGAGGAAGACATTTCACACCAAAAGGCTGCATAACAATGACTGATATGGCAACCAAGTTTAAACAAATCGAGGGCATGTTTACATTTATCACAAGCCCTTTCAATCATGAACTCGAACCACATCAGACAAAAGGAAAACAAGTTTGTGCTAGAGTGCAACTGCAAAACAGGGTGAAGCACACCAAAAAAAAAAAAGGAGTGAAGCACAAAGAAGGCAATTTGCACATTACGAAGAGTAACAGATTCTTTTTCTGCTTTTTTGTAAACTCTTTCCCCCCCTCCCCTTTCTGTATCATTATTCCACTGGATCCAATCTAAATGGACAAACAAAGAATAAAATACCCTGATGGTAAAAGCAGATAACGTAAAACATTTCCCCTTTTTTACTTTTAGACCTTCTGTCTTGTCTTATTTCGTTCAGTCACTGGACATCTATTAGTTTTATCATTTGAAAACTAAGTGCCTGTTGTATGATCATTAGATAAGCAGCTTAAGAATGTAGATTACATGACTCTGAGCTACTAATAGTTAAAATATTTTCCCTGGTTTCCCCCCACCATCTGTTCTTTTTTCTCTTCTTTCCCCATTGCTAAACCTTTCTTCCATTTTATTTTCTCCTTCCAATCTACTTCCCCTTTCTACCTGAGCATTTTCCTCCTTCCCCCACCAAATCCCCTCAAACCCAAGGTACTTTTTTATACTAGTCCTTTAAAATGGCAGGCCCTTTCCAACAAAAGCAGAACTTTACCCCGTATTCTACATGCATAGTCTTTTTTTTTCCGTCCATGTTACGATATTTAATGGTGATTATAAATTTGAACTTCGATATTTTTCACAATTATGAAATGGATGTGCACTTTGGATTGCTGACAGTTCGTAATGATTTTCATGCTTCTTTGGATTTTAGCACATCCATATCAAGCCTTTTATGATCTATAGAACCCTAAGTCCTAATATGTAATTTCCTTTCATGTAATTGCATATCTTATTTTGCTTAGAGGATTTAAACATATACTGTGAACAACTTCATGCTTACAACAAAGCATACACCTTAGTTTGCGAACAAGGCCCAAAGGCTTTCTACTCTCTGTGGTGCCTTGACCTCTAACTGCTAGGATGATTTAACTTGATTGATTTCAACAATTAAATGCTAACCGCAACCAGTATCTACATT
Source organism: Coffea arabica (assembly GCF_036785885.1). NCBI lineage: Eukaryota > Viridiplantae > Streptophyta > Magnoliopsida > Gentianales > Rubiaceae > Coffea > Coffea arabica. The sequence goes on along the minus strand of NC_092325.1, from coordinate 6,487,751 downwards.
GTCTAGTGCAGTCTACATTTAGTCAGATATCCTCTCCTGGTTCAAAATTGGGTTTGGACAATGCTGTCCCTCAACATTGAGAAGACAGCAAGGCCTAGAAATCAGATAAGTCCTGGAGATGGTTATCTACTTGATAGCTCCAAAAGACACACAAAAGAAAGGCAAGAACAGCAAGATGTGAAACAGTTGTCTACAGCTTACCATATGTACAACCAGTTTATGAATCAAAATCACAATACTTGCATTCAATTGTATGACCAAAAGATCAGTTACCCCGATGCAGAAATCCTAAATACACCAAATAAAAAGCGAATGAATGTACCAAAGAAAATATTCTACCTTGCAGAGATAATGCATCAGGGTCATTTTGTTGTTTATGGCACGAGTATCAGACAATTTAAGAAGACTATCCAATTTAAATCCAACAGCAGATCCTGAAATATAAATGCAAATGAAACTTAATGCAATCCAAGGCAATCCAGGAAGCAACACCATATATATCAAAAGCAAGATCGACCCCATGGCACTTACCTCTAGCCGTTCCCTGATTCAAAGCATTACCCAAAGTTAAAATTGTTTGCATTATCTGGCGTAATTTTGCAGATTCTTTCACCTACCACAACAGTGACAAGATCAGATTGAAGTTTAAATGTGATCTGCACTGTCAATTTCGCATTTCCAGAATGGACATACCTCTTTTGTAGCATCGTTGATTGTATTCAGGTTGGATCTCAAGTCATTAACCTAATAAGAGTTAAATCCATGAAAGTAAGCTGAAACTAAACCTACATTCAACTATCAACCACATCATGGACTACCAGATTACTTACCTGACTGGAAAATGTAATTGTAAATGAAAAGACTCTTAACTTGGATTCAACTCGTGGGACCTTCATAAGCTCCAAGAAAAACTGAAACATTCATTCCAACAACTTCAATTACCAATAAAAAATGTTTATACACCACTTAAAGAAAAGATGAGAAAAGGTATTCGGAAGAAACACCTGTTCACACTTCCCAAGCATTTCCTTGTCCCCATTGTAGTTCTGAAAATGGAGAGAAAAAAACAGAGAGAGAGAGAGAGAGAGAGAGAGAGAGAGAGAGTTTAAAGTATACCACAAATAAAAAATCCATGGAAAAAATTTTTCAAAAAAAAAACAAATTACTGAAAACATCAATTACAAACGGAAGGCAATCCTCAAATGTTAGCTTAAATTATCTTCATAGCAGGCAATGGTTTTAGAATCACTCAATGGTCCCCTAGAGACTAGAGTCCTGATTCTGAAAAGAGAAACATTATTTAGAGATGGTAAGGGTATTATCGAATCCCATCAGTTCAGCACAAGAAGTTCATTATTCATTTTTGCGTTCTCCACCTTATCAACGATTGGACTATCAGGAAAGAAAGAACCAAGTAAAAATGGGTTTGCTAAAGAAGCTGCCCCTAACCAGGTAACCTTCGTTGCCCACACAAAGAGTATGGTGCGATAAGCAAGCTCACAGTGGTTTTCTAGGTAATAAGTTATCCCAAAGTGCTCTGTTAGAAGATAAAAGTCGTAAAGAAGATATAACTCACTGTCCCAATTTTATCGTGATGTTTGCTTTTTAGGTAGTGTCAAAATACCCTAAAGGCTTCAAATTAACCATCAAAAGTCAAACTAGCTGATTATCAAGTTTCATATAATAGTAAAGGGCTTCAGATTTGAAGCTATCTCAAACCACTATCGTAATAATGTGACATTTTGACAATAAGTACACATGATATCAAATGTACTTTCAACTATGTACTAGGTCAACAAAGAGAACAAAGATAGTTTTGAATTCAAGAAAATTCTATAAAAATGTTTGGAAAATGCTTTTGTTTCATTTTTATTCAAGTCTTTGCATCAACTTTTGAATAATTTCTGAATACTTTGCATAATGTCAATAGAAACAACATTCAAGGTTCTGTCAAGGTTTCTCCATTAGTTCCCAATAACTATCTGAAATGCTCCTTAAACTCTGCAGTTTTTAATTCTCAGACTGCCTATGTTTCTAATTCATTTCCATATTGACAAATTCCATATAGCAACAAGTGTATGGTAATGCTTCTATCTCGGTTGTCCCATATGAGACTCTGTTGTTATATCTGATCACTACTTCAGCGTGACAACTACCATTTATCAAAGAGAGGAAAAGTTCGGCCTCAGACTTGAGTTCCTCATCTTCTCCACTGTACTTCAATGTTTTGTCACAAAAATATATCTCATTTGATCAGGGAACTTTTTGAATGTGCTGAGAGCTCAACTTGTAGATCTAGCTAATAATAAGTGTACATTTGTTGCCTTTCAACTACTACATATTCTCTTGTACAAAAAGGCTAATGCTCAATGTTACCATTCAAAAGAGATTATTTTACAATCCACAGCATTTCACTATCAACTAAGAATGGAGATCCATTTTCATTGAGCACATATATTTTATAGATAGCTATGCCTCAATCGCCAAGACTCAGAAGTATATGTAGGAACACCTCCTGCACCTTAACCTAGCTGCATCAGGACACTTTATAAACCGCCTAGGTGCTAGGCATTTTCTTTTAGTTTCTTTCTCATATTGTTCATTCTTGTCAGATGACATGGATTAAAGTAGCGAATGGTTAATTCGAAGATTGCAATTAAAGGGTAAACGTCCTCCTGATGATGATTTTCTGACAGAGATGTTGTCAGAACCACAGAAATTATGCAAAGCAGGTATATTGTTAGATAAAGACCTACAGAAAAGCATCAAAAGTCTAAGAGTTCAAGTTAGGCTACGATTTAACTAGTTGGTGAAGAGGAAAATGATCTCCGAAATGAGACTGTAGAAGATGTTCAGCTTGGAACTCAAATCTGATGATAATGAGGATGTTCTTAAGAGTTTGAAAGAAAAGTATTAGGACTTGTCACGCTTCAGATTGTGGCTTTATTGTTGTATTATTTTTTACTTTCGATATCAGTAGCTGATTCCTATTTGGTGTGATTAATGGTTAAGCATTTTCATGGCCAATATATTTATAATATATTTGCTAAGACCTCGCATCACTGAGACACACCTTATCCAGATGATAAGCCCCAAGAGACCTCAACAATTCACTACTCTTTATAGCCGCAACGTATTAATCAATTATACCAAGCATTAAAATCTATAGGCACATTATCTGTATTGAACAATGTCAATAAACTTCATAAAGACAGTACAATCAAGGATAATTAGTGAAAGAGTTAATAAAAACTTGTAGCACAAATACACATCTCAGGACCAAATAATGAGATCTCAACATTTCAGGGCTCAGACTAAAAAGCTCAGAGGGCCTGGAATGATTAACCAATGACCATCCAAAGTATGGCATCACTCAAAACTGTCTTAACACAGAAGAACAAGAATTAGCAAATTAATCCTGAATATTCCTTTCAAACTTTACAGACAAACATATGCAAGGATGGTCTCAAACAGAAGGAAAAAGGGGACAAAGTGAGACATACCTTCAATGTTTCCATCTCTTCTTTTGTAGGACAGAATTTTATAAGATTCTCCACTTGATCAATGTCCAGGGCTGATGAGTCCAAAGCCAAAATAGCATTCTGAAAAGAAGGATGAATTTATAAATTAGACATTAGAATTTATATAAAATGCATGACTAGTGACACTAAATATTTGGGTAGAGCCCAGTGCCAAGAGAATAAATTACAACCATTCTACAGATCATATATGCTAAGAAAACTTTGACAATTGATCAGGAATTACGGATGGAAACATTGATGCAGGGAAAATTCAACCTTTGCAGCTGTTTAATAATAACTGAGATATTAAATAACCCACCAAAGGACATTGATTATGCCAAAGCAGACCAAACACAATTACATCATTTACTCAAAACTGATATCTATCTTTCTATTAAGAACATAGGCTACTAGAAAAGATATATACCAGAAATCTGACAATTTAGAGTATTAACCGGAGATGAAAGATATTATATTACACCTCAGAGGTGGTGATGGGTAAAGAAGGCCATGTACCCAGGGAGTAACAAAGGAAAAAGCAGTAATGAGGATTTAAGATCTACAATGCTGAAAAGGGAAAGGATAATGCAGCAGGCAGGCATAGTGATACAATTCAACTTCAACATCCAAATCCTCAAAAGAGCTCGGTGCAATTTCTAGTTAGCACCATTTTTAGGATATAATCAAAATGTTCTGCCCACCATGGTGACACAATTATAAATATATACTGGCACTGAGGAACGAGTAATCAATCACAACATCAAATAAAAGCAAATGCAGCAACAGGTTAACATGTACAAGAAGCAACACTTCTATTCCAAGCATCACAAAGATAACCTACAACTTTGTGTAACATGAGGAGTTGAGAAAATTCCCTTCTGAAAAATGACAGGCATTTCAAAGAATTAATAGACAGTCTAAGTCAATCATAGCATGTTGAACTTCACCTTTAAAATGCAACTTCAAGATCAAAGAGGTTAGAAATGTCAGTAAACAAAGAAAACAGTCACCAATAACTCAATGTGCTTGACAGCCAAAACGTTGTTCCACTATAATGCTTCTTCTCTTAAGAAGGTATGAAGAAAGGAGGGGGGAGCGAAAATTATGAAAACAAGAGGCAGACACAGAATCTTTGATGATACAAAGAATTATATTTATATGAGGATGATGATGACAATAAAACCAAATAATAATTAAAAGAATAAGGATCTTTTAAACGTGTACAACATATTACAGGTTATGGCTATATAGGTTCTACGAAATCATTTTAGTTTAATAGAAACATGAATTCATTTGAAAGATCAGTAGAAGTCTTCTAAGTTCCCAAGTTCTAGATTCTCAATAAACTCAGCCAATTCAATATAAAAAATTACACCAAGGCTCACAAGTGAGATTTTGCTCCACCAATATCATCAACTGAGCGGTATGATAATGATCAATTAGTCTCAGTAACTGAAGATGCTAGCATTTGACCTAAGCAAAACCTCTACCATCTTGCAACATGCAGCGAAGTGGCTGCAACAACCACAAATTACATCCTAGGTCCTTCAAGTTGCCAGCCCAAATACATCATGCGAGCACTGACATTGTCCCTACAAGGATACACCTTTTCCAGTATGTTTACTTAATCAACATCATTTACAGAACTTGTTATCTAAGGAAGCATACTCCAAAGAATATAATGGATATAGGCCTAATAAAGCACCGGACTTTTCTGCTCACATTTGAACCAGCAATATAAGTTTGTCAACTTTAGTACTAAACCAAATGACCATGAGTTTTATGCATCATCTTTAGTAGAACGCAAACCCGTAACCTCAAAAAATTGGAACTCAAAATCATTTTCATCCTTCAGCTCAAAAGCACACTGCATGACAATTACCGCTTAGCTACAACAGCTGTTTCAATAATCAAAATGCAACTGGATGCCAATTTCATCTACTTCATCTAAAATTTATTTGCCTTGCCCCGGTAGAAAGACTACATCCAAAAGAATGTCTACAACTTCATCTGCTTTTAGACGTTAATCCCACAATGCTCAATTATAATAAGAGAGATGAACTTACAAGCATATCTGGCAGTGGAATCTTAACTTTTGTAAGCATAATTTCACAGTTGTAGGCTCTGCGCAAATCAACCTGACAAAAGAAGGTTGACGGCCAGAGTAAGAGCAACGACAACAGGTTTGATAATGATACAAATGCAAGAATCTCATCGTGTTCCTAAGCGACCAAATGAATGGAGAAAAAATACCACCTTACCTATTGGGACACAAGAAAAGGTACTTCATGTGTACAAGTACTAAATTGTAAAGCTATACCACAACTAGATAGTGATGTATACTTTTCCATGATATTATGATTTTTTTGAAAAAAATTAGATTGCTGCATTGTGTGGCAGACATGCTGTTACTCAATTTATGTACTTCAAGAGAAATATTTTTAAAAGCACTTAAAAGCTTTCCCCATTGCATTTTATAGTTGATTTCACAGGACCATTTTCATATTATCCAAAAGCTTGTCTCTGCTTTGAATAGGCAACGCTATCCCTCTTCAACTTTGACCTTTTGTAAACACAATACCTTTTAGTTCAAACAACTAAAATGTTGACATGAAGTAGGTAGTTCTTGGAAATTAAATGGACTACCATCGCAATCAAAGGACTATGGTCAAAAGTTGGATTAAAAAATTTAATAATTTTGGACAGAGGGAGAAATATATTCTACCAGATTAGAATTTCAATTCAATGCTATCGTGATTAAGGAAAGACTGGAAGAAAAGATCAAACTATATTTAATTCCCTCTTTCCTGCACGTGTAATACCGATTAATTTCTTTGAAACTAGTCGGAATATGTATCAAAAGTCATATTCCACTTACCAGTTGCACTTTCTCTGGTTTGTTAATTTTAGAACCACGCCGACCTCCACCCTTATTACCATCCAAAGCAGAAGCCACTGAGAACAGACTTTCAAGCTCTGTTATATCAATTTCTGGCGCCCTGGCAAAAGCATTTAATGAATTGACATTAGAATTTTGCAAGATATCACTTCCAACAATTCAACACTATCCGAAATCAAGAGTGGAGACATTCATCCCACTATATCTTGCCAAGCTAAAGTATGGAAACAATGCCTACAAAGGTTGATTGAGAATTCGAAGTACAAAATGTTGGTTATTGTCAATGTCAGTGAAACCAAAACCATGGAACAAAGATCAAATCATATATTTGATTAGATAAGGTTAACAAGACCTCTAATATAGCTTAGCAAAAATTTACTGAAAAATCTCTTTGTCTACGCACCTTGACTGATTTTCTTGCTTCTGAGAATCAGCCCATAAGCTCCCCTGCATTGCTCGCGTAACTTTCACCCAATGTAAAGGCTTCAGTGAAGCTTTCTTTGGGGGAATTGAAGAACCAGTGGAAACTCGACCTCTGCCATGACCAGTTCCTGAAAGTGTTCTTCCCCTTCCAGCAGCTGGTGGTGGTGGCGGAGCAGCACTGGAACTCTTTCCACCAGGCGGTGGAGGAGGAGCTGGTGCTGCACCACGCCCCAAAGGTGGTGGGGGAGCACCAGGAGGTTTTGGCGCTTGTGGAGGAGGTGGTGGAGCACCTGGAGGAGGTGTAGGGGGCAGTGCTGGAAGTTTACCAGCATTGCCAAGAGATGAGGGAGCAGGTGGTGGAGGTGGAGGAGGTGCAGTTTTGGGCTTATTGGCATTGCCAAAAGATGGAGCAGGTGGTGGAGGCGGAGGTGGAGGTGCAGGTGCAGGTGCTGGTGAGAATGATGCTGATCTGCTGGTGGATGAAATTGGTGGAGGTGGTGGACATCCTTTGGAAGAGATGGGAGGAGGAGGTGGGGGAGGCGGTGGAGGTCCTTTCGAAGAGATGGAAGGAGGAGGAGGTGGTGGTGTTGGAGGTGAGGCTAGAGATGTCTGTGAAGAGATGGATGAAGTGGCTTTAGGAGGAGGGGGTGGTGGTGGTGGCGGTGGCGGCCGCAGAGACTTTGCAATTTTATTGGAGGGAGGTAGAGGAGGAGGAGGAGGGGCTGGTACTGGAGGTCCTGTACTCGAACTAATAAGTGGGAGTGGAGGTGGTGGAGTTGTCTTAATAGAACTACTAGGAAAGCTGGATAGGGGTGGGGGTGGGGGTGGGGGTGGGGGTGGAGGTGGAGGCCCTTTACCAGAATGATTAGGAGGAAGAGGAGGAGGTGAAGGTGGAGCAAGGGATGGAGAAATCACTTTTCTAGAGACCATAGGAGGTGGGGGAGGTGGAGGTGGTGGTGGTTGAGACAGTGAAGAAGTTTTTCTATTACTAGAAGTACCAAAAGGAGGTGGTGGTGGAGGTGGTGGGGGAGGGGGTGGTGATGACTGAGGATCTATTGCACTTGAAAGAGCAGAGGAAGATAATGAAGGAAGCAATCCAGAAGGCTGGCAGGACAAAGTTTCCATACTTGATCCATGCACTTCATTTGTAATTTCAGAATCACCACCAACGCTGACATGACTATCAACTTGGGAAGGTGAATGAATTGGATCAACTGCTTCTCGAGTCGATGGCTCCAATGAATTTTCAGCAGGCTTTCGATCAGAAGCTTCATCTGACATATAATCATGAGAAAGAGGATCATCTGAAAAATTCACCTCTGCTGCACCACCATAACTTCGATCGTTAGCCTTCTCAGAGTCCAGAAAATCCAGACTATCAGCAATACTAGAGGCATTATTTTCATCTTCAGAGTCCAAAGGTGATGAATATCCATTCATTCTACTCCGAAATAGTGATAAATCTTTCACATCATTCAAGACAGATAATTGTTTGAGCAACCATAGAGCAGCATCATCACCAGTGTCTGCCCATTCCACACCACTAAAAAGTTCTTGAACTCTAGAAAAAGCTTCGATAGGAAGGCCACCGGTTTCTTCACCATCTAAAATAGTAGTTGGAGGTTTTGGATGAGAGATGCTTTCTACATCACCAAATAGCACCTGAACTTGACAAAGTCAATTTCATGAGATATTCAGACACCACTAGAGCATGCAACCATATAACTTAAATGAGTTAGTAACATATCCAGACAACTCACCTCAGCTCGAAAACCTTTTGGATACCGTGCCTTTGAATCCCAAAGGATATCCAAATTCTCACAGTTGAGAACCAAGATGTTAGATCGAATAAAAGCTGTATTGAACATTATACGAAACATCATAACTTCTCTTTCTGGTTCCAAATCAAAATGAACGCATTCCAATACAACATCCCCATGCACCAAGCACTGAATATCAATCTTAATCACGTCGCTGTCTTTCTGGAAAAGGCCAAATATTTATATTATCTATAAAATGTCATGAAAATGATGCATACCAACTTAAATACAAAAAGTTTTCAATCAAAACCTGACAGTAATGTCGAAGATTTCTCTTTTTCTTGCTTGTCGAATAGAGCATTTGCGTTGATAGACCATCCTTACTAAGATGATTTCTACCAAAAATACGAATAATTGGACGGCAGCCCTTTTGGTTATCAAACCTTGGGATGGAACGAAGAATCAGACAATCCAAAGAGAGTGCTCGTTCAGGGGGAGGCCACTCCGGAGAAATATTTTGTCTTGAGAGATATTGGAGATAACGAAGCTGTGATGGGAATGGGTTTAGCGGTGATAACAACTGTAACAGACCTTTTGGACCCTCTCGATAAACCATTTCAAGAGTCTTCCTCTCGCCACTATGCAACTTTCTAAAAACCAAGAAACTAGCTAAAATAAATGCTAAAAGTGCCCAACCCCCTCTCTCACAATGAAGCAAGATTACATTCTGCTGGTTACCAACCAAAAGCCAATGCTCACAAACTCGAAGGAAATGATGAACTAATGACAACGGCAAGAGAGGACAACCCTCATATTGCCTCGGATAGTCCATGACAGTCACATCATATTCACACAATATTTCTGCAAATTGGCTTCTCTTCTCACCTTCCCGGAAGTTAAAAGCAAGAAAGGATGACTCGGGGAATCCCTCATGTAATTCATTTACAATTTCATGCAAGTACAACTGATACATGTCCTCAGGCAATACTTCAGTCGTAAAGCATGAATCAAACACTGCATAAATCACAAAGAAGTCCAAACGAAACAGAGTAAAACTGTTAAATCCATACTAAAATTGAAAGAAATGATATAAAGTCATCAGCAACAGTCACATCAGCAATCAAAATTCAATCTTCAGACTTGAATTACCATATACTCTATCAACAAACTCAAGCAAGCCATCTGGCGGTCTTCTGTGAAAGAATCTACTCAGCAGGGACATAATAACTACTCAAAAAAATCACTTTTACATCCACTTCCAATGAACCCAAGAACCTGAAAAATATATGTACAAAAAATAAATAAATAAAACCGACATCCAATTCTTCTTTCAAACCAAAATGAACATATCAACGAAAAGAAAATACAACTAAGAGAAAATGAAGCTACATTGATGCAACTTAAGCTCAAAGCAAAGTCCACTACCAAAATAGAAGCATGTATTCCTACTAACCCATCAGCAAATTTGAGGAACATTAACAAAACCCACAAAACTTAAAAGACTGACAATAACAGCAACTTTAATAAATAAGGGAGAAAACCCACAAAAATTAGAGCTTTTATTAAGCCAATGCATCAAATTAAAGTGAGGAATTAACAAATTAACAGAATTTCAAACACCCAAATGGACAAACAGAAAAGGGTTCCTGAAGAGAATGAGTATTGAATTGCAGAAACCTGAATTGGGCAATCGGTGAAACTGAAATGAATGCTAGTACTGAGCTGAAAAATCCCAGCCTTTTCTTGTTAAAGTACCATTACACTACGTATAGGAGCAGTTAGATTACTGTTTTTGATATCCCACCTGGAGAATTGGGATGGCGGTGTTTAATGGGATTCGAAATCTTGAGCCTTTTTTTTTTTTTTTTAATATTCTTGCGTGGGGTATCTATATCTCCAATGTCAAGATGGGATTTTGAAATTTCAAATGTGTAGTGAAGGGGAAGAGGAATTTTTTTCCCCTTTATTTTTTGGGTTAATGTTGTTTACTTCGTGTTGGGGGAGAAAGCTTTGAAGGTTTGTACTTTGGCATTACAGGAGTGGTACCTTTGCAAGAGTTGGGAAATTACTGGATCAGTAACATATTGTACTTTAATTGCTGTACAACCTCTTTAACATTTTGAACCATCTATTATCAGACCAATATCTATTATACAAAAGGGTTATCTATTATTTTTTTTTTTAAATTTTTCCAGCAAGGAAAGAGTGAGATTTAAGGAAGGGGTAAGATTTAAGAAACAGGGAGGAAATAGGGGGTTATCTATTATGTGAATGGGTTAAAATACTCGTATATTTATATTCTTGTACTTTCATGTAATTAGAAAAGTCATGTGGTGTGCTAATGTTAAAATGCATTTGGGATTAGTCCAAATGTTCATATACTAATGTAAAAATAATTTTGATTTGTTTTAATTATAGAAAACTGATAAATTGACTCTTATAGTAGCCATTTTGTAACGAAGTAATGAGAAATTTATTAAGTGAAACTAGAATTTGGAATTAACACATCAATTGTTTATAGGAAAATTCTTAAGTTCAAAACTGCAATATGGTAAAATAATACCCATTCTTACTCTTTCTAATTTTTATCCAACTTTCCCCCATACACATTATTAGAATTATGTTTGAATGATAGTAAAATATTAGTAGCTATTCTTGGAATTGTAGTATTACTAAATAGAAGTCAAATGATGACTATAAAAGATATCTATATACATTATTAAGCAAATGCCAATTTGACATTTACAATGAATTCTTGTATGTAGTAATTTTCAGCTAGGTCTCAATTCCATACCCAATATACTTGAATTGAAGTGGCCATAACATTAAACTGAAAAGGGGTTGAAAATTGCAATGTGCATCTTGAACTGCCACTGATTTGCATTTCATGTAACATATTGTTAAATTGAGCACTTCAATACTGTATGCTACAATATGTTGCGACACATAATTCAACTCAATTGAAAACCAATAACTTTTTATTTTTGTTAAAAGGATTTTAGTAGGATATATATTGTATAAACAGTCAATATAAAAAATTTTTACACTAATAGGTATAAATATATGATACGTGGACAAAAAGTGAATTTAAAATTTGAATAATAATGATATGACATTCATCTAAATCGGCTTGTATGAAAAAAAAAATTTTACATTGACCATGTATAAAAATTAATCCCATTTTAGTAACCATGATTTGCATCTATTTATCATAATACTCATGCTTATTTCGGACCAATAAAGTATCTCCAAGAACAAAATATATGATTATTTGATTCAAGATTCATTTGTTTTCAACTCACCTAAGCAATTTGCTACAATTTGGTTGCATAGCATACTTAATTGCAACAATAGTTTAAAATACAAATCACCATTTATTGATTGTTTAAGGGTATATATTGCAATTATTATCTAGTTAATTTTTTATAGTAATTTCCTTTTTCATTTCTGCTTCCTTCCATTGTCTCCTATTTTTTTGCACGATATTCATAGAATCTCCAATTCAATAGTTTGATAAATTTTCATTTTAATGACGTGGAGTCTGGCCCCTTTTTTTCCCCTTTTCTGTCAAATAAGAGTAATACTCGTAATTTTTCCCAATTCAACATTTCAGATTTAAGAGATTATTACATGTCTATATGATTATAAAAAAATTAATTAAGATTTGACTAATAAATCTTCAATTTTTTTTTTGCATTAAACTGTCATGTACGTTTTTCTATGTATTTTTGTTAATTAAAAATTAATGACAGCAATCTCGAAGTTGGACATGTGATTGGTCGGCTTATTTGATCATGCTCATAGCAGTTTTTTTTTTTTAATTTATATTATTCATTCAATCTTAGTTTACTTGTACGTTAATGCAGTTGACTAATTTTTGTTGTAAGGCTAGTTTATTAAGACTCTTTCCGAAATTGAAATGTAGAGTGTTTTGCAAAAACTAGTTTTTCAAATACAATAAAAATTTGTAAAAAGTACTCTAAAAGGTAATATAAAAATTAGTTTAAATTTTTTTAAAATTTTAAAAATTATCTTAAAATATATTTTAGAAACTCTTCTACTCTTAAATATCTCAAAATATTTTCAAAAAATATCCCAAAATATACTCTAAAAACTCTGCTATAGTAAAATTTTTCAAAAACACCCCCAAAAACACCTAATTCAAACAGGTATTAAAAAATTGAGCGAGAAGATCAGTGGAAAAAAGGGTTGATGTTTGAATCTTATAAAGATTGTGCGATTTTGTAAAGTAGCACAGAAAGTCGGCACCAGGGGATGAGCAGGAGTTGATGCGGTTTAAACTGAAACATGTTGCTCCAAATGAGCGTTACAATAGACAACTATAGTTGAAAGTTCACCGCAACGGATCTTTTGTCCCACACCCTGTGCCATTTTCTGTCCCATTTTTTATTATATTGCTATTTCTCCTACATAAATATCATATTTTAGTTCTTTTTTGTTTCCTTAAGATTCAATAACTATTAATTGAGTAAAAAATAAAATTTAACAAACTCAAAAAATCAAAATGCATAAAAAAATGAGATTTTTTAATGAATTTTTTGCTATATTTTTTTAATTTTCAATTATATATTGCTTTTTTGAAATTGCTGTATTTATTTTTTACTCAATTAATAGTTATTGAATTTTAAGGAAACAAAAAAGAACTAAAATATGATATTTATGTAGGAGAAATAGCAATATAATAAAAAATGGGACAGAGAGTGGCACAGGATGTAGGACAGAAGATCCGTTGCGAAAATTCACCTTATTTGGATTGCCATTTTTTCACCAAAAAAAAAACGTTACGTCTTTCGTAAATATATTTTTTAATTATATTTTTATCTCACATATATCAAATCATTATAATTTATTATTTTTATAAAAACCAAAAAAAAATAGCGATCAGGACAGACTTGTACGCTAGAATGTAGCATGGCAAATACATGTCTTGGTTCACTTGATAAGAAGCTCATTCTAAACAGGTCTATTCATGGATGAGGATACATTGGCGGAAGTAGGGGCGGTAGCTTTTGCCTTTTGTGGGCAATGCCTGTCTCCATCCCAGGCCTTCCAAGCAGCCAGAAATGTCATACATACTCAAGGCTTCGTGAAAATCCTTCCACCGTGGTGAAGGGCAAGTCTCCGGTGGCCAGCCGATGGAAAGGATTAAAATGCCCAAGGAACCAAATAGACTAGTCAACCAATGAACCATTCAACCGAAATGATTTTTTTGAAGAACCGTCTGAGTCACAATTGCACTTGTCTGGTTGTCCCTTGCCCCAGCACACCAATTTTGACCGACAAATTAATCACTGGGTCTTGGTAAGAGTCCCTTAGATCTCTTCCGTGCATTACGCTTCGTTTGGGAGCGGAGGATTTGGACAGAAAAGAAGGGAAAGAAGAGAAAGTTAATTTTTCTTTGTCCGTTAATTTTTAGTAGGACAGAAAAGAAGGGAAATAGAAGGATTTAAGAGAATAAATAGTAGGCAAAATTTTTTCTTCAAAATTGGAGAGAAAGTTGGAGGAAGCTTATGAAAGTTTTTTAAAATACCTATTTTATCCTTAAAAATTTATTGAACAAATATTTAATGACTTTCATATCTAAAATTATTTCACTAATTCTCAAAACTCCCAAACAACATAATAATCTCTTCTCTTCTCTCGTAACTTAAGTTTTCCCTTCTTCTCTTTTTTCTATCCTAAACTCCCAAACTTAGCTAGATTGGGTGATTCAAACCCCGCTTCTTATTCTTAAAAAATAAAATAGTGCACTTGTTTGGTCTAATAGTTCATTCTGCAAGCTTTCTCCTCCTCCCATAGAGTAGGAATAAAAGTTAGTTAGATAATTATCATTGTCAACAAAAAAGAGAGAGAGAGAGAGACACACACACAAATTAACACTTGATATTTTATTCTTGTGCAGCAAAATACTCCCCGTTTCTTTTATCATCAAGATTTACATAAGGGTTTGTTAAGATATAGTATTATTTGAAATATTATTTGGAATAATTACTATAACACTTTTTGTGATGTGATGTATGTGAGATAAAAAGGTAATTGGGAATATAAAAAGGTAGGTTGAAAAATGTATTTATGATGCAAATGAAATATTATTTGAAATTGGGAAATATTATATGATGCAAGCGAAATATTATTTCTTCGTCATGTTAACTTTATCCTTTTTTTTTTGTTCATTTTAGCTTTCTCTTTTTTAGTTCGTTCCTTTTCCTTTTCTTCATTTTAAACCTTCCACCAAATTCCTTTACATAATTGATACTCATAGTCAAGTTACCAAAGATAAAACCTAAAAATCAGTATTAATTTTAATGAATATCCTATGTTTTTAATAAAATGTTGCTAATATATTGACATTTACAATTTTTTGACTTTAGATTATAGTCAATTACTCTCAAACTTTGACCTATGAATTTGAAATACTCGTGTGTTTTTATTAATGATAAATTCACTCTTAGGGTTTTCTAATGAGAGATTCTTCTCTCCTAAATTCTCCTAATGAAAGTTTCTTTTTTTCTATATTGTTCTAGTGAGAGTTTTATTCCCTCCTAGGTTTTATCTTATGATAGCATTTTTTTTTTAACTTGAACTAGTTTTAATTAGATTTGACTATAAGAAGACATGTATAGATGTATTGGGTTATAATGATTCATCTGGTTGACAGATATATAAGAACATCAATATTATCTTTATTCATATTGATTTCTTATATCTGTTATATTTATTGATTTCAGATCTATATGTATATGTATCATGTTTGTTTGATATATTTTCTGCCATTAGTGCAGATTTATTGAATGAAACAATCTGTTTTATGGAAAAATAATAAATTCACTACTGCAATTAAATATTAAGATTACTCAATTCTTTCAACGAAAGTTGGATTATTCCAAAATCATATAATTATTTTTTCAATCATAAAAATTATTTATGACACACTTGTAAAATCACAGGTCTATAACGGTTGAACCAGTGACCGTTACCCAATCAAAATTTCCGGTTTGAGGAACATTATTGGTTTCAAAACCCTGCCTCAGATTTTTTTTTCCAACTCATACCGAAATCAATTTCGTGATTTCCAACCAGCTTGTACAAAAGAAGTGGAGTACGTCACGAATCAACTTTCATAGCCAGACTGAAGTTTTACCAACCTATCAAAATGCAAGTACCACTAGTTTAATCAATCTTTGCACCAAACAAAATCTATTAGATTAATCAATCAAGATGTCCAGAATTTACGACAACTGGGAAAGGCTGGTCGGAGCTACACTGCTCAGGGAGGAGCTCCGGCTCATTGCTCAAAGAACTCCCAGCGATATTTCTTTAGCATCATCAATACCATCACCATCTCTATCACCATCGCCATCATCGCTGGCCAGGAGTTCATTTACATACGATGAAATTCTCCAAGCCACCAATAACTTCAGCAGCTCCAACTTGATCATGTATGCCCGCACAGGGGATCTGTTTTGGGGTGCTTTAGAAGCTGGAAGTCGGGTAGTAGTGAAGAAAGTTGACTTGTCGTTGATCAATAGAATTTCCTTCATGCAAGAACTGGAATTTTACAACAAGGTTTCTCATCCCAGATTTGTCCCTCTTTTGGGGCACTGCTTGGAGAATGACAATCACAAGTTTCTTGTTTACAAATACATGCCCCATATGGACTTGCACAGCTTTTGGTTCAGGAATGTTGTTCCATTTTACCGCGGTAAGAATTTAGATTGGTTGAAGTGGGAAACGAGATTGAAGATAGCAAGAGGAATTGCAGAGGGTCTGTGCTATTTACACCATAAATGTGATCCACCACTTGTTCATAGGTAGCCCATATTCGAATTTGGTTAGATTTATTTTTGTTCATTCATCTATTTATTTATTTATTGCATGTATAATATTAAAAAAAATCTCTTTACGACTTGTGTGGGAAGGTTAATCTTACATATGATTTTTTTTTTTTTTTTTTGGAAGGTTTTGAATAAATTGTGGTCTTCACTTGACATACTTCTCTTTTGGTTTTTTTTTTTTTTTGGGGGAAGAAACATCGATGCTAGTAGCATACTTCTTGATGATGATTTTGAAGTGCGGCTGGGGAGACTCCATGAGGTCTGTACTCAAGCGAAAGAGACGAATGGGAGTAGGTTTTCCAGGTACGTGTTTGATCAAGTATGCATTTGGCTAATTTTTGTGTGCTTTCCTTTTAGGATTTTTTTAAAAAGATTCTTCATAGACATTGATTAATATATTTTTCCACGCATGTTCCATTTTCAAGAAAGTACTAAGGAAATAATTTTTTTAAAATGATGTATGTTTTTTTTTATCTTTATTTCAAGTGTCATATTTTTGGAAATGCAAGATTAATTAGGAACAATAAGCAAATACAAGGAAGGGTAGATAAAATTAAATAGGAAAAGTATATAAATGAAGGAAGGGTAATAATTGTTAATATATGTATACATGGCAAATTATGTGAGTTTTAGATGTGCTAACGGATACCAAATGGAAAAATGGTGAATTCTTGTTTAAAGTAAAAAATTCAAAAATATATAGCTGAAAATTCGAAATTATTCAAAGCTACCCGTTTGCTGCCTTCCGAATTTCTAATTTCTTGTTTAAGGCAAATTCTTAAGTGCAGCAAAGAACTTCCTTTTTTTGGCATTGCCATAAACGAATGAGATATGAGGATTCATTGTCCAAAAGGGCAAAAAATCAACATGAACGGTGAATTTTTATTTATGTTACGACTACTAAACTGCTGATTGATTTTCAGCAGCATCCAAATCGGTACTATAGTATGTCTCCTATACATATACTGTAGCTTAGCTAAGTTTTGTGACATTCTCTCTTCATTTTGAACAGGGGTTTTGACAGAAGTATTTCTGGTACGCTGAATCTAGTTATAACTCTGCAGAATCTACATATAGCTTACATCAAGTTATTTTGAGCAGTCCTTTAATGTATAACTGTAAAACTTTCAAAATATGTTTGTCTAAAGCATGTCTTGAATGGCTAGGTACATCTGATGCAACGTGTGCCTATGATGTTTATCGCTTTGGAATGGTCTTGCTTGAGCTGGTCACAGGCAGGATGAAATATAGCCTTCCCAATTATCGTATGACAAAGGATAGCATGGCAAACACCTTGTCCAACGTTAGTTCGCAGGATAAGAAACGTATTCTAAACATCGTAGATGGGTCTTTAACCATAGATGAGGTTCTTTTGAAGGAAATCTGGGCTGTAGCTTTTGTTGCCAAGGCATGCCTGGATCCCAAGCCTTCTAAGCGGCCACAAATGTCATATGTACTCGAGGCTTTACACAATCCTTCAACCGTTGTAAATGGCTCGTGGAAAGGAAAAAGAATCGGATTGATCCAATTTAATTAGTAGGGATATTAATCTGATGATTATGAGATTGTTGGTCAGCATTAATCTCGATTCCAGAATTGAAACCTCGTTTCATTTTCTGGGCATGCATGAAAATACTTGTTCTTTCAATGGATAATTGTAAGATCTTGTGCGTTACATGAAATGAAGCTGTCTTTGGCTGGTGAGTAAATAGTATTAGCAATTGGTAGTGTGGGAATAGTTTGTGAATGAAACAGAAATGAAACTTGTTAGAGATCTGTTGGAAGTCAAAAGTTTCTGAAACATTTTTCGCATTTTCTATCTATTGAAGGGGCTTAACAGTGCTTTTCAATGTCCATAAATATGTGAAAAAAGTGGTTGAATACCTTATGACCCTTGGGTTTTATTTTCACTATAAAAATGACAGGTGTCTAACACATAAACTAATTAGAACATTGATCCTTTCTTTATAAGAGAAATCTTAACATTCGTTATCAAGTTTCTCCAAAATCTTGTTATATCTTAAAGGTAATTTACCATAACCTTATAGCAAATACTATGTATAGTGGAGGCAAACAACACCTTAAGAACAGTATTAAACACGCCTCTAAATCATCATCTTTAACCCCACTTTCTAAGAAAGATTTGTGTAATACAAATTTCTGCACTCTTGTGTGCTTGTATATCAATTACACCAACAGGTAGAACTGATTATGGAGTCGTTCTTAGTTGATTATTTTATTGATTATGGATTTTGATTTTGAATAATCAATTTTTAATGTTCCCATTTATTTTCATATTCAGCTTATAAATTTTTTAATAATTAAAAAAGGTAAAATTCATAATCAACTAAAGAGTAGCTTTTACTAATTGTAGTTATTTCTTACAAATATTTGCTTCACTTCACCTAATCAAACTTTACCCTAAAGGCCCCTCACTATTAAAAAATAGCACACTCAAACTAGTCCTTGCTATTTTAAACAAACGTAATTCCTAAAGTATTCAAATTTAGCCAAACTGGTTCTAAATATTTTGGCCTGAACAACTATAGCTCTGTTTGGATTTTTCATTTTTTGTAAAATAAGTTTTTCATATATGATGTTACAATAATATACAAACAAAAATAACTCTAAAAACACTACATCCATATAATATATTAAAAACAACTCCAAATATACAAAACAAAATTGAAAAAAAATCTACAAACCAAAATGAACATATCAACGAAAAGAAAATACAACTAAGAGAAAATGAAGCTACATTGATGCAACTTAAGCTCAAACCAAAGTCCACTACCAAAATAGAAGCATGTATTCCTACTACCCAATCAACAAATTTGAGGAACATTAACAAAACGCACAAAACTCAAAAGACTGATAATAACAGCAACTTTAATAAATAAGGGAGAAAACCCACAGAAATTAGAGCTTTTATTAAGCCAATGCATCAAATTAAAGTGAGAAAATAACAGATTAACAGAATTTCAAACACCCAAATGGACAAACAGAAAAGGGGTCCTGAAGAAAATGAGCATTGAATTGCAGAAACCTGAATTGGGGAATCGGTGAAACTGAAATGAATGCTAGTAATGAGCTGAAAAACTAGCCTTTTCTTGTGAAAGTGCCATTACACTACATATATGAGCAGTTAGATTACTGTATCTGACATCCCACCTGGAAAATTGGGATGGCGGTGTTTAATGGGATTCGAATTCTTGAGCCTTTTTTTTTTTAATGGGGTATCTATATGTCCAATGTCAAGAAGGGATTTTGAAATTTCAAATGTGTAGTGAAGGGGAAGACGAATTTTTTTCCCCTTCATTTTTTGGGTTAATAAAACAGCATATTTCGAGTCGCATTACCTTGGGCAATAAGCGCTTACACGACATTGTTGAATTCCGTACCCTTTTTTTTTTTTACTATTTGTGACTACAGTAGTTCTTACAAATCATGTAAATAATTTTGACAGAGGGATTTGATAATGAAAAACTAGAGCTTTTAAATGAATTGAACTGAATATATTCGTGTTCAGCTTATTTTTGTTCAAAAAAAGACTCGATCATTTAATAAACGAATCGAATTCAAACACAATATTAGGTTCGTATAATAATCAAGTCAAACATGAATCTACTTGCAAATTATTCAAATAGTTCATGAATATATATATATATATAATTATAAGGGTTATTATCACTTTACCCCCTTAACGTTCGGTATCACTATGAATTTCCCCCTTAACGTTATTTTTTTGTCACTTTACCCCCAAAACTAACGGTCAAACTTAACGGAGTTTGTTAATTAAAATAAAAAGACAAGTTTAGCCCTTAGAGCTATTATCATTTTACCCCCGTAAACTATAATCTCATTAGCAATTTACCCCATAGAGTTATTTTTTAGGTAATTTATACCACCATTAAACCAACTTAACAAGTTAAAAAGTTTTAGAAGAAATTATCCTCCTCTTTGTATAATAAAAATAATAAAAAGTTTAGAGTGGTTCTTCTCCTCTTTAGTATCAAGAAAAAAAGTCAAAGTATTAATTTTTTTCTTCTTGACAATCTTATTAATATTAAAAAAATAGAAAGATCGGAAGGGGGAGGGAGAGGGGGAGAGAGAGACAGAGAGAGAGAGTTTAATTCTTTTTTTAGAAAATACAAATAAGAAAGAATTAAATACTTTTATTATTTTAAAATTATTTCACTTTATTCTTTACTACCAGATTTCAATTCTAATCCCAACAACCTTAAATTAATACGATAATATTAGATTTTTTTTCTTTGCAAAATCTAATTTTCTGTCTCCTTCTTTCCTATCTCCTTTTCTTTTCATAGTATTAATAAGTGTGAAAAAAATTTGAGAAAACGCTTTTATTTTTATATTTTTGGATCTCTTAAAGTGAAAAAAAAAAGAAGAATAATCATTCTAAATTTTTTATTTTTAATTATATATATAAGGGTAAATATATTTAAAATTTTTTTACCATAGTAGTTAGATTAACGATGAAGTAAAATGCTAAGAAAATAATGCTAGGAATTAAATCTATTATATCACTATAATTAAAGGAATAAAGTAATAATAACAGTGTAGTAATGCTATAGAATAAAAGGATATTTTTGTTCAAAATTTCTTAACATGTTGAGTTGAATTACTTATGGGGGTGAAGTGACTAAAAGATAACGTTAAGGGGTAAACTGATAGTAGTTATATAGTTTAAAAGGGTAAAGTAATAATAACCCTAATTATGAAAATAAATATTTATAAACTCAAACTCAAATATTTATAAAAATAAACAAATTGCATTTGTGCAATATTTAAATATCATTAGTATTTGAGCCAAACTCGAACTCTATTCGTACATTATATGAATAGAATCTAAATATTAAATATTCAACTCAATTTAACTTGTTAAAATCCTATGAGCAATGGAGTTAACCCTGTTAGGGTAGAATATCCCTTAGAAGATGGAAGAACATCCACACCAAGGGCAGATGTAAGGGCTGTGTTAAGAAAATTCAATTTTGCTCTTATAAAAAATTAAAATTTCTAAAAGTGAGTTTAAGAATTTAAACTATTACCTGACAAAAACTTTAAAATATTTTAAATCATATACTTAAGTTTGAATATGTTAACATTTACCTCTCAACATAAATTAGGTTTAAATATGTTAACATTCACTCCCTCAATGTAAATTTTTCATCAATCTTTCTACGTCCTACTAGGGCTGTTCATTGGCTGATAATAGTGAATTTAGTAAAAAGAATTTTGGTAATTCGGAGAGTTGATTTTTTAAGATAAATATCCAATTACCGTCCAAACTTTAGTTTTGTAAATTAGACCAGAGAATCGATAATTTTGTAATATTCGAAATTCAAAATGTCAATAGTGAATTAAAATATCTTAATTTTCTCTTAACATTATTGTAACAAAATAATATTCCATATGTTTTTCCAACAAAATTCAATCAACTTAACTCAAACAATGATACGCAAAAAAAAAAGTTCATAATTCTAAGTCCTAACTCATAATCTCAATTCTTAAAAAACACTGAAATAAACAAAAACTTCAAATTAAATTGTCAAACTAAACTCCAACATGTCAACTTTCATCAAAATTCGACTTCAAAGTATAGTTATAGTTAAGTTAACTAATTAGTATTTAGTACGAGGATTAAGATTTACTCTTATATTTAGGCATATATATATGTATAACATTTTATTTAAAAAATTTTGATAATTCTTCCTGTAATTGGTAATTTGATAATATTTTTAATATTTAATATTTGATAATATTTTTAATATTTATTTCCGAACCATTTTACCAAATGTTATATTTCAATTTTTTTAAATTTTTGTTTTACCGAAATCTGAGATCCAATCTAGATTGGATTGGCCGGTTTTTTTTGTTTATGAATTCCCCTCCGCCTAAAAGGATCCGTTCTTAGAGTTACCATAACAGCCCAATTAGAAGTGTCTGGACCTCAAAGCCCAAATTCATAATTGGCCTCGTTTCCTCCCATTAAAAATTGACGCAATCAAACATTAGGGTTTCCCTCGCCGAAAACCTCCCGCCTCTTAAGAAGGACCTCTACAATTTTTCTTCTTCCTTCAGAAATCCTTCTGCTCCAGCACTTCCTCTTTGCTCAGCAAAAATTTGCAGGTTTGTTACACTTTTTGGCCCTAGAAGCCCTTTTTTTCTGATCAAGTTTCACTGTTTTTGATTAATTTGTGCTCCGATTTTAGTGATAATATGCATTTTTTGTTTCCTTTCCAACTTAATTTTAATTCTTTTTCTGCGTGTATTCGTTGAGTTATGCATATAGATCAGTTGAAATCATACTGGGTTTTTGGTTATTAACATGGATAAATATGTTAAGAAAATGAAGTTGGATAAATAAAGATTTAGAGGTAATCTGGGCTTTAGAGACTCTCCTGTGTTAAAGGTTTTTTGTATTTGATTTGGTTGAGCAACATTGATTTCTTGGCTTGTTATATATTTGGAAGAAGCTGTGAATTTAGGGTGATGTGGCTGAAAATTTAGCTGCTATGAACTATGGCTAGTAAATTTAAACTGGTAGACAGAAAATTGTGAGTTAATGAGATTCTTGAACTCGATTGGCTGAATGGTGATGGAAATGAGATGCTTGATATTTCACTGTTTATGGATAAATTCGAGTATGTCAAGGTGGAAGATGTAGAAATGGGGAGTTTGTGGGTTCGGCAGTACGAATTTGGTTTCACTGGAGGACTTGAATTGCAAAGGAAATCGAGATTTTCTTTTCCTTTTTTCGTTGGTGTTAGTTGAACCGAACGTTTTCAGTTGGTGGAGATGGTATTTATGTCCCAAGTTTTGTTAATATGTAAGAGCTGTTGAATTAGCTGTTTTCTATGAGCATAATAGCAAAGCAACATCAAAATGGTATGGCAAACGAGTTGATCGAATTTTTTTCAGGGTTTATTGGGTAACGAAATTAACTTCTGTTGATTGTTTGTTGGCAAGTACTTCAGGAGAAATTTGATTTTCTGCTTGGAAATAAACTTGCTATTGTTGGCTGCTCAAAAATTTGAGGATAGCTCAGCTCTCATTTGTTGAATGCAAGTTATAGTTTTTTTTATTGGGTTATGTGTTTTTGATGGCTTTACCAATGATCAATTGGAAACAGAAAAATGATGCTGTTATACTTGTTCTTCAGTTCTCAGAATAACATTTATTTTAACTACTACTCCTCCTCCTTGTCCTATTATGTGCCTTACTGTTATGTTCTTCTCATTGATAGTTGAATATACAGTCATTCATGCTCCTGTTTCTTGTGATGCTATTGAGTGATTTGGCTTGAAGCTCGGCGTTGGGCAACTGTTGCAAATTAAATCGGTTTTTTTCATTTGTAGGTAAGACATGGTTAAGCATAACAATGTTGTGCCCAGTTCACACTTCAGGAAGCACTGGCAGAACTATGTGAAAACTTGGTTTAACCAACCTGCCCGCAAGACAAGGAGACGCAATGGTAAGTTGCCAGTTTCATGGAGTTTGAATAGGCAAGAAACTGATGGGTTTGCCCATGCAATGCTAGAATGATCTTACTCCATGTTGCATTTCTGCAGCTAGACAAAAGAAGGCTGTGGCAATTTTTCCAAGGCCAACAGCTGGACCGCTTCGACCTATTGTTCATGGGCAAACCTTGAAGTACAATATGAAAGTCAGGGCTGGCAGGGGATTCAGTCTTGAGGAGCTGAAGGTGAGTCAATTTGTTAAAACCTATTTTACCTTGTTTACATTAAGTTAAAGATTGTCTGTCATTTACTTTCTGGAGCTTCATTGCATTGTGAAACCATATGACCTAGAGAAAGGTTTTTTGAACATTATTTTGACTCTGATCCATTGAGACTACTGGCTTTCTCTGCCAACTGATTGAAGTGCTCTGTGGAGATGTTTTAAGGCATGGATGGTCATATCTCATTTTTCAGGCAGCAGGCATTCCCACAAAACTTGCTCCAACAATTGGTATTGCTGTTGATCATCGTCGCAAGAACCGTTCTTTGGAAGGTTTGCAAGCCAATGTCCAAAGGCTCAAGACTTATAAAGCCAAGCTAGTCATTTTCCCAAGGAGGGCCAAGAAAATCAAGGTACACCTGCACTTGTAACAGTCGTTTAGTTTCTGATAGTTATGATAATGGTTGACCCTGATTCCATTATTTCCAATCCCCCCACTCTAGAAATTTCACTGGCTTCTGTCTTCTTGTTCAGTCTGGTGATTCAAGTCCTGAGGAACTTGCCACTGCCACTCAAGTCCAAGGTTCATACATGCCTATCACCAGAGAGAAGCCAACCGTGGAGCTTGTCAAGGTCACACAAGAGATGAAGTCATTTAAAGCCTACGACAAGTTGCGTCTTGAGCGCACGAATGCGCGCCATGTTGGCGCTCGGTTGAAGAAGGCTGCTGAAGCAGAAAAGGAAGAAAAGAAATAAGCAGTTCGAATGTTCTGATGTTCAGATTACTGATAGCAATACTCTTCCCCTTTTTGATTAATCAGGATGTGCAATTTTGGATGTTTATCGCGATTAGACACCTATGTTTTGGTTGAATTCTTCCAGTTTAAGTTACTATCTGCTTTGCTTGGATTCGAGCCTTTTTATGAATGCTGTTGAAGGTTTACTTGTGCATCTAGGCAAATTTAGCGAAATGTTATTTACACTTCTATTTTTGTTAATAACACTCCTACCATCATCTTAATCATATAGTTTTTATTTATTAGACTATATGATAAAATAAATTGCGGGAGTGCAAATAACAAAAAAATTGAGTGCAAACAAACATTTTTTGCCCCAAGTTTATCATCGATCTCTAGAATATAGTGGGATTTCTTTCTAAGTTCAGTTACCAAAAAGTGAAATGATGCCCGGTTGTTGTCTTGACATAAGGGGTATAATACTTTTCTTTCCACCAAATAGTTTTTAAGTACCTGATAGAGTTGCCAAAAAACGCATGTCTGCATCAATGAGCTAAATGCAAGATAATGTTGAGTAAGATCATGTAGATAAAAATCATGTCTTAAGTACCCTATAGTCCTTGCCAAAAATCACTTCTATGCATCAAGTTGGGTTTTAAATGTTAATCACGTTCTTTTCAAAAAAAAAATAATAAGATATTAATCACGTTGATTTTATTTTATCTTGCCAAAAATGTTATTTCTTGTCTGCCTCATGTTGAGTTGAATGTTAATCATGTTGATAAACATTTTCTTGCAATAATTTTATCCTTGTCTGCGTCGCATTGAAGAACATGCTAGCGAACATGTTTTTTTGGTAGTTTGTGGACTTGGGTGTAGCAATTCCTTTAAAGATTGTTTTGATACAATTGATTAGATAAAAAGAATATGTTGAGCTCGAAAGAGTATGACTGTTGGCTGTCACATTATCAATAATTTCTTTAACTCTTTTTTTTTTGTGTTTTGTGGACTTGGGTGTAGCAATTTCTTTAAAGATTATTCTAATACAAATTGATCAGATAACAAGAAGGGATACTTTCAGAAACCTCCTTGAGGTTTCATGAAGGGAGGTTTCATGAAATATCACCTAGCTCCCCTAAACTTTTCAAAATCTCACTTAGCACCCTTGAAGTGATAGAAGGGCCATATACTAATATCAAAGGCGATGAATTGTCAATAATACCCTCATATTTAAATTTTCTAAACTTGTTTTTCTTTCTCTAAATTTCCTACTTTTCTTTAACAATGTCTATACAAACATACATACATACATATATATGTGTGTGTGTGTATGTGTGTGTGTGTGTGTGTGTAATTGAATTGCAAATGTCAATGAAATACAAGATTTAATCAATGAAATATTCAATACATTTGGAGAAGAATAGTTGCCGGTTCTTATTATTTTTTCCCTTTTTTGGTGTTTCACAACTTTATTTATTTATTTATTCCTATTCATGTAGAGCGCAAGAGAAATAAATAATTGAAACTTCGACAGTTTTTCAAATTCTGACTTTTTCTATAATAAAATTTTCATATTTCACACCCCCATAAAAAACGTCTGTCTATTTTGAGTAAATTTTTTATATGATATTGAAGTTGAATTTCATCTATTACTAAGTTTTTTTTGCTCAAATGTATGATTTTACATGCTAATTACTTTCAACGCTATGAAGGGTTCTATTTGTAGAAATGGTTTAAAAATATTATTTGCTTTTACTGTCTCTTCCTACTATAGAAGTGACTATTGGCTGTAACATAAAATCTTACCAATTTATATCTCCTCACTTTTAAGATAGTTCCAATTTAGTACTTTTTTTCCTTGGTTTGTAGAAATGGTTTAAAAAATATTATTTGCTTTTACTGTCTCTTCCTACTGTAGAAGTGACTATTGGTTGTAACATAAAATCTTACCAATTTATATCTCCTCACTTTTAAGATGGTTCCAATTTAGTACCTTTTTTCCTTGGTTTGTAAAATGTTCATTTTTTATAGTCTAAAGGTATTAAAGGCACTAAAATAATCTCTCTCCTCAAACATGAATTTTTTAATATTACTTTTGGTTAGAAGGGCTTCCAATGTTACCAAAATGTCAATTCAATGGGTGCTAAGTCAGATTTTGAAAACCTCAAGGAAATTAGGTGATATTTCATAAAACCTCAAGGGGAGGTTTATGAAATTATCCCTAAAAAGAATATGTTGAGCTTAAAAGAATATGGCTATGTTGGCTGTCACATAATCAATAATTTCTTTTACGCTTTTTTTTTTTTTTTGTGTTTTGTGAACTTGGGTGTAGCAATTTCTTTGAAGATTGTTCTGATACAAATTGATCACATAAATTGTTCTGATACAAATTTTATCCTTGTCTGCGTCGCATTGAAGAACATGCTAGCGAATGTGTTGAGCTCAACAGAATATGGCTATGTTGGTTGTCACATCATCAATAATTTCTTTAACTCTTTTTTTTTTTGGTATTTTGTGGACTTGGGTGTAGCAATTTCTTTAAAGATTGTTTTGATACAAATTGACTCGAAAGAATATAGCTATATTGGCTGTCACATCATCAATAATTTCTTTAACTCTTATTTTTTTTTTTTTTTTGTATTTTGTGGACTTGGGTGTAGCAATTTCTTTAAGATTGCTTTGATATAAATTGACTCGAAAGAATATGGCTATATTGGCTGTCACATCATCACTAATTTCTTTAACTCTTTTTTTTTTGTGTTTTGTGGACTTGGGTGTAGCAATTTCTTTAAAGATTATTCTAATACAAATTGACCAGATAAAAAGAATATGTTGAGCTCAAAAGAATATGGCTATGTTGGCTGTCACATAATCAATAATTTCTTTAACTTTTTTTCTTTTTTTTTTTGTGTTTTGTGAACTTGGGTGTAGCAATTTCTTTAAAGATTGTTCTGATACAAATTGATCACATAAATTGTTCTGATACAAATTTTATCCTTGTCTGCGTCGCATTGAAGAACATGCTAGCGAATGTGTTGAGCTCAAAAGAATATGGCTATGTTGGTTGTCACATCATCAATAATTTCTTTAACTCTTTTTTTTTTTGTATTTTATGGACTTGGGTGTAGCAATTTCTTTAAAGATTGTTTTGATACAAATTGACTCGAAAGAATATGGCTATATTGGTTGTCATATCATCAATAATTTCTTTAACTCTTTTTTTTTTTTTGTATTTTGTGGACTTGGGTGTAGCAATTTATTTAAAAATTGTTTTGATACAAATTGACTCGAAAGAATATGGCTATGTTGGCTGTCACATCATCAATAATTTCTTTAACTCTTTTTTTTTTTTTGTGTTTTGTGGACTTGGGTGTAGCAATTTCTTTAAAGATTATTCTAATACAAATTAATCAGATAAAAAGAATATGTTGAGCTCAAAAGAATATGGCTTTGTTGGATGTCACATAATCAATAATTTTTTAACTCTTTTATTTTTTGTGTTTTGTGAACTTGGGAGTCGCAATTTCTTTAAAGATTATTCTAATACAAATTGATCAGACAAAAAGAACATGTTGAGCTCAAAAGAATATGTTGAACTCAAAAGAATATGACTAAAATTTCTTTAACTCTTTTTTTTTTGTGTTTTGTGGACTTGAGTGTAGCAATTTTCTTAAAGATTGTTCTAATACAAATTGAACAGATAAAAAGAAATATTGCAGAAAAAGAAGATAAATTGATAAAAGAATTGGGAGGGCGTCGGTTGGATGATTTGGGATAGAGAGCGTAACTAAGAAATCTTAAATTCGAGTTCTTATACTCACACTTCAAACAAATTTTGATAAAAGAATCTACTAGTGCACATAGAAAGATAATTAAGGAAATTAAAAAAAAAAGAATTTATTAAGGCCATTATTCATTGTTTTTCTTATTGTAATATACCTCCACGGGTGAAGTCGATACAACCGAGGAAAGTCCAGGGCATGGAAATGGTCCCCACGGTTTTTGCTTTCCATCTTCTTCATTTTTTTTCTTTAGTTTTGGGAGAATGGAAAAAAAATTATTTTATTTTAGTTCATCAGGTTAATCTTAATTTAATAACCAAAATCGTATTAATAACAACATAAAATGTTATTTGCACTCAATTTTTTATTATTTATATTTCCATAATTTGTTTTATCATATAATCTAATAAATAAAAATGATATAATTAGAATGATAGTGAGAATGTGATTAATAAAAATAAAAATAAAAATACTAACATTCCCCATAACCAAAAAAAAAAAAACCAAAAAAGCCAAAACGATCGTATAGTCTTATAAATGATTCAAAGTTAATAATTGCACTTGGTATCTTGTTAACAAAATAGGTTTCCAAATTTTTAATGCCCAAAACAATTGTATAATCTAATAAATTATTCAAGAATAAATTTATCTACAAATTGCATAAAATTTATCCTTTTCCAAGAATAATTTGGATTAATCTTGTATATATTGATAGTGTATATACTTTGCATGATATAGAATCTGAATTTGAATTTGAAATCTAAATTCGCATATGTCTCGTGAAATTAATCGTGATAATATATATACTATTAATGTATATAAGATTAACTCAAATAATAATTTCCTAGAATTTAGATTTTCTTTTTTTTTTTGGCTTGCAAATACCATGACGAATATATGCTTAAAATGTACAACCCATTAACAACTAGCCACGTGTAATTTTGCATGACGAATATGCTTATCCAACTACGCCAAAAATGCCTTCCACGCCACCGATATAAATTATATAATGACAATCCCACATTCCCACCTCTTCACGCATTTATTCATATACTCTTTCTACTCCACTGGGGCAGCTCCTGTGGTTCCTTTCAAGCAAAACCAAGCCGGATTAATCCTCTTTTTTCCTTCAAGAAAAATGGGTTTGCAGGTATGATTTTATTATTTGAATTATGGGTTCTTTTTAATTTCTGTAATTTCTCTGTATATATATTTGTGTTTTAATGTTTGAAGTGCCATATTTGTGGCTTTTCATTTGCTTTTAGCTCCGCTGATTTTTTTTTTTTTTTTTTTTTGGGTTTCAGTTTTGGTGGGGTGAGATCTAGGTGAACTGTAAGGGGGGGTTTTGGTGTCTGATCTGTTATTATGTTTTTTGAATGGTTGGTTTTGTTTGTTGAAGGAGAAAATCTATATGGTAATTTTAAGATTTGGGTGGATCTCATCCATTCTTGATGATATTTTGCATCAATTTATTTTAGTTTGGCATAAGAGAGACTTCGAAGTCTAAACAGGGGAAGGGAAGGAAGGGCTTGAGAGTTAAACTGATGAGTATGACATTGTTCGCTAAAAAAGAATGAGAAAAAATCTTGGGAATCTTGTAAATATGATGAGCTTGGTCTCTTAATTTTGCTTTATTGTTACTTAAATTAGTTAAAAATGACTCGAGCAAATTTTTTATGTAATATGTTGGGATTGTTCAGGCATGATCATGTAACTCGTTGATTAATTGATTATGCTGGAGTTAATTGATCAGAGGCCTTTGTGGCCATGTAGCTAATACATATTATGAATATCTTACTGGAGTGCTGAAGAAGAAATCACCATTGACTTGCTAGTGTGATCGATGAATAGTGACTCTTGGGTTCGTGAGGTTTTTGATCGAACTATAAGCTTTTGATTAGCTAGTAAAGCCAAATTAATGGTGTATTTTGCCATTTGCTTTATTAAGCATCTTCGACACCTCTGACAGAGCCGTTTAAATGAGGAAGAAACCTTGCGTTTAACAATATAAAGACAGTGTAAAGTAAAGACTTCCTTGATGCTGATCAACTTATCCCAATATTAGTTCTTTTCTAATCAACTGCCTTTTTAGAATCTACATGCTATCTTTGGCTACATCTGCATTTTTGTCTCTTCTTTTGAATGTCAACCTTCCGCTAGTAAACAATGGATTTGAATAGATCTTGTTGCGATAGACCTGTGTGTGCCACATTAATTACGTTACTATTCAGAGGGGTTTTTCAAAGTTATGGTATGACGCCTATTTTTGTTCATCAAAATTCGTTACATCTATTCCTCAAAAGGTACATAGTTTGCATATAAGACAGCCTTAGCTCTTGTAGTTGACCAACTGGGACACAATATCCTTGTTGCTGTCTCTGTTACTCTGTTCATTTACTACTGCTTGTTTTCTGTTTGTTATTTGAATGTCCACAGCTGTGCTGTGTCCAAGTTTTGTCCAATTATCGTCTTTCATTTAGCAGATATTTTCCAGTAGGTACATTGCATGACAGTTAGCTCACTTTGTTTGAAAAAAGGAAATGAATGAGCTGCAATGTGCTTTTGGTCTATCTTGATTGTGATCACTAGTTTGATGATACTTTAGCCGCTTTCTTTGTGAGATACTGTATTTGAATGTTTATTCTCATAGACAGGATATACATTTGGTGAACCACATTTTTTTTTACGGGAAAGAAGCTGTATAGGTTAATTGTGATAGGTGAAGTTGCTTCTGGCTTGTATTTCTCTAGCAAAGGTACTCTGATATTTTAACCATCTGGTTTTACTGAAGAGCAAAGTAGTTAGTTGCTGAGTTTCCTTTGGTTGACAAGCATTGTTTTGTAGCCTTACCTATTTCTTTTGTTCGTAATGATTGCATTCTAGGATCATGTTCTGATCAAATGTTCCATTATCTAATCAAGTAAAATCAAATTTGTTGCTCAAATGCTAAACTCAGTATTCTGTTGTGTCAGGAGGACTTTGAGGCACACGCTGAGAAAGCTAAGACCCTTCCTGAGAATACTACCAATGCAAGCAAGCTTATTTTATATGGACTCTACAAACAGGCCATAGTTGGGCCTGTGAACACACGTTAGTACTCTTCTTCCTCGAAGCCCTTTGGTCAATAGTGATATCATTTTCGTTCTGCATATATGGCTTCGGCCTAATTCTGATTGTGTTTCGTTTCCTTTGTGATTCTGATGGCAGCTCGCCCTGGCGTGTTCTACCAGAGGGACAGGGCAAAGTGGGATGCATGGAAGGCAGTTGGAGGTACTAAAATAAGTTTACATTTCTATTGTTGGGCAGTTAACGAATCTGTTGTTGGCAGTAGTCAGCTCTTATTCACAGGTATATCTTGCTACTTACTTTAATCTTGCCATTCCAGGAAAGTCGAAGGAGGAAGCAATGAATGATTACATCACCAAGGTGAAGCAGTTGCAGGAAGAAGCTGCTTGATCCTGAAAATTTCAAGCTTCTAGATGCTGCTGCAGAAAGCTATATGGTCCAGTAGCTTTCTGATTTCGTGCTTTCATTATTACTTATTGTCCGAACATAAACTTCTTGTAGTGATTCTGTTACTTGGAATCACTACGAAGTAAATAATGTGACGTTTATCTGGTACTGTAGTTTTAAACCACTCCATGTAGGAGTTCTTGACTATGGACTGCCCACTTCATGTAACTTCTTAGCTGTCTGCTGCGTTATCCTTGAAATGAAGGAAATCTATGAAAATGATGAATTTACTAAAGAACCAAAAAGAGATGCTATGAGGGGAAAAATGAAGAAGAATGTTTACCTTTTGTAAATCTATATAATTATAAGGGCAAAAAATCTCGGTGGTCACTAAAACATTGATTGAGTCAAGTATTAGCTATCAAATAATTTTTCGTCACAAGTTCGCTACTAAACTAACTAATCAATGCGCTCAAGACCATTGTGTCAATCAGTGCTATTAATTTATGAACTAAGCAGAATACGTGGCATAGTTTTGTTGTTAAGTGGTGGACAAAATTGTTCTTGCACTTTGCCATGTGTTCTACTCCTCTCCATAGATTGAGCGCGTTAATCGATGCAATGGTGATGGGTGTACTGATTAGTTAGTTTAGTGGTTAATTTGTGATAAAAAATTATTTGATAATCAAAACTTGATCCAGACCGATAATTTTGTGGTCGTTCAGTTTTTTTGCCCTAATTATAATGATGACACTTTAAGTGGAGTAAAGTCTGAAGCTACTGATGTCTGATGACCCAATTCCCAGCTTCTTGTACTAGTAGAAGGCAATGGGTAGCTTGTTAACTGCTCTCGCCTTTGACCAAATGAAGACTACTTTTTTCTCTAGCTAATTACAGGTGAACATTCTATACCTAAGCTTCATAATGCTTGAATCTTACTTCATCCTTTGTTGCTGAACTGGATGACCAATTTTGCTTAAAGAATCTTGTTTCTTGGCTTCAAATGGAAGCGCCATTTCCATTACCCCTTTTTTCATGTTCTCTGTCAAATTTTGCTCAAACGATCTTGTTTTTTAGCTCATGATGTAAAGCTTGATTATCATTGTCACTGCCTCATCATCTTCATTTCCATGCACGTCTCAACGTTATGGGTTTTTCTTTATTTTTAATTAAAAAAAAATGATTTGTAAACCACATAATTCGCATTTTTTTGGTAATTAACTAGATTTTTTTTTTGTACATGTAGCAATCTTTAGGCCTTGGAGAGAAACAAAAAGTGCATTATCTCTGTGCTTTTTTTTTTTTTTTTGTCTAACAAAACAAACAGAATTCTTGTACTTTCAAGTGTAGGATAGTGCCAATCCTCAGGTTTTGGGGTAACATGGAATCAAGTTCCAAGTCAATATGGGTGTATTTCCAGGCTAGACAACTGCATGTGCTGCCATGTTTATGCAGTACATCCATGTGATGAAACTAATGACAGGTTGGGTTTCAGCACTTCGTCTAGTCTTCAAGATATGGTACTACTGTACACTGAAATGAAGGCTACCAATCTGTTAACTTGATATCTGCATAGGACTAATGAAGCAATGCTCTGTTCACAGAGCTGCTCTCTTCTGGTCCCTGAGCATTTAATAGTACAAGTGATAGATACCACAAAACATTTATCCCCAGGCCAAGGCTGGACCATCATCTTTTGATTTCTTGTTAGAGGAAAGCACTGAAAATTTAGGACCACCAAACTTGGTGGTATGGCCTTAAAGATCTATAGACAATTTGGAAGTCCTGAAACGTCAAACATATTGACGCCCCCAAAGCCTTATTGGCAATAATTTGAGGGTTAATCACAAAAAAAGCCCCTAAGGTATAGCCCTTTTTTTGTACATTATACCCTGACTTTATTGTTTCCTCGCTTTATCTTTTAAACCGTTAGTCGATTCTAACATTGTGTAATGGAAATATCAAAAAAAAAAATATTTATATGTCTGAGAGTTAACTACGATAAATCCTCTTAAAGTGTAACTTGTTTTGCGCTTTATCCATTAACATCATTCTTTTGAGCTCAACATATTCGCTAGCATGTTCTTCAATGCGACGCAGACAAGGATAAAATTTGTATCAAAACAATCTTTAAAGAAATTGCTACACCCAAGTTCACAAAACACCAAAAAAAAAAGTTAAAGAAATTATTGATTATGTGACAGCCTCACAGCCAACATAGCCATATTCTTTTGAGCTCAACATATTCTTTTTATCTAGTCAATTTGTATTAGAATAATCTTTAAAGAAATTGCTACACCCAAGTCCACAAAACACAAAAAAAAAGAGTTAAAGAAATTAGTGATGATGTGACAGCCAATCAAATTAAGAGAAAAATTATACTAGCGGATAAAATTCAAAATGCAATATACCTTGAGGGGATTTACTATAACTTACCCTTAGGAGTATCAATGTCTTTTTGACATTAACATTGCACAACGTTAAGGGTTAAAAAAAAAGGGGTTTAAAGGGGTAAACTAAGAAAAAAAACCTTAAAGAACGAAGTACAAAACTAGTAAACCTTAGGGAGAGTTTTTGTAATTGACCCATAATTTTTTGAGATGAAAAAACTGGAGCAGAGAAAAAGGAAGCATCCCAGAATTTCTCCTGTACGCATACAGATGTTAAATTCAGCATGGTTGTAGTGGCGATCAGCTGCCTTGACTTTCCCCTTGACAATCAAGGTTACTTTCTCATGCTGACATTTTGAGTTTTGGTTAACTCTGCCCAGAAAAGAAAGCTCACACCACCTCAAAGGAATGAAGCAGGAATTGCTAAGAGAAACTATATATTTGCATGGTTATCAATCAACAGTACCAAATCCAGGTACAGCAGATAGCTATTGAACAAAAGGGTATCTAGAGATATAATATTCCCTTACACGAGATGCACCATCTCTTGCCAGAATTCCTTCAAGATCCCCAATAATTCTGGCCAGCCATATCTCTAAATTTCTCTGAATTTCTTTGAAGTTGTTTTTTATGGAGTCAAGTGACCGTTTTGTTCCTAATTTGGCTTGACCTTCAAGTTCATTCCCTTGGTAAGTCTTTCCCGCCTCTGTTTGCAGTGCAATCAGCTTCTGAGAAGTTTCGGATGCACGCTGCTGGAGTCGAAATGCTTCAAGCAGAAACTCTGTTTGCCTCTGTGTACGAAACTCTGAACTGGGGGTGGGTTCAGATGGATCACTAGCTTGCTGCAACAAAATTCATTTTCTTATCAACCCAACATACCTATTGAACTATCGTAGAAAAGTATACAATGAACTGGCACACCTCAAACAAACAGCAGAGACATAACTATGTATCCAACACTACATTTGAGAGAGAGAGAGAGAGAGAGAGCTAGTAACCACTACTAATTAGGCATCATTATAATAGCTGTAAATTTTCTATGCATTTTTATGATGGGTAGGTAAACAAATTATTGATCAAAGTGTATTACAGCATAAACCAAGTGTTAAGCTTTCTTGAATTTTGTTGGTGAACGAAGGAATCAAACTGATAGTTAGGTTCGTACACAATGACAAGTTGCAAATGGAGCCAAACATTTGACAGCTTTGACATCAACCAGTAAATTTGTTTATTGTGTAATAATTGATTGATCTGCGTAAATTTGAAGTGCTGTGGAATTCGTAAAGTAGGTTTATCAGATTTCCAACTAATGATCTAACGAATGCAAGTTTACTGAAACAGTAATCTTGCCTCACCATTCTCCTGCACAGATCATCAATCTTCCCAGCAAGGGTCTGGTATCTCTTTGCCTGCTTTCTCAGTAGTGATGGCATCTTTGATAGATCTGTCTTGCCAATTTTTTCCAGATTAAGTAGCTCTTGCTCAAGAAACTTTAGTTTGGAGGAAACTCCTGTTGATTCACCATCTACTTTCCAAGGGGACTCCCTTCTGAAGAAAACAGTTTTTTTTTTCATTTGCATGAGCCACAGCATATTCAGTGTGCATACTTCCAACTAGCAATCTCTACCCAAATAGTGAAAGCTTACCTAGCCACAAAGTGCTTCAAATTGTATACTGGTTCAATGGACTCGTATTGCACATCCTACATCATAAATCTCAGAAATCAGTATAAATTCAAAACACGCCATTCCGCCAACAGAATAGACAAAAAAGGAAAGGAAATATCATTTATCCAACTAAAAGGAAACCCGTAATATCAGTTGACATCACCAATCAGCTAGAAGCTGACAAATGACTGCAGATCACCATTGCATACAAGTACCTATCAAGTAACCAGGCAACATTTGGTTCCAAAGTATCAGACAAATCCATCACTTCATTAATGCCCTAGCTTGCAGGAAATTCAGATTTCAGTAGCAAGGCGAAGATGAAACTTATCTTCCATTTTTTCTTACTTCCTATTTAAACATCTTCTTGAGACTCTCAATCCCATCACCATAATAGTTTAGGCTGCTAAGCGCAGAATTTTAGTTGGATGAAAGATAAGCAACAAGGATAATGCCGAAGCTTTTGAACTTCTAAAACTTAGTGGTCTGCCGGAAAAGCAACAAAACACTGAACAGGTAATTATGCAAAAGGACAGAACCATCTCTTGTACAGCCACCAAGAATACCAAAGTAGTATTTACCTTGAAATGAGTAAATAAAGACAAGATCCAAAGATGCAAGACAAAGTAGAAGACAAACAGGGGTAACTTAAACTGAGCACTACAAAACAAATCTCTTAACTGCACTCAGACCATTAATCAATATGCAAATTCAAAATGAATTTCCCCGCGAACTACTCTTCATGACTTGACCTCGACACCCCTAGAATGAAGTGTAATATAGTCTTCAGAAATAATTTCCCAAGTATGTTGGCTAGCAAAATGCTTGGAGAAGTGGAGATTCAACTATCATATGCTCTAGTCTGCTTCAAAACGCTGACACTTAGACTTGCCTGAAGCAGAATTAGTATAAAGTATATACTTATCTTCAGCCTAATTTCATTTCCACCTATTCTTATTGAATTAAAAGCTCTAGTTAAACCACAAAAGGGTAAAGGTAAACAACTTTGCCCAATACAAGAACCTAACCAAAAAGCA
Organism: Coffea arabica; assembly: GCF_036785885.1. Lineage (NCBI taxonomy): Eukaryota > Viridiplantae > Streptophyta > Magnoliopsida > Gentianales > Rubiaceae > Coffea > Coffea arabica. The sequence continues at coordinate 6,450,522 of NC_092325.1, read as the reverse complement.
ATCAAAAGACAATCCCTAACAAACAACATAAATCTTTCTCAAAGGTTTCTTGCATCATCTTTAACCAAACATATGAATATCTTTAAAAATTTATGATACTTTTCTTTAACCTTTTAATATTACTATTATCAAATAATTACGGAAATTTTCCAAACCAAGAAGCAAAAAATAAATATATTTCGAAATCACAAACCAAAAAGAAAAGGCAATACAAACAAGGAGGCAAAAAGTCCATTGATGACCCTACCTGCTGCCAAAGTCTTCCTCTTTCAGCCCAGAATTTAGAAGCAGAACTCAAGACCTCTGCATTGATCCCATTATTCTGTCCATAAAGACTTTCCATCTCCTCCATACCATGAATCCCACTAGCCAAATAACACTCCTCCACCCCCAAATCCACCCCTTCTGACAGCCCCCCGCCTTTCGCACCACCATACCTCAATCCCATCTCAGCATAAAACTCCCGACCACCACCATCACCTCCACCACCACTATAACTATTCATATTCATAAAATTCAACATTTCATCTCTTTCACTAACATCCCTTTTCAGCTCCTCAATATTAGCCCTCATCTCAGCCTCTAATTTCTCAAAGTCTTCAACTTTACCTCTCAAATGGGCTGTCTCCTCAGCACTCTCATCGATCTGCTGCAAAAGCCTCTTCTCTTCTTGCTGCCAAGCGTGTCTGTGGCTCGCGAAGATCTCCACAACTCTTGCATTGGCCTTGGAATCTTCCTTTCTACGTGAATGAAGCTGTCTTAGCTGTTCCTCTGCTTTCCTTAGTTTAAAGCTGAGATCTTTATTGTGGGATTTTAGAGTTGAGACTAGTGATACTGAATTTTTTGGTAAAAACCCAAGAAAAGTTATGAAACTGAGGCCTAAATATGAGGATAGCAGGTTCTCAAAACTCTCTTGTTCTTGTTTTTGGTGGGCATTTTCTTGTTCCTGTTCTTGTGCTGCTGCCATTACTGGGACTTCTTGTTGTCTGTGTTTGGAACTTGTGTTCTTTTCTGTGAGTTGTGGGTTTTGGAGTCCTTTTTGTAGAGGCCTTTTTGAGGGGATTTGATTATTTTGTTGTTGTAGGTGGTGTTGGTTGGTAGTTTACTGGGATAGCCTTGATATGAGTACTGCGTTCATGTCTCTCAATGTGTCTTGTCTGTGGGGTGCTGTGCTTTGTGGCTGCTTTTTGAAGTTTTGTAGTCTTTTTGATTTTGTCAGTATTATCCTTTGCTTTGGCAGTTTTCTTTATTGTTTATATATTTTAAGTATTTTAAAAAGGAATCTGGGGATGGAACACAGTAGAGGTGTAATTGATGTAGTTTTGCCATTTTGATGTATCTGTTAACAGGTCTTGGTATACAATTCATGGTTTGTTTGGATTAGTAATTAATTTTTTTTAAAAAAATATTTTTAATTATATCATGAACACATTTTCTAATAATCTCTTCATCCCATAAGTGTTATAATAATATTCTTTTTTAAAAAATTTCAAATAATCTTTTATCAACTATGTAAGGGCCTTTGACTGCCTCGTTTTCTAAATGACAATTAACTATTAGGCAATGAATTCTCGTTTCTATCCCCGAAAAAAAAAAACTCAAAATTGTTCTTGTGTTGGTTTGGTTTGGTGTTGTTTTATTGTTATCATAGTCTCTCTTCCTTTTTTTTTTTTTTTTACTACTAAAAAAAGTAAAAGAAGCAATAAAGTTATAGTGCCCAACCGCTTGCACGCATCTAGTTTAAATGATTGCTTCATACTTTTTTAGTTTTACCTGTCATTTGATCAACAATTAACAACATTTCTGAAGTTAGGAGGCAGCTTGTCCATTTAATGTTGAAAACCTGTCTGGATTACTATTTTTAAGAATTTTTGTAGAAATATGTATTGTAAAAATTTAACGTATCTGAGATACAAAAGTGATCGGAAAATATGTTTAAAAAAATGTTTAAAAAAAATTTGCGAAAAATCACAATCCGAAAAAAAGGAATGTTTGTATGGTTTCATACTCTAATGATTTGCCTCAACCGGAGGAGGGAGGGATGATGCTGGAAACCAACCTGGGGCCCCAAATTAATGGTCAATTAATACCTATTGAGGACTTATAGGTCAAGCCAAAAGCATTGCCAAGTTTTCTCATTCAATACTCCATATCTAATTTTGGGTTGTTGGAGTTCTTTTTTTTTAAAAAAAAACTATTATAGCATTTTTCTTAAAATTACAATGATCTTAAATAAAAAGATAGTTAAGAATGTGCTAAGAGAACACTCTAAATTTATTTTAACAAAAGCTTAAAATCCAAAAAGGCCAGTGTTCACGGTGCAAATATTTACCCTTCTAGTGGAGTAATAGAAGCTCAAATCTCATCTTTTACTAATTCTATTAATTTGATTTACTCGTAAAAATGCCTACATTTACTCGTCTCGATTCAAAAGACAAAACAACGCACACATATATAATTTTATTTTTCACAATTCAGACTATTTTTCCATTTGGTTAGCTTGATTCACAAAAAAAAATTTAAATAATATTTAATTATTTTTTATCTCACATGTATCACATTTTCAGAAGTAATACAGTAGTTTTCCAAATAAATTTTTTCAATAGCCTTTTGAAGGGAAGTTTTATAGTTTTTTTTTTTTTTCATTTACAGGAGGCAACGGTTACTTTTTTCGTTAATAAATTTAGTGCTTCTGGTTTCTCCTGGGTAAACAGGATTGACAGATTCATGACAGGGTTTTTGCAGATTAATAAAAGCTCTCAGCAGATCTTAACAGGATTTTAATACTTTCCTGTCAAGTAGTTGACGTAAGCCTGGTGCTAACATTTATTATACGGGACTTTACTGTGATTTTCTGATTTTATTTTATTTTCCTTTTGGTTAACATTCTAAGCCACCCTTGTCTTGTCTAGCCCAATTTGTGGAAAAGTAGGTCCAGTGGCTCTGTAGAACGAAAACTACCTGTCCTGTCAAATTGAATCACTACTGTCACTATTAACTTTAGATATGAGTAGTGTGTTTGAAGAGATAGATTATTTAGGATAATTTTTTTTTATTTTAAAAATAATACAATAGCGATTTTTGATGTGATTTACATGAAATGATGAAAAATAGTAAGAGAATAATTTGATAATATAAATAAATAAATTTTGCTAAATAATGCACTATCTGAACAAACTCACTAGTATGTTTCGATAGGAGATTATTTAAAATAATACTGTAATATTTTTTATAATTTGATATATATTTAAAAAATATAAGTATGATGCAAGTAAAATAATATTTAATTTTTTAAATTATGGTGACCAAACGGATTCAATAATTATTTGGTTTGCAATTGTGAAAAGAGGTTAATAGTGGAGCCTTTGTATTGTCATTTGCATGCAATATGCACACCTAAAATGACTAAGTTGGATTCATTTTGGCTTTAGTAGGATCAATATTATACCATATTGGAAAAGTTTTATAATGTTAGGGAGTTGACTAATCCAATTGTACAATTCTACGATGATTTTATTAAATTGGGAAACATTTTGAAAAATGTTTGTGGAGTAAATTGATCTAATTGGACAATAAAGGGCAAGTGGAGAAATATGTGGTTTTTTGGGGTATTCACATGGTTAACCTTTTTGGAAAAGAATTTTTTTTTTTAAAGATTCAAGTCAATCACTCTTTTATCATGGGTACACATTCTCAGTTAAAAATTATGATAATACTTTTCCAAAAAAATCAATCCAAATAAAGTCTCTTTTCCAAAGTTTTATGTAATATCTACTATTTTACAAGGTAATCTATATGGCTTTAAGATATTTATAACCAATGTTATTGCCACTCTGTGTACATGTATCTCATAATTAACCTTGAATACCAAACTTGTAAAACATAATTTATAGCTCACTTTTATGTTGTATTTAAAATGAGGCTAAATACATATACCCTAGACCCTTATATGTGGAATGAATCTCCACTTTGTTTTGTTATTTCTACTCTTGAACCAGATTTAGTATGCTATTAATAAAATTTGCCTCTCTATAAAAAAAAAGATCTTAATCTAGTGGATAAACTTGAATCCTAAAAATTAGAGATTTTGGATTCAAATTTTCCTTTCCTTCCTCACGTCATGGATTGCAGTTGAAAAAAAAAAAGTTTTCTACAAATTCGTAGAAGATTTACAAGAGCATTTTTTTAAAATTTTTTTTCTAAGAGGCCCTTTGCTAGTACAAGTGATGGGCAAATGAATTTATTTTTCTACTCATCTAGAAAATTTTTTGGTTGAAGTGTGAATTTAACTCTCTTATTAGTTAACATTTTGTTTAGGAGTTGTTTACATTGCGATTTTTTGAAAAATTTTTTTGAAAAATTTTTTATAAATATATTTTTCAATCATCATTACTTCATATGCATTAGATAGATCACGAAAATATATATTTTTCTGCAAAACCTTAAAAAATAACAGTCTAAATGGACCTAAAATATCTCTAAATTCCACCTATCCCACCCCCATTTTGTCAATGTACTATCCTTTCCCCATCACTCAACCTCAACTCACCCCACTAGCCTACTCCCCCCATGGCCTACAGCCGTACACACTCTACACCTAGATCCCATTCTCACCCTTGTCCCGAGGGACTCTAGCAAGCCTAGGACACCCCTTGCTCTTGCTTCCCTCCAGGATCTCACCCCACCGCATTTGTCTCCCGCCGCTCTTGTTGATCAGCATTAGTCAATTCCCTTTTACCACCACCACTCTCCAATTCTCAATTAAGTGGTGCACTGGCCATTACGGGCAAGAAAATCAGCGCAGCAAGGGCTGCCTTAGGGTTCGTTTGGGAGTGAAAGATTTGGATAGAAAAGAAAGGAAAAGAAGAGAAAGTTTACTTTTGCTTCATTTGTTAGTTTCAAGTTGGAAAGAAAAGAAAAGAAATGGAAAGATGAATAGTTAAAAAAAAGCTTCCTCCCAAATCGGAAAGAAATGGGAAGAAAGTTTAGAGAAAGCTTGATATTTTTTTTAAAATGCCTATTTTGTCCTTAAAAAGGTTTTGAACAAATATTTAATGACTTCTATGTCCAAAATCATTCCACTAATTCTCAAAACTCCCAAACAACATAACAATCTCTTCCCTTCTCTTCTCTTCTTTCATAACTTAAGCTTTCCCTTCTTTTCTTTTCTATCCTAAACTCCCAAACTAAGCCTTAGGGATGGACAAGAGGGACTTTTTTTTTTTTTTTTCATTTCAAATGAATAAAAGGTTAAGATGGATCATAGATAACAAGTTTCGAGGGTGTGAATTTTGATGTCCTACAACTTCAGATAGAAGTCTCTAGGAGAAAGTTCTGTACAGCTTTTACCTACATGTGTAACTGCAGAACAATTAGTGGTTGAAATAAACTTTGGCCATGTCAAGATCGTTGGATTGACCTCACATTTTATTCATCAATCATGCATGTTTGTTACTTCCATTTAGGACAATTTCTTAAGAGCTAGGTGTAATTTGGTAACTTACCATTTCATTGACAATATAATCCTTGTTGATTGAGGAAACATTAACCAACTTAACTTGTAGAGATACTAATCAAGTCACTGAAAGACTATTGGCTCGATTTTTAAATCCTTCCATTTTTCTATTCCCCCTTGTAAGATTTGAATCTCCTTTTTTTTTAAAAAAAAAAAAAAGAAGGAGATCGTGCCCTAATAGAAATGGAAGTAAAATTTTTGCAGAATAAAATCCTTAAGAAAGAAATTTGAAAGTTGAAGCAAATGCAGACATATAAAATAGATAGCTACTAATATTCCAATTAAAATTGCAAATATCCTTCATGTTACTGAAAAATGCTCACTGTTTACTCTTTGTCTAGAGATCCATATTTCCCTGTTGGAAAGGGTAAATTGGATAGTTGGAACAGTACTTTACCTTACATTTTTCCTTTCTAGCTGAAAAGTAGGCAATTTTTTTATAAAAAAAAAATCTGATAAGAGTTTACTTGAGTAAGGATACAATTAGACTTCCTGAAAAAGTTGCTGTTGTGGAACTTTGAGGAAAACCATATGTGACTGCTGATGAACTGTATGAAAAAGGTTCTCACAGGCCTTTACATCATTGATCAGACTAGCAAAAGAGAATGATGGGGCAACCAAGCCACTATATCCCCTGTTCATGTATTTTACTGAATGGAAAAAGGTTCTCACAGGGCAATGTATCCCCTGTTCATGTGTTGAAATGGTTCTCACAGGCCTTTCGTAATTTCTTTCTTGGAGGAAGAATAAAAACGTTGAACTGGTGAGCTGCACTGAATTCTCTGATTCTCCTGTTTTACTTTTTCTTTCGTTTTATCCCATTACCGAAACATGGGAAACACATGCCTAGAGGTCCTAGACTCCCACCATTCCTTCCTTCATTTTTCTCCACTGTATCGTCCGTTAGAATCCAATGTGCTACATGAATCTTCAGCTTATAGATAGATCGATCAGTGTTTCGTGTATGCAGGCAAGGACGGTTGTCAAATCAATCGTTCGTTCTTAAACAGTGTAATATTTTTTTAAATATTTTATAATTCTAATAAAATTACTTGTGCATCTTTACAATAAAAATATAATATTTTATTATTATTTTTTATATATCTCATGTATAATAATTATATCACTATTGTGAAGTTTTATAAATTGAAATTTATGTTTCGTTCCAAAAAATTTTACGCCATTCAGGACTGTTAACGGCTGTGTCCCTCGTCCGTGTTTCATGTAGTTGATATTACATGTGCTTGTACATAAGAACCAAAGAAAACAACATAAATTACATAGAGATTGCACTTTATGGTACTTTTTTTTTCTAGTGAAATGATTAGTCAACTTTTTTGCTGCTCTTACAACTTTTGTTGCTTTGCTTGTTTCTGGTTTCACATCGTTCGTAAAGGACAGAAAACTGGAGAAGAGAGAGCACATCCATGATCCACGAGCTTTATGGAAGAATATACGAGTGAGAGAAGGAGATGCTGCCTGCAAAAAATGTCTAAACACTAGAATTGTTGCACAATTTCCAAGAAGTCGTTGCTGATTGTAGGATTTCTGAGATGAACAGCTTATGCTATTGCTTGCCTTGACTGTCCAATAGCTCAAATATGAGCTCGGGCAATATCGAATTCGAATTGAGCTTGGTCAATGTCGAGTTCGAGTTAATTAAGTTAAATTTAAATTCAAAAATATTTAACTCGTTAACTCATGAGTCGACTTGATTATATATATATATATATATATATATATATATATATATATATATATATATATAAGGAGAAAAAGCCCGCGCCATGCACGGGAGTTTAATATCTATAATTAAAGATAGTTAATAATTATTATTTAATATTTTGTAGTATAAGAATTGAAGTATGACAATTTTATTATGTGATATTAAATGGAAAAATTATAAATTACATATTGAGTAAAAATATATAATATGCAATGAAATATAATTATAAAATACGATTAACCACTTTGCGTCTAATCTAATAGAATAAAAGATTTACTTATATCTACTCATGCACTTTAGAGATATTAAAATTTGTTGTTTAGTTTGAGTTTGATTTTGATACGAGGGCAATCCACCTCATTATCTTGTCATATAAGTGAGATTTGAACAATTAGCATACTTGAAGAAATCATTGCTAGTGGAATTTCAGTTATTGCAAGCCAAATTCTTTGATTTATATTGATTCCAAGGATATATCATTATGAAACATCCACATTGACCAATCAATCAATTATGATTTATTGTATAATTTAGGACATATAGCAAAGCATCTCCTTCTCGGTAGGGGTTACAATCACAAAACATCAGTTTTTGACCTAGTTGCAAATATATACAATAACTAACATGCTAATCTAGATGAATAATTACCTCAAAAAAGTACTAAAACATCTTGATCCACTCAATTCAAGAAAACAATTAAAAGTAATGAAGTACATACTTTAGATTTGCAGCCAAATAGTTTTAAGTAGATAGTTAAACATATTGGCAAATCAAATGAAGTGAAAAATTGCCTAAATGGAATCATCAATAAAGTAGCAAATAATTTGAAAATTATCATAACTAATTGTTAAAACAACAAAAGAAGTAAATGCAATCTATATATGAAAAAATTTATGATGATAAACTTATTCTAAACCACAAATAACAATTAACAAATGTGATCTCCTCCCTATCAAGCCTATCTAATATAGGCAATTGAATTAAAACACTAAAAAAAGTATTGCACATGCAACTTGCAAGATTACAGATTTCTTACAACAAAAAAAGTAGATTAGCTAAAGAAAACATACCTATTGAAAAAGATGTTGCAAAATGGGAAAGATGAGTAACTAATATAGCAACATCTGAATTCAATAGACTACATAATTGTAGTGGAACAAAGTTATAAGTAAATGAAATGAATTTGAATAGATGAGGGGTTACTATAGTAACAGCCAAGAAACCAAACTTCTCTACTAATCAGTATTAATTGTGTCTTAACATCTATATATCATAAGTTTGCAAATAACTGATAAGAATGGCTTTAAGAAATTAATAGACTTGGATGTTAATCCAATTAAATGATTAAAAGGATTTTTATGCAATTCCACTAAAACACAAACTGAATTCAATTGTACCAAATGTTTAATCAGATATCGAATATTGTCACATGTTAAACTTACCCATAGCTTTAAATGTCTGACAGGACATTTAAGTAATTATAAAAAAAACCAAATTAGTTATAATGATTCATATTCAATACTCCAATTGCACTTCAAATACTCTCATATTCCCAAAATAGTCCCACCCTTGCGGTTGAAATCTTTGCCCTTAACTCATTCTTATATAGTATAAAGATATCTTTAATAGTAAAATTATATATATTATAAATATTTTATTATTTGTTAAGAAAATTAATTATTTCATTCATTTTTTTAAAATAAAATAATTATTTTTTTTTAAACTCGAGCTCAGACTCGAACTTTACATTGGAAATTCGTCGATCTCGAGTTCGAATTCAAGTTTCATAAAGCTAAATTGAGATTCAGCCCGATTAACCCAATGTTTTGAAAACCGAACCGGACCGGCCGGTTCGACCGGTTGAACCGCGAACCAGCCATGGCACCGGTCTGGTTCTATGCTCTGGTTGACTTTGCTAGAGAACCGGTCAAACCCGGTAAAAACCGGGAAAACCGGTGAACCGTTTTGAATCGGATTGAACCGGTTTTTGAGTTTTTTTGTTTTTTGTTTTTTTTTTACTTTTTGTAAAATGCTTCTATCAAGATTCGAACTCAAAACCTTTGTAATAGAAGACCAATGTAGTAACCATTGCACCATCACATCTTATTTGTTTTTTTTGATAATTTATTTATATAAAACAAACATCTATATTTTAATTTTTCATTTTTCTTACAAAATCTCATCCTCTCATGACTCTTTCTTTTTAATCTTCAACTCTTTCTTTTCTCTCTCATCTTTTCTTTTGTCACTCCATTTTTAATCAAACCTCATTAGTTTTAATTTATTGATGTTTTCTTCTATCTTTCAATTTTGTTTTTGCCCATTAAATTGGAAAAAGTTAAAAAAGAATTATTTTTCTTTAACCCAAATTATTTAATGCCACAACCACTCACTTTTATCTCATTTTTTGTTTCTTATCAAGTTTGCATTTCTATTTTCAATTCTCTTAACTTCTTTCGAATTTCAAACTTTCTTTTTTAAATTACAATCTTTAAATCTCAAAGACGTAAATTAAAATTTAAATTCACAATATCAAATTCTCATAGACGTGAATTTGTATAATTTCAAAATATTGTGATATTTTTGGGTTGGATTTAAGATTTTTTTGGTAGATATAATTGAAATTGAGATGAAATTTATTTGTTTTAACTTATAATTTAAATAATTTATTTTTGAAAATCCAAATTATTCAAAAATAGTGAACTTTTCATCATATAAAGTTTTAAATTAGTCCATTGCATGTCTTATTTTGTGCATATATATATTTATATAAATTATTTTTAAAAAAATTCATTGAACCGAGGTTGAACCGGTCCGACCGGTTGAACCTCGACCCTTTCACCTCACCGGTTCAATTAACGGTCCGGGTTTTAAAACATTGGATTAACCCAAACTTCGATTCAACTCAACTTGTTTGTATCCCTAGATGGGGGTCCAAAAAATTGAAGGTGAGAATTAATTGATTGAAAAATTAACCATATGTGCATATAAAATTAACTTAAAAAATTGTGTTTGGTGGGTAGATTATTTAGACTACTTTTTTGAATAAAAATATCATAGCACCTTTTTAATGTGATGCATATCAGGTAAAAAAGTGATTGAAAAATGTATTAATGATGCAAATAAATAAAATTTAACAAATAATTCACTATCCAATTGTTGAGCATCATAGCTCGCATTCAATTTAGAAGTTTATTGAAGTAGTATTTTATACATGAATTACAATAATATTATAGGTGCTGTAACTTTAATAGTCACATTGTGACAGGTAAATTCAATTATGTCTCTAACACTTTGAGATATAAAGTATCTGCTTGAGTCTTTATTTTACAAGGGTAAAAACACCTAATTATTTACGTTTATGGATAAGATATTGGGAATTTAATGAAATTATTTAGTTATATTAGAATAAGATTAATACTTGAGAATTATTATTATTTTGAAAATTATTTTTATTTCCAAAAATACCCTTCCATGGCTGATAAAAAATTTATATAACAAATTTAACTAAAAAAATGGCTTGAATTGAATCAAATAAATGAAAAAAAATTTAATAACAAAAAATCGTGTATGGCAAGTTGAAGAGGCTATAAAAAAACATTTGAGATAATTAATATCTAAATGTTGATGCTTGAAAACACTTAGAGCAACCAGAAATTGAAATCACAAGTTTAACTCTTAAAAAGGGCTTGAAATTACAAAAGGAAAAAAGAAGAGAAATATCTCCCATTAACAATGATGCAGCACGCCACATTATCATATTCTTTTTTTTTTACCGGTCTGGAGGGATATTCTGAAATCACCCGGACTAATCCCCCAGGCTGGACAGAGCTCGACACAATATCATATTCAATAGCTTCTAAAAGTAAATGTCTTAATTAGTATTTTTCTTAGGAGAACCTTTGTATCTTTCGAATCTATTGTGAAGTATAAATCTTCCGCACAAGTTTACGTACGATCCATGATTTATCAGAGAAATTAATAGCAAAGTGCTACATTTCAGTTCATAAATTGATCAATGAATGGTCCATATTATTGGTATTATACGATCAGCCACTACATACATACTACAGCCAAAGAAAAGAAACGAGAGAGATTGCGCTTTGGTGTACTTTTGTTCGAAAGAAATGATTAGACAACTTTTTCCTGTTCTTCAACTTTTGTTGCTTTGTTTCTTTGATATTTTTGTAAGGGACTCAAGACAGAAAACTACTAGAAAAGAGGGAACACCTCCATGAGCTTTATGCTTAGAATAAGAGATGGTGGGATCAGGGATACGGTGTAACATTTTGTGAATGAGTTGTGATTTTACATGAATAATTTATAAAATTTTACAACAGATATGCAAATATTTTTCATGAGAATCATATAAATAATAATAAAATATCACATGTCTGTTGTAAAAATATACAAACAGTTTACTTAAAATTATAAAATATTAAAAAAATATTACATATTATTCAGGAAGGGTTGATCTGACAACCGTCCTGCCCCACGTCCATGAAGGTAGCCTGCAAAAAGCATCTAGACAATAGAATCGTTGCTCGAACCAAGTAAGTAGTTGCTGAATGTGAGATTTCTCAGCTGAACAGGCTATGCTATTCTTCTCCACCGCCTTTTCTTTCTTCCGCAATTTCGGCGGATTTATCCTCACCTCAATGAATTTCTCTAGTTTTTTTATCAAAAAAAAAAAAGGCTATGCTATTCTCAACGCGAAAATGGGTCCACAAAATTGAGGGTGAGAAATAATTGTTTGAAAAATTAATTATGCCTGTACATTAAATTATTTAAAAAAAAAGTTGTGCAAGTCGTGTTGAGCATTGCTCACATTCAATTAAGTAAAATTGCAGCAATTTACGTATGAATCCCAGTGACATCACAAATGTTGTAATTTTTAAAATCTCATATACAACTTATATTCAAACTCACTACTGTTTATCGCATGAGATCTTAATTATCCCGTGAGTTTCAATTTTATGGGGGTGAAAATACTTAGAGTTTAAATATAAAGGAACAAGGATAATTAAGTTGGGAAGTTATACCTGGCAATTGGGCGAGTTGGACGGATTTTGGGCAGGTTAATATTGGGTTTTCATTTAAATGGGTTACACCTAACCCGTTCAACTTTAGATTTGGTTAATTTTGGGTTGGGTCATCTCAAACCCGTGATCCAAATATGACCCAATATATTAATTAATAGATTTTGATACATAAATTCTCTCAAATATATTTTCATGTACAAAAAATTTTTTTTTTAAGTGGATGCCCAACACAAATACTCAAATCGCCCAAAACAAGATTTTATGATAATATTTTCACAAAGAAAGTATGGTAATTTTGGATTTATGTAGTTTTTACATATTGAGAATACAGTTTATAAAAACAAAATCTTTTAGCATGAATGAGTTATGTGGTAGTTATTAAGCACCGAGGGCACGAGTAATTGTAAGTTGACATTAACGTCTCAAAATTAATTTCGAATTTAATAATGTTCAAATTCTTCATACTGCACATTTTGATGACGATAATATAAATGAAAAAAAAGTCACATTCGAACTCACATTGTCACGATGAATCTGGCAACATCTGGCATTTTCCATATCTAGGGTAATACCCTATTAAGTATGTAACCAAGGAATTAAAAATAGGCCAAGTAAAAAAAAATTAACTTGCTTGGCGAATTATGTTATAATCACAAAAGATGTTTATAGCACAAAATAATAAAAAAAAGCCTACAGTTGATGCTTTTGAGTAACTATTCACCCTTTTAAGATTATGTTGATTATTCACTTGATTCAATTAGCATAAGTTGGGTAATGGGTGCTCAACACAAATACCCAAACCGCCCAAAATATATGTGAATTTTTATTATCCAACCCAAAATTGACCCAATACCCAACTTACCCAACCCAATCTCTCAAATTAGTGGGTGGGTTATTGAGTTTTGGGTATAATTGCCAGGTCTATGGGTAGTTAATAAGATTCTTTTAATAGTAGAATACAGTCAATACTCAAGAGACATCCTAAATTTTCAAATTTACAATATACTTAACTTTACTCTCCGCTTGAATTGAAAGTTTTTCTATAAACAATTTTTGTTTGTGGAGTCAACAGTAACAAATTCCAAGTATAAGTTCAAAAACACACTCAAATACATCAAGAAAATAAAAATAAACCTTAAATTTCTCTCTTATCCTGCACACTGCCGTACTATTGGCCACTCCTGCAGTGCTGGCCACCATCCTCCCATAATTTTTTTTCCTTCTCTCTTTCCCTCCCTCTTTCACCCCTACCTCTCTTCTCTCCCCTTCTCCCTCCCTCTCTCCTCCTTCCCCTCTCCTCCCCTTCCTCCCTCACCCTGATCGTGACCATAGAGGGGTAGGAGGTGAGGGAGGTTGCGAGGCAGGGAGAGGAGGGAGAAAAGAAGGAGGGGACGGAGAGGGAGGAGAGAGGAGAGGAAGGGGGAGGAGAAAGGGAAGGGGAAGAGGAGGGAGGAGAGAGGAATGGGAGAGCAATGGTGGTGACGAAAGATGGAAGGGATGGTGGTGGGTGGTGAAAATTTTTTAAAAATTTAAAAATATTCCAATAAAATTTAAAAATTTAAAAACATTAAAAATATATATTGAAAAACACCTAACCCGGACCATTTACAGTAGTTATTTTTCACATATATTTCTATAGTAAAATTTTCTAAAAACATCCGCTCGAGCTCTTTTTGGTCCAAGCTGCAAGTTTCACTAAAATCTTAGCTCCCTTTGCCTAGCTTTTGCCTCATAAAAAGTTAAATAGTTTATTTTCGTATTTTAACAGGATAGGGATTTAAAAAGTAGGAAGAGAGAAGGGACGATTTAAATCTAAGTACTCTAAATCTTAATGTCTCAATTTTAGCAACTAGACCAAATCTTCTTGACACCTTTTAAGCCCCTTAGATATTATAGCTTTGCATCAGAACTTTGGAATGTAGTAGCAGTCCAAAGAAAAAATGGAATTAAAATAAGGCTTACACAGACAGTTTAAGATTGTGCACCTTGCTTTGTTTTGCACGCTTGCGTCCGACTGACACCATCCTAACAGTTGAGATTGAGTTCCACTGGCACTATAAGATTTTATCTAACAAAGTTACCTTTGTGCAGATTATTTTCGAAATATTCCTATAGTACCAGATATGTATACAATCGAAGTAACAGCAAAGCTTTGCACAATCCCTATAAAAATTTGCTCATTGTAGTGGACAAACAAGCCACTACATCATTCATGCATGTGGACAAGAATACGCCCCTCTAAATATAGAACCTTGTTTTGCCATTGAAGAACAAGCATGCATGTTTAGCCATGCCCAGAAAATGAAACAAGGACTTCAACTCTGGAATCTAGACCAATGCCACACTACCTGCCTTCAGTCTTTTGGGTATTTTTGCCTTACCGGTTACAACAGTCATAGGATTGTGTAAAGCCTCAAGTATGAATGACAGTTCTGGTCGCTTAGAGGGCTTGGGGTCGAGACAGGCCTTGGCAACAAAAGCTATAGCCCATACCTCCATCAAAATTTCCTCATCAATGATTAAAGACCGGTCCACAATGTTTCCAATAAGCTTCTTAGCAAGTGAAGTGATGTAAGACAAGGTGTTTGCCATCTTATCATCCTTCATTATGGGAAAATTGGGAGGTCTGAAATTCAGCTTGCCTGTGACTAGCTCGAGCAAAAGTTTCCCAAAGCAAAAAACATCGAAGGCACATGTTGCTTCAGATGTACCTGGCCATTCAATAATTCAGACAAACATGTCATTGCAGATTTTCTACGATCAGTCATCGACTCATCAAGGGCTTGTTCAAACAAGGCATAAGCTGATTATGTCAAAATAAAAAATGAAAAACGTTCTTTCTAATGATTTAAAAGATCCAAGGTTATTTCCAGATGCAATTACCCAGAGCAACTTAAGGGCTGCTTCTCAAATTTAAACAGTAGTTTTTGCCTTCTGCTTTAATTCCAAATAAGTTTCTTAATTATATTTAACTTGCAGCTAATATCCCTAGACAAAAAGCAACAAATATAAAATAAGAGATCGAACTATACATGAAAATCTGAGTGGTGCCAATGGCTAGTTTAGTTTTCTGTCAGAACAAAAACACAAAAATGTTAAAGAATAAAGTGAAGCTAAAGAGCAAGTATGATAACCTTTTTGTAACAGACCCTATTGGCAAAGCAGATGGTTTAGCTCTCATGCAAGGAAATTAATGCTGTCAAAATCCAGTTTACTGACTGTACTACTGAATGATTTGTCGATGATATGAATGCCAATAACAAGTGGTGGTGTGTTTGCACTTGTGCAAATTTTGATGATCTAGTTAGGAGTAGACAGTGGGTCAGGTTTTCACAATGGAAACAGTTATGGGGGAAACATGGATGGTAATGGGAGACATGAAAAACAATAATGTGTTGGATGACGACAAATGGGGTGGTATTAGGAGAACAAAAAGGAGCCTAAGATATTTCAACTACATCAGACCAAACCAGTTGGTTGATCTGGGCTTTGAAGGTGTACCATGGACTTGGTGCAACCGAAGGGAAAATGGGTGCTGAAGTTAAAGAACTGCATAGGATTCTCTAAAGTAGTAAACGGAGAGAGGAAAATGCGAAGTCAAATTGTACTCATATTGTCAGTTAGGCATTAGACCATTGTACGCTTCATCCATCTACTATGAAATGGAAGAAGAGGTTCCAATCTCATAGTAGGTGCAGGGCAGCAATATAAGGTGGTGGGTGAGGTAATTAAACTATCTTGGAAAAAATTCCAAAATTATGATGGACTTGAAAATCATTCTACAAAAGGGTAGATTTGCTGCCTGCTTCCAGCGGATGGGTCTTTTTCGAGCTCAATGAACTCGTTCCAGAATGTAAGGAATAGATGAATGCATTGAGTTCTAACTGATGCTTCTAAAACAAGGACGATGTGTTGTTTGTGCTTGCTGACTTCAATACAGAAAACTAGCAAACTTTTGGTACAGAAATGCTTGAATTAGTCAGTAGATACAAGTAAAAATTGAGTCAGGGAAAGGAGAAAGATATGCATTTTCTTGCTTGCATATAACATAAAAGAACAGAATGGTTAGCTATCTTTGCATTTGTAGAATGCAAGCTCATGTCGCAATGTGAGGACCCTTGTTGGATGCTGCCACATACTGTCCTTTTGCAGAGCAATTTTCAAATTCATCATGATCTCGGAATATGCTCAAAATTTTCGGAGAAGAAGCAATTTAAATCTAGATACCATAGGATCAAACAAAGGATAATTAAAAGAATGCAGAATGGCGTCAATGTCAAATACTCAAGTAGAATAAGAAGATGAACTGCAATACAAGGAAAATGATTAAGCACCTTAAAGAAGAGATTTAGAAAGTTAGGAAGCTTGATATGCCTGGGAAACAGACCCCAATGGCAGGATTTCAAAAACAACCAGCTGAAGCCAAGGAGAGAGAGGAGATTTATAGGAGTCAGAAAGTGATGTAAAATGGTTCCAAGAGGGAGATAAGAATACTGCCTTTTTTCATGCCAGTCTTACAAGCAGGAGAAAGAAGAACTACATTTCAGCTTTGGAAAGGGAGGATACACAATAGTGCATAAGGTGTCATGCAATAGGAGATTGCAGGCTACTTTGAGATGATATCCACATCCACGTATTGTGGATACTTTCAGGATATTTTGGAGGGGATCTGACAGACTGTTACTAGCCAGATGAACTCCAAACTTACCGAACCTGTCACAGATTGTGATTTTAGAAAGGCAGACTTCTTAATGCATCCTAACAGAGTTACTGGACCAGCTGGTACGTCTAGTAATTTTCCAAAAAGTTTGGCATATCATCGAGAAGGAGGTAGCAGAGGCAATCTGAAGTTTTTTACATTTTTTGTAATCTGTTGAAATGTATCCATGAAACCAACATTACTTTTCTTGTGAATGCACCTACTTACGTTTCTAATTTTAGACCAATCACCCTTTGCAATGTTGTCTACAAAATCGTTTTAAAAATTTTGATTAACAGACTCAAAACCTACTCTTGGTCATTGTAGTCCTCTTAATCAATCTGTTTTTGTCCTTCGGTAGTCAAATTCTAGCCAGTGTCCTTATCGCTGATGAGTTAATTCAATGTCCAAATAATGCGAGGGGAAAAGAGGAACCGGATCAAGGGATGAATAATTTGCAGCAGAGATGAACATGAAGCAAAGTTTTGGGAGGAGACCTCATGGCTGTTTAACATGAAGCACAACATAAAAATCTTCATTTGAAAGTGTCTCCAGCAGATTCTACCTGTCAATCAGGTGATCCTGTATGTTAATATGTGGTGATTGGACTGAGACACGGGAACTGCTTTTCTAGTGCATGCTGAAATTATCTGCAAAGCTTCACCAGAATGGTGGTATGGATTGAATAGCCACATGAATAGTTTTTGGCTCTGGTGGGAAGAACTGTTAGGAGCTGCCGAAACGGAAGAAGGGAAGGAACAATTCCTCCTAACTGCCAATCTCCTTTAGTGCAAGTATGGAAAGCTAGGATTTATATCCTGTACAAGACCTGCAGGATAGCCCGTGGATACCAATCAAATGACCTCTCAATGAGTGAAGAGAATTCCAACATGTTGAAAAGGAGGCCCGGAACACTGTTGAGTAAGGAAGCAAGACATAACAAAGTTGGTTGCCGGAATAGTAGTCCGTGGCAATGAAGGCAAAGTTATAAATCATGGCCAATTCCAAAGACCAGATGTAGGGACCCTAAACAGGAAGCAACGGCTATCTGCATGGAACTTGTCAAAGAAAAGGAACCAAAATGGAGATATATGGAAATCCATTCATATTGTAAAGCTGAGTGACAAAATCCCATCCTAGTCTTGGTTTTGTAACTGTAAATGCTATTCTTCTTGCATTATAATATAGAAGGCATAGGAACTTCGTTGGTTGTAGGTTGGCAAAATTTGCATTGGAAAGGAGCCCTACCCAACTTAGTTGGTTTCTGCAGCCAAAGATGATCTAAAAGACCAGCTGCTCTACTTTTACATTGCTCTTGCTTTCTAAAATCTACCCTATTAATCTGTATAAGCTGCCTCATG
Source organism: Coffea arabica (assembly GCF_036785885.1). Lineage (NCBI taxonomy): Eukaryota > Viridiplantae > Streptophyta > Magnoliopsida > Gentianales > Rubiaceae > Coffea > Coffea arabica. Next base: position 6,432,179 of record NC_092325.1, on the reverse strand, counting down.
CAAAGATGCATAATTATAGATTAATCCAACAGAGGATACAAGTATAAATGTCAGTATAAATTAATCAATTCCACGTACCAGGATTTCTTTTTTCAGAATCCCTGTGTCCAAAAAGAAGAGAGAATGTCAAACAACTTAGCTAAAATATGAAATGAAATTAGAAAACTGGAAAGCAGGAAAGGGCTGCCTTTGCAATAGTCTTGATTTTCAATTATGGTTGAACCCAACGGTCTAGATTGGATCGAGACGTGAACCAATCTCAGCCAAGATGCAAAGAGACATTTGGTAAGGGCCCTTATTATCTCTTTTATCTCACACTTTTAATTTCAAGTGGTCAAGTCATGCCACCTAGAGGTTAGGTTTTCAAAAGGGATTTAAAACAAAAAAGACTACTATTTCTCTAACAATTTAGGGGTATCATGCAAGGCGGAATCTAGTTCCAATAAAATGAAAATGAATTTAGAGATTTAGTTCGTAAAATTCGTTTATAAATCCAAAATACTTTTTCTAAAAACCAGCCCAAGAAAGGATTCCATTAATGTATTTTCCCCTGAAAAAACATGAAATCTATATAAAAAAAAGGAACAATCCAAACGGACAAAGCTTCTCTATAGTAATAGTAATTGATAAGCTTCAATGCATGCAAGTTCTAATTAATCTCGAAATTATTTTCCTCATTGACGTAAGAGAGGTCCAATGAAATTCTCAAATGTCAATTACTTTCTGATAAAAAAGAAAAAGAAAAAGCATCATATCATAGAAATATCAGTACTGTAGGATTAAAAAAAATTGCTTAAAAAGGCGTTAAATTAATTAATTATAAAATTCCATAAAAAAAGCAATTTAAACGTAGCGTTTACTTTGTCAACTGCAGGAACCTAGCCACCTTGTTCCGATTTGTCTCTTTCACCTCAGTACAGACCTGATTAAGCCTCCCTAGCCGCGCTTCAAAATTATCATCAAGAAGTATGCCGCCAGCATCAATATTTCTTCCAGAAAACCAAAAGAAAAGCATAATTGAGTCAAGATGTGAAAAATAATACCAAAAAAATGTTAGTCTATGCAACGCAAATTAGATAACCAAGATCCCATCGGGCTACCTATGAACAAGTGGTGGATCACATTTATGGTGTAAATAATCCAGACCCTCAGCAACTCCTCTTGCTATCTTTAATCTCTTGTCCCAGCTCAACCAATCTAAACAGTCATCATTGTGAGATTGAACAGCTTTCTTGAACCAAAAGCTGTACAAGTCCATACGAGGCATAAATTTGTAAACAAGAAACTTGTGCATCTCATTCTCCAAGCAATGCCCCAAAAGAGGGACAAATCTAGGATGAGTAACTTTGGAATAAAATAACAATTCCTGTTTCAGGTAAAAGTCCTCTTTCGTGAAGGACGAGTGGACTTTCTTGACTACTACCCGTATTCTGCCCTCTAAAACACCTGTATACAGATCCCCCGTGAGGCCAGCCGTGATCAAGTTGGAGCTGCTCAAGTTGTGGGTGGCTTGGAGGATTTGTTCATATGTAAATGACTTCCTGGCTGATGATGATGATGATGTTGAAGAAGGTGATGGTGATGCTGAAGAAATATCGCTGGGAGTTCTTTGAGCAATGAGCCGGAGCTCCTCCCTAAGCAACGTAGCTCCGACAAGCCTGTCCCAGTTGTCGTAAACTCTGGTCATCTTGACTGATTGATCTAGTAAATAATAATATGATACTATAGTTCAGTTCATATCTTGGTTGGTTGCTAGGATCGTTCTAGTAGTTCTTATAGATGGTAGGCACGCTTTGACCCTGGCTACAGTAGGTAGGTAAGGTGTCATATTACGCCACGAAACAAGCTGTCCAATCTATTGTCAAGTGACGGGTGGAGGGGAGGAATATTAATTATTTGCTTATATTTTTTTACCACTTTTTAATGTGTTTTGTGTGTGATGAAACATTATTATAAACAAAAATGAATTCAGAGCTGTATATATAGAAAATTTTCAGCTTTTTTTATTTTAGAAAAAGTGTACAATTCAAACAAAATAAAAAACAAGGTATAAATGCGCTATAAAATTACAAAATAGCATTTTGTGAAGGTTGCAAGACTAATCAAAATTACCAACACCAATATGTTTCCAATTTAAAGGAAGAAATATAAGCATGGAAGACTTGTGCAGATGTTTTAGGAATTTTTAATTTCTTTTTTTTCCATGATACAATTTTTCAATTCTTTGGTATTATACCATCATTTATTTTTTAATTTTTTAAATCATCTGACTTTGTGTTTTTTCTGGTAAGATATTTCATGTTTCGATTAAAATTATAGCACCATTTCAAAACCATTATATGGAGTTGATAGGGTGCATTTTAGTGGGTTATTTAACTAATATTTCATAGTTGTTTGCACTAAATATTCCACTATTTGATGGATTGTACTCAGGTTTTGTGTTTGGTATTAATTGCAGGAAGTGGTGAAGAAAAAGTGCTGAAAATCAACATTCCAGAAGACTTCCTGACAGTTAGGCGTGCCCACTCCTAACTCCAACCTTCAAGTCCGGATTAGCGGGATGATTTGCAGGTCCAACAGCTTCCAAAACTGAGTGAAGTGGCTGGCTACAAATCGAAAAATTAGTGGGGTCACTCCAAAGAAAAGCAAAATGTGAAGAAGCATGAGGGGTCGTGTTGTATATTTTAAAATCATGAGGGGCTTTTCTGTGTATTAGCTTTACCATAGGATTTTTTTTTTATTTTTTACCCATTATTTTTCACAGTTAATTTATCTAGTTAGCAATTCATTAGCACTCAATTCTCAAAACCCCCCTTTATCGTTGACTTAAAAAGAAACGAACTTTTCCCTAGTCCCTGAGGAGACGACCCTACTTTTTACTGTTTACCAGTTAGTAATTCTATCAATTAGTCAATTCTAGTATATCGGATTAAGTACGCTCTTCGGAACTAGGGTGAATCAAATAATCTATTGCATATCTAGAGTTTCTGCTCCAGTACCTGAAATTGATTATTGGCTGCTTTTCGTGGTAGTTCGATTTTTATTATTATTGCACAGGCTCGACACTTGTCAATTTTTGGCGCTGTTGCCGGAGACTGGCGCCAATGTTTAGTCCAAACAAGCATTAATGTCATTATATTATAATTTTAGATGGAGAATTTATCATTAACGTTTGACTAATCAATAAAGGGTAGGAGTGTCCACATTTCAAAAAAATTGAAAAATCGACCAACCCAATCTAGAATGGATTTCGAATTTTGGTAATACGAAATTCAGAAAAATTGAAATATAATGTTTGGTAAAACGGTTTAGGAACGAATATCAAAATTACATTACCCAATTATTGATTACCAGCCAAAATTTTGAAATTTTCATAATAGGGTGACACACACACACATATATACACACACTAGTTGTATAGACATTATTGAATATAACAGTAAATGTTAATCCTATTACTAAAAACTAATTATTAAATACTAATTAGGTAACTTAACTATAATTATGCTGGAAAGTTAAGATGTTCAGGTTTAGTTTCACAGTTTATTTTGGAGTTCTTATTTATTTCAACGTTGTTTAAGAATTGTGATTATAAGTTATGACTTGGAGTTATGAACCCAACTTTTTTTCATGTCATTCTTTGAGTTAGATTGATTGAATTTTGTTGGAAAGACATACAGGATATTATTTTTCTACAACAATTTTTTGAAAAAATTAAAGTATTTTAACTTACTATTGACATTTCTAATTTTGGATATTACTGAATTACTATTTTTTCAATCCAATTTACCAGAACCAAAGTGTAGACAGTAATCCAATATTGGTCTAAAAAAATTGATTCTTGATTTAAACCAATTATTTTTGCCCAATTCCCTATTACCGGCCAATGAACACCCTTAATGAAAGGGCAAAGTGTATATATTTAAAGTTCGGGGAGGCTAAATGTTATAATTGGTCAAGTTTAGGGGGGCAAACTCTAGTTAACCCATTTTTTTTCCCCTTTTCTGCTTTTCTCATTAATCTTTATTTTTCCCTTCTTGTCACTACTTAGTAAGTTGTTATTGCTTAGTTTCATTTTACTAAGCTTGCACAGTAGGCCATTTTCCATAATGTTTTCCTTTGTCATTGACTCGTTCAATGTTTCCCTTAGCTGCAAATGACAAATACACACACACATATATATTTTTTGATATGTGCGTTTTCTTAAGGATTTTACATTATTTTATTATTTAACTAATTCAATTAATGTTATCTATTGATTATTAGTTTGTTTAATTCAAATATTTAAATCCCTTAGACAGCAAAATATTTCATTTAACTAACTTATCAAAAAATCTGTCTTTATTTTAACATTTTCTTTAGGCGAAAAAAGTTTAATTTAATTGACGTATCAATAAGCCTCTCTAAGTAAAATTTGCTACTTCAATGTTCCCTTTAGATGCAAATTGTATATATTGTTATTTGTAAAATGTTGTTGTATATTGGATATTATGAATTTAAATAAATGGTATAACAAGCTCATAAACATCAATGAATGACTACCTTAAAAGTGTAAAAATAATAAATTTTTCCCTCAATTCTGTTATACAAATAAAGAGTTTTACTTATTGTCTAATTATAAAGAGTTTAAGTAAGGATATAATGTTTTTAAACTATATAAAAACAATCAGTTTCACTATTAAGAGAAGAGTTTACAATTATTTTTAATTCCTTTTAAAATTCAGTATACACCGTATAAGTTATTTTTTCAAATTATAAAGAATTCTATAAAAATCTATAATAGTTTCAATTGTCCAAGAGTTCTACCACATTCATTACCACTTTAGAATTCAAAAAAAAAATAAATAAAAGTCTATCAATTTTTCAAAAAAAAAAAAGTCTATCAATTTCTTCTCTATATATTACACTAATCACGCTACAAGCCCTTATCTTTATAGATTACAAAGAGTTCTACGAAATGCAATCAAATTTAAATTGCTTTCAAATTTAACAAACAAAAAATAATCATTGAATTGCATGTAATTATAACAATTTTAAATAGTTTTCTATAATAATAAAATTGTTAAATACTTTATGCTAAAATTTAAATTTTTTTAACAATTTATAGTTCCCATGCATAGCACGAGACATAATGCTAATATATAATAAAATAATGTTCACTTCCGATTTTGGTAGCCACATGGACATCTTTAATGTTTATGTTTTTATTTTTTTATTCTTTTCTATTTTTTTGTAGCAATTAATTCTCTTCCTTTTTCACTTCCTTATTTATAGCATGGTTTCTTATTTATAGTCAATTTCAATAAATCTATTAATGACCTACCTTATATAAATTTGTATTAATTGTAGATTCTTCATTTTTTTTGTCAATCAACTTATATTTTTCCTTTTCTAATCATCTTCAACCATGTTCTTTATACCCAATAGCCAATATTGGTTTGATTATTTATTACTATTACTAAAAGGGTCACGGGTGACTATTGGGCACTCATTAAAATATATTTTAAGTGTAATACTTTTAAAAATATAAGATTAATTAGAGAAAGTAAATAAATATATGGGAGGGTAGGTAAGATTAAATAGAAAAAGTATATAAATAGCAAGGAAGGTAATAATTATTCGTATGTGTATATACATGATAAGTTAGGTAAATTTTAAATGTATTAATGCATATCTAATGGGCACCCATTAGAAAAATCTTTACTAAAATTTGAACAAAGTATGCCAAATTAATACCTATATAGATTGTTTTTCCTACGGCTAGCAAAATTGCTAGAGTCATAATTTTTTTTGTCAAAGCAATATTTATCGAAATACTAATATTAGTCTCAACTAGTCAATCCCATATATTCTTATTGATTTTGTTGGACCCATTATCTGCCAATTACTCCTTTTCTTTCTCTTTCTCATTGACACAACCAGGTTTTGTTTGTTTCTCTCACTTCCCCTCCAATTCCTGGTTTCCATTCTCTCTCCATCTTTCCTATTTTATAATTTCTTTTCATTTTGTTGAGACTTTTGTAGTATATGGTTCAAGATCTTTTGCATAATATTCTTCTCTACTCTTTTTTTTTTTTGTAAGCGGGAGGAATCGAACCCGGGACCTTTCACTTACACTCCCTCATTCCAAATCACCTAACACATCCCTCCCCCTCAAAGGTTGACATTAATAATATTCTTCTCTACTTCACTCTTGCTATTTTTCCAGCACTATTAGTAAGTTTTTTTTTTTCGTTTTTGCTTTTATTCCATTATGTTTTCTATTAAATAATCCTACTTGCAATCTTTTTGTTTTTATTCCATTATGTTTTTTATCACTATTAGTACATTATTATATATTTTCATCAATTTGCTTATGACCCCTCTATTTTTCAGGTGCTTCTTGTTATAAGTGCTTTACCTAATCTTTGACGGCTTCATCAATTTTAGCTGAATTTTAAATCTTTACGGTGCAATAGCTGCTTTAGTAGACAAGCTTGTATTCATTAGCAAGAGAAGAGGGGGGTCATTAGGCCATATCTAATCCTCCATACCAAAGTCATTTTTTCCATATTATAAAATTAGAATCTCGAGAGTCTACTATGTTTTTTAATTCTTATTTTTTATTAATGACCACGGGAAACTGTGTAATTGCTATTATCATGTCATTCAAACTTGATCTTGTGATATATGCAACATGTTTTATTTTTTTGAATTTTGCTTGTTTATTGTACAAATGTGCAATTGATCTTCTTATAAACTTCACTATCTTTCCCACTTTTCTAATTATTATATAAATCTTGACTTCAACATATATCCATATTTTCTAATAATTAGATTAAATTTATTTTAAATTGAATTATGTACTGTATCCCATGAATATTGAAGAAAAGTGTGTCTGCATTTTTTTGGATTATTTTCATTTTAGATTGTTAGTAGTTTGAGTTAAATCATAATTTATTTGCAAAAAAATAACTTTTAAAAATAATTTCAAACATTAAAAATAAGAGTGGTTTAAAGTAAAAGAATTACAATATAAGAAAAAAATATGGTAAAAAACTCAAAACCAAATCAATGAGTTATGGAAATAATAGATAAATAAATTAAAGAGATAAAAGATGTAAGCAAGCTATTCAATTAATTAGAGAGAGAATAAAAGGAGTAATTACTTGATAATGGGCCCAACAAATCAATGAGTATATATGGGGTTGACAAAATGAGGGTAATATTGGTATTTGGATAAATATTGCTCTAGTAATATCACTATCCTTTACCTACATCTTCATTTCTAGAAAATTCATATACATACACATACATACATACATACATACATACATATATATATATATATATATATATATATATATATATGACTTCGCTATTCACTTTCCATTCTGGTAAGTTATTGAATTAGCTATATTTTTTATCATTACTAAAATTTGGAAAACATATTCATTTTTCCTATTATTCTATATTATAAAATATTTTTTTATTTGTCATAAATCTCAATTTATTAATTCCCTACTTTATATATGTTTACATTGACTGTATCTTTCTTGATTTTTTTTTATCAATCAACATATAATTTTTCTTTTCTTATTTTTCTATAATTACATTCACTCTATTATTATACTTGATTATTTATTTGTAATCCTAAAGATTTGACAACTTTCATTTTTTAGTGAATCCATATTATACAATTTTAGCATAACTCATACAAGTCCATTTAAATTAAAAACAAGTCCATTTAAATTGTATAAATAGTCATTCTTTCCTACAATATTCTATTAATTTTTATACTCTCTCTATTCAAATTCGATTTAGGTGAAAGTAGTATATTCATATAAACACTGGGTTGTAAAAGTTCTCCCAAATTACTTTTTCTGAGATTTAAATAATTTGAACAAATAATAATTTCATCATCTATTAGTTTGCTTCTAGTTTTTTTTAGTCATGAAAGAATCAAATATTTAATTGTACTTATTTCCTAATATATCTTCTTTACTCATATGTTGACTTGCCACCATTAATTAGAGTAAACATAATTTAATTATGGGATAATATTTAATTAGAACTAATTATTAAGTTGTTATAAATTAACCAATTTTAATATGTTTAATTAAAAATAAAAATTATAGAATTTAAAAAAGTGTTTGTGCAAATGCACGGGAAATAAATTGGTTTTTAAGATTATGATGTGGCCCCCATATTTCATTGTATTTTGTTGTATTTTATTGTACTTAAAGCGGTACATCTCGATCTACCCACACACAGGGGATGAGTGGTTTTTTCAAGTCTACTTCCACACACACAATCACACATATTTTCCCCTTGTTGCAGATAGAGTCTGATTATTAATCTTTAGGGCTTTTCCAAGCACATTTCCAATCCTCAACAAGAACTCTTCATCATAATACTCAACAAGAAGGCATGGCAATCATGCCCAAACTAGCGTAGTTTTGATATCTGCATTTGTAGGTCTAAAACCAGGCTTCCACTTGCTAATTGTGATGTAGTGTCCGTGGATGGTCCAGGGCCCCTCCTCCAAAATTCTGGAAAGAAAAAATCCATTCTCCAGGTCTAAGAGCTTAAACCCCTCGTGCAGGTTCCATTTTTCTCTAAGTCTACTCTCCAACACCCGAAACCCAACTTTTTTACCTAGGACTTTCATTAAAAGACTCCTTCTCTATGGCTTCCAGAAGCGCTGAATCTTCTCTTGTCTTGCGTCGACCCGTGGAAACTTTGATGCTTGAATTTCCACATCTCTAATTTGATCTAGGGCTGCAAACGAATCGAGCCGCTCGCGAGTGGCTAGAGTCAAGCTCGACTCGAGCTCAATCAATATGAAATTATGTCAAGGCTCGACTCGATTAGGCCAAAACTCGAATCGACTCGACTCGTTTGCAACCCTAGTTAGATCGACATCCGGGAACTAAGACATCTTCAATATCCATGTCCTCCTTCGACCCATCATAAAAGCTTCATGGCAATTTAACTCCTTTCAACATTTGAAGGAAGGAATTTTTGCCCCAAATTCTTGCCTCTGAGAATGGCTTTCCTGCAGTAATCTTAGGGTTTTGATTTACCATGATTTCCCCTTTAAAACGTCGCTTAAATTTCTTCTGGCCTCTTCGCAGGATGTCCTCTTCTTGCTTTGAGTTTGTGGCCCAAGTGCTGAGTTTGTGGCAGGACCTAGCAACACCAGTAACTCTAAAGACAAGAAGAAAATGTACTAGGAGCAGGGAGTGAAGAAGATAGGCTCAGAGGCTTAGGGTTCGAGATATGAAATTTTGAATTGGTTAGTAGAGGAAGAAGTGGAACATAAAGGGAAGGATTCCAGGGCAGTGCTTAAGGAGATCATTAGTTTGATCCTTTGTCCACTATATAGAGTAGTGTTAAAGGATTAAAGAAATCAGCTAGATCTGCAAAAGGGAAAGGAAATCAAATTATTAGAAGTAGGCGGAGAGAACAGAAGAGAGCTCAAGGAATTGTTAGAATCAAGGCTTTGGGCCATCCAAAAACCCCCATAGAACAAGGAATTTCGATTCTACACAGGGAGACAACCTTACCAGTCATAAGGCAGATTAGAATGAAGGAAAGACAAATACACCACATGTGTACAATAATATCACTCTTAGAGAGCGGATGGTTTTGGATAGAGGTAATGGAAATTTGATATTAACTCCGGCAAATGGGAAGAAAGCAGAAGACCTTGATCCTGGAGATAAGTCAATTTCTCTTGCATAGGAAGTTGGGGATGGACAAAAGGAGGGAGACCTTGGCAATTTCAGAACTATGTTGGAAGGGGCTGTGAATTTAGGAGACCCAACACAGGAAATAACAGTACAAGAAACTATGATGGACAAGACACCTCAGGAGCAAATGATCAAGTCAAAATACTCTGTTAAGATGGTGATGACAAGAGTACTAATATGGAATTGCCATGGTGCAGGAAATCAAAGATTCTGGAGGAATTTAAAGGAGTTGTAGAGGGAACATGAGCCTGGGATACTAATGCTGATGGAGACTCGAACAACAAGCGATAATGCAGAAAGAATTCTTACAACTTTTAATTATGATAGGAAAATGTATGTAGAAGCAATGGGATCCTCTTGGGGTATTTGAATGTTTCAGAACTCTTTAGAAATAGAGGTAGAGCTGATAAACACCAATTGGTAATTTATCAACACCATCGTTAAGGGGCGTTCAGAACCAAAATGATTATTCTCAGCAGTTTGTGCTTCTCCTGAGGTAGCTCTCTGCAAGTAGTTATGGAAATATCTCCAGGAATTGGGGATGGCTATTAACAACCCGTGGTTGATTATGGGTGATTTGAATGAGGTAGTAGCATCAGAAGAGAAAAGAGGTGGAAGGAATTTCAAGGGAAAGAATGATGAAAGTCCAATGGGATGCATCAGGAATTGTGAGTTGATTGACTTGGGATTCAGTGGGCCAGCTCTAACATGGAGCAACTTCAGAGAAGGGGGGTGCCAAAGTTAAAAATCATCTAGACAAAGCTCTTTGTAATGGAGAGTGGAGAATAAAATTTTCTGAAGCATCCGTTCTCCACCTCACTAGGGCCCTTTCGGACCATCATCCTTTACTGCTTGACTTGGATCACAAAGGGAGAAGAATCAGATGAATGTACCATTCAGATTTGAATTAGCCTAGATGACCTATCCTGACTTTACTAAGGAAGTGGAGATGAACTGGCGTAAGGAAGAAGACTTGATAGACATTATAGTGAACTTTTCTAAGAATATACAGAAATGGAATAGAGAAACCTTTGGAAATATCTTTCACAGGAAAAGAGATGTTTGGCAAGGCTCAATGGAATACAAAAAACACTTTCTTGCAATTATTTGGAGAAGTTAGAAAAGCAGCTTGTAGAGGAGTATAATAAAGTGTTGGAGCAAGAAGAATTATTCTGGTATAAAAAATCCAAAGTGTCGTGGTTAAATTATGGGGATAGAAATACAAAGTTCTTTCACTTATCCACGATCATAAAAAGAAAAAAGGAATATGGTGTGTAGTTTGAAAGATAGTAATGAAATTTGGCAAATGGATGGTAAAGGATATAGTGGTTAATTATTTCAAGAAACTTTACAGGGAGAACTCAACAACCCACTTAAGAGCAGCAAAATCAAATGCTTTAAGGAGATTTCCAGGAGGCAGATGAGATTCTTGCTACAACCAGTTGGTGAACAGGAGGTAAAACGTGTTTTGTTTAACATGAAGGGTAATAAGTCACCTGGTCCAGATGGGATCCATGCAGGTTTCTATCAAAAGTGTTGGAGTCAAGTAGGAGCCTCCCTAGTGAAATGAATACATGATATTTTCAAAAAAAAGAGCTTGCCAAAAGGGAGTCATGGAACGCTAATTTCTCTAATACCTAAGGTGCAGAACCTGGAAGTTGTTACTCATCTGAGACTAATATCTTTGTGCAACGTAAATTATAAAGTAGTGACAAAAATTATAGTGAATCAGCTGCAACCTCTGTTGGAGAATCTGGTGGGTCCAGAACAAGCAAGCTTTATTCCTAGTAGGCAAACTTGTGATAATGTTATAATCATACAGGAGATGCTGCACACCATGTACAAAATGAAAGGGAAAAAATGAGCGATGATAATTAAGGTAGACTTGGAGAAAGCATATGATAGGATTTTTTGGGATATTTTGGAGCAAACTTTACAATTGGCTGGCCTACCACAAGAACTTATTGACCTAATAATGAACTATGTTAGAGTGGAAGAAACATCGATTCTGTGGAATGGTGAAAAATCAGAAGCCTTTGAACCATCTCGAGGTCTGAGACAAAGGGACCCCCTCTTCCCGTATCTTTTTGTCCTTTGTATGGAGAGGTTGGGCCATATGATATCACTAGCAATAAAGGAGAAGAGATGGAAAGTATCAAGGCGTCAAGACATGGCTCAGAGATAACTCACCTAATGTTCGCTGATGATCTACTCTTATGTATGGAGGCTACTTTAGAGCAAGCCCACATTATTCAAAGTATCTTGGAGGATTTTGTGAGAACTCGAGACAAAAAGTTAATATGGCAAAGACCAAGTTTTTCTACTTACCAAATGTACCAAGGGCGGTAACAAGAGAGATTAGTAGAGTCATCAAAGTAACAGAGACAAGAAATTTGGGCAAGTACTTCAGGATTCCATTCCTCCATGAACGAGTCAGCCGAGGTAGTTACCAACCATTACTGGACATGGTTAGAGCAAAACTAGTAGGTTGGAAGAGAAAGAACCTTTCATTTGTAGGAAGAGCAACTTTAGTGAAGTTAGTACCATCAGCACTACCAATATACTCCATGCAGACTTCCATGGTACCACAATCAATCCTAGAGAAGTTAAAAAGGTATGCAAGAGACTTCCTATAGAGAGATAGCGAAGAATGGAGACAAATACACCACATCAATTGGGATACGATAACACATGACAAACATAGAGAAGGTTTAGGTATCAGGAGGCTATGAAAAGTTAATATAGCGATTTTGGCCAAATACAGTTGGATGATAGCAAAGAAGGGGAGGGAGTTCGTTGTGGAGAGAAGTAGTATGTAGCAAATACAGCGGAGGTCAGATAGGGTTGAAATTAATATCAAAAGCAGGTGACTCTCATGTTTGGAAAAGTATATCTGAAGGAAGTGAACTACTAGAGAAAGGTGTTAAATAGCGAATTGCGAATGGAGAAAGAGTTTCCTTTTGGAGAGATAGATGGATGGGAGAAGCGGCTCTCTTAGATAAAACTGAACAAGATATTCTGGAGGAAGAGTTAAGAAAGAAAGTCAGGGACTATTGGAATGAATCTAGGTTAAATTTTAAGCAACTCCAAAATTTGCTGTCCTATGAACAGTTGCTGAGATTATACAATTATTGTGTTAAGCCAAGGGCAGAAAATTCAGATATTCTTTATTGAGAGCCAGAAGCAAGAGGCCACCTCACTACAAAATCTGCTTATGACTTGGACTGGGAACAAGAAGAATTAAGGGCGAAAGGGACTGAATGGGAGAAAATTTGGAAGCTTAAAGGCCCAGGGAAATGGCAGTTCTTATTGTGGATGATAAGACATGGTAGGCTCCTAACGCAAGAAGAAAAGTTCAGAAGAAGCTTGAGCATTAAGACAACCTGCCCAATCTGTAAAATAACAAGAGAAACAACTATACCTGCAATCAGAGACTGCAATTAGGTAAGACGAATTTGAAAATTCTTTGTAAAGCTCAATTTGTGGGAAGAATTCTCAAGCAAGAGCCTAACGGACTAGCTAGATTGGAATCTGAAAAGGAAAACATAGGGACCATAGGGAAAGCTGAATGGCAACTACTGTTTCAATATGTGGTTTATTTTGCATGGGACAACAAGGAATGCTTATTGTGCAACGCGAAATAATATGATCTGTATCCCCCACTCTAGTCCATAAAGATTTCACATGCTCAAGTTTCACTTGAAGCAAGTGATCAAGATCATTGAAAATTCCAAACTATTAAGCTTAATTCTTATTGTCATTTTGTTTAGATAATTTCCAGCATTATTAGTTGTTAATTAGAGTTAGTTTAAGAGTTAATTTAGTCATTTGAATTAGGCAATAAAGGCCAGGTCATGTGGACCATTATTGAGCCCATTTAAGTTAGTTACGTAATTTAGTCAAGTTAGAGTTTAGAAAAGTAAGTTAATTATTTTCAAGTTTGAGTAGGTTTCTTAAGTCATGTAAAGGCTATAAAAATAGATTTAAAATCACATTATTTTTTAGATTATTGATAATGAAATTTTCAGCCAAAAACTTGTGTTTTTGCAACTCTCTTGTCCAAAAGATCTTCACTTGAATACTTGAGATTTGTTCTTGAGTGCTTATCGACTTATCAACTAATAAACCACAATTGGTTGTGGCGTCTTCCACCAACAACCTTGGTTCGCTTTCTTGTTTAGTTGTAGGTTGAAATTAAATTCAATAGGTTCGTAACTACGCGGGTTAGAGGGGTCAAGCGCGTCTGCAACTCTAACTTGGTTCTTTGTCTAGATCTGGGGCCGCATGGGATACGAGTTCAAACCTTTCTAGATGGGTTCATATCAACTTAGTATTAGAGTTAGTTGATAGCATCAAGTATATCCCTTTTTGTATTTTTGTGTTCTCGTTCCTTCATTAGTTTTCCTTTTGTCCAATCTGTCCGTGTTTTTTTTGTTGTGTCTCCAATTATTGTGTCATGTTCCTTCTTGTGTGTCTACAAAAAAAATCGATACTGTTCATCGGCACTGTTCATCATTACTATTCACGAGTATTGTTCATCGTACTGTAGCATACTGTTCATCATTATTGTTCATCCGAATTTTTTTTAACCTTGTGTTTGTGTCTTGTTAGTCTTGAAATCTTATGCCCACTAGAGTAAAAACAAATCTAGTTATTACCTATTAGACAAATCCGTGGCTAGTTTACTAGGGTTTTTTTTTTATTGAAAATCGTGGCTGACCTTGTTGTTTTATTGGGAAAAACATTTGACACTCTTGAATTTTGGACAAAATTTTGAATTTCTTGAGTTCTTGAACTAAATTCTAGCAATAAACCTTGAAATTCTTGGGTTCTTGAAAATTTTGAAACCAACTTTCCAAATCTTGAACCCTAGTTCATCTTTTGGAAGTTGAAACTTGTGGCTATTGACAGGTGTCGAGCCTGTATAATAATAAATATCTGCTCAAATAAAGTATATATTTTGTATACAGTGGCAAGTAGGGTCGAATCCAAAGAGACTGAGGATAATTTGTTTCTTCTAGAATTCAGAGTATGGGGGATTTTATGAAAATATGAAAACAACTAATTAACCAACTAATGAAATAACTAACGAAAATAAATAGAAATTAATCAATAGCAAATACGACTCTAGTCAAAGGTGCAACTTTTCAGACGCGGCCCATTAATTGATCATCGATGCAATGATAATTCAATTACTCATTAATAGATTGGTTATAGTTGTCATACACGCGATAAACAACCAACATTTCCTTACTTTTTCAATAATCAAGTTACGACCATTGACTATTTTCTTAACTAAGAAATAACCTTAAATATGATCGTAGGATTCAATTCCTCAATTACATTAAGAATTAGAAAAGTCCAACCCTAACTAACAAATACGCTATGAGGGTTTGTTTAAATCAGATCATACATTTTCCTAACATGGGACCAATCACGCTAGTCGGCACTGTTATTAACTAATCAAACAATTACGGATTTAATCGGTTAATTTGGTGGTAGATTATTAGGTTAATTCGAATATCAGGTCCTTGACATTCAAATAACAAAAAAATAATAAGAAGTTAAACCAAAAAACGTACGAATACCAATGAATAAAAGAAATAAATAAAATTAATTCGATCTCACAGATATTTGGCACTACATCCTCAAGTTGATCTTCGACTAGAAAACTGGAGATTTAGCTACACATCCTAGAAGAAATTCCGCAAGATTCCATTGAATCTGCTTGCAATTGGTTTTTCTCTCTAAAACTAACGAAGAGCAAGTTGAATTCGCCAAGGAGAAACCAATGACGGCTGTCTTATGTTCCAAAGAATCCCCTCGCGAGATTGTTGCTGCCGAACTCCTAATCACGCGGGTTTGTCCTTCGTTTTCTCCTAGTTTCTTAATTGATGTCTACTACTAAATAAAAAACTTGTCTCCTAAATAGAAAAAGAAACCATAAAAGAAAATATTCCAAGTTTCCTAATCCAACACTAGAACTAATAATGAAGATTAAAGTTTTCAAAATCTTCCTTCAAAAATTGCCTTGAATTTGACTCGGACTTGGAAACCAGCCCCGAATGTGCCACCATCAAATTAACTGGAAAATTGTCACTTCTAATCACGTTTTGCTCCTTTTTCTACAATTAGTACCATTAACCAAATATAAGTAGAATCTATTAATTAAAACAATATTTGGCTACCATCAAGGGGAAAATAATCATAAATTGAATGACAATTTGACACCCTATCAGCCATTGTGTTCTTGATTTAGCGAGCTTAGAAAAAAAAGAAAGGAAGAAAGAAATTTGGTCCATATAAGAAAAATAGAAACAAGAAAGAAAAAAAAGGAAACGGATCAAGAATCAAGAATAGCTCGCAAATAGGAATCCTAGTTGGACTTGGAGTGTTGCCAAATATAGTCACGTAACTCCTTGATCAACCTGGTTTGTGTTTAGTCGCCAACCACACTCTTAGGAAAGCTATTGAAAACCACATATTACTTTCCAAAAGTGAGCCAAGAATTAATCCCAAACAAGCTTCCAAATTCCAGCCACATCTTGGTTGGGTAGTGTGTTTCTAGGTTCCAAAACTTTCTGCCAAGTCTTGTTGTTTCGTTGTTTGTGTGCCTAGTCATCTTTATTCCATTTTTTGGTCTTTATTTCCAATTTTAAACAACTCCAAATAGTTTAAATCAGTCTTGAAGTCCAAGAGTCCATAAGTTTCCTAATTTGAGTCTTCCTTGTCCAAGTCAAGTACTTTCCAAATTTTGTGTCATTCTTCTCCAAATCAAACCAGATTTTTAGTGTCAATTTCCAGCAAGAATTTAGGTGTCCAAGTGTGCCAAAAATTCACCCAATCAATACCAAAATCAGTTCAGGCGTTGATCAAAGTGCTTGGGGTTTCAACGAGTCACATTAGGTTCATTCTTTCACTCATAGATCTGCGAATTTTCAGCATATTTTCTGAACTTTTGAGTCATTAAATCAGTCCAAATTTGTGTTCAAATCTCAATTCAAAGCAAACCAGATTTATACATATTACTTCCTTATGAATTGTTGGGCATAAGTCATTAAATCACTTGAGAAATTTCTGATTTCTTCAATTGAGGAGATCAAAAATTTAGAGAGTTGCTTGGTGAGATCATTAGATTGTTTAAACACTTGAGTGAAACATGAGAGTGAGTGAAACACGTAAGGGAGTGAAGTGAGGTATTCTACCATTAACTTTCATTCTCTGTAAGTAATATAAGTATGAAACAAACGAATGCTCATCTGGAGCTTCACCATCTTGTGCCTAAAGGAGCAAATGTTGTGGCATTGCGTGATATAATTGAGCAATTAAAAATCATCAAAGCTAAAAAAAATGACTGATTATATACTCGTTGCCACATCAAGGATAGAGTTTGCAACTTAGCCATTGATAAGGGTTGTGAAATCAATCTCACAAGTACTGTCTTGGTTAAGAAATTGAATCGTCCAACCATTGATCATCTTCGACTTTACAAGTTGCAAAGTGCTAGTGGTGATATTTGGGTTACTAAGCACACACTTGTTTCTTTTTATATTGGTCAATATATGGATGAGGTGTTGTATGATGTAGTTCCCATTCAAGTGATGCACATACTGTTGGGACAATGGTGGATGTTTAATTGAAAAGTCAAATATGATGGACATATTAACAAGTATTCATTCATATTTAATTGCTGTTATACCAGGCTTGTGTCGCTTACTTCTGAGCAATTTTGTGTTGATCTAGCACATCTGAAACATCAATTCGAGCAAAATGGTCAGAAGGGAGAGCAAGTTGAGAAGTGTGAAATACAAAATGAGACTGAACAATTAAAAGAGTTGAGTGAACTCGAGCTAGAATTAAGTGAGAATGAGAAAGGGAAAAACTCGAGAGGAAAGGAAAATGTTGAGGCCGAAGTTAAACATTACGAAAAAGTTGCCTTGAATGATTCAACCATTAAAGGAAAACCAGCACTTATTGCCAAAGCCAATGATGTTATGAGAGTTTATGGTTGTATTAACAAACTTAACCTTATCGTGTTTAGTGTTTCTACTTTTATGCAGGTTAAGCAAGGAGAAATTGAATTGATCATAGCATGTTCTATTCCTATATCCATTGATGAATATCAAACTATTCATGGAATTTGCATCTTAAGTATTGTATCTCTTTGCTATCCATTGATGTTCAGCTTCAACCATGAGACTAATTTGCTTGTTAGGAGGAATAATAAAGTTTCAAGGGGAGTTTCTACATTTGGTACTTGTTCTTACCATCCTTATTATTTCGATAATGATGATCCGACCTTTCTTAGTCATTTTTTTGATTCATTACATTCTGATTTTGTTGTTCAAATTGAAGGTATTCAAGCTGCCTATCTCGGTCTTGTTCCATCCACGCAAGATAGGCCATACCAACAACAACTTGTAGTGAATTTTGTAACTTTGTACAATCAAATTCGGGACTTTTCTAAGCTGATTGAGTATCATTATGAAGATCCTTACCTAGTGAATGCAAATAGTGTGAGTAGTTTTCTATCTACGCTTTCTAATTGTGTGATTTATTGTGTAGGTCCACCTTTAACATTCCATGGCAAAGACCTGATTAGAGAGTTTTGGAGTGGAATATAGAATTTTTACAAGATTTATACAAGATGTTTCTTGTCTTGGAGAATGTCTTTGTTTGAAAGCATCATGAGGCTAGCCAAACGACATGCAGCATGACTCGTAGTCATTCATTTATTTTCAAAATTGCTGTCCTATAAGCGCATCATCGATTCATGGACAAATCGCTTTCAAGAGGAGGGAAATGATATGATCTGGATCCCCCATTCTAGTCCATGAAGATTTCGCATGCTCAAAGTTTCATGTGAAGCAAGTGATCAAGTTCATTAAAGATTCAAAACTATTAAGCTTAATTCGTATTGTCATTTTGTTTAGAAAATTTCCAGCATTATTAGTTGTTAATTAGAGTTAGTTTAAGAGTTAATTTAGTCATTTGAATTAGGCAATAAAGGCCAAGTCATGTGGACTATTATTGAGCCCATTTAAGTTAGTTAGTTACCTAATTTAGTCAGGTTAGAGTTTAGGAAAATAAGTTAATTGTTTCCAAATTTAAGTAGGTTTCTTGAGTCATGTAAAGGCTATAAAAATAGCCTTAAAACCACACTATTTTCTAGATTATTGATAACGAAATTTTTAGCCAAAAACTTGTGTTTTTGCAACTCTCTTGTCCAAGAGATCTTCATTTGAATACTTGAGATTTGTTCATGAGTGTTCATCGACTTATCAACCAATAAATCACAATTGGATGTGGTGTCTTCTACCAACAACCTTGGTTCGCTTTCTTGTTTAGTTATGGGTTGAAATTAAGTTCAAAGGTTCACAACTACGCGGGTTAGTGGGGTCAAGCGTGTCTGCAACTCCAACTTGGTTCTTCGTCTAGATCTGGGGCTACGTGGGATATGAGTTCAAGCTTTTCTATGTGGGTTCGTATCACAAAGTGACAAGACCAGAGTCTATTCACATGCAAGTGCAATATGTCAAAGAATCAATAATGAGGGAATAGTCAAGTGTAGGAAGACGGGGGATATGAGTTCAAGCCTTTCTATGTGAGTTCGTATCACGAAGTAAGCAATGGCTATTGACAAGACCAGAATCTATTCACATGCAAGTGCAATATGTCAAAGATGCAATAATGAGGGAATAGTCAAGTGTAGGAAGGGAGGAAAAATTCATTAGGTGAGAGAGACCTTCGGAAGGTTGGTACGATGTGAATGCAGATGGTGTGGCATGAAAAAGAATGGGAAAAGCTAGAACAGGTGGTCTGTTAAGGGATTGTTCAGGGAGATGGCAGGTTGATTTCATGATCAATATTAGATTAGCAAATAATATAGTTGCAAAACTCTGGGGGATCTGGAAAGGGTTAGAGCTGGCATGGAAACAAGGAGAGCGAAAGGTGTTGCTAGAGTCAGACTCCAGAGCAAGCATGGATCTCATTCAGAATGTGGAAGTTTATTACCCCTACTACAACTTGATCAACCTGATCAGAGAGTACATGAGCAAGGATTGGGAATGCAAGCTGCAGCATGTTTGGCGTGAAGGAAATCAAAGCACTGACTATTTGACTAAGAGCAGCATTAGCAATGAACCAGGATTGAAGGTGGTTAGGGAACCTCCAATTGAATGCGGAGAATTACTTGGAGCTAACATATTAGGGGTTGCTACCCTACATTTGGTAACCGTTTAGAGGATGAACCCCTCCGTTTTTGTAGCAAAAAAAAAGGGTACATCCTCCCTATCAGCGGACATGTTTTATTGCAATTAACTGTCCTCGAAATCCATTGGTTCCTGTACTCAATTCATGCGTGTGTGACTTCTAATGACAATT
Organism: Coffea arabica; assembly: GCF_036785885.1. Lineage (NCBI taxonomy): Eukaryota > Viridiplantae > Streptophyta > Magnoliopsida > Gentianales > Rubiaceae > Coffea > Coffea arabica. Next base: position 6,412,062 of record NC_092325.1, on the reverse strand, counting down.
TTCCTTCCCAGGTCCACTGCATTAATGATCACTACATGTGTCCATCTCTGAGCATGTTCCTATGGTAGGCACGGTCAAAGCGTGCCTACCATAGAACGATCCATGAGACTATTGACTAATCTAAGAAGACTTGATCATGTCTAGGTTGAAAGCTGACTCATCTTGTACTTCACTTCTTTTTGTGGTTGAAAATCTTTTAGATAGGAGTAAAAGCAAAAGGCAAAAATAGTTCCAAAACTATTTATCAAAAGATGAATTAGTCTTTTAAACTTTTTGTAGACACAAAATTTTTTATTTTCAAACTTTATTTGATTCAATTTTAGGTTTATTTTATTTTATTTTATTATTTATTTTGCCTTCATACTAAATTTCAGGAAAAAAAGAAAAAAAGAAGAAAAGAGAAAAAAGAAGAAAAGAAGAAAAAAGAAAAATTAGCAAAAAAAAGGCAAGTGGGTGGCATGCATTGGGACAAGTGTCCCTTTGTATTTTGGACAACACAACACCTAAGGGATTAGGTGTCTTGACACTTGGGGGCTACGGGGGAACGGAAAAAAGGATCAGAGTGTTCGTTTAAGGGGCCGGGGCGGCTGAAAAAGAGAAAACAGAAGAGAAAGAGGAGGGCGGAAAAAAAAGAAAGAAAAATCTGGAAGAGGGGGCTAGTGAAAAGGGGATGAAGAAAAAAAAATGGAGGAAGAAAATAGGGAGCTATGGCGGCTAGGGTTTTGATCGGGAACAAAAGCAACGAAAGAAAAGAAAACAAAAAGAAACGGAGGGCTTCGGTGAATTGGGGAAGAAAGAAAAAGAATAATCGATGGGGAGAGGTTTGGGGGGCTGAGCAAAACAGAGGATAAAGAAAGGAGACGGCGGACAAGCAAAAGGGAAGCCGTCGGGTTTGAGGCGGAGCAAAATGGTGATGGCCATACCAAGGCTATCGATGTCACTAGCCCAGATGGGGAACCTGTTCAGGGAGGAAGCCGCGACGGCGGAGAAGAGCGGAGGAGCAAGGCTGCGAAAAGCTTCAGAGCAAAGGAAAGACCAAGCATCGTCTAATCGACAAAGAGTTGCTATCGCCGCCGCTGCTACCGGAATTCACCACTGCCACCGCAACTTGCCATTGCCGCCTGCGAATTTCACCAAGAAAGCATTGTAAGCTGTCTTCCCTCTTTGAATTTCAGTTCCATTGTAATATAAACCTTGGAAAATCTCAAAGCATGTCTGCCGTGCAATTATGTTGATTGCTCACAATTTTGGATTGTATGTGTCTTATATGCTGAATTGGACCGAAATCTCTTGTTGAATGAGCAATTTTGGGCCAACCGAGACCTCATTTGAGTAGGGAATTGCTGAAATTTCCATGCCCATTTAGTGTTTGATAAAATGCCTAAACAAAGTCTTGAATAAAAAAATGAGATTTCGTGCATCTTTCTGTATACGTGTGAGGTGGATTTTGGCTAGCTTGTGTTTGTTAGTTGGAGAGAGGAAAAGAAACAAGGATTTTTGGATTCGGTTCTTGCTGTTTTTTGTATCAGATAATGGTTTAGTATGTATGTGGTGTGCAAAAAAAAATTGCTGATATAGTTTGCCGTGGAACTACCTTTCTTGAAGACAATTAAAAGCTGCAAAAATGTTTACCCTGTTTGCTGATTCACTGAGTAATGTTTTGAACTAGAAAAGTATCACTTCTCCAAGTTGCCAGATTGGCCTAAGAATCTGAGTACGAATAGATAGCAAATCATTCACCAGTTTTTACCCACTGTTTTGCTTTGCCTGTCCCTGTTGCTTTATGGGTTCCTTTCGTTCAACATCTTTCTTTGACTAACCCATTGAATGTTGAGATCCTCTTTGAATGACTATAAGTCATGCCCAAAATCCATGCGGCAAAAGTTTGCTGGTTTACATTGGCATTAGATGGTTGTCCCCATTTCTTTTCGATTATTTGCATGTCCCCCTGTCTGTCTTTCTTGTTCCCCTAGATTGCATGGATTTGCATTGAGGTTTATCATTGGGTTGATGAATATTTCATTATGTCGGTTTTCATTTCTCCGAGTACATGAAGAACTCGCTGTTTCTTTTTTTTTTTCATCTTTGTTCACTTGCTGTTGTTATGGTCGTTCAATAGTGTTGTTTCATACCTTCACTTTCCTTTGGCTGCAAATAAATTTTCCTTTTCTTTGAGTTAATAAAACGAAAGTTTTAGTCAAATCTTGGAAGGGGAGTTTCCTAGCTTGTTGCAGCAATATAGGTATACATTGTTTTGCTAACGATTGAAACCTTCGATGCTCCAAGTTCATTTTCTTTTGCTGATTTCATGACCAGCTCCCTATTTGATTTCTGTGGGGTAGACAATGGCATTTGGGTTGATGTTAACCACATGGTCTTGAGGTCATTGTATTTGTGTTCGGTTTGGTTTGAGTTGTTCCACGTCAATGCGTTTTGGTCGGAATGAAAATTGCAGCAGCATGGACAGATCCTGTTTCTTCCCTTTGTTTGATAAAGTTTAGGCTTGTTTGAAGTTTGTGAGTTCTGTAGTGTTCGGTTTGGTAGGTGGTGTGCATATTTGCTGCAAGTTTTTCTCCTTGGGTCTTTAATGTATATTTCCATTCAATCGCATGTTGGAGCATGGAGCTGCCGATGTTTGTAGTCTTGTCGCTGATGTTTGTAGTCTACTGCATCTCTTGCTGTTGTGTGTGTTTTGTTCATCCCTATTGTTTTTCTCTTGCATGTTTACTAAGTTTTTGGATGATAAGCTTATGTAGAACTTGGAATTGTTTCTGGTTTGAGGTTATTGTATTAAAATTTGCCATATGTGATTACTGAAATCTCAAAGTAGCAGAAAAATCATGAGTTGTCCAGATTTGCATACCCTTTTGTCCGACTTTTAGTGTTTACATCTAACGTTTTATGCTGCAAAGTGAGAGGATTAGATGGTTGTCTCGTTGTTTTAGTTCATATTGAATTTAAGTGTGTTTGAGAGCTGCTGAGAGCTTGCGGATAAAAATTGCAAAAGGATAGCTTCATTTGCAGAAATAAGAACAAAGAAAGCCTCGTGGCATGCATGAAAAACTTTCTAAAATTGTAGTTTGATCCCTCAATTTTCTCTTTATTTCACTATGGCCCTAAAAACTTTTAACTTCTTTCAATTGGGTCCCAAGTCTAATTGCAAATGGATCCCTAAACTGTATTTTTCTTTAATTTTGACCCCAAAAATTTGTTAATTTTTGCAATCAAGTCCTACTTGTTTTAATTTCTTCAATGTAGGTTGTTTACATGAATTAATTGATTCAATTTCATGTTTATTTTCAATTCCATAATTATTTGTCAATTAAAGCGATGCTTTGACCCTTTCTTTTATTTTGGAGGGTAAATAAGTGATTTCACTTCATTAGGGACCTAACTCAAAGGAGGTACACCCTATCTCTCATTTCTTATTTTATTTGACCCTACGTGCCTTATGTGACTTTACGTGTTTAATTGCATGTCTCTTGAATATTTTTATTTATTATTCATTTCATTCATTTATTTATTTTTCTTAATTGGCTTTAATTTTATATATTTATTTTAATTTAATTTGTAATTATTTGGAGAAAGCAATTAAATGCCACAATTGTAATAGTTAGGTATTTCTTTAATCATTTATTTATTTATTTCCCCTTTTAGATTGTAGTAGGGTTTCCCAATGTAATAGTTAGGGCTTATTTGTTTGCTTGCATCATTTTGCTTGCGTGTTTGCCTGCCTATGTATTTAATTGCTTTCCCTAGGTTTTTGCATCTAGATGAGCATGATTATGTGCTACGTGCTAGGTGAAACTATGTGCTTTTGCATGTTTATTTGCTTTTATTATTATATATGATTATGTGGATGGAATGCACGTTACCGTGGCTAATCCAATGCTAGTCATGGATTTCCTCTCGAGCCCTTACAAGTCCAATGCTTGTGGGAGAACATTAGTAAAGGGCTAGTCCAATGCTAGACCCAATAGGGCCGTCTCCCGCGCTAGCACATACTTGTATGCCTTCATTACATCTTCATTCATTTTTCCTTTTTAGTTTTACATTTTTACATGAACCTTCACCCCCTTTCCCACAATTGAAATACAATTTTAGGATTTTGCATTTCATTCTAGTCATTAGGGTCATCTGTTTGATTAGATTAGGGGAAATCCCTTGGATATGGGATATGGACGAATTTGGCTTTCTAGCCTTAGCACGCTCGTATTCCCTCTATTAAAGGGAAAATTGAGTCACGAACATTAATTCTCCGTACCCGACATGATACATTCCTTTTGGGCCACGTATATTTGTCTAATTACTTTTATTCTCCTTTTCTTTTCTTAGAGCCTCATTTTTCTGCATTATTCATGACCTCTCCAAAGAGTCTACATTGAGCATCATAATTAATGTGATTGGCATCAATTAAGCTTTGAAAAGAAATTTCGATTCCTCGATACCCTCTTAGGTCTAGGGTTTGCATTCATATAGTACATCCAAATATGAAAAATCTTTAGATTAAAAAATAAAAAAATCTTTGACTAAATCGTGCAACTAGCCTTGGCTAGGTTGAAAGGGTGCCTTGGATTCTTATCCTTGCCTTCCCTTTCTTCAAATGTGACTCCCGAATCTTTTTCTCTGATTTTCGTAGACTTGGAGTCGTTTAAAAAGGGTTTTCTACTTTTTTCCTTTAAAAATTCATTTTTAGGTGACTTGGTACACCTTAATTCTATACTAAGTGGCGACCCCATTTTTCATTCAAAAAACCCTTTTTAAACTATATTTTGGGTCAAATCGTCGCATTTTCAAGTCCCATTTAGACCCATGTTTTTTCATTTTCTTTTAAATCAAAAATTGAATCAAAAGCCATTTTTCTAAACTCGTCTTTTATTTTTTTCTTATTAAAAAATGGGGCGCGACACTTTTATTATGACCAATTTAGTTCTTCAATTATATATGCCTAGCCAATCTAGTCCTTTAAAAGCTAAGCCATCAATAATGGAAAATTTTGCTAGTAGATAGAGGGGTAAAAATGGAAGCCCATGTTCTAGTCATTAAAATCATTAAAAAGAAGAAAATTTTGATGGGACAAATTCTTTTAAAATTTGGCACTATTTGACTAGTATTACAGACATTCTAAGACAATGATACAATACACAATGCCCCTAAATTAAAATATTCAATAACAATTATGAGGAATGATTACATTAGTCACCAAATTTAGTACATAATTCATTCATCAATAAATAGTCGCTAAAACATAAAATTATAGTTACTAAATTACAAGTCTAATGCTACCAAAAAATAATGTCTACATTCAATTTTAGTCAAAAATCACCAAAAATATTCATAACTGTGGCAAGTTGTGAGGCCCCAAATTTATGTCAAATATTTATAATTAAAACAAAATTTTTTTCCCAAAACTAAATGTCCTTCAACTTGTTAAACAACCTCCATAGAAGCTAGATTAGAGTCAAGTTAATCACTCTAGTCTGGCTTGCAAAAACACATTTAAACACTAGAATCGTTGCTTGAACCAAGAAGGATTTGCTGAATGTGAGATTTCTCAGCTATTCTCAATATGACTAGGTGTCCAAAAATTGAGGGTGAGAAATAATTGTTTAAAAAAATTAATTATACCTGTACATTAAATTACCTAAAAAAAGTTGTGGAAGTAATGTAGAGCATTGCTCACACTCAATTTAGTGAATTTACAGTAGTTTACATATGAATCCCAGTGTTATCACAAATGCTGTAATTTTTAAAATATCATTGCTCCATTTGGTTTGAGGAGTTTTTTAAAAAACTATTTTTGTCTATCAAGTTTATAGTAATAAATCCTAAAAACAACTCAAAAACACAATACATTTAAAATATACAAAAAAAAACCTCTTTCTTCTTCACCCATCACTCAGTACCACCACCAACCATCAAAAACACACTGCCACCCTTCGCCCCTTCCCCCTCTCTCCTCCCTCTTCCCTTCCCATTTCTTCTCTCTTTCTGCATCCTTTCTTTTCCTCTTCTCCCCTCCTCTTTTATTCCTACCCCTCTCCTATTGCCTCGCTGCCTCTTTCTGGTCGCCAGCTATGGTGACCAAATTTGATCTGGTTGCGGAGAAGGGGGAGATGAAGGAGGTGGTGGGAAAGGATAGGAAGGAATAGAACGGAGGAGGATGAAAAAGAGGGAGGAAAAAAGAGAGGAGAAAGGGGAGGGGAAGAAGAGGAGGAAGAAGGAGCGGGATGAGAGAATGGCTGTGGGTAGTAGTGAGTGGTTGTAAGATTTTATAAAATTTTAAACATATTTCACTAAAATTTTAAATTTTAAAAATATTTCAAAATATATTTTCAAAAGCATCATTAAAAGCATCTACAATAAAAATGTTTCACCTACATTGTTGCAGTAAAATATTTCAACAAAAATCTCCAAAAATAGCTAATCCAAACAGAACCTATATATACAACTTATATTTTCATTTGGGATTACGGTAGTTTATTGAAAAAGTACTTCTCCAATAGAATTTTTAATAAAAATATTTATTAAGTGGTTAAGTGCTTTTAAATATGCTATTTGGTGATATAGATCACTAAGTACTTATTTGTCAGGAGATGGCGGGGAGAATGAAGAAAGGGGGAAAGGGGAGGGGAGAAGAAGGGAAGGAGGTGACGGAGAAGAAGGGAGAGAGGGGGAAAGGAAAGAAATAGAATGAGGGAGGAGGAGAAGGGGAGGGGGAGAGAGAGAGAGAGAGAGAGAGAAGAGAAGGCTGACAGTGTTGGTCGCCGGCGCAGGGGAAGAATAACAGTGAGGTGGGGGAGAAGAAGAGGAGAAGAAAGAAAAGGAAAAAGAAAGAGAAAGAGAAAGAAATGGAAAAAAGGAAAGGTTCTTTTTTGAGCAAATGATTAAAAGTCTGATTTTGTTCACTAAAATGTATAAAGTTAAGACGCGAGGCCATTTTATTAAATTTAACCGTTAAATTCGTTGATCTGTCTGTCCATGCGATTTTCAAGACAAAAGATAAGGGTCAATTTAGGAAGCTCAATATAGTACTTCCCGGATGAGCCTATTCATAATTTAAAAACTTTTGACTTTTGTATAGTTGTATAGAATATGTACTGAGACTATAGAATCAAAACTTGAACCAAGGAACCATCTGTCTAATATCCTAGAGCTAGGAGAACTAGAATGTACACCTCAATGTCAGGAATTTATAGAACCTAAGGTGTCTAAAACCACAAACAGAAAGCTCATGAAATTGAATGCTACCCCGGATCATTGTTTAAAAGCATCATGCCACATCCACAACACGGGTACGTACGGTGGCTCGACGATGCAAACTCCTCCATCAGTTAGTCCTACTGCAAACTGATTGGATTTTGATGGATGAGCATCAATAGCAAGTGGGTGAAGCCTTGTGCTGCTGTTGTACATAAAGCACAAGCGAGACTGGAGTTACTATCATCTATTTAGAGTAAATGTAGCTGATATGTACCTTGGATTAGAAGGGAGATATGCTGTAGGATTGATCTGGCACCATGGCTCCAGCTCTACACTAGTCAAAACAGATATACTTCCATCTTCAAGGCTTGCAAATATATAGATGCCATCACATCAAAATGTAGTATCCGTAATTGTACCTCTTGACTCTCGAGGAACCCCCTGCCACAAACCAGAGTGTAAGATTTTGCCAGAATTTTCTCCAACAGGCTGAAGTTGTACGAGTAGTGTGAACAAAGTAAGCAATGTAGACTTGATAGAAGATTGTTAATTGCTTTATCTTTTTGTACTGCTTTGCTACAATGTGTTATTTGTATTTATCTGATTAAACTAACTTTTCTTGATTTTTGTCTTCATTGCATTCATAAGCCCTAGAAAATAAGAGTCCTGGCATGGTACTCTCTAGGAGCCTACCCTATTTAATGTGACACGTTTAAATTCAATGTTTCGCATTTGCAGCATGAACACATTTCATTTTGGGTTCACCCCGACATACAAAAAGAGGTTCCTTTAGGTCATGCTTCATTGGTGTACTGCATATTTACGCGCTTTGATAAAATGACATCATGCATAAACCCTAGAAAGGGAATGCCATTTAGGGGATGCCGTATTAGGAATAAACCACCTCATGTCTCGGATACTTAATCCAATGAGACTTGCACGTTTATATTTCCTGTACTGTCCGAAGTGGTAGTGCACGAGGTAAGGTAGGATCTGATCATTTTCATAGAACGATCTTTGGTATATGAGCATCTAACAATCATCTTTTGGCCATTTTTAACATAGCTGGTAAAATTCCCTTGCGTAAAGGACAATAATTTGAAAAAAAATCACAAATGATTCCTCATTGTTGAGACGATAAATATATTGAGGCCGAATCTTGATTTTAGGAGGCTCATAGACTAATGCATTGCAATGATTTTTTGAAACTACCAATGGGTAGATAATTCAATCGACTTCTGAACAAACCATCAATTTCATCCAATCCATTTTGTCGATTCATTCAATTTTAGGACAATCTAATCATTTTTGAATAGAAGATTATTAATTTTTATCTAGCCCTTCAACTATTAATTATAAGCATCTACTTCTTAAAATTCATATATACTGCAGAGATTCCAGCCAAAAGCAGGCCTCTTTTACTGGATCTCACAATAATCAATTAAAAAGTGATGAATAGGCTCTCCCAATGCGCATTTGGCAAATCTTCTTCCCAGATTTTGTGCAGTCCATGAAGCTATCATTACTGTCTTCATCCCACAAACACAAGTAGGCGGATGTGGCATGAGGCAGGCGGCATGGATCTTGTTGGCACGGCTCTTGGTGGCGTTGACCTTGGTCCTACTTCCTCTAATCCAAGTTGGGCTTCTTCCATTTCCTTCTCTCTTGTAGTTTCTCGGGTACTCTGCCTTCTTTAGGTTTATACAATAAGAAGAAGAAGATGCATGTTGAACTTCCTAAATTAACCCTGCCTTTTGTCTTGGAAATCGCGTGGACAGACAGATCGGCGAACTTAAAGGCTAAATCTAATAGAATGGCCTCGCGTCTTAACTTTATACATTTTAGTGGTCAAAACTAAACTTTTAATAGTTGAGTGACCAAAACTCGACGATTGCAAAAGTTTAATGGCCAACCGGATAATTTGCTTTTCTTTTTTTTTTTTTTGTTAAAGAGAAATTTTTTACACAATTCAAAAATCTACAGTGAGTTATAGTAAAATTTTAGACAAATACCCAACAAACTCATTTGTTAAACGAGGTCATAGAGTTAAGGAGCTGATGTTTTAGTTTTATTTTTTATTTTATGCAAAAAGAAAAAGAAAAAATCCTGATCGAGTGGCACCACTTTTGCTTGTCCTTTAAACATTTATCTCAAGGTATTACTTTAATATTTAATCCTACCAAAAAAACCTTTAATATTGATTTGAAGTGTAATCCATTAAATATTAGTAATTACTATTATTTTCAATATTTGTGTAAAATATTTCATAACGGATGGCAAAATTTGTATTAGCTTCTAATAGTTAGACAAGTGTTGACACTCTATCAGTTTTGTAGAATTGTAAATTTGGAGTATTACATCTTATATCTCTTTCATATTTGATTAATTTTGGATAAAAGAAAAAAATCTACTATTCCACGCCTAATGATAATAGATGCTTCAGTTAACTCTTTCATATTTGATTAATTTGGATAAAAGAAAAAAAATCTACTATTCCATGCCTAATGATAATAGATGCTTCAGTTAACTCTTTCATATTTGATTAATTTGGATAAAAGAAAAAAAATCTACTATTCCATGCCTAATGATAATATATGCTTCAGTTAATTTATATATATATACGGATGATGATCCCTATATCTTAATTGTTAATCTTGCATGAAGTTGTAGTATTAGTACTAATTTACATGGATAACATGCATTACCATGAATCTATAGGAATTTAATACTAATTTTCCATGAATCTCAACTAGAAGTATTAATTTACTTAATCAACTTTTATGATTCAACTAATTATAGTTTCATAATAAGTGGACAAGATATTCATAATATATGCAACAAGTACTTGATAGTAGAATCAACTTTTTTTTTAACATTCTAATAGCAATAGATCTATTACATAAGGAAAAATAATTATTCCTCAAAAGAATTTATTTAATTGAAGTCCACCAAATTCATATAGTAAATTAGTAAATTACTTTAGTTAGCTAATTAAGGAGTTTAGGATTTTTCTAATTTACCAATTGGTCCAATTAGAAACTTCTATTTACATTGATTTGAAGTTAATTAATAACATTCTTTAGTTTTACTTTTCAATTACAATACAAAATGTACACAAATACATTGACAATAAGGTAAAGTTCTCAAAGAAAAGGAATGGAAATTTGTTTTTTTTTTTTAAAATTGTTCTAGCACTCTCCATGTTTCCTAACCGGAATTTGTTTGTGACAACATTGTCCTTGGAGTTGGCTTCTGTGACGAGTTTGTGACAACTTGCGATGTTGTGGTTAATGAACCCCATTATGTGACAACTTTGAAATCATCACTAAGGAATATTGTCACTAATGACCCATTTTCTTGTACTGATATACCTCATCTTCCAGATCATTGCAATTATCATGCTAGTCTCCATGAAAGAAAGATATACATGTCAATTTATTAGCAAACCTTGGGACAGCAGTACCTTGACTACGTCGGGAATGAGAGTTCCATGTTGGTTGGGTTCAACAACCATCATCATGAAGATGGGCTACCAAGTTCTTGCAGCAGCAAATATTCTCGATAAATCTTCTTCATGAATCTTTCTTCTTGACTTTTCAGGGAGAAAAAGAAGAGATAATTGGAAATAGAAGTGTTTCAAATGAAATAAGGATAAGGGGAAGGTGATGGGTTAAAGAAGAGTTGATGAGGAGAATTTGATATGGTTTGAGCTTTGAGGGATGTTGAAAACACATCATCAAATTGGTCTTTTATAAACCTCTCTGGCGGGGCACAAAAACAAAAAAAAAAAAGATCCCATGCCATTTTGTGAAGTAATACAATTCGCGGTTAGATTGGCTGAACTCCTTACTAGACAATTGGCTTCCAGTGCAAGTCAGAATAGTACTTTCAAACCATTATAAACTATCTGTCCAGTCTCCACTATTACATTTTTGCAAAGATTTCTTGTCTTCGTGTTTTGGGTTTCAAATCTCTCTCTTCTTTTCTTTTTCAGAATTTTGTGTCAATATGGTGGAAGATAGTTTGGAGAGGTGTTTATTTACCTCTATGTCTTGGCCCTCTAAGTGAAAGTCAAGATTTATGGGTCAATGCTTCATGGGTTTATGTTGTTTTTGATTTGGGAGGAAATTAGAGCTTAGGATTAGGAAGAATATGAAACTCAATATAAAGTGGCGTTTAAGGCTTCAGTTTTTCTGTGCAATATAGCAAGCGATTGGAATTATGAGCAAGATTCTTTCATTTCAGTCTCCATTCAGAATTTTGTCCCCATTAAAAAAAAAAAGATAAGAAGTTGTGGATTGTTTCTATTTGCTGTTTTTAAGTTGGCTATTCAGTTATTTGTGGGGTGTAATACTTGTGACGGTTTATGTAAACAGAGGTGCATGATTATAATAGAGATGTTTAAAGTGCTATATTTTGTTAGTACAACATTTTTCGACCAATATCTTAAAACAGAGATGTTTTAAAAAATATTTGCCCAACTAGAGCTGGTTTGGGAAGTTTTTTTGGAATTAGGTCTGATGCTTGGTGCATAATTTCTGAAGGGACATTCATGCATGTTCTCTTGTAGAAAAAAAAAAATCCTATTACTCATGCAAGAACAACACCAATTGAAAAAACAGGAACCAAATACGTAAAATGTTGAGACCAGATGCTAGGCAATAATTTGCCATCTGAACTAATTGACACCAAAAACAAAGGACCAGTTTGGCTAATTTTGAATACTTTAGGAATTACATTTGTTTTGACTAAAATATAGGGACTAGTTTTAGTATGCATATTTTTCAATGGTGAGGGGCCTTTAGGGTCAAGTTTTATTAGGTAAAGTGAAGCAAATATTTTTAGGAAACAAATGATATTTTGCTATTGCTCATTGTTTTCTTAGTTACTTACACATGAGATCAATAGCACAACAGCCTTGTTCTCGCTTGTTTTAGATTTTGCAAAATCTGATTATAAAAAGTGATTATAAAGAATAATTATAATTAGTAAAAACTACTCTTTAATTGATTATAAATTTTACCTCTTTTTAATTACTAAAAAAATTTATAATCTGAATATAAAAATAAATGAGGACATTACGAATTGATCATTCAAAATTAGAATCCGTAATCAATAAAATAATCAACTGAGAACAAGCCCATAATCACTTCCACCGTCTATTGCCATTCTCCATAACTTATAAAAAGATTTAGCTTCTAGAGACTACTGGGCGAAACCAGCCAAAGATAGGTTCATTTCCTTGGAACCTTTGGGAAATTCCGAAGTTTCAATAGCTAATGCTAATTACTACCAAAAATCATCCTAACAGACCCAACACACACCACAGTGTCATATTCATATTTGTATAACACATTAGTAGGTTAACACTATGTATTCATTTAGTATATTGTAGTAAAAGTAATAGTATATTACTATAATATTATTGCAAATAATTTAGAAGTGCAGTTGGTAATTAAAAATTAGAAATTTAATTTTAGAATCTATTTGCAAATTGTGTTAGAAATTATTAGGGATTGGATATACATCAATTTTCTACTTTATCAAAAGGCAATATTCGATCTGGAATAGTTTTGTTGGTTTTACATTTTGTACCAAGTTTGAATACCCCTAAATAGGGTATACTAATGAACTTAGGGTGTAAAGTATCCCATATTAAAGTTGAGGGTGTCAAGTGCAAATCATTGGAAAGTCCAAAGAGGCAAACTGCAAATTAACCTTAGAAAGGTTTCTTTTGTTTTTTAAAATTTGTTGCCTTTGTTTATTATTGTTATTAACGTGTCACTATTTTTAAGGCTATCTTTAGTGCCAGCGTTATTTTTTTGTATACTAGAGATTTTCTGGCTGTGCAAGGCACAGCCAATGCCCAATATATAGTGTCAAAAATATTGAAAAATTTGCTGGTATTCTCATTTCTTTAAAGAATGACATGTAAATTCTTGGCAAGTTTTATGTAGTGTCTATGCAAATGCGTAACTCGGAGAAATGAGCGCATATGCAATATGAAAAATAAACATGAATGAAGAAGACAATAAACTCAAGTTAATTAACTCACAGCACACAATGTTTCTTTCATGCAGAAAGATACACACTCACGTATGATTCCAGATTTTTACAATAATTTGTACAGCTCGATCACATACAATTCCACAGTTTTACAATAATTTGTACAGCTTGAAGAAGAATTATGACCAAAAAAAATTCAAATCTTTGGCTAATTCAAGCATGTTGGACTTTGAATTACCAAATATTGATAATAAAGATATCTAGACAACGCCAAAACAAAATTAACTGAATCGTAGAACAATAGTGCGTAACTTTACAAACACTTTGAAATTCCTTGCAGCCCAAATGTTTGATGGCAAGATGTGACGTTCATTGCAGCCCCAAATGGCACCATGCGAATAATAGCTTTCGCACAGCACTTTGAAATTCGTTCATAGAGTCCTAACAATGTGAGGATTGATATTAAAAAGGTCATATTTAGTCATTGCTAGTTTCCTATGAATTCCAACAGGAATGATTAGAAGGCCGATGCTAGTGAGGGCATCCTGCAATTTCCCTTTCTTTACAAAACCATGCAGCTAGAAATGTAAACCATAGATAATCAGTATATGTGAAATTCAATAATTTAGAACATAAGAATTTATATAGCACAAAAAGGGACATCTCAATTTTCACTCATTGAATTTCATTTTATCAAATTCCTGATCCCTGGATTTACCAACAAAGTTAAGGTAAAGTGAAGTAAGATGAGATAATGCTATGATGCTGCAGTCTTTTCGTTGACCTTAAGGCCAATTATGTGAAGAAAAGCTTACTGATAGGTTGTGTCCCCTGATAGAAGCAGCAACTTTGATTGCAGCAAGTAGGTGATCTTCCTTGATCATACTCGTTTGCTTCTAGTACATATAAATCTATTGATTAGCCAACCTCACCATAATCGTATAAAGCATACGTTCAATTAATAAGTGAGATCAAACGAACCTACAACTGAAAAAATTATGAATAATAGATGAAATATAACAAAACTTAAGCACAAACATTATAGCGTGTAGTCAAGGAAGAGGAGAAAGTGACCTGAAATTGAAGCAATTCCTTAGTGCAAATCTGTGAACCCCAAATAAAAGGCTTTTCTGCACCAACACTTTCAACTTGTAATTAAATGAGTGCAATAAAGTAGATATATGGAGAAACATATGTAAATTTTTAACTTATATGAAAAGTAAACCACTCATTTGGAACGTATAGAAGTACTGCACATATTATTGATTGCTAGAGAAGCTTATATGACATATGAGTATTAGAATGCACTACTCTATCAAAAGATATTGGAGCAATGGATTCTAATACTGCATTTTCAGCTTGACAAAGTCATGAACCTAGGCTTTACAGGTTTATGGTTCTGGTAATAGGAGTTGTTAGCAGGTGAGGGAGGAGGTATTAATTCTAAGTATTAGAATGCATTGCTCTATCAAAAAATATTGGAGCAATGGATTCTAAAACTACAATTTAGGCATGATAGACCTGCTAAGTTCTTCTCTAGCAATATCAAAAGGTTTTAGTAAGGGTTGGGGAGTGTTCAATTCCCTTTTCCTTCCTGTTTTGGTTTCTTTGTTGGGCTGGCAGCAGTTTCGTCGATTGGGGTGGTATTTGGTGAAGCTGAGGTAGCAGTGTCTTCAAGCAGTTTGTGGCTAGTTGTTGCAGCAGTTGTTGATTTAGTGATGAAGCTTTTTTTAGTAGCAGTGGATTCGGCTATTTCTTGAAGGAGCAACTTGGCTGTTGGTGTGAACGTTTGTTGTTCTATGACTTGTTTTTGCTTGGTGTTTGATGTTGTTCCAGTTTCTGAAGCTTGGAGAGTTGGTGGTGAATCTAATAGAGCCAATGATATGTTGGGGACTTCAGCTGTTGGGTAGGCTTTGATGATTGCATTTCTTCTTTGAAGTTGTCCTTGAAAAGTTGTCTCATATGTTTTGATAAAACAGATCAACCTGTCCTTTTTCATGATGGCAGAGAGTTCTTGGTTCATTGTTATTCCCTGAAATGATAAGCATCAATGTGAGTGTTTATATATTAGTATTTCTGTATATAAATGTTGAACAAAAACTTGAAAGTTAGATGTGCTGATGTACATGTGCCTCTGCATCCTTAAGCTGCGCAGCAGTCAATTGTATCAGTCTTTCAGCTTCTTTTCCAGATATTAAGCATTGAATGCTTGCAGTTGGATCGGTCACTGTTATTCCAATGCGACACCTTATGTGCAATGTCCGAGTTTTAGTTTATTGTACAATGTATAGTATAAAAGAGTTAATTTTAAACAGGCTAGATGAGAAACAATACCTTAGTTCCACTTCAGCTTCTTGTCTGCATGATGAACATTTTATGATCCAATCTGTATCTGCTTCAACAGTTTTCAAACAATTTGAGCATGCAGTGTACCAAAAGCGAGTTTGGCCAAATGATAATTGCACTGTACCGCCTATCCATGCTGTTTTTTGCTGCAAATGAATTGAACTCTAGTGTATTACTATTTCATTTTCTTCGAAGTTGAAGTGTAAAATGATAAAACTGATTGGTTAGGGAAAAAGTTAGGCATTCTTACTGTTCAGAATGAGATTAATGCATCATGAATGGTCTTGATGTGCTCTTGGTTTGGTGGTGGAAGCAGAAATTCTGGATCTTTATATGCTTTTGCTTCCAATAAAATCTTAACTTCATCTTTATGGATGCTATACCATTCACGAAGTGGCAATTCGTCATGGACTGGTGGATTGATGAGAATGCATGATAGTCCTATTGTTGTTAATGACAAACCTGTTTAAGCAGAGAATTAAGATTTTTATGTGTGAGAAATATGAGTGATATGTAATGAATGTATACAGAAATTTTAGAGTAAGGGACTCACTGTTGAAAGTAGAGACTTTCACTCTCATAGCAAAGATCATAGGAGCAGTTGCAATGGTGTTTGCAAGGATATTGCCTTCATACTCTTGGAACTCATTCCATAAAGTGAGAAGCATCAATTTTTTCCTTTAAACAATAAAGACTCAATAAAAAGGATGATGTTAAATAATAATGTATGTGTCAAATAATAGAGGGAAGTGAGATTTCTTACTCTTCATTTATAATGAGAAAATCCCTTGTGACTGAATCTGGAGTTGTTTCTTTTTGAGGGAAGGCATATATGACCAATGCTTTGACACCTATAGTTTGAAGTAGTTAGTCAGATTTGAAAGTATCTAAGAATGTAAAATTGGATAAAATTCTGCAGAGATATGTTTTTTATATAACACTTACTTATCAGAGTAATATCAGATTCTGCATGTTTATGTGCATCAGAAAAGTTGTCAAAGGTGAAAGGACATGGAAGCATTGGAGGAATTGGTTCGAGGTAGCGCTCAATCAAAGTTGAGTAATGAATGACCCAAGAGTACGGATATTCGCTAACTTTGTATGTAGGAACAGCATTGATAATAGTTGCACCAGAGATGTAGTATCGCTGGTATGGAACTAACAGATTTCTGAACAGTCGGATGCAATTTTCATAGGCTGCTGCAGAGACTTTTGTTCCCTGTTTGTAATGTTTGTAGTTGAGTTAGTATACTATAAGGTAACATTATTGTGTATCTTGTATATGGATATCTGGATGAATGAGTATGCAATCAGGAAGGAGCAATCAAGTACGACTTGTGATTTTTTTAAAGTAAATCATAAACAATTAACATTTTTTTGACCCTCTATGTATAGTGGAAGCTTACGTTTATGGATTGTAAATTGAGGGGAATAGGAAGAAACTGTTGTTCATGTTTTATTGGTGATTATGATTGATGATCATGTATGAGATAAAAGTAAATGAATTTGTAATTATTATGAGCAGCAAGAAGATGATTCAAAGTGGTTAAAGTTATTTAAATGTGTTCAATATTCTGGTGAATTAAAAAAGACAGCAAGAGGAAGCAATTTGTATGAATTTTCTGCTACATAGTGAGAGTGTTATAGGAAAGTCTGATTTATTAGCATAGCATTGTATATTGAACTTTGAATGCTAAATTTTTCTGTTTTCATGAATCTCAGGTTAGAAGAGAAAAAGGAAAGCTGTTGTTTATGTTTTGTTTTTGTTTTACTACTATTGAGACTGAATTTTCAGAAGGTGTTAAACATTGATTTGGATCAGTTTGAAGATATACAAATTTTTAAAAGTTAGAAATATAAATTTATTAAGTCTTGTTAATATAGGTGGTTGTTAGTGGTTAGTACTGATTGTATATTTATGTATACATCCAGAATGTGTTGTGTAAATTAATAGTCCAGATAAAAGTGAACTTGCAACTAAACTGAAATTTGGAAATATCATATTTAGGCTATTTTTGCTAAGTAATCCTATGCAAGCAGATCTTCAAATATATAGAATACATAAAATTTTAAAGTGCAAGAATTTCTAAAGGATAGGGTATGAGTAAATTAGAAATCAAATATTATTTTGTAGTAAAGTGTAAATATAGCTATGCAGTCATTTTTGTCTTGGATAGGCTAGGAGAAAAAACATTGAATAAGTCATTGTAAGAATGGAA
Organism: Coffea arabica; assembly: GCF_036785885.1. Taxonomy (NCBI): domain Eukaryota; kingdom Viridiplantae; phylum Streptophyta; class Magnoliopsida; order Gentianales; family Rubiaceae; genus Coffea; species Coffea arabica. Next base: position 6,394,288 of record NC_092325.1, on the reverse strand, counting down.
TTAATCTATAGTTATTTATATTAGGTGATGAATGTACATAGTAGTTAGTAAAGTACTTGGGCATCAGTGAGCATGAATCGTTGGATCCTTCTAGGTGGTGCTTTCCGAGTGTACTGAATGTGATTCCTCTCAACTACTTGAATAAGAACTGTCCATTTGTCTGATTCTTTGTCAATGTCCAGCACAGTTGAGATATGTCTAGGCATTTTGACCTGCATTAGAATGAAGTATAGTAAGAATTCTATTATTTCGAATGAGAAATAGTAATTATAACTGGTAAAGGGTTGCATATATAGGAAAACACTATAAAAATAGTAAGAGAGATGAGTCATGAATGTACTTGTTTGTAGTGGTTCTGTATGCTGAAATACTTCTTTATACACTATATTTTTTGTTTTGTCCATCTGATGAGGGGAAAAATAGGCTGGTTTTATTAGTATTCTAACTGCTGAGGCTGTTTTTGCTCTTGAGAGAGCAACGTATAATTGACCATGGGAAAACACAGGTTCTTTCAAATATATACCCACAAAGTCTAAGGTCTGTCCTTGTGCTTTGTTGATAGTCATTGCAAAGCACAAGCGAACTGGAAATTGGATCCTTTTGTATGGGACTGGATATTGGTCGTCGGCTGGTGGTTGCATTGGAATTCTATGAATAAATACATCTTTTCCAGAGAATTCACCAAATGATATGGTAGCATGAATGATGTTTTTACTGAGGAGTTTGATTGTAAGCCTTGTGCCATTGCATAATCCCTCAGTTGGATCGAGATTTCTTAAGAGAATTATTGGTGCATTTGGTTTCAAAACTAATCTGTGTGGCGGTAAACCACTGGGAGTCAATGTATTCAGCAAGTCGATATATTCGGCCTGATGATTTTCATTTAATGTCTCATCATAACTCAAGTATTCAACTGGTTCTCCGGGGTATCTATCTATGAGAGCATTATTTATCTCATCAACAAATGGATTTTTTGTTGTTAGTATTGCCTTGTTTAAGAAAGGAGATGAGATTTGTGATCCATTGGTGATTTCAGGATAGACCATTTGGATCAGTTTTTGCAGTGCATCAGATTCATTAGTATAAGGAACTAAGATAGAAGGTGGAATTTTCACTAAATCATTAGCTTCTGTGTGAATTGTCCCATCTCCAATCTTTAATAGGAACTCTGTAAATGTGGGGTCTAATCTTGCTCTCATATTTTCACTTAAGTTTAGTTTCTCAAGTTTGTCCCATATTGGAGAATTGATTAGACAGGCATTTATCATTTGACTTTTTGCTCCCTTTCGAACTACTGGAAGTGTTTGTCTAAAATCTCCTCCGAGGACAACAATTTTTCCCCCAAAAATTTGAGTTGAATCCATGAGGTCTTTTAACAAATCATCCAATGCTTCAATTGCTGTTTTTTTGGACATTGGTGCTTCATCCCAAATTATTAACTTTGCTTGTCTAATCATTGTTGCCAGAGAAGTTTGTTTGCTAATTCTACATGTTGTACCCTCAGAAATATCAATTGGGATCTTAAATCGAGAATGTGCAGTCCTACCACCCGGTAAAATAGAAGCTGCAATTCCTGAAGTGGCAGTTGCGAGTGCAAGAAAGCCTTTGCTCCTCACATCTGCCAATAAAGTCCTATAGAGAAATGTTTTCCCTGTTCCTCCAGGACCATCTATAAAGAAAGCGCCGCTTTTTCCTGAATAAATTCTCTCAGTAATAACTTTGAATGCTTGTTTTTGTTTTTCATTAAGCATGTCGATTCCATTCAAATCATGAGCTGTAACAAGAATGCTTTTTTCTGCTCGTAATTCTCTAGTCAGGTCTTCTACGTTGTTATATGACAAATCAGGTGGGACTAAGTTGTAAGAACGTATGCTCTTGCCCATTGTTTGTAGAAAACCGTCTATTTGTTGTAGAGCTTTATGTTCAATTTCTTTAAATGTTAATGTTGAGCATCGGACAAGATCCTCCAACATGGACACTTTGAATTTTTCCCATAGTTGTTTTGGATTATTTGGGCAAGAGTAAACTAAGAGTGTAGCGAAAAGCCTTCTCATTTCATAAGGCATCTTAAAATGTGAGGCTTCTTGTAAACAGATTTCTTGACTATTATCATCTTGCAATAAATTTCGAATTAATGCTGCTTCCCTAAATGTATCTACTGTAACGCCATTGTAAGTTCGCAAGTCCTTGAATGAAGTGGGACATCGAACTTTTGAAAGGAGGAGTCTAAGGTAGTATCTCTCACCTTCTGTTGGATGTGCGGTCATTATTCGTCCAACAGAGTCTCCTCTTTCTCTGAGTTTCCAATATCTTTGGCTTGGTTTCCAAACAAAGTGGTCTGGAAACTCTGAGTATGTACAATTTAATCTTTGTGCATCTTCATTTGTCTTATTCATATGAAAAAATTCTGTTAACATTGTTTTCTTGAAATGAGGATTTTTTGCGACACTTTGAAGGTTAGCTCGCTTCTTGAAGATTACCGGTTGATAGTTCTCAAGATGTAACTGTAAATGGATAATTGCAGGTTTGATTTCACTTGTGCAAAATCTGAAAATTCTCCATACAGCTTCAGGTGGAGAAATCCATCTTGCTGATACATATTGTTCGATTTCATCTACGACATTGTCAAAAGTAGATGCTGAAAGACAAAAGCTTGTTTTATCGTGACCTTTACATATATATTTGTATATATATTTGACTGCTTTGATTGTTGAACATATTTCAACATTCAAATGACAATCAAATTTGGCTAATAGATATGAGTTATATGGAACAACCCATCTATTGTCTAAAACAGCACCTCTAATTGTTACTTGGACACCATTATTTGTTCTTCTATATTGAGGATATGCGTCTACTGTTTGAATGGTCTCTTCACAAAAATCTTTTGGATAATTATTTCGACAGACGCCATTCTTGGTCATGCAAGCATTAGATGGATTAGCAGGACCACAAGGGCCATGGAGCATGTGTTTGACTACCATCTCATATAGATGAGGATAAATTTTTTTACGTGGAATTTCTGCACACACAATTCTATCGTATTCTTCTGCGTTATATAATTTATATTTGGACTTTAATATTAATAAGAAATGAGCATGTGGCATTCCTCGTTTTTGGTATTCAATTACATAAGTATAGGCAGCCACCTCACCAAAAACACATTTTTTCAGTAATTCGTCTTTTAAGACTTCAAGTTTTGAGTGGAATACTCTAGCAAGCAAATCTGGTCTATTTTGTGCTTCTTCTCCATGAATTAAATATTCTTTTATTTCTGGCCAATTAGGATTACATGTCATAGTCAGAAAGATATCTGGCTTTCCAAATTTTTGGACCAAAGTCATTGCATCCATATATTTGCGTCTCATATTCCTTGGTCCTCCAATGAAGGAGGGTGGTAATATGATTCGCTGACCAACTTTTGATGCTTCTGTTTCACCTGTAGTCACAGCATCAATGATTCCTTGTAAAAATTCCTTTCGTATTTCCTCTTGTTGATTTCTAAAGAAGTCAAGTCTTTGGCTTTCTAATTTGACATATTGATCTACTACGTATTGTTGTAGTAGTCTTGCAAAGTGGAGGATGAATGATTCATCGTTATCCCTTATTTGGAGCTTATAAGCATAATACTCTCGCACGGAAACGAAATCTGGATCTTCTTGAAAGCTACTCATTACTGTGTAAAATGAGAAGAAAATTTTTTATTAGTTGATATTTTTGTGAAATTTTACATTAAAGAGTGCTGATTAATAAACTTGTATTTACTTACCAGCCTCTTCATTCTCAAGTAATTCATCTACATTAGAGACATTGATGGGGCAAATAGATTCGGTTGTAAGTTTTTTTTTTCTCAATCTCTTAGTTTGTGCCTTTATTCCCTTTTTCGGAATGCCTTGGTGCCATCCTAGATCACCAAAAGGAAACATTAGTGGGTATTGAAGTGGATCATAACATCCATAATAATATTGAATATTTTTTGAGGTCCCACTATGAGTGTGCACTCTAATGTCTCGCTTTCCTGTTTGACTATTGTCTTCACCTTCAATCCACAAAGCTGCTACTTGTGAGCTTGTAGGTTTATTATAGACTCTCTGGTCTAGACCAGGAATGCTCTTTAGGACAATGTGATAATGATCAAGATTAGGCACTCCACTTAAAGTTCGAAAAAATTTAGCGTATGGATTGTTTTCCAACACGGACATGAGTTTCTTAACTAAAGTTTCTGATAACCTGGGGCAAGATGCTATTCGATTGGCTAACTCAATTTCAGGATCATGAAAATATAATTGAAGGTTTTCGCCATGATCATTGGCTGAGTTTAAGTTGTTTAAAAAATGATAAATTTGCCCTTGAATTCTAAATGTATAGATTCCTTTATTTCTTCTACAAAGTTTCTTGTCATATTTAACACCAAAAGAGGTGACACCAAAGTGGTTGTTATAAGTTCTAATCATAGTTCTAAAGGTTTTTGCTTCTTCTGAAGTTGAAGTTAAGAGCTCTTTTAGAACATTAGGGAGTTTATTTTGAGAGAGAACTACTTCACCGCTGGAACAACAGAAATTCATTGTCTCAGAATAGAATTTCTTTGCTCCGCAATGCTGACACTGCGGCTCCAATGGTAACCTATCAGGGTAATCAGGTATGAACCTTAGCAAATCTCTTCCACTCGGATGCGTCTTACCTGTAATGCGTCTTATCATTTTTTGGGTTAGTGATTGTACATCGGATTGTAATGCAGAGTTGGTAGCAGCTGTGCAATTCTCAATCCTTTCCAATCTCAGAGGTGGTACATGTTGGATTTTAGTGCAACCATGTCTACGTAATTTCTTAGATTTCCACTTTATGTATGCTTGTCTTCTATAATTCTTTTTCTCGAAGCGTTTTTCTTCAAGATCATATGCAGAAGGATGAGAAAGAATAGCAGAGAGAGGTAGTACTGAGGAAGTTGGTTGAGAAGTGGAAACATTTGCTGTTCCACTTATACCACGAAGTCGAGTGACTGTGAGATTATAGTTCTCATTAAAGCTGTCTTGATAAGAAGATGTTCTATTTGAGCTTGATCTAAGATCAATATCATTAGGTTGAGGGCAGCTCTTGATATGAGAAGTATGGATTTCAGGGATACATGTAAAATTGATGGAAGGCGAACTGTGAGAGTGAGCATAAACCTCGTCAATATTAGAGGTTAATAGGAGCCGGTTATGATTTGATTGATTTAAGGTCCTTAAATGAGAACTATCTAATCCATGCATAGATGCGACATTGGAAGAGGATAAATGTTTAGAAACAGGGACAACTTCATTAGTATAATTCTCATGATCCTTCCTAATGATGTTACTATTTGGGTCTGTCATAAAGTGGAAGGTGGGACGAATTAGATGAGCATTATTTCCTGAGGTCTGAATATTGACATATGTAGTATCAGAATGCATATGGATTGGATTAGCAGGATGAGCCTGAGAAAATGGGAGGTTTGTTGATAGCTCTTCAGATTGTTCTATTGTATGAGAGCTATTTGCGTTCCTTTTTAATGAAACCTCAGCATTGTAACATTCATCGAACCACTCATCTACTAAACTAAAGGGTTTATTTACATTCCTTTTTCTTTTCATTTTAATGAAAGTAGGAGTAATGAAATGTCACTAATGATAGCTAATGAAGAGAGTAAAGCTAACTTCTATACATATGAAATCCAAACTGTTAGATACAAGCAGCTGACCAAGAGATACAAACATGAGATTAATTGTTTGAGACCGTCATATTCAACGAATTAGAGTGATTAAATAGTAAGAGGCAAAATCTGAGAAAGAAAAATCATATCAGCATAGAGATTCAGTTATGATATTCTCCAGGGTGTAGTCAAGCAGAACAAAACTTAAGCACGAAAATTGTAAGATGTAGTGAAGGAATAGAAGGAATAACCTTGAATTGAAGCAATTCCTTAATATGAATCTGCCAACCCCAAACCAAAGCTTCTTTAGCACCGACTCTTTTAAATCGTAACTAAACCCCTGAAAAAGGTTGGCAACCAAAATAAATTGTACAAGAAAGGCATCAATGTAAAACTATACAAATTATCCAATATGTTTAAACTATACTCAGATGAGAAAAAATTAGAAAGAGGCGAAAATATAATTAGGCACACTTTAAATGAATGTGAATCTGTTAAGGAGAAAAGTAGCTGAAATATTAAGAAATACCACCCACCTACACCTACCCTCAAGCTTGTATCTGAGGATTTCCAATATTATATTAGAAGCTGAACAACAACAAGCACAAGAGATGAACTCAATCTGTTGTACACACAATGGCCTTCCCCCAAAAGAAAAGAAACAAAAAAAAATCCCCTTTTTGGTTTATGCCTCTTTTTTAAGTTGGAAAAATCAACTTTAAAGAGCGTCCATGAGTACACCTACCGATTTCTTTGCCTACTTGCAATGTTTTATTAGTGTGTTTTTAGTTATCATCATCCTTCTTCTTCTTCTCGGTCGGTCCATCCATCCATCCAATCCCCACTTTTTTGGGGCACTCGTGACTCATGTCAATCTTCTAGATCAATACTCTGTACATCTTGAATTAATTTTCTGTTGCAGGTTGGAATTTTTTTACTCCAGGGTAAGGAGTCTTGTGGATTTGGGTCTCCATTTGTGGTTTTGTCGGTCGTTGATTATTCATGCAGTCGACTCATTTGGGATATATATATATATATAATTACATGCGGAACCGAGTCGTCGGCGTTATCGAAAAATGTCTTGTACCAATTGCTGCGCCTATTATTACACGTATTCTATTTAACACAAACAAAATAACTCTTTCTTTCTCCTACATATATATATATATATATATATATATATATATATATATATATATGCCGTGATCTACAGTATAATAGATACCAACACTCTCATTCAACACTCTCATATATATTTTGTTTTTGACTGTGACACTTAATGTGGTCAACAGTGAGTAATCGATGATATTTAGAGTCGGATCTACTTTTTTGCCTCTTGTACTATAAAATATGGACAAATAAGACAACTGTACTGAATTTTTTAATCCCCTAAATAAATTACTTAAATTTGGGGTTGATAGTCCGAATCTTCTTTTGTACAGGTGAGAGTGACTGATTGCCAGCAGGGTTCCTTCTCATTTCATATACTACCAGAATATATTCCATGAAGCTTTTTGCACAAACCAAAAATTTTTGCACTTATTAACTGATCATGTAAGAAAAATAAAAGCTAATTAGAGGAATGATAGACACACTAACTATTAATTTTTGTAATAAACCTGATACAATGAATCTAATCCAATTTTTGTCCCCGTATAGTATAGGTGTTTCCGTTTGTTTTTGACCACCAAGAATCCTTTTTGTTGTTGGAATCCTTTTTGTAATAAAAATTTGTAATTTATTAGTAACTTTTTCTTTAAAAACAGCTATAGTTTATCCGTCTCAGTCACTGCCGTGTCCAACTTGCAAATCCACGACTTTAGACCCCAAAAACATGGATACAAGTAATTACCAAGTATCAGACCATTCCTTTGCTCTATCAACAACCAAAATCTATTTCACCTACACAACCTTCTATCCCATCCTATCCACCACTCAAAAATACCATATTCGTTGAATTGGAGGAAAAAAATAGGAGAACTTACAATCTATGGACTTGATACTCGCAAGGGAACTTAAAAGTGATAACAAAAAAAGTAAGGGAAAAAAAATTCAGTCGACAAGTAATAACTGAAAGCAAACGAACTTACAGCTGAAATCTGTGAACGCTAAATCAGAAGCTCTTCTGCACCAATTCTTTCAAAGTGCAATTAAACCCCTGAAGAAATTTGGCAACAAAAATAGAAAGTATATAGATTATCCAATCTCTTCAAGACTGGTGGGGAAAAATATTAGGCACAGAATATGAGTAGTTACCTTTACTCGGAGATGTTACAGAGCAAAAGGAGGAAGAAGCGTTGATTTTTTTTGTGAGCAGTGTTTGTGTTCCTAATGTATATAAAGACACAAAATTGATGAGTTGTTAGAGATTTTTCTTCTCATTTTCGATAATTTGTGAACTGGCAAATGAAAAGGAAGGCAAAAGGACAAACCCTATATCTCTAGTAATAGGTGGAAATCATAGCTCATACCTGACTCTTTGTGGAATAATCGCATAGTTGGGATATGGATGAGCAGCCACAATTGACTCTTTCTGGAACAATAGCTCGATTGGGATATGGATGAGCGGCCATATTTTGGGGGAAAAGATGGTCAAATTATTGACCAGGTGTTGGAGCAGATAAGTTGGTACTTTTGTTTGTCTGATCCAGGAAGAAAACAAAAGAGAAACAAAGGAATGGAAACAGAGAGGGAGGGACGAAGGAGAAAAGGTAGAGCTCAACATGAAAAGAAAATGAAATCTGCAAATATGCTTCTTCTGAAGCAAAAAGAAAACGAAACGGAAAAAACGGGAAAGAGAGGGCAAGAATGCTAGGGAAAAAGTCAAAAACACTTCTAAACAATTGGCTATTGATGGAAGAATTGAAGTTGTACTTTTCTTCGTTGAACCAGCAAGAAAAAAAAGGAGAAATAAAGAAACGGGAAACAGAGAGAAAGAAACGAAGAAGAAAACAAAGATGATGGGCTAAAGTTGTAAAATGAAGTGCAAATGAACATGAATTCCTTCCCTGCCATCGGTGCTAAAGTTGTTTGACTTTTTGGCTTCTTGTCTTTCATAATGGAGACAAAGAATAAGTGGAGAACAGAGCTAATGCCAACTACCGGTTTCTTTGGTCTAAGGAAAGAGGGCAAGAGACATGAAAGACTGAGAAGTAAAAGCAAAAGAATATGCGCGGAAGAGACATGAAAGACTCAGAAGTAAAGCAAAAGAATATGCGCAAAAAGTCAGACATAACCCTCAATAGTTTGTTACTGTTTTGTGGCTAGTTATTTTTCTTTGGGCAAGATAGTAATTTCATGTAAAAAGGCCAAAATGCCCTCAACAGTGATATACTATTAGCAGAAGTAGTAAACATTCCCAGGACATAAAAGGAAGAAAAATTTTCTCCATCCTCTAATGCCGCCAGGTGGATCAATGTGGGAGAAGAAGTCTTAGCTTTTTCTATATATGTAAGATACAATAGAATGTAAATTTCTTTTTTTCTTAGGGGGTTACTAGGGAGAGATTACGGTCTCAAGGGAGAAAAATATTCTGATTCAAGCCCATGACAACTAGAAGTGTGAGTAAAAAGCCCAAATGTGTCACAAACCGGATGATAGCACACGGGTTCAATTATCTTCAAGATTTGGCTTACACTTGGGTAGATCCAATTTTCAAAAATTAAGCTTCGTTTGGATTGGTCTATTTTTCAAAAATTAATTTTTTAAATACAATACTACAGTAATATACAAATAAAAATAATTCAAAAAATATTTCATCCATACAATATATCAAAAATAACTCACAAATATACAAAAAAATTTAAAAATAAATTCTACAATATTTTCCACCCACCCCCTCCCTTCCTCCTCCCCCTCCCCCTTCATCCTCCCTCTCCTCCATCTCCCTCCTCCTCTCTTCCCCTTCCCTCTTTCTCCTCCCTTTCCCTTGCTTCCCTTTCCTCCCGCAATCTGGTCACAGCTAGATCGAGAGGGGGAGGGGAGAGTTGGGGGATGGGGTAGGAAGGGAAGGGGAGGAGGAAGAAGGAGGAGAAGGAGGAGGAAGAGTAAGGAGAGGAGAAAAGAGGAGGGAGGCGGTGGTGGAGGTGGTAGGTGGGGGTGGTGGCCGTGGTGGTTGTGGGTGGTAGTATTAATTTTTAAAAAGCATTTTAGAAATATTTTAATTTTAAAAGGTACCCCAAAATATATTCCAAAAACCCCTCCAAAAAATATCACAAAAAATATTTACAGTAAAATTTTTTCATATACACTGTTATAATAAAATATTTCAAAAACACCCCAAAAACAGCTAATCCAAACGGAGAAATAGTTTATATTGTGCCAAGTTTTGGCCAACTCCATGTTTTGCTACATCCTGTCCGTTCTGCCCCAAAGCTTGCAGCTACAATGTCTATTCTATCTAGAATATGTATATAGAATTTAAATTTCAAGAAAATAAAACTAACCTACATTTTGCTGCAACGCATACCCATTACAAATTCATAAATGAGATTGTGGGTAGATTTATAAAGGGAACTTTAGAAAGAATGTATAAAGTGACCAGATTTGCTTGCACCATAAACCATCTCTTCCTTTGTATATAGTATAGATTAAATATTTTAGAAAATTCTTTTCAAAATCAAACTGTATATTTTGTGCATCTTTTTTTTAATGTGTTTGCCTCTTTAAAAGTCACTTACACAAATAATATCTTTACCTTTAATTCCTATTATTTCAAATATTTTGTAATTATTCAATATATTTAATTAGAAAACTTAATGCATAATTTTGGGAGTATTCGATACATTCAACTCCAAAATAAAGTGCATGCTAGATGAACAAATTATTTTCTAATCATTATATATAGATACTCATACTATTGTTGATAAGATTTTAAAGAGTGCATAATCCCTATATATATATATAGTTAAGTTGTTGATGATGGCCAACAGTTCAAAAGGCCGCTAGTTAATCCAACAGCCCAAATCTGGCTCTACAGCCTACAGCCCAAAGATACCAGATGGAATTCAACATGGCAATGGAAGGTTGATCCAACACAGTTACCAGCTTAGTACATATGATTCAAGGCATAAATGTTAATTTTTTGCAACCCCCTCCATTGCTGTATCAAAGTGTACTTTATGAATGGCTTTGTTATAAATGATCTACAAGTTCTTTTTACTCCTATCATACCAAACATGCAAACAATCAAAGTAGCAACCAAACTTTGCACAATCCCTATCAAAATTGGCTGATTATATAATAGGAAACCAGCCATATTAATTCGTGTGGCCAAGGGTGTGTAGGCCCTCTAGAATGGAAGACATGAAACAAAAAGTACGAGATCTTACAATTATCCATTGAAAGAACAAGTATTTTCATGCATGCCCAGAAAATGAAACGAGGTTTCAATTCTGGAATCGAGATTAATGCTGACCAACGATCTCATAATCACCAGATCAATATCCCTACTAATTAAACTGGATCAATCCGATTCTTTTTCCTTTCCACGAGCCATTTGTAACAGTTGAAGGATTGTGTAAAGCCTCGAGTACATTTGACATTTGTGGCCGCTTAGAAGGCTTGGGATCCAGGCATGCCTTGGCAACAAAAGCTACAGCCCAGATTTCCTTCAAAAGAACCTCATCTATGGTTAAAGACCCATCTACGATGTTTAGAATAAGTTTCTTATCCTGCGAACTAACATTGGACAAGGTGTTTGCCATGCTATCCTTTGTCATACGATAATTGGCAAGGCTAAATTTCATCCTGCCTGTGACCAGCTCAAGCAAGACCATTCCAAAGCAGTAAACATCATAGGCACACGTTGCATCAAATGTACCTGGCCATTCAATTCATGCTTTAGACAAACATATTTTGAAAGTTTTACAGTTATACATTAAAGGACAGCTCAAAATATAAGCTACATGTAGATTCCGCGTACCAGAAATACTTCTCTCAAAACCCCTGTTCAAAATGAAGAGAGAATGTCACAAAACTTAGCTAAGCTACAGTATTAGTACAGGAGACATACTATAGTACTGATTTGGATGCTGCTGAAAATCAATCAGCAGTTTAGCACTCGTAACATAAATAAAAATTCACCGTTCATGTTGATTTTTTGCCCTTTTGGACAATGAATCCTCATATCTCATTAGTTTATGGCAATGCCAAAAAAGGAAGTTCTTTTCTGCACTTAAGAATTTGCCTTAAACAAGAAATTAGAAATTCGAAAGGCAGCAAATGGGTAGCTTTGAATAATTTCGAATTTTTTACTTTAAACAAGATTTCACCATTTTTCCATTTGGTATCCGTTAGCACATCTAAAACTCACATAATTTGCCATGTATACATATATTAACAATTATTACCCTTCCTTCATTTATATACTTTTCCTATTTAATTTTATCTACTCTTCCTTGTATTTGCTTATTGTTCCTAATTAATCTTGCATTTCCAAAAATATGACCCTTGAAATAAAGATCGAAAAAAACATACATCATTTTTAAAAAATTATTTCCTTAGTACTTTCTTGAAAATGGAACATGCGTGGAAAAATATATTAATCAATGTCTATGAAGAATCTTTTTAAAAAAATCCTAAAAGGAAAGCACACAAAAATTAGCCAAAATGCATACTTGATCAAACACGTACCTGGAAAACCTACTCCCATTCGTCTCTTTCGCTTGAGTACAGACCTCATGGAGTCTCCCCAGCCGCACTTCAAAATCATCATCAAGAAGTATGCTACTAGCATCGATGTTTCTTCCCCCCCAAAAAAAAAAAAAAAAAAAAAAAAAAACCAAAAGAATTTATTCAAACCTTCCAAAATAAAAAAAAAAATCATATGTAAGATTAACCTTCCTACACAAGTCGTAAGAGATTTTTTTTTAATATTATACATGCAATAAATAAATAAATAGATGAATGAACAAAAATAAATCTAACAAATTCGAATATGGGCTACCTATGAACAAGTGGTGGATCACATTTATGGTGTAAATAGCACAGACCCTCTGCAATTCCTCTTGCTATCTTCAATCTCGTTTCCCACTTCAACCAATCTAAATTCTTACCGCCGTAAAATGGAACAACATTCCTGAACCAAAAGCTGCGCAAGTCCATATGACGCATATATTTGTAAACAAGAAACTTGTGATTTTCATTCTCCAAGCAATGCCCCAAAAGAGGGACAAATCTAGGATGAGAAACTTTGTTGTAAAATTCCAGTTCTTGCATGAAGAAAGTTCTATCGACAAAGTACAAGTCAACTTTCTTCACCACTACCCGAATTCCAGCTTCTAAAGCACCCCTAAACAGATCCCCTGTGCGGGCACACATGATCAAGTTGAACCTGCTGAAGTTATTGGTGGCTTGGAGAATTTGATCGTATGTAAATGAACTCCTGGCTAGAGATGATGGCGATGGTGATGGTGATGGAGGTGGTGATGGTATTGATGATGCTAAAGAAAGATCGCTTGGAGTTCTTTGAGCAATGAGCCGGAGCTCCTCCCTGAGGAGTGTAGCTCCGACCAGCCTTTCCCAGTTGTCGTAAATTCTGGACATCTTGAATGATTAATCTAATAGATCCTGTTTGGTGGAAAGATTGATTAATCTAGCGGTGGTTTTTGCGTTTTGATAGGTTGGTAAAACTTCAGTCTGTCTAAAAGTTACTCGTGATGTGCTCCACTCCTTTTCTACAAGTTGACCCTGATTAAAACTTGTTCAAGTTCAAAGAGAAATTTAGATTGACAATAATGAAGAAATTTTAAATTTAAGAAATTAGATTCTAAATTTATAAAATCTCAAATTTCACAAAAAGATAAGAACTGAAAATGCTATCATAAGAAAAAATTTAGGATAGAATAAAACTCTCACCAGAATAATATAGAAGAGAAGAAACTTTTAATAGCAGATTTTAAAAGAGAAAAATCTCTCACTAGGAAACCCTAGGAGTGAATCTATCATTAATAAAAACACACGAGTATTTCAAATCCATAGGACAAAGTTTGAGAGTAATTGACTATAATCTAAAGTCAAAAAATTGTAAACGTCAATATATTAGCAACATTTTATTAAAAACATAGGATATTCATTAAAATTAATATTGACTTTTAGGTTTTTATCTTTGGTAACTTGACTATTAATACTGACTTTTAGGGTTTTATCTTTGGTAACTTGACTATGAGTATCAATTATGCAAAGGAATTTGGAAGCTAAAATGAACAACAAAAAAAGATAAAGTTAACATGAAGAAGAAAGGGAAAAATCAGTATGTGAATCTTGATGATAAAAGAAAAGGGAGTAATTTGCTGCACAAGTATAAAATATCAAGTGTTAATTTCTCTCTCTCTCTCTCTCTCTCTCTCTTTGTCGATAATGATAACTATCTAACTTACTTTTACGCCTATTCTATGAAGGAAAGGAAAGCCTGCGGAATGAACTATAAGACCAAATAAGTGCACTACTTCATTATATAAGAACAAGAAGTATTATGCATCTTGTGTGATGCATTGGGTGAGATTTGAATCTCCCGATCTTTTTGACAAAAAAAAAAAAAAAAAATCTCCCGATCTAATGCATAGAAGAGATTTAGGGACTCTTCCTAACCAACCACTGGACCAAGATCCAGTTATTAATTTGTCAGTCAAACTTGGTGTCCTGGAGCAAGGGACCACCAGACAAGTGCAATTATGACTCAGAAGGTTCTTCAAACAATCATTTCGGTTGAACGCTCTTTGGTTGACCAGTCTGTTTGGTTCGTCGGGCATTTTTATCCTTTCCACGGGCTGGCCACCGGAGACCCTCTGCCAGTGGGCTACCTATGAACAAGTGGTGGATCACAGTTGTGGTGTAACTAGGAGGGTAAGCACCGCGCAGCGCGCGGTGAGGTTATACGAGATTGGCATGGCCCATCGAATGAGATTATTCTAGTACAAAATAAAAGGAGGAAAATACTTAGAGAAAGCTAAATAATATGATATTAAAGCAAGTAGCAGGTACATGCCTACTTCAATATCAATAACAATTGTTATAACTTATTACATTTGTCTTGATTGTTTATATATTAGGAAAATTTTTATAAGTGATATAATGTACAACATCTTGGAATTAGATAACTACGATTAAACAAGACAAATTCTTAAACTGGAAATACAATTCAAAATCCAAGAAGAATTGGTGCTAGAATGTGAATTCAAGGTTGTAATCTATCTTCCCCCCCCCCCCCCAATATCTGTCCTTTGGTAGATTTAACTAATTGAAATTGCAATAAAAAAATGCCTTCGGAATGAAAGAATGTGATAAATTCCATATTCAAGCATTCTTGTCTCATTATTTCCTATCAAGAGATAGTAGCACTCAGTGAAGGCAAGGCCTCTAATAGCAACTACCTATTAATGACGGAGCCTGATCTTCCTCCTCAATGTTGTATGCAACTATCACGATTGGAGACTTCCTAGTATCGTTTCAAAATATCCATGCGATGTTTTAGGCAACCAAAAGCAATTGCGAATACAGAAGTTTCCCCTCTTAAATACCATACACCAACAGATAGAAATATGAGATCCAAAACTCCAATCATGTCAAGGAGAAAAATATCCGCGATCAAATTCCATCCCCTCTACAATGTGCAGGCTATTTTTACCATAGCTCCATGTCTCACTTCTTATTAATTCTCTTCCTACTTTTGAAAAGAGTCGGAAGTCCTGTTTCCTACTGCATAATCATTTCCTGCGCTAACAATAGCAATATTTGCAAAATCATGACCGGCAAACCTACAATCATCAGAAATTTAAAACTTAAAATGATTTTTCTTCTTGCAATGGTACAAAGATGGCAAATTACCTCCCTGATGCCAATTTGAGTTCTGAAACAAGCATTTTGGTAGTTTTATCAAATCCCATATGAGAGCTGAATATGTTTCATCCTGAAAAAAAAACACACACAATGAAAAGTGAAAATGGAACATTTTAAATTGCTTTGACACAATAATGGCAATTTCAAAAGCAATTGATAGCGGCAGCAAAGTCACCTTTAACCTTGATAACTTTAATTAAAGAGAGCAATGTAGACAACAATAAAAAAATAGGTCAAATTAGAGATCGGACAAAAATAAATTGGAGCGAAGATGAGAACAAATTCAGCAACATTTGCACCGTCCTGCCTCGCTAATTTAACTCCCACATACTCCAAAGCATCCTCCAATCAATCTGTTCTGCGCAAGTAAATTACATGAAGTGCAAATAATAACTAAACTAAGAATAAGATAATATTCCTATAAACATTTTGCTTTTCTTTGAGATGATAGATTGTAAATTTGCAAGCTCTCTTAAGCCCCAATAAACTACACCACATACGAAAATATGCATTTTGTTGCATTAGTATGCCAAAAAAATACACTCTAATGCAGAATGACAGAAAGTACAGATACAGATGTTGGACTTTAGGCTCAAATCTTCATTAAAAAGCTCCAAATTATTTATCAAAATTATTTCTAATACCTGGAGCATTTTTTATCCATTATTCCCCCTTCTCTTAATCATTATTTGATGGCTTTCCAAATGTAGTACACTTAATCATAGTAAATAAATCTAAAAGATTTAGAAGAGAAAACAAGAAGCAAATAGCACCTTCTTCCATTAAAAGTATGAGAATAACTGACATAGCCAAATATAAGAAGAAGAAAATTTTTAAGACATCATGTTGTGGAATCTACCATAAGGTCACCTCAAAGTGAAATAAGTAGATTGCTTGAACTGATGCAAACGCTATGATTGTTTCTTAGTAAAAAAACAACAAACTTGCTAGCAATTTCAGCACTAATATTGCTTGTACATATCAAATACACTGATATACCATGTAAGACTTGTTACCTGTTTAAAACACTTTCAGTATCTTTAACAATCTTGGGATGCAATTTAATCTGCAACACCAAAATTCTTCCTTTTGGTCCCGAAGTTACTCCAACTACT
This sequence comes from Coffea arabica, assembly GCF_036785885.1. Classification (NCBI taxonomy): domain Eukaryota; kingdom Viridiplantae; phylum Streptophyta; class Magnoliopsida; order Gentianales; family Rubiaceae; genus Coffea; species Coffea arabica. The sequence goes on along the minus strand of NC_092325.1, from coordinate 6,377,665 downwards.
TTTGCCACGAAGTCTACACATGCCTGCACAATTAACAAGAAAACTTTACTAATCATTCACCACTTAAAAATATTATACAAGAAATAAGTAATAGATGTAAACCAGAAGCTTCTCCAACGCTGAACTATTATGGTTAAAATAGAGTTCTTTAGCCATAGCTATTGCATTTAGCATAGAACTTATAGTTTCAATTAAAACTACAATATGGTTCATACATGAACATTGATGGCTAGGGATAAATAGAACGCCTATGTTTTTCGTTTTGCTTTGTCATCATGAAAGTTTGTTAAAATAAAAAAAAATCATCTAGTTATATATATGATCAATCATCATCAACAACCCTTTTAAAATCAGGGTTCAAGGTTCCAAGAATAAGAACCATTGAGACAGTTTTTAAGATGACCTTAGAGGGGGCACTTTTTAAAAAATTGATAAACAAGACCTATGAGACAGTGAAATAAAAATATCTTGCACAAAGCCTTTTTTTTCCTTTTCCGTTGGGGTGCTGTATGAATAAGTGTATCTAAGCATTCATAAGATAATTAGTTGAAAGTTAATTATAATTATACCCATAATTGTGTTGTATATAACATGAATATGATAATTACTACCAACTTTTGGAAAACATAAATCAAGTATGAAAAGCCAAAATCAGTTTGAAACATATAACTTGTTTCTGTTCATAGTAGAAAAATGAAAAATAAAATGCACAGCAGACATAGCAACCTCCTTGGGAATAGAAATAGCTCTTCTGTGACATGCAATATTGTATCTGACTGTAAGGATAGCAAGCAAAGAAGCTTTGCCTGGCATATAGTGCAAATTAAATCAGAATTTGATATCTTTTTTTTTTTTTTTTGCCGAGTCAAGTACACAATAGGGGAGAAAAGTGGATTTCATTTGAAAAAATACATCACCATAAAATAAAAATAAAAAGAAACATGGTAATTAGAAGAATATACCTTTCTTATATAGAAAGACATGATTAAACATCTTTCATCCTTTTCTGTCCTCAAAAGGTCAAGAACGACATAAATCTTCCATGAAAATATAAGTGAATGAGATGGTAGTGTTTTCATAGTACAGAGAGAAAAATGTTGCTAAAGACCAGAACATAGCAATAAAATTTCTCTCAAAGGATGACCAGTCCTCTCAAATGTCCCAAATAATAGTAACATCATCTTCAAAATAACCTTCTTAACTTTTCCATTTTTTGCAAGGGCTTATGCAATCCAACATCACTATAAAAACACCTTTTTTGAAGAATATTTTAGATTGTGATCTTGCAACAAAATTATAACGGACAATCTCTTTTTCAGCTAAAGCAAGGCCAACCATTTCTTTGAAGATGAATAGAGGCATAAAATTTTGACAAGCTGCCTTCCTTGAAATAAATCAATATTCATTCCCAAAACTTTTTGTCTTTTGTGCAAGCAACCTTATAATTTCAATATATTTTCACTACCAGAAAGGTTTTACACCAATATGGAATAAAGCCAATTAAAATAAGATAAAGCGAATAACTCCAAAGACCACAAGACCTGCCATATTTACATTGACTGATTGGAAAGGTCCAATGTCTCAAGCGATTTGGTGATTGGTAAATGAAAGGTAATAAACATATTATACCTTAGCATCAACTTCCAAAGAATTGATGTAGAGTTAGTTACTTGGATCCTACAATGAGAACCAAGAAAGCCAAAATAAGTCTTACAAACCAGACAAATGCTAGGAAAATACAGTGTTATATTACCAAATTAAAGGTACCTTTGGTGACATCTAGTTGAAGATACAAAGTTGCTCTATCAATTTGCAATCATCAACATACCTTATATGCATGTTCTTTCCCATGTTAAGATTCATCTCACTCTATTGGCCAATTAAGTTCCATTCTACGTTTTTTGTCTAACTTGATAACATATTTAGAATTAAACAGTCACAGCAATACAACTCAGCAAGAAAACCCACCAAGCACAAGTTATATGATACATGCAAGAAAACTTACTATTACTAATTGTTTAGTAAGGAAATAAAGGAGTATAAATTCCAAATTTCTAGTACTAACTTTTACATATCAGTTATGAAGGTTAATAACATGTGGATCCCTTGTATACATTTGATCAAATAACTACATGACAATGCGGGGTAGAATTGCTAACATGCACAACTTAGTCATATCCGTTTTCTTTTCTGTCAGAAAAACTGCTTCACTCGTAAGTGCTTTAAAAGCCATCATATGGGAAGAATGATCAAAAAGGTTGAAAGAAAAATGGATCACACAATAGCTTAACAAGTGAAAGCTAGATCAAGAATCAAGAGGGTTGATCATTTCAGAACTAACTGAAACATAAAGGGAACAAAATAGGAGCTCAAACAACTGAACAGGAGCTGAAAAAAATTCAGTATTCATTGTCAAGAAATCATCAAACTACACTATATTCACTCATATTGAAAATCAATAAGATACCAATACCCCTAATGAGTAAATACGATTTGTCTCGATGACCATATACTATAAATACAGTACGTAAAAATATTAAATTTTTTTCAAATTCCATAATTTCAGGAAAACAAGTAGCACTCTCCTCACTGAAACTCTAACTTTAGTCACCACAAATGAACAATTTAAGGAATAACAATTGAAATTATGGTAAAAAGGAAAGCAAAAAACCTGTAATAACGGAAAAGCAACAAGTTATAAAGTCCGATGTAACCTCTTCTGCAAAGAGCAAAGGAAAAGGGGTATAACATTTAGAGTACAAACTGCAATAAAATACACATGAACAGAAGAAGGTACAATCAAACTACTCACTAATTTTACACAAAGTAGGCTGGATACGGTATTGAGTCGTGCTGCTATATTCTGGAGTAGTTCTTGGAAAGGACAGAAGAAAATTTCCAAATTTTGGACCTGCAATATCAAAAAATTATACATTAGACAACAGAATCGAGGGGAAAAATCATTTAAAGGCATCAGATTGACAAAAATCGAAAAGAAACAAGCTGTGAATTTAAACAATTCTTCACATAGAACTTATCCAGAATAATGCTATGATTAGGCTCTCAGCAAATTGGAATTGGAATAAATTGAGAAATCAAAGATAAAAAATTAGTTCGTCAGTTGACCACTCATCGTAGATATCGCATTGGAAAAAGAAACAACGAAGAAAAAAGATTCTCGACCTCGACAGAAAGAAAGTGCACCAATCAATTTCAGAAGTTTATTTTGTCGCGTTCTACACCAATCAATTTAACAAATTACCTATGATTTTTATTTTACTTCAAAAGTTTATTTACTTTTTAACCCCCTAACACACAAACAAGTCTTTTTACTACTTCTTTTCCCCTAAAAAAAAGTTTCAGAAAGACGTACAAAAACAAATATGTTTCAGACAGAAAAAAACACGAGACAAAAAAAAACAGATAAAAAGGAAATTGGGAACATGAATTAAACAAATAAAAAATGCAAAGGCAGGTGAGAAAAAGAATTAAGAGTCTCAAAGATGGGGAAAATCATGGAAAACACTCACTCTGATCCGGAGTCATCTTTGAGAAGCATTAGAGAAACATACAACCTTCCACCTTCTTTTTCAAACAAACAAATGCAGATGTGATTGATGGGAGAAGGTTGCCTGCTCCCAACTTTTCAGTGATGGTAGCGGGTTCCCTTTTCTCCACTCCTTTCATTAACCATCCGACTCCCTCTCTCTAACCCTTTACTTTCTCTTTCTTCTCGTCTTCTTCCTCATCCTCACAAAGAAAACTGCACTTTTTCTCTCTTCAATTTCAGAAGCTTTTTCTCTCTTCAATTTCTTTAACATATATGTAAAAGGACAAATGCCATGGCTCAAAAGGGATGATTGTGTTGCTGATGTGGCCAATCGTTATTGGCTGGAGTGTGTTCGTCCATCTGTCTATTCTGTTCTATACTTAGTACCTAAAGTCAGTAAACTTTTCAATAATAACTTCTTCTTCTACATGACAGACCAAAACTGTCCTAAGACATTGGCACAAGTACAAATTTGAAAAACTACTGATAGAAGAGTTGTATCTAAAAGCATCCCAATTTAAGCACCAATAAAACCCAACCAGAGCTTTTCACATGAAAAACAAACAGCTCTGCATTTTTAGAACCACTGTTAATTCTAGAATTGTGAAAACAAAATGACTATAGCCCATGAGACATAAACAAGATGACAAAAAAAACAAGTATCCCCATGAAAAAAAACTCAAAGCAAGAAGCACTCTCAAATTGAGACCTAAACGAATGCAAGCAATTTGAAAGAATCGACAGAACTGCAACAGTGTATACATTTTGAAAATCACAATCAGTTAGTCCTCGGATGCTAGATTGCTAATCACTTGAGACAAACAAACCAGCCAATTAATGGGCCCTAGAAAGCACGATAGTCAACACCCTTAACTATGTACACTGATAGGCATTAGTTAGCGAAAATTAAAAGCACAAGTCTTCACAAAACTATAAACAAATACAAAAAAGGCGTATAATTAGACATTTAATAAAAACAGAGTTTAACTTAAAAAAGTAGATGGATGTAATAGAAGTTAGACAAGGAAGAATCCATCTTCCTTGAAGCGTATACATCCAGCAATAATTCATGAGTATGCAGCAAAGCTACTCAGCATTCATCTATTAACTAAAATCAGGATACTAAATCCAACAATGACTCATGTATATAGAGAAATGAAATACTGCTCCGGACATTATTATGTGGCACAATTAAACTAACATGAGAGTATAAGTCAACTTATCCGGAAAACTAAATTCCAATTTGTCAAATTACAAATGGAACAGATTTGCGCTTTTTACCAACCACAACTACCATCTAGGACTCTGGAACAATATGAATGAATAGCCAGGAACCATCAGACTTAAATAAGGACTATGAAAAGAAAACAGCCATATAGCAATAGAAAAGGACATGATGCAAGAAAAACGTTGATGCAAGGCAAAAACGCTTCCAATCTATGACCACAACAAGCGAGCAATCTAAAACATTCTTGACAGTGATTGATCAATAATCAACATGGTTAAAAGATCACAATCAAGTAAAAAGACAGTACCCCTGCAAAGTTACAAGTCTTCCCAGATGATTAAATAGCAGAAGTTTGAAAGATAAAATCACTCTCCAATGATGACCACAAAAGAAAAGCAGCCTGAAATTCATCACTTGATCTATTGCGCCAATGTAAAAAGCACAAGCATCACAAATTCACAATCTACTAAAGTCATTAAATAGCATAGCTTAATGTCTAGTCACTCTCAAACTATGAGCACAAACAGCAAGCAACTTAAAGTATTCATTTTACTAATAAATCATGCAAAAGTGAGATATCACTACAACAGTAGCTACTAAAAAGTGTCAAAATCTAAAACTAACTCCTCCAATGTAATAGTACATGACCAAAACTGACAAACCATAAAAATTAAAAAATTAAAAACAAAAGATTTTGCACATAACTTCCCCTTCTATATGATCTGTTTTCGAAATTATCAAACAAATCAAGTGATCAGAGGCACATTAAAAATCTCGGGTTTGAAGCTACTGAAAATCATAAAAATCCTAAAACCATGATCCACCAAGTAAAGTTACATATCCTAGGAAACCTAATCAAGATTTATGCCGAAAAACCTAATCTGCCAAGCAAAGTTACAGATCCTGGAACACCATAATCGAGATTTAACCCTGAATCACTTTCTGTAATATAGCAATCTTAAACCCAAATTTTCATAAATTCAAATTTACTCTAAAACAATTCTATGCCAATAAACTAAATTCCCATCTCCCAAAATTCTGAAGTCCATAAATCTGTAACAAAACAAATAAAAAAGTTACCCGTTTCAGCTCTGGAAAAAAGCAAGAAAAAAGATCATTTAGTCAGAAAAGATTAGCAATACTGAGAAAATAAATTGATAAAATTCAAACACCATTTAGAAAAGAAAAATAAAAGAATTAAAGATATCAGTAGATATCATTCACCTGAATGTTCAACTAACATTTTAACAAGTGAAAGAACATTAATTTACGCCTTCCTTTTGCTGTACTTTTGAAAGGCCCAAACGCACAGCCGATCCCCCATCTGAATACAGTAAAAACCCCAAAAATCTGTATAAAACATACAAGAACAACCATGTATCAAGTATTTCTGATGAAATATTTATTAGAAAGAATGAATTGAATTTCAATAAGGAAAACAAAAAATTAGTGAAACGAATAGCTTTAGTTTACCTGAATCTTCAATTGGCATATGTACAAATCCAAAAGCCCTGAATTTGCATCTTTCTTTCTCCGCCATTTTCACACACAGAAACACACACCCAATCCCCATCTCCTCTTCTGGAAACAAATGCTACACAAATAATTTGTGGAAAACAAGAACTTGTTCAAAGAAAACTCTAAAAATCTTGGAAAAAAGTAAAATAGGGCCCAATTTGAACGTTATAATTTGGGAAACATATTAAAAAAAAAGCACAAAAATTTTGAAATGGCAGAGAGATAGGGAGAGAGATGGTAATATCAGCTTTGATGAGAGAAATGAAGGAGAAAAGGCCGGAGAGAATAGGAGGGTTTATATAAGTAGATGGGGTTTTGAGAAGTACAATCAGGTAATTTAAAAAAAAAAAACTCACCGATGATGATGATGCTGAGAATTTCTGAGAAGAGGAGTACATGGAGTTTAAAAGGAGAAGCAATCTTCATTTTTTTCCTTTTATGATCGTGGGTAACCCAATTTACCCGAGAATGAGATGATGAGACTGGCAGGGAAGGAGAGGTAGAAGGACTCGGGGAGATGGAAGCGTAGAAGTCTGGAAGAAATTGTTGGAGAAAGAGGAGAAAAATTTTTGACGTCTGTCACAAGTATCTCGAGCCCATTCCCACTGTGATTGTCACTGAAAAAGTCGGAAACACGCAACGTCTCACTGAAAAAGTCGGGAGCAAGTGACCTAATTTGCCGCGCAGCTGGACATTTGATCCGGTGGTCATCATCCTTTTTGGTGATACTGGAGGTCAGAATTCTACCTCTACCTCCCTTAAATTTGCCACAACCCTTCCTCCTAGATTAGACTAGATTAAATTATAGGACATTTACCGTTGCCGACAAAAAAAAAAAGTAACCTAATTTGTCCAATCAAATCAATTGAATCTGTGATTTAAAAAAGGGATAATTTCATAAACCTCCCCTGAGGTTTCTGATATTTACACTTACCTCCCTTGTGGTTTGAACAATTACACTGACCTTCCCTGAGATTACTAATCCTTTACAAATTCAGTCTAAATGATTAAAATATTATTTTAGAGAGTGAAATTAGAATTTTGTACATGATTTGTCCTTTGTGCCACATGTCCAATGAATGACAAAGTATTACAAATTAATTAATAATTAATAAACTTTAACGAGCGTAGTTTATAGGCAAAAACGTATTGCCTATTTAAAGTACCAGCTCTTTACATGAATTTTATTTTCAAACATTTACTTTATCACAAATATTTATTCTCAAATACAGATTTGTATTTACTCTCAAATATTTAATTTTTGTTAAATACAAAAGCTACCAGTTTTTCTTCCGTAGAAATATTAATATAACATTTTTTCAATTTCAGTTACAAATATTTATGTATTTAACATAAATTAAATGATTCAGAATAAAATACTCATAAAGAACTAATATTTTACTTATGTAATGGATGAAAGTCATAAAAGAACTGATACTTTAAATAGGCAATACGTATTTGCCTATAAATTACGCTCGTTAAAGTTTATTAATTGTTAATTAATTTGTAATACTTTGCCATTCATTGGACATGTGGCACAAAGGACAAATCAGGTACAAAATTCTAATTTCACTCTCTAAAATAATATTTTAATCATTTGGACTGAATTTGTAAATGATTAGTAACCTCAGGGGAGGTCAGTGTAATTGTTCAAACCACAGGGGAGGTAAGTGTAAATGTCAGAAACCTCAGGGGAGGTTTCTGAAATTATCCCTTTAAAAAAAGGTCACCTGCAGAACACGTGATGATAAACAAAACCATGGAATTAAAAAATTTTGGACGAACACCCTCCAACCAATCACATTTCGCCACATCACCAATAATACACACTCTTGAGGCATGGCATTCCCCCTTTTATACATATGTTAAATAGCACAGACCCTCTGCAATTCCTCTTGCTATCTTCAATCTCGTTTCCCACTTTAACCAATCTAAATTCTTACCGCGGTAAAATGGAACAACATTCCTGGACCAAAAGCTGTGCAAGTCCATATGAGGCATATATTTGTAAACAAGAAACTTGTGATTTTCATTCTCCAAGCAATGCCCCAAAAGAGGGACAAATCTAGGATGAGAAACTTTTTGTTGTAAAATTCCAGTTCTCGCATTAAGGAAGTTCTATTGATCAAGAACAAGTCAACTTTCTTCACTACTACCCGAATTCCAGCTTCTAAAGCACCCCTAAACAGAAGCCCTGTGCGGGCATACATGATCAAGTTGGAGCCGCTGAAGTTATCGGTCGCTTGAAGAATTTGATCGTATGTAAATGAACTCCTTGCCAGCGATGATGGTGATGGTGATGGTAGTGATGATGCTAAAGAAAGATCGCTGGGAGTTCTTTGAGCAATGAGCCGGAGCTCCTCCCTGAGGAGTGTAGCACCGACCAGCCTTTCCCAGTTGTCGTAAATTCTGGACATCTTGATTTGATTAATCTACTAAATTTTGTTTGGTGGAAAGATTGATTGATCTTAATCTTTAAGAAAATCACGGCCCAAGTTCTGCATTTCAATTTCGGAAAAAGTCTTACTAATAAACTAACCTTACAACAAAAATTAGTCAACTGCATTACTGTACAAGTAAACTAGATTGAATGAATAATATAAATTTTTTGAAAAAAAAACTGCTATGAGCATCAAATAAGCTGACCAACCACACGTCTTATTAAAAAGACCACATTCGAGATTGCTGTCATCAATTTTTAATTAAGAAAAATATGCAGAAAAACTTACATAAGAGTTTCCAGTAGATAATCTATAATTTAATGCATAAAAAATTTGAAGATTTATTAGTCAACTCGTATTAATTTTTTTTATAATCATATAGATGTATAATGATCTCTTAAATCTGAAATGATGAATCAGGAAGAATTATGAGTATTACTCTTATTTGATAGAAAAGGGGAAAAAAAGGCTAGACTACACATCATTAAAATGAAAATTTGTCAAACTATTCAATTACAGATTCCATGAATATCGTGCAAAAAATAGGAGACGATGGAAGTAAGCAGAAATGAAAAAGGCAATTATGATAAAAAAAATTAACTAGATGATAATTGCAATATATAACCTTAAACTATCAATAATTGGTGATTTTCATTTTAAACTAGTTTTTTTAATTAAGTATGTTACGCTACCAAAATTGTAGCAAATTGCTTAGGTGAGTTGAAAAGCAATGAACCTTGAATCAAATATTTTTAGCTTTTGTTCTTTTTTTTCAGAAATGGTAGAAATTTTATTTCTTATAATAAGAAAGTAACACTACATTGTGTAAGCAAGGGATCAATATTTGACTTTACAAAAGTGGACAAGGCCACTAAGGAGCTTTAAGTTCCTCATCAAAGTATATGCATAGCTAATCTACTCAGTTTTGCATTGAGTCTATTCATTTTAACAGGCAATCTATCAAATGAGCATTTCCTAAAATTGAGCAAAGATCTTTTATATCCTCCAGGTGAGTAGCCAGCCGTATGTTGCTAGAAGATTGATACCTTATCATATTTAGGACCTGAGTACATGGCGTTTGGATCTTGATATACTGCCACCCTTTCTCTTTAGCTTGCAAAGCGCCAGTTTAATGGCCAAAAGATTGTCCAGTACTACTGATCCAGTGCTTCTCTCGTTCAGTATCCAAGCTTCGGATTTCTGGCCGAAGGTGTTTTCTGCTGTAGCTCCAATTCCCATGTTTTGTCCTTCTACATGTTGTCTTACCTCAACACTAATGTTCAACAAATTTTCATCCTCCCCCACCCTTTCTTCCTCATTTTGTGTTGTTTCTGTTTCTGAGATGCTCATCTGGTGTTCGGTCTGCTGTAATTGGTGATACTCCTCCCAATCCTTGATTGCTTTCCTGATGACTTCCATTGAATGCCTATCCTTCTCTTCGATTCAGCTTCATTCCTGGCTTTCCAAATCTGCCAAAGTATTTCCGTTATTAAGGCTATGTGTTCCCATCCATCCTTTCGCGTCTGAGCTTCCATTAACATACTCCACCATCTCCTGAAGTCAGCAGTGTACTCCTTCAGTCCATCCCACTAGAGGGGTGCCATCAGCCAAATCATTTGTGCTTGTTTGCAATGAAAGAAAATGTGTTCCACTGTTTCACTATTTTCCCCACATAGCTTGCAGATTATATCACCTTTACCTGTTCGTTTATGTATTGCTTCCCTACATGGCAAGGCTTGGTTCACGCTTCTCCAAACAAACAGCTTTTGTTTGTGCTTTATCTTCATTCTCCATAGCTGTTTCCAAACCTTCCTACTTCCTCCTTCCCAACTTGTCTCTCCCTTAACTCTTTTGTTTAGTCCCGGCTGTTTGTTCTCTTTTGTTATCACTTCATATGCTGAGCTAACTGTGTATTGACCATTCTCACTATGGCACCAGAAATAGCAGCCAGGTCTACCAGTTAGGCTTATAGGGATTTTGAGTATTTGTACCGCATCTCTTGCATTAAAGGTCCTGAAAATTAGTGGTGAGTTCTATTGAAAGTTGGAAATCAGTTCACTCACTTTGCTAATCTTGCAATCTGGGGGTTTTGGGGACTCAACTTTGCCTTCTTTACCCTCCTGGATCCAGGCATCCTCCCAAATTCTGGTACCTTTGCCATTACCTATTCTCTTCCTTGTTCCTCTCCTTACCTCCTCTCTTGCTCCCATCATGCTTTTCCATATCCAGGAGGAATTGCCTTTTGCTTCACAACTTAAAGGTGACTCCTTCTGATAATACTTGGCTTTGATCACCTTGCTCATCAGCAGGTTTGGGCACGTGAGGGGCCTCCAGATTTGTTTCCCCAACAAAGCTTTATTAAAGCCTTGTAGGTCATTAAATCCTAAGCCACCATTGTGCTTTCCAGTTGCCATCCTTTTCCATGAACACCAATGCACTTTCCTTTTTCCATTATCCTCTCCCCACCAAAATCTTGCCATTAGAGTGTGTATATCTTTGCAGAGTTTCACTGGAAGCTTGAAACATGACATTGCATAGGTTGGCATTGCCATAGTTATAGCTTTTAGTAAAACCTCTTTGCCTGCTTGGAAGAGCTTCTTGTTGCACCAATTAGAGACTGTTTTCTGACACTTGTCTCTGACAAAACCAAAGATCTGGTCCTTAGTTCTGGTATGACGATTGGCAACCCCAAATACTTTCCTTGATGTACTACCTGTATATTTCCTAGGCTACTGCAGATCTCCTTTTGTTCCTTCCGGTCCACATTCTTACTAAAGAAGACTAATGACTTTTTCATGTTCATCATTTGTCCTGAGCCTTGTTCATACGTCTCCAAAATCTTCATCACCTCATCAGCTTAAACCTTTTCAGCTTTGCAAAAAATCAGAGAGTCATCTACAAAGAAAAAGTGGTTGATTGATGGTCCATATCTACTTATCTTCAATCCTACCAGCTTATGGTTGCTCTCAGCTTGAGTCAGCAAATTGGAAAAACCTTCTGATACTAACAAGAAAAGATAAGGTGATAGAGGATCACCTTGTCTAATTCCCCTTGAAGATGTTATATATCCTTTTGACTCCTCATTTATGTTGAAAGAGAATGTAGCCGTGGTGATGCATTCCATAATCCAGTTGATCCATATCTCGCTGAATCCCATTTTGGTGATCATTGCCTTCAAATAGCCCTACTCCACCCTATCGTAAGCCTTTGACATGTCTAACTTTAAAGCCATGAAGCCTTGAGATCCTTGTCTTTTATTTTTAATGTAGTGCAAGTACTCATGAGAGATAATAACATTGTCCAAAATTTGTCTTCCAGGCACAAAGGCTGCTTGGTTTTTACTGATGCAATTATTAAAAATTTTTTTCAATCTATTTGCAAGAATTTTGGAAATGATTTTATAAAAAACATTGCAAAGACTTATAGGCCTGAACTGCTTGATCTCAATGGGATTTTCTACCTTTAGTATCAGGGATATGATGGTATGGTTGACTGCTTTTAGCATATGTCCAGAGTGGAAGAAACTTTGGATGGCCTGAATGATGTCTGTTTTGAGGATGTGCCAAAATTTTTGAAAGAAGATTGGTGTCATACTATCCGGGCCAAGAGATTTTGTTGGGTTCATGGAAAATAAAGCTTCTTTAATTTCTTTCTCCCTCACAAGTGCGATAAGTCCTATGTTCATTTGGTCAGTGATGGTCAGTGATATTCCCTCTAGAACCATGTCTGTATTATTGGCCCCCTTACTACAGAAGAGATCTGTATAATGCTTCACCACTTCTTCTCCTATCTCTTCTTCAGTGTTTGTCCAGGACTTATACCCTCTTTGTATTCTATTTATCTTATTTCTCTGGGTTAAAAATAAAAAAACCTCCTGTGGTAAGTCTAATACACAGAAAAACCCCCTATGATTTCAAAATATACAACGCAACACCTCGTGCTTTGAACTAAGTTGTAACATTGACGGAAATCGGTAAAATTAACGGAACTGATGTACTGTAAGTTAAAAACAAATTCTTTATACTTAATTTTTAGTAAATATTCCTATTGTACCCCTTAACCCCCAATAAAACTCCCTCCCAGCGATACTTGTGTATAGAATCGATTTCTACTTGATGGAGAGAAATTGAACTAGCCTTTGGGAGAAATCAAATTACCACACAGGAGGTTTGAAAGGTAAAGCCATCCTCTAGATACGAAGTCAACTTGCGAGGAACTACTACACAATCTTGGCTAAGGTAAAAGCATTTGATTTTGGGTTTTGGCTAACAAATTGTTGTTATTAGGGTTTAAAGTAAGAATGTTGGTAACTAAATTGGGATTTATCTACTGATGAAGGGAAATGACTGGCTAAAAAATTTGCTCATGTCTTCCTCAAGCTCTCGAGGGGATAGTGGAGCTAGGAATCTACGGTACCAATATAAGCTGTGCGACTGTCGAAGAAAGGCAAAGGTGAAGATTGTTGAGTCCGAAAAGCCATCCAAAGGGATGCTGTACTTTGTTTGTGAAAGGGATGAATGCAGATTTTTCTCATGGTGTAATCCCATCTACAGAGATGAAACCGGCAGAGGAAACTTTTTTGAGAGGCCAATGGTTGAAGAACATTTGTCGTGCTTGAACTTGAATGATGAAGTGAAGAACTTGAAAGTACTAGTTAGTTATTGTCTAATGGTATCTATTTTTTCACTTTTGCTTCTGTTGATGAAAATGTCTGTAAAATAAGACAATGAAGAAGCTTATGAATGGAAATGAAGAAAATCAGGTAGTTTGTTTTGCTCATGGAAATGTGCACTTTATTCTTCTATTTTTCTGAAAGATGTCCTACCTAAAACAATGAAACAAACATCTAACTATTATATACACTTGTAATCATATTTGTGCATTAAAAATAGTTTTGAGCAATAAGCACACACAATAACGTCTTCTGCATTCCAGTTTTGAGTAATAAGTACACCAAAGTACATTAAAATTTTCAATCCATAAACTATTCCAGAAATATATCCCACAAAACATCCCACACTACATTCCAGAAATATATCCCACTATACATTCCAGTTTTGATAACAATTTCAAATAGAGTAGACAAAATACATCCCACCAAACAAAAACTGTCTAGACAAACAGTACATGAAATATTCCAGCCCATAAAAATTGCCCAGAAATAGCTTCTTCTGCAATTGAGAAATACCATTGCAGCCCATAATCATAATACTCCATTAAAACAGTCAATAAGTACATTAAAGTGTCCAACACCTGACAAGAACACCTGACAAGAATCCTCCAAATTGCTGAAGCCAACAGCATCCAATCAAAATACATCAAAGTTTCCAGTTTGCAATAATTGATAACAATTCCAAACAGAGTAGACAAAATACATCAGAAACATACATTCCAGTTGTTTGCCACCAACTCTAACGGCAACCACTAATTCCTTAAAACTACACAAAAATGCAATCAACAAACATACAGTCCACTTCAAAAATCAACTTCAACATATTCTTACTTTCTTGGATCTTAGGTTGTATAGAACATCAGCAACAGTAGGACGAAGGGGTCCTTTTGTTGGTGAAGTTGTTCCACTCACAGGCTGCAATTGAAGTAGAAAATATGAATGTTTGATGGAAAAATGCTTCATTAAATCACTTTTGCATTACATGAAATCCAACCTGAGAACATGATTGTCTAGCAGGCACCTTTTTTGCTACACTCGCAATTGTTGGCTGCGTATACTGCTTCCCGAGCCTGCAGCTTTTTTTTTTGAACAGGTGCAGCTTGTTCTTGATTTGGGACTGGTTGCGGGGGTACCATTGGTGAAGGAGCTGATGAATGAAGTTCTGAACTTGATTCAGCTACATTAGTGTCAGGTGCCTATAAAAAAACAAGTTCATTTTAATGTTCAATTAAAATGATTTGGGACAGCAATTAGTCTTAGCCTATGAAATCTGTAAGCTGTGTTACCTTGTAGAATTTAGAGTTGGGATGAATGGCATTCTTGCAGGTCCTTGAATTGTGTCTTGGCTGAAAACATCTCTTGCAAGTTACCACAAGACCCTTTCTGGTTGAGACTTGACCCTTTTTAGGCTCGTCAGCTGCCTTTTGCTCGATCTTTTTGGGTCTGCCAGGCATTCTTCGAACTGCAGAAGGTTTTGGGGGTTGTTTTTCACATCTCACCTAGTACTTATTACTTGGGACAGGTGTGATAGTGTGCTCATGTGTTTTCAAGTAATTTTCTCTACTGTAGCAGGCATGCACATAATCAAGCAAAGGCAATCTACGTGCTCCTATTGCAGCACATGCATGAGCACAAGGATAACCTGTAAGCTGGAAATAGCCACATGTGCAAGTCTTTTCCTTCAGATCCACCACAACAGATTTTCTGGGCCCACAATCAATTTCATATTTGTTCTTGTCATCCCATGTGGGAATACACAGCTTACTGAATTTCAGATTCCTATCAATCTTCTCTGCAATGTTAGGACATATTTTTCCTTGAAATTTCTGCATACCAGTCCTCTTCACTTGAATCCTTTGCATGAGCCTTCTTCGAATCCACTCAATCATCCCGATGACAGGAAGCTCTCTAGCTTCTAAGATATAGTTATTAAATGACTCACAAAGATTGTTCACAAAAATATCACATTTGCTACTTTGTCTAAAATGTGACCTGCTCCATAAAACACTTGGCACTTTTTGTAGCCATTCAGCTGCATCCTTTGAAGCTTTTTCAAGGGAATTCATTGATAATTTCCAGTCCACTTCATTCCCAGCACTTGCTGCTGCCCAGAACAAGTCCTTCAACTCTTTTCCTTTGAACTTCTGTTTGAAATTTTGGTACATATGCCTCAAGCAAAACCTGTGTTCAGAATTTGGAAATAACTCATTCACTGCATGGACCAGTCCTTTTTGTTGATCTGAGATGAATGTCCAGGGTATGTTTTCCATACCAAGTCCCAGATCAGCCATTAGTAGTTCCAGAAACCACTTCCATGAGTCATACCTCTCTACCTCTACCACTGCTACAGCTATTGGAACCATATTGTCATGCCATCTCTACTAATTGCTGACAACAACTGACCACCAAATGCAGATTTCAAAAAATACCCATCAAGACCAATTATTGGTCGACAGCCATCGAGGAACCCCTGTTTGCAAGCATAAAGACAGTAATACAGTCTTTGAAATGTCCCTTATGAACCTTCTTCTGCTGTATCAAGCTTAATATTGACAGTGCTACCAGGATTTGTCTCTCTAATTGTAGCTGCATAACTCCAAAGGTAGTGATATTGCTCTATATCCGTGCCAAGCATCTCATATTTTGCCTTTCTCTTTGCTCTGCGTATCTTGGCAACGGACACGTTAATCATTAGATCTCTTCTAATATCATTCTGAAATCTATTCACGGCACACTGCGGGTCACCTCTTATCTTGTCTTGGTACTTCACGTTCAAATACTTGGCTGTTGCATGCTTGTTGTTGTAATCTCTAGCACAAACATGCTGGCCCTTCAATGATTTAATTTGAAAAGTAGTTTCACCTTGGACTGGTGTTGCACGAATCCTCCAAGAACAACCCTTTGCACACGTCGCAATAATTTTTTTCGAGTAAATTTTTACCCAATCAACCTCATATCCCTCTCTTACCAACCATTCGACCAATACATATCTAAAAACTCTGAAATTGGAAAACTTTTGCCCAACCTTCAACTCAAAATATGGTTTGAGAAACTCCACTTCAGGGTTAAAGTCATGACATTCTTCATGGCCTTCATCATCAGATCTGCACTTGTCCAGCAACTCTTCATCAGAAATTACTGGTTCTTGCCAATCCTCTTCTGGTGTATGTGGTGCTCCTTCTTCTGTTGATCTTTCCTCAGCCTTTTTACTGTTCCCTGCTTCAGCTTGTGATGGGATCTGAGATGGGTGTTGGTCAGTAGCTTGAGATGCAGCTTGAGATGAAATCTGAAATGAGATATGAGGTGAAATTTCTCTAATGCTATCTGACCCTGCAGACTGCTTCTTATTTTTACTGAACTTTTTTTCCTTACTAGTTTCACTTTTGGCAAGGCTCTTGATAGCCACCTTCTCAGGGAAAGAGAACACGTGATAAGGCTTAAAGTGAGTGGAATGTAGTATGGACCCACCCCCTGGTTTACTACTTCTGTTCACATCTTTTTTTACTTGCGAAAATGTCCTCATCCTCTTTTTTTTCCAACCCCTCCTTCAACCATTCAGGCTCATCATCATCATCATCATTAGTGTTATTTGGCTTATTTGGATTGCAATTACTAACCCCATCTTCTTTTTTTTGTACCCCACCATCTCTGCTGTCTATTTTGGTGTTATGTACCTCATCTGCATTTTTATTTGTTGTTGATGCATCCATTGTCGAATTTGGCTCCAACACATTGTCCCTACCATGTTCTAGTGGCTTTTCAAAAGGATCATCCCCACTACAGGCATATATTATCCTTGTTGCCAAACCCCAATGTGCTTTATTCATCAATTTAACATCATCATGGTCCCTAATTGGATGTAGACCACCATCTAAGTCTACTCCTAGAGCACAAAACCAGAAAGTCACTCTAGTTGCATCCTCATCCACTTTTTTAAACATTCTGCAAAGGCTAACTATGCAGATGTGGTTCTCAAGTCTATTTTTAAAGATAGCCATACGGGTTCCTATGTAGTGGAGGGCAGGATATTCTCTAAATTTTTCATCAAAATACATATGTATATCTACTATCTCCTCTGACTTGTCTTCTTCTGTTGAATGTTTCAAGGAATATAATAAATATGCTTTAGTCTCCCAACTACTATGTCTCCATCATTGATATACAGAAAATCAAATAAACATAAAAGCACAAACAGAAAACCAATTTTAATAGCATTCTGGACCACTAAACCAGAGAAGACAGTAACAATTATAGAAAATTTACTTATAATTCTTTGTTAAATATCTTGTTGTAATAACAAGTGACTGAGTTGTACTCAAACACACAAACATACACAAACACACACAAACAGATCCTACTCAACACCCCTAATCAGCAAAAATTTCCCATCACAAATAGAAATTTCAGAAATTATTAGCGTCACCTAGTCAACACCCAAATATCAACAAAAAATCTCAACTTTAAATCCAAACTTGCAGTCCCAAATCAGCAAAAATCTCCCATCAGAAATGGACGTTTCAGAAATTATTTGCATGACTCCTAATTGCAACACCCAAAATTTTAAAAAAAAATCTCGACTTCAAAACCAAAGTCGTAGTCCCAAAACAGCAAAAATCTTCATTTAAAATCCAAAATACCAGTCTCAAAACTCACAAAATCAGGAATTTTCTAAGGTAAACACCCAAATATTGCATATTTGGGTGTAAATAACATCATCAGCCCTCAAAATCTGAGATGGGTAATCCTAAATTGTAAACTAATTATAACATGCATGAACTGATTTTAATTAATTATAACATGAACGAAGTATAACATGCATACCCATTTGCCTTCGATTTTCTGGAATAAATTTTCGTCTCCTTCTATCTTCTTACTTGATTCCGTTTGGTTGGGCTTTACTTCCTCTCTCTCTCTCTCTCTCTTCGTAGGGTTTGAAGGGAAGAAATGAGTCCGCTCAATTGCATTTTGGGTATTATACAAGGGCATTTTGGTCCTTTCATCAGTTCCCGTTAATTTTACCGATTTTCGTCAGTGTTACAATTTAGTTCAAAACACGAGGTGTCACGTTGTATATTTTGAAACCATAGGGGGCTTTTCTGTGTATTAGGCTTACCACAGGGGGCTTTTTTGTTTTTTGCCCTATTTCTCTTCCTTCGCCCTTTCACACTTGAGTGGAAAAAATGAGTGTTCCTATCCCCCTCCTTGAGCCACTGAACTCTAGATTTTTGGTTCTAGAATGTCTCTTCTTCTTCATAAGCCTCATTCAATTGCATTTTCAGCATTTTGTTTCTCCCCATTTTGTCTTGGCAGTCACTGTTTTTGAGTTCCTCCAATTGCTTCTTCACCTTTTCAATGTTCTTCCTAGCATTTCCTTGAAAATTGTTTCTCCACTTGAGGATTGCTATTCTGCAAGTCGCAATTTTCCTATGTACTCTATACAGTCTTGAGCCTGTTTGATCCTCTTCCCAAGCCTTCTTAATCACATGTTCCAGCCCCTCTTTTTTCAACCATCTCCTGTCGAATAAGAACCTTTTTTTTCTTTTTTCTCTTAGAGGGCTGGAGTCCAGTAGGAGCATGCTATGATCTGATCAAAAATTTTCAATATGCTTAACACTAGCTCTATCAAACTGTTGGCTCCAATCACTGCTCCCTAGAGCTCGATCAAGCCTTTGTTTAATTTCCCCTTCTCGAGTCCAATGATTACTCAATGTCCAGGGGTTACCTTCAAATCCCAAATCTATGAGTCCATTTTGATTAATGAAATGCCAAAAGTCCTTGAAAGAGCATTCCTCCCTTCTTCTGCCCCTCACTTCTCCTCATTGGAAGTGATATCATTGAAGTCTCCTGAAATTAGCCACCTTTGTTTCCATAGCACTTTCCTTCTCTCGATTACCTTCCATTGATTCCTCCTAATCTGATCATCAGTACTAGCATAAATTCCTATGAACCACCAGTCCACATTAGTCTCAGTGTCCATAATGTGAACTTCCATAGTAAAAACAGTAGTTAAAACATCTAACACCTTCACCTCATTGGTCCACATTACTGTCATCCCTCCTGATTTGTTCATAGGTTCCACTACCACACTTTCCTCAAACCTCAACTATTTTTGTAGCTTTTCCATGAAATGTTTTCTGTTTTTGGTTTCGCACAAAAAACCATATTTGGCGAGAGGAGGTTGCAAGCCTCCCTCAACTGGGGAATTGTCAAGGGGCTCCCAGCACCTTGACAATTCCACACCATGATTTTTATTTATCCATTGGTGACCATGATGGGCTGGTCACCTCCCTCTTTCCATGGTTTACACAGCTTTCTTGACCTATCTCCAACTTCCCCTTCTTTCCAACTACCTCAACCACATCAACATCCACCATATCTTCATCTACTAACTGAAATTTCCTCTTCCTTGTGTTTTCTTCGATCGTCAGGAGGTTTTGTGTGTCTTTCAAAGGCTTTTTCCTCACAACAGGAGTCTTTAACTGTTTCCTAGTCCTTCTAATATTTTTCTGATTACTTGCCTTCTCCAGAACATGCACTTGTTCCTCTACCTGCATATTCTCAGTTTCCAAGTCATTCAATGGTTGTTCCACAGGTCTCTCCAACAAAATATTCAGATGTCCTATATGAGTCGACCCTTCACCAGCTTCTTTTGCTTGTTCATCTCTCCCTTTCCTAACGCTTATATTCTCCTCCATTCCTGTGACCTTTTCTTTTTCTTTTTCGCTACCTATCAGATGGTTTCCTCCATGTTACTGGTCTTATTAGTTCCATTCTCCTTTTCCTCTTAGTCATTGGTAACAGGTTGCTTTTTTTCCATCAGTGTTCCTCCTCCTGGCATTGGAACCAAATTCCCATCTTTAAAACCCCATCGCTGTTTGTTGGGAGATATGTTTACTGGTTGTCTACCTCCCCTTTCTTTCTGAGGTGACAACTTTCCCCCACCAGCTTTAAGCCATGGCCCAAATTGATTATCCAGATTGCCTCTCTCCACTTGCATGCTGGCTGTACAATTCCTTTCCCCATGCCTTATTTTGCCACAGGCGTAGCAGAAATCTGGGCATCGTTCATACCTAAAGCTTACCCATTTCACATTTCCATCCAATTTGATCGTGGTACCTCTCATTAGAGGTTGTGATATATCTGCCATTACCAACACCTTGATATGCCTTCCCTTCTTACCTTCCCCTTGAGGTTTAATGACCTCCTTTGTTTCCTGAAATACTGAGGCTATCTTCCTCCCCACCTCCTTCGAAAGCCAATGCACTGGGAGGTTCCAGATTTGTATCCATAATGGGGCGATGTTGAAGTCAGCCTTCTCCTCTTAAAAACCTGCAAACCATGGCCTGACCACTAGCAGTTGACTATCAATTATCCATGGCCCTCCATTTGAGATCCTATCTCGATCCTTTGCACTGGGAATGAAGAACTGGAAAGTATTGACTCCCACCTCCACCACCCTCAAGCCTTTAGGGTATCCCCATGCTAGAGTGACAAAGTTTTTTACTCCCACAAAATTTATGATTTTTTCTCCACTTATCTTCCCCACCAGACTTTCTTCACATTCCTTAACACTTGGTCCTACATCTCCCAGATCAATTTATGCTCCTCCCAACTCTTTTGTTGATAGCACAAACTTTTGCAGGATCTCCGCTATTTCCTCAGCCATAGGGCTTCGGTTATGGTACGAGAGAAAGAATATCACTGACCAACGCACCACCAAGTGATGGCCAAGGGTTAGCTCTACCGAACAGGGGTGAGCTACTCAAATCTCTCACACTCGAGGTAAGAAAACTACCACTAAGAAGAAGCAGCTCAAAGGCACGGCTAACAGAAGTTGACTAACCTACTACTGCATCAAGCTTTGAAACCTCTGGAAAGTAAAAGAGAAAACAAAATTTCTTTACCTTTTTTATATTTTCCTTTTTTCCTGCATTTTGAAAGATATGAAAATAGAGTGCTTCCTGATGTCCAGGAGATCCCTTTTTTCCTTCACCAAAATGCAGTTTTTCCTTTTTGTTGAAAGTAGTAGGACTAAACGAATAACAAGAGAACCCAAAGGGCCATAGTAAAAGTTCCTCTCAAAATTACATGCATGACCTGGCTAGATCTGTCTTAAAAAGCTTTAAAGTTACCTGTCTGGGGTTCACGAGCAGGTGAGAGTGGTGCTCCATTCCCTGTACTTTGTTTTTTGGCTCCACCAATCCAAAACTGAGGGTAAGATCTTGTCTCTATCTTTAATGCCTCCTCTTAAAGCTGTCGGAAAGCTTTAAAGTTAATGTAATGTCCTTTGTTGTCTTCCAGGTGAGATTGAGGTTTGGTGAGTTTCCTTGTTTCAGACACAGTATTTCGGAAACCTCCCAATGAGGGAGATTTGCACACTTCCCAAGAGAGAGAAAATGTGAACTCTCACACAGGAGAGGCATGTTTTAGCTTTTGTTCTTGAAGATACTTTATTGGTCCGAAGTAAGCACGAGTATTATGATAAATAGATGCAAATCATGGTTACTAAAATGGGATTAATTTTTATACACGATTAGTGTAAATTTTTTTTATGCAAGCAGATTTAGATGAATGTCATATCATTATCATTCAAATTTTAAATTCACTTTTTGTTCATGTATCATATATTTATTCCTATTAGTGTAAAAAATCTTTACATTGACGGTGCATATAATATTAATCCTACTAAAATCTTTTTAACAAAAGTAAAATGTTATTGGTCTTCAATTGAGTTGAATAATGCGTCGCAACATATTGTAGCATACAGTATTGATGTGGTCAAATTAACAATATGTTACACGAAATGCAAATCAGTGGCAGTTCAAAATGCACATTGCAATTAACCCAATAAAACTACATTTTCAACCCTTTCCGGTTTAATGTTATGGCCACTTCAAGTATATTGGGTCTAGAATTGAGACCCAGCTGAAAATTACTACATAACGTTATGAACAAGAATTCATTGGAAACGTCAATTTGGCATTTGCTTAATAACGTATAGAGATATCTTTTATAGTCATCTTTTGACTTCTATCTAGTAATGCTACAATTCCAAGAACAGCTAATAATATTTTACTGTCTTTCAAACATAATTCTAATAATGAGTATGGGGGAAATTTGGATAAATATTATAAAGAGTAAGAATGGGTATTTTTTACCATATACCAGTTTTGAACTTAAGAATTTTCTTATAAACAATTCATGTGTTAATTCCAAATTCCAGTTTCACTCAATCAATTTTTCATTACTTGGTTACAAAATGGCTACTATAAGAGTCAATTTATCAATTTTCTATAATTAAAACAAATCAAAATTATTTTGACATTAATATATGAACATTTGGACTAATCCCAAATGCATTTTAACATTAGCACACCACATGACTTTTCTAATTACATGAAAGTACAAGAACATAAATAGATGAGTATTTTAACCCATTCACATAATAGATAACTATACCTAGCAATTGGACGGATTGGGCGAGTTGATATTGGATTTTCACTTAAAGGGGTTATATCCAATCCACCCAACTTTAGATTGGATTGACTTTTGGTTCGGTTATATTGGGTCATCTCAAACCCATGATCCAAATATGATCCAACATATTAATTAATACATTGTGATATATAGACTCTCTCTTATATATTTGTACATACAAAAATATTTTTTTCTCGTACATAAACACATTTTCACATAAATATATATATTTTCACACACTCACTTCTTAATCTCCTTGGAAACACATCATAAATAGAATAATATTTTATATTGCTTGTATTGTGAATTTTAGATAATAAATTGTACACTTAAATAGATTAGCTAAAAAATTTGTTTACTTTATACTTATTAATACTACTAATTGATTGAAACTTATTTTTACCACAACTTATTTAACATTTTTACTATTCATATATACTTTATTGTAAGTTGTAATATTCTATGTACATGAATACCAATTAGGATGTTGAGCAATTCAATAAAATTTCCATAAAAAATGGTAGATATTTGCCGAATTTGGTAAAGGTGAGGGGTAGCTGCTGGCTGTTAACGTAAGAGGCAAAAAAGGGACACCTTTGTGGACGACGGTGGAATAATCAGCATATTACTACATTTGAAGTTAAGCAATTATGGAAAAAGTAAATAGAAGCTTCATAATTTCATACATGTACAACACAACTCCTTCGTTTATCAATGGTTATCCTAAGTGGTATCGGTTTGATATGTATCTTCAATTTCTGGAAACTTATAATATGTTATTCTAGCAAATCTTGATCAATGAACCTACAAAAGCCTACAAATTTTATCTATTATAATCATTCCATTATTTCTTTCTATTCCTGAGCATTTTAATTTTCAAATAAAAAAGTCTCACTATTAAATTCATTCTTTGCCGAACATCTAGCAAATATGCAAAGAGGGAGTTTATCTTAAACTTTATTGAATTGCATGAAATTTATTAGGAATTATTAAAAATGAAATAAAACAAGTTAGAAAAAAGCAAAAGAATGCAATCAGAACAAATTTAAAACTCTATTTTAAGTACACAAAATATTGATAAACAGAAGCAAGTAACAATCGGAGAACAACGACAAAAAAAAAAAAGAAAAAGAAAAAAAGGGAGGAAAACAGTATACTCTTAAAAGGCATAATAAATCATATATATATAATAAAGTCGTATTCTCATTCTTATCGCTTTATGCTTTCTCTTTCCTATGTGGCTTAACAACAGGGCAAGTGGTTTCAACACGTTCTATAAAATAACCTACGCTTTTCCATCTATCTCTTCTTTTGCCTTTGTTCATTTATTCCATGATTTCCACATTTTTTCAAAAAAAAAAAAAAAAAAAACCTGTGCTCCATATGGAGCTTATCTCTCTCTTTTTACAAGCACGAAATCAATTATCAATATCTATCTAAATTAAATTTCAAATATAAAACCGTCCTTATCATCCATGTATGACTTATAAAACCGTCTTTAGCATTCTATTCTATATTCACGGCCAATTATCATTCTATCATAATCATATATTTGCGGCCGCATGCTCCTCTTTTGGTTTGTGAACTTCTAGGTATAACAACAAGGTATGACCCGTATAATTTCTTTAGCATGCACGCTTTTAGTAAAATTATTTTTTATTAACATCTTTTTATATTCTTATTAATATCTCTTTATATCCTTATCAATACTTATTTCCTACCCAAAGTTATGTACTTTAAGCAATTTAAATTAAGATAAAACTATTTTTAATATTCTTATCAATATCTTTTTATATCCTTATCAATTCTTAGTTCCTTCCCAAAGTTACGTACTTTTAGCAACTTAAATTAAGATAAAACTACTTTTAATATTCTTATCAATATCTCTTTATATGCTTACCAATTCTTATGCCTACATATAGCTTCTTTATATGGTTAGGTATTTCCAGTGCAAGCGATTGGCACATTAAAGCATCGATTTTGGGCTTCCACTCTTCTTGATTATCGGGTAAATTTTCTTTTGATACATATTTTTCTTTTTTAAAACGACATATTCATCTTCAATTGTAAGAATTTAGTAATATATCTTGAATTTTGTATGTTTTGCTTTTATTTTCTATTTATTTTCTATCTTGAATTTTGTTTTCTATTAGTAATAATATTTTCATCGTAAGTTTTCATATAGAAACATGTTAGATGCTTCCACCGAATTTGACAACATTCATATGCTATACGATGCATGTTAGATATTTGTTAATTTGCCTTTGTTTCGTTTGTCCAAGGTACTAGGCTTGTAGCTGGTGCTGTGGGATCCTTGCTCAACGCATACTCCAAGAGTTGAATTTGTTATTTTCTTCAGCCTTTTTTTCCCAACCACATGTAAGTCTGTTAGTTACTTTAGTTGAACTATCTATTCTATATTTTTCACTACTGTTAAACATTCATATTATAAGTATTTAGCTTATGCCTCTTGAGTGATCATGAACTGAGAGGAGCAAATTTATTTTCGTTCCTTTTGCAAAGACAAAATGTCTACTAAATTTTTATCTTGAATTGTGAATGATCATGGGTTTTGTTGTCCAGAATTGTAAATAAAATTTGTAATTACAATCTGGAATAGTTTCATCTTGAATTGTTCAATTTTATTGAAGTAAATGCTATTGTTGATTATGTCCCATGTTGTTCTTAAATTTTTAATAATCAATTGACGAAGATATTTCTTCAGAAATTGAACTATGTTTTCTATGTCTTCCATTGTTGTAAAATATTCATATTATAAGCATTTGACCTACGGCTCTTCAGTGATCATGAACTGAAATGGGAAAATTTATTTTGGTTCCTTTTGCGAAATTTATGTATGCTGGTGTTCAAGGGTCAACGCAACAAGATTTTCGTGGGCATAATATATAATCAACTAAGTTTACAAATACAATTTAATATAAAAGTATTACCTATTTTAATACATCAAATACCATAAATAGTCTGGCTAATTAAATGTACAATATTTTATTTTAGTATGAGGAGGTAGATTTAATATACTATTTTACTTTCTTAATCTATAATCTTTATGTATTGTCTTACACAACTTTGAATGTGATAAATCATTTATGTTTTTATACTAAGTTGTCTTGCTTTGCTATCATGTAGTGATAATGGAAAATCAATAAATATTGATTTGCACGGATAAATGGAGGAGAATGTTCAAACAGAAGACAAACAGAAGAAAAATGAAAAAAAGTTTCTGAAGAATAGAATATTATTTAATACTATTTACTGCACTTTTTATTTCTTTCAAGTTTTTGAATGTTATGGTATTGTCGAATGTTATTTTTTCCATTTTTGAATTATTATTCACTGAATTAGATTTTCACATTTATATGATAAGAATACTTTATGTTATGATGCGCACATAGTAATATACTTAAGAAAGGTTATAATAAAATATACATTAAGTTTGTATTTCATATCAGCATTTTTATAAAATTGACTAAATAGTTTATTATTTTTTAAGATTCCCGTTCAATGAACGGGTACAAAACTAGTTATTATAGATATTGAGCAAGTTTAATTACTGTTGTAAAAGTAAAATAAGTATGAATTTTTATTTCAAGTTTCTTTTTTCTTTTAAATAAAAATTTAAAAAAATTGATTGAAAACATATATATATATATATATATATATATGAGAATTTTGAATACAAATTGATCAATGAATTGTTAACACATGTTAAAATGCAAGTGGTTGGGTATATGTGTATTAAATCTTGTACTTATTGTTTTGAATTATTTTTGAATAAGTTGGGTATTGAGTGTCTAAATAAAAAACCCAACCCGCCCAATAAATAAGTTAGGTTATTCTAACCCAATCCAACAAAACCCATAACCCAACTGACCCAATCCGTCATTTGAAATTAATAGATAGGTTGAGCGGGTTGTTGGATTTTGGGCATTTTTGCTAGCCCTATAGATAACCCCTATTCCTTCCCCACTTCTTAAATCTTACCCCTCCCTTAAATCTCACTCTTTCCTTACTGGAAAAAAAAAAAAAAAATAGATAACCCTTTTGTGTTATAGATATTAGTCTAACAATAGATGGTTCAAAATGTTAAAGAGGCCTGAGAGCAATTAAAGTACAATATGTTACTGATAATTTCCCAACTCTTGCAAAGGTACAACTCCTGTAATGCCAAAGTACAAACCTTCAAAGCTTTTTCCCCCAACACGAAGTAAACAACGGGTCCATTTGGATTGGTGTTTTTGAGCCTGTTTTTGAAAAACTGTTTTTCACATTCCAAATGCTACAGTAAATGTGTATTTCAAAAACAACTTCAAAAACACCATATCCAAACAATATATCAAAAACAACTCCAAATATATTTCAATTATGCATATTTAACTTGTATATTTTAATAAGTATATTTCAATTTGTATATTTTAATTATGTATTTTAATACGTATATTTCAATTATATTTTAATATATTTTAATTATATATTTTAATATGTATATTTCAATTATGTATTTTAATATGTATATTCAATTATGTATATTATATATATATTATATTAATATAAATATATTTATTTCAATTATGTATAATATTATATATATTATGTCAATTGAAATAAATATTATATATTTATATAAATACATTTATTTATATATAAATTTATAAATATATTTATGCAATTTTGTTTTATAATATATATTAATATGTATATTTCAATTATGTATATTATATATAAATTATATTAATATTAATGTATATTATATATATTATACATTTCTAATATTATATATTTATACATACATATCATAAATATTTTATTTTATTTAAAATATATTTTTATATATTTATAATATATTTACATAAATATTATATGTTATATATAATATAATATATAATATATTATACATTTATATAAATGTACATTTATACATAATATATAAATATTTATGTATATTTATAATATACATTTATATTATATATTATATATAATATAACACATTTATAATACATTTATACATTTATATTAATATACATAATATTAATTTTACATTTATACATAATATTAATACATGTATACATTTATATTAATTATATTAATACATTTCAACATAATATTAAAACATATTTATAATATATTAATGTATACATTTATATAATATTCATTTATAATTTATACATTTTTAATAATATACACTTATACATTTAAATATACATTTATATTATGTATTATATATAATATAATACATTTATACATTTATATTAATATACATAATATTAATTTTACATTTATACATAATATTAATACATATATACATTTATATTAATTATATAAATACATTTCTACATAATATTAATATATATTTATAATATATTAATTTATACATTTATAATAATATACACTTATAATTTATAATATATTTATAATATTCATTTATAATTTATACATTTATAATAATTAATAATATACACTTATACATTTATAAATATATATATATTATGTATTATATAGAATATAATACATTTATATATTTTTATATGAATATATAAATATATTTATTTATAAATGTCTATAAATGTATTATAAATGCATAAATGTATATTTATATAAAAATATAAAAATTATAATATTCTAAAAATACTCAAAAATATGTTTCAAAAATACCTCTAAAAATAATCCAAAAAAATCTACAGTAAAAGTTTTTCATATAGTTTTTGAAAAACAACCCCAAAAACAACTAATCCAAACGGACTTGTTTTTCAAATTCGAAATGCTACAGTGGTGTTTTTGAAAAACAACCCAAAAAACAGCTAATCCAAACGGAGCCCTAGTCTATGCAGGAATGGGGAGGTTTTCAATTGGGTTCTGATTGCTGATGTGGCGGGCTTCCATTGGCGGATTGATGGTCGTCTGCTTCGTGTGAATTCGCTCGCGTGAATTGGTCGCCCAGCCGATTGTTTCTTTTTTTCTTTGTTTTGCTTGGAAGTCTGCAGCTAAATTCTGGTCCCACGTGGCTTTGGTTGGCTTTGCTTTGTTTCTTTTGGTTTTTTTTGGCCCCCAACCTCATTACTCGGGGACTATTTGGAAAGTAATACGAGAGTTGCTGCTGCTTATGCCATCTGTTGTCCTGCTGCTTCCATTAGAAATCGACAGCTCACCTATCTACTCTTATCAATCGAGTGGCTCGAGGAGTCCTATGAGGCTATGACCACTTCCTTTCTTTTTTCTTCTCTGGTCAGAACTGCTCCTCTTCCATTCTCCACCGATAATTCTCTCAAAACTCTTCTCGTTAGAACCAAGAAGAAGAGGTGAATAAAGTAAAATGATGAAGAGAAAGCTCAATTATGCACTTCCGTAGATGCTATCATGGTATTTTTTTCAAATGTTTATTTTTCAGTTTATTATTGTGGGTTTTTTTTTCCCCTTGTTCAGCTCCTTATTTTCTTGTCATCATCAGCAATAATTTGTCCTTTGTATATCTCTTTTCCCGCAAAACCAATAACCAAACATTCGGATTTTACAATTGTACAAAACTTTGTGCCTAAAATATTGACTATATTTTTCTTATACCGTTCTTTGTTAGTTTTCCTTTTCGAGTGTTACACCCTTGGTGTTTTTATCTATTTGATTTAATTTTGCTCATTTTTTTGGATTATTCTGCCTTGGATTCCAGAGTTGAGAGTTTCAACGAAATGTAAAGGTATGGATTCTTTGGTTCTTTTTCAAATGTTAATGTCTATATTTCTTTCCGAGTCCTTTTAAGTTTTTATGTTAAGTTGATGATATTTTCCCCGGCCTCTTATTCGCAGTTACTATGGATCCTTATTTTGGGTTGCTTCTAACGGTTCTTTGATTTTTTATTTTTTTTTTTGGATGTTTGATGCATGAACTTGCTTTGCAGGAGATTCTATTATATTGGTTGTGTTGTTTCTTCTAAGGTATCTTCTTATCCTTTTGGTTTCAAAATGCTATACTCCATTAGGTTACAGTCCTTATATTTAGAATGCTTGCAGTTTTCTGTCTATCTCTATTGATAGAAGTTATTATTTTTCACCCGTTGAAATGTTTAAATTTGGTAGATAGAGTAGCTGAGGTTCTGGTTAATTATTCGATTAATTGCATTATTTTCAGTGCTCAGTCTAGAGAAATTTTTAATAAATTGGTGATATTGATAGTAGGTGGATATAATGAGTGGTAGTAGTGCTGATGTGTTATGTTTATTGTGGTAATTCACTGATAAGCATTCAGTTAATTGAGTTTTTCTTCAAGGAAGGTAGGAGAGAGCGAAGAATGTTAATTTGGGAGGTGGGATGGAAGAATTTTTTTTTTTAAACAAGAGCAAAATGTCTTATGCAATAAAAAATGTTTATGTTTAATTATTCTTAAAGCTATATCCATGTATCATTTCTGTTTCTTTCATAACGAAAAAATAGAACAAGTGTTTCGAACATGAACGTTACATAATGGTCCTTAATTTAAATGGTTTTAGTTTTTCTAGGTAAAAAGACGCTTGCCCAAGAATAAGACGTCTCAGCTACTAGATTCTGAGCACATTTTAGAATTGGGGAAGTGAATTGTCATTTTGCTTAAAAACCTTAAATAACCTTTTATATTTCTGCATCTGTATAAGAAATGGTTTTGTTTTTGTTTTCAAGTTGTGTTTTTGCTCGACTAACCTATTTAATATTATTCTTTTTTAGGTTAATTGAAGTGGACCGTGATGAAGCTTGAAGCATTGGTGATGGTAATTCTGCTAGAAGCTTTAAGATTTATTTACGCCACTCAAAATGGGTTCGAATCGAACAGCAAGAGGTAACATGTTTAGATTTGATTGTTTAATCTAAGATATATAATTTTGTCAACATACACAGTGAAAGCAGATTTTTCCTTTCTTTCAAGCACATTCATAAATAGCTAAATGTGAAAAATCTTCTTCATGTAGTTCATTTTTTTCTTTTCTTTCACATTTTCTGAATTCGTTGTCTCACGCTTTGCCAGTCAATTTCTTGATATTCAAGGCATACATGGCATAGAAGATTATTAACCATGTGGCTGAAATTGTTGGAGACAAATAAAATGCCTAAATGGCAATTTGTTTGGATAGAGTATGCAATCATAGTGGTTTGTTTTAATAAGTTCTCATTTGATGGGATTATCATGGGATGTAGGATAATGCTCGACTGCCATCAGCAGATTCTGATAATAATTTTGCTTTGATGAAAATCTAAATTCTTTTCCCTTTCCCTTTTTTCTGGTTTTGTCAGCTGTTTTTTTTTTTTTAATGAATTTTAACTGTTCCTTTTTCCCCTGGGATTTTTTTTTTCTGGTTCTCCGTAATTGCTTTCTACATTTATTTCATATATGTTTTAACTTTTCAATTCCCCAGACTAGAAACTTGCACAATGTTCTCTGGAAGTTCTTTTTCTTCTTGTATCTGACTTGATCAGAACTAAGGATTACAGGCGAAGTTTAGTCTCTTAGTTTCATTGGAGTATTGTTGATTGCATGTTGATATTGGAGTATTTTGTGGCGAAAATCTTCTGGCAGAAGAAGTTATTTGAGAATTTGAGGTGTCCAAAAAGCACTACGAAACAAGAGTATAGTTAGCTGTTCAAAGTATAGGTAATAGAGTACTTTTGGATCAATGTAACTTTTATTGTATATCTTGTTTCCTTCAAACATGATTGAAATTTACATTACTAATGTACTTTTGGATCAATATAACTTTAGTTCTATGTCTTATTTCCTTTGGACAAGATTGAAATTTACATTCATAGAGCCAATTTCAATGTGACTTTTCTGTTATTTATTTTGTTATTTATCTTTCATTATACACTACTGGGCATCATCGAGCAGACTCTACAATTAAACACCGCGCATAGCGCGGTGATCCTCTCCTAGTTTTCTATAATGTACACAAAACTCACAGACTGTATAATATGAAACTACCATTTCAAGAATTGATGGACAGAACGAATAGCTGAGCCTTATAATATCTTGGCACTCAATTAATTCAATCACTTCTACCCTGGAACATAGCAAATTTTGGTCATCTGAGCAGCAATTCGACTAGAGGTGTCAAAATGGGTGATTTGGGCGGGTTTGGGTTGGGTAAAATAGGTAATGCGTATAAGTGAGTCAACTCATTTAACCCATTTAATTAGATGGGTATAAATGGGTAAGTCAAAAAATGAATTGGGTAACCCAATTATCCATTTATAACTCATTTATTTTAACTTTTTGCAAACTCATTTAAATTCATTTTTGCAAACTAAGTTATCAATTTATACCACTCTTTGTACCCATGATTAGTTTTAAATATTTACTTATAATGTTCAATAAACTTAATTACCAATTTTTTTCATTTATACTCTATGTCACAAAATTACCTATTATTTAATAATTGAATAATACGAATATAAAAATTTGAATTAAGTACTATAAAAATTAATATAAAAACTTAATCCAAAAATTTTGAACCCCTAACATTTTTTTCATATATAAATTTAAAATTTCATTTTATAAAGATAAGAAAATAGGCTAAAATTTATCATAAATTGGTAATGCTAAAAAATGAGCAAGTTAACAAACTAAGAAAAAATAAAATAATAAGATAAAACCAACAAATAATAATAATAATAATAATAATGTTAACATCATGACAAAATGAAAAATTTGAAAAAAAAAAGGTAAGGGAAAAGAAGAGACTTGGGGGGAAGAGAATTTTAAATGGGTTAATTGGGTTTGATGGGTTACCCAATAATACCCATTTATTAAATGGGTATTATTGGGTAACCCATTTATACTCATATATAAAAATTTAAGATACCCATATCCATCTATTCATAGGCAGGTATGGGTAAATCTAGTTAAATGGGTTGATTTGCCACCTCTAAATTCGACTAGCCTTAGAACAAGAACATTGCCAAAACTTTTCATAGTATGTGAACTTGCAAAGTTTGATTTTATTTTTAAGCTCTTCCCGTGATGGAGAAAATTTGATTTTGTAAAAGTTAACTGGTGCCCAAATGTTTTCTATACCATTTCATTTGGTACAATCGTGCACTTGCATTTGATCCGTTATGCACCTATTCAACACACATACACGTTGTTATAAGCAAACCAAAAAAAAAAAAAAGGACAACTGATTTGTAGAAATTGAAGCTTTGGTTATCACCCCAACAAAAAAAGGGTCATTGGACAGGCTACCTCTTCATAACCAATAATTCAACTGATTTTAAGTTGAGAAGACTTTAGAGTAACATTGAGGCCTCAAAAATCAGAAATCATAGTTTCAAATTCCTCATTTCCATCCTTTTCTTACTTAGAGAGAGCCATTGTTTTAAGCATCCAAAAGGAAACTAGTTGATATGAATGCGAGAAACCTTAAGTTTGATAGCTCTGAGCAAAGGGGAAGGGCCGGAGCAAAGATTTTTGAAGGATGAAGAAAAAATTTAGAGGTCCTTATTTAGGCCTCGTTTGGGGCTGCAGTACTTTTGATAAAAAAATATACTTTTAGGTAATAAAAGTACTTTTAAAGTGTTTGATAAACATCATGCCATAAAATTAGGAGTAGAGTTTTTGGTATTAAAAACACTTTTAGCAAAAATTCAAATTTGGTGCTTTTAAAGTAACTTTTGTGATTTTAAAAAAATATCAAATTTAATCATTTATCCTATATTATGAACCAAATAAAGGGATAAACGCTTTTAAAAATTTTTAAATTATATATTATCTAATATAATAAATATTTATTAAATTATATTTCCAAATAATATATTTAAAAACACTTAAGTTGTTAATAAGTATTTTTATTAAAAACTCAAATATTGACGGCACTGATTGCATCAATTTTTACGAATGGGCTGATATGAATGTGAGCCTACGAGGCCAATCATTGGTTAGGCCTATAGGCCCAAACATGCTAACTGGGCTATAATAATTTCTAATACTGAATCCCTTTCTCATAATAAAGCAACCTAATTCATTAGTCCGGTGTAGAATAGGTTCGTTTGAGGTGTGCATTTTAAAAGTTTGGAGTGGTTTTAAAGGGTTTCTGTAGACAAAAAAGTTGTGTGAAAAAACTTATCTATTAAAAACTTCTAAAGAAGAAGGGTCCCAAGCAGATCCATGGATTGAGGAATAGGAAAATTTACATTTTTTTGGGGTTGAATAATAACCAATCTAAATCTAATTTAGGTGGAGAAGGTGAATATCAATATATCTAAACTTAAGTATATAATACAAAAAATTTTAAAATTGTTGCAAGGAAAAATGTTTAAAATTTTAAAGAACATTTATAGAAAATATTGAATATTCTGTAAGAGTGAAATTGAATTTTCTAAAAATTAGGGGCAATTGCCCCTCCTGATCCCTAGGTCCATCTTGGTAGAAGCTCTTGCTTCTTTGAAGGGAATATCTACCCAGTGAAGTTGGCTCGACAGAACTTGTTCATGTTATTTAGAAGCTTCTTTTTCTGAACTAAGAATAGGCCTCAGAGCAGCTATTTGTCTCTAGTAATATTATTGGATGTTATTTTAGAAGCTCGTATTCGAATTACTCTGTCAAAATTAGGCATCTTTGTAAGAGCTACCATAATCACGTGCAACTAATGATTATTTTGTGTAATGCAAACAAATCTCATAGATTGCACAATATGAAATTACCGTTTGCTAGTGCAGGTTGGTTCAATTATTAAGGACATACAAAAGGTTATGTATTCAAATTTCGCTGCTAATATGAGAATTATGTTGATAAGCAGTTAATTAGTAAGAATATATCACTTTTTTATAAAAGCTTATGTGTTCGAATCTCGGTACTAATATGAATATTATGTTGATAAGCAGTTTGTAAGAATTCATGTAAGTGACTTACGATCTTGACTCTATACCCTGGATGCATAATAACGAGTAGAATCGAATTAACTCAAACTTTTATTTTAAAAAAAAATGAACAAACTTTTATTTCAAAAAAAAATGAAACTATCATTTCAAGCATGATGAACATAAAGTAAGTTGAGTGAGCGTGCAGATAGTGGAGCCTTTATCTTGGCACTCAACCGATTGAATCACCTCTACCCAGGAGCCATAGCAAAGTTTGGTTACCGGAGCACCTATCCGACAAGCCTTAGAGCAAGAACATTGTCAGAATCTTTCTTTCAGCGTAGGTGAACCTCCGTTTGGATTAGCCTATTTTTAAAAAATAAAATTTTCAAATATAATGCTATAATAATACACAAATAAAAATAATTTAAAACTATTTTATTCATACAATATATCAAATATTTTTTAAAAAAATCTATAGTAAAAATTTTTCATATACACTGCTACAGTAAAATATTTCAAAAATATTTCAAAAAACAGCTGATCCAAATGAATTTCTTTCCCTGACGGAGAGAATTTGATTTTGCAATGTTAGCTGGTGCTTTAATGTTACTTATAGCAGTTTGGGACAACTACAAACTTACATTTGATTCAATATGAGCCTAACAAACGTATACTTTTGTTTATATACATACATACATATACATATATATATACACACAATATATACATATATATATATGTGTGTGTGTGTGTCCGCACACGCGCACATACTTTCCGACCATGCACTTTATAACTTTTTCGGCCTGCGCCTTTATCAAGTAGTACGGCAAGAGATCAAAATAAATGCATATTCTCGTTTATCATCTGATTTTCTTATTCTAAACTGCACAAGGAAAACATGTAAAGCCAAAAGTGACATGGACGGAAGAACCTTCTTCCCTCATGGGTTATTAATTTAGCCTAGATAGAATCCCGGCAGTCGCCACTGTAAATTGGGGCTTTGGTTATCACAAAAAAGAAAAAAAAAGAAAAAGGGTCAATGGAGGCCTAGAGTATGTATCTTTTCATAACCAATTATTCAACTGATTTTAAGTTGAGAAAACTTTGCTCTAGTGATTAATATTAAGCCCTAAAAAATTAGAAGTGAACAATTTCAAATTCCGCCTTTCCACCATTTCCCTGCTTAGAGAGAGGCCTTGTTTTAAGCATTCAAAAGGAAACCATAGATCAATTGTTAGAATCAATTGATTTCGAGAAATAATGCTAGCTGGTATGTTTGGATAGTGCAGTGCATTATTTACCAAAATTCATTTGCTTATATCATCAACATATTTGTCAACTATTTTTATCTCATATATATCATATCAAAAACGTGCTACAGTATGTTTTTTCAAAAAATTATCTCAAATAATCTACTATCCAAAAATGTGTTACAGTATTTTTTATAAAATCAGAATTGTGAAAAATTAAATGTTAAGCATTTCCATCCTTATTGAGGGAGCTACGCCATATTAAAAATTCTATGTATGTCCATTATAATTGAAACTTTAAAGTTCAATTTAGGTGAATTTTTTATTTAAAAAAAAAGGGTTCTCCAATTTGGTGTATAAGGACGGCTGATTAACATATGTGCCCGGTGTTATCTTTGTCAACAAAAGAGTATCCAATTCAAAGGAGGATGATGATTGTACAATTCCACTAGAAAAACCTTATAACTCTGATAGAAGAGACCCCTAAAAGATATCATTGTCGGAGGATATCAACATGAGCAGAATGCCAAAGATATGAAAACCACTATGTTATAAACCTTGTGGAGGTTTCTGAAATTATCCCTTAATTATAGAGAGCTGGGAAATACTTTTATCTAACCCAACAGTCAAAGCTTTGACTTATCAGTTATCAGACTCCTATTGGATTGGATGCTTCTGGGGAGGATCTGGGAGAGTGGGACCATGCTACTTGCACGCTTCTATGGGACCTTGTGCTTCAAAGTGTAGACCATGACATGTTATATTGTTATATGCACGTAACAATTTTGACTAAAACAAAAACAAAGAAAGTAGTTTTACTCCATTGTTGGACTATATCCCATGGGGTGATTATCTATATATTTTTCCTGATTCTATTCTACTCATCATTTAACAATACTTGAAGAATCTCAAGTTTCTATTAATTATGCAAAATATATTAAAAAGCCAACATAGTTTAGAAGCCTTTTTTTTTTTTCTCGGTATAAACCACAGTATGTGTATTCGTTTTACAGTTTGTAATTAATTTTATTCGAGTTGGATCAGATCCCTTCTACGGGGAAACTATTCCAACATTGTCCTTTCTTTCCATTCTCATGGATTTCGAATTCGAAATCTCGTGATTGAGGGATGGAAGCCCTTTCCACTTGAACCAACATCCATAGTTTACAAACAAGCTCTATCAATTTCAATCAATAAGAATACCGGATAATCTTGAGAAAACTAGTAAGAAGGAGGGCAAACTGACACATTGCTAAGTTCTCTTAGATGTAAATTGCAATTGCATTGTTCACCTTCTACAAGAAAACGCAATTATATTCACTGATTAATTGGTTACTTGTCATATTGTATGCAGAGGAGCAATTTGTTCAAATTACAATTCATATTACTTCAAGGGATCTTCATAATTTCCTAAAAAAAACACTTTATGCACCTTTGGAAGTTCGACGGGCAAAAATATAAAAGAAAAAAAATTTCAATAACGGAAATAGAACTTTAACCTAACCTGCAAAAAAAAAAAAGAAGAAGCTCTTACATAGTGTTCTTCATATCAGGTGCAATGAATTCCCCTCGAAATAACGGATGGAAAGTGACAGAATTATAAAGAAGTGGACATCTAGATGATGAACGCATTCATAAATTTTTTTTAAAAAATTGGTTTACTTACAAAATGAGATTTTGAAATAATTTGATTAAAAAAAGTGCACTTTATTATCCGTGATAAAATGATTAAAATGAAAATCGCAAAGTACAAGTTTTAAATCCTGGCCAATAACCACCCTATGAAACAGCTAATATTACATTATCTAATTACAAATAAATAAATGTCGTGAAGAATATTGAATAGAAAAAAAAAGGAGGCAAGGTTTGGTAGATCAGTCCATTTTTAGCCGTCAAACACATACAAACCAGTAATAGCAAATAAAATAGACAAGTTACGTTTGCGTATCAAATTGCATTATTTGCATTTTACTATGATGTAAACAAATTCTCAAGCCATTGTTTATATATATATATATATATAAACTGTAATGCCTTGAGTTCCAACAACTAGTACAATAAGCTGGTCAACCAAAAACAACAAAATATCTCTCTCAAACTCTATATCAGATTTCATGTCTACATCCATTTCTCCTCATCTTCCTCCAGCTTTCTTTCTCAGTCTCTTTCTTTAAAGCCCTTTATTTGTGTGCAAATTTCTAGCATTCTTATCCAGTCTTCTTCTGCAAATACAAATGGTCCCAAAAACCAAGAATGATTTATCTCTAGATTCTGCAAGAAGCGATGAAGCATCAATAAAAGTGCCCAAAACCCAAGATTTATCAGATGCTTCTGCACCAGCCGGGGCAGTTGCCAATGGTGGAAGAGCGCAAACTGGCTCTCAGCAAGTTGCAGCAGTTGCTGATATTTCCACAGCACCAAAACCACAAGAAGGGGAGGATCAGGTATTATACTATTATATATTCTTCATCTTCAAAGATTTTAATATTGGCTTTGTTCTTGTTCCATTCCTTTTCCTTTCTCCCCCCCTAAAGAGTTGTGAGTTTGTTCCACAAGAATATGCTTTGGAATGGTTCTACTAGAATACTTACAAGATAAGGGCTGAAATGGTTCAAGATTTTGTTCCCCCATATTGGCTGAGAATTAGTTCCCTAGCAAATTAATTAATGACTCCTAATAGTACATTCATACGTTTTTGTTCTCTCTCTCTCTCTCTCTCTCTCTCTCTTTTTTTAAAAAAAATTTGCATATTGATAAGTATATATTTTTAATAGTTTCATGTGTATACGTGCACGTGTATTTGTCCTTTTGTTTCACGAGAGAGAAGATAGTAGTGTCTGTTTTCTGAATTGATTTTGCTTGAAAAGAAAGAGATAATTTATTTTTGGTAGAAGAAAGTAGGAAAAGAAAATAATGTGGATAGGCAAGATTCTTTTCCAAGCCATGTTTTGCTGTTCTTTTTGACATTGGATCGAGGCATATTTTCTGTAGGACATAAATGGAAATGGGATTTGGATTTTGGAATGCCTAAAAGTTGATCAAGTTTTGAGGGTTTAGACGGCCATATTGATGGCGGAATCATACCTAAATATTATTGTGCCCCTCGCGTGCTGGCTAGTTCCATAATTGGGGTTTTAAAAGTTAAATACCGTGTGAAGTGCAATGATTTGTGGAGATACATACCATTTGGAATTGAGTACTTAGAAATCATATATTATATCATGTAGCATGTGGATGAAGAACCAATTGGTGACCCTAAGGTATTTGAGGTTTTTCTTCTCATGTTTTTTGGGGGCAAAAAAGGTTTTATATTTTATTTTTTTTATTGATATGTATCATATGATAAATAGTTTATTTGTATTGAGAGCAGAATTCTTTTTGTTGTATCATAAACACGTTTTATAATTATTTTTTTTCTCTTCAATTACTTTTTTTTATTTCAATAGATGACATCATAAAAAGCGTTATTCCACTATTTTAAATTTTTTTAAAATAATCTTCAATCCAAGAGAAACAAATTCGGATTTTATGGGAAATTATATGCATTGTAATTGGATTTATGGAGTGGCACTTGAATGAGGAACGTAATTTCCTTTTCCTTTTTTATCCTGAAAGAATGGAGTGGAAGTTTGTCAATGAGGGCCTGATATTTTTTAATATGGTGGGGATTCAATGTTGGACAGATTTCCAACATCATGGAGGCTAAATCATACTGTACTTTCCTATTTTCTACTACTACTATTTAGCTTAGTGATCAATAGGACCATTACTTGAGTACATGTGCTCTAGAAACTTTAGAAAGTAAAGAGAATGAACAACAAAAAAGAGAGAATAGAAGGATCGATCAATCATGATGTCAAAGATTTGTTTTTTTTTTTCAAATTTCTTTTTAACTTTGGTTATTTTTTAGGCCTTGTTTGATAACTCAATTCAGTAGTTATATCTAATGGATTTAGATCTTAATATGTTTAGACGCGTTTGATAACTAAAAATAAAATATCTGAATTAATTAAATGACGCTGAATTTCTTAAGCAAAACTTACTCTCGAAAATAAGAAATAAGTTATTCACTCATCAGTTAATATGGTATGCACTCAAATATATCAAATTTAGTATTTAACAATTCAATAATTTAACAAATTTAGATTTCAAATTTCAATTTTATCAAACACACCCTTAGTCTTTTGCAAACTTTACAGGTGAGCTTTTAGTTGCAAAAAAAAAAATCTCTATTCAATACTTGGTTGTGGGCTCTACATCCCTAATAACACAAAAATTACTACAATTTTCAATTCTGCTCACTCAATTCTTGCCACCCAAATCTCTGCTAGGGGAGATCAGTGAAATTTTTAAAACCTTGAGGGGTGCCAGTACAAGTTTTAGAAACCTTAGGGGAGGTTTGTGAAATTATCCCAAAAATAATACACCATCCAAATACTAGTACGGGAAATGAATGTCGTCTTATGAAGTCATTTTCCTGGACAGAAATTGTGGTGTGGCGGAAAACTGTCATGATGTCATTTGCCTTTGCTGAGAAAACGAAGTATTCTATTGTCACACGCACAAAACATTTCCGCGATTTTGTGTCATGTCAGAATCTTGGTGAACCGCTGGGATGATAAGGCAACAAGACGTTTTAAATTCCCAATACTTCAGAGAAAGAACGAATAACAATAAAATAAATAAAAGTAATTTCTTGTGCTTGCTTGAAGGGTTCAATTTCTTTTTCATCTTTTACAATTGCTTATGCAATGGTGTATGAGAAATAAAAATTTAGCATTAGACAACTGAAAAACCCTTTTTAAGTGTAACTGAATCTTTACTCTTAAAAAAAAGGAAAGAAAAAGAAAAAAATGTGCAGTTGAATCTTTCTTTTTTTTTTTTTTTAATCCTCGGACTTCTTCTCACATCTTTCCTATTCCTAATTATTAGGTTTAGGATTCGAATATTGCTGATAACGGAGAGAAATATAAAAGTTCTCTCTTAGCTATTGGACTAATCCTGATTGTTAAATTTTTTATATGCAGCATATGTATAAACATCTGGCTACAAAATAAAAAGTTGATTTCAATTTTCTGATTGGATTCACTTCTAACTTCTTATGGTTTTCTCATTTCCCAAGTGTTCTTTGATTGATTCTCATCAATACCTAACACAAACAAAATTTAGCACACAAAAAGGGGAAAAAAAAACTCAACCAATTACAATCTAGTTGAACAATTCTTCATTTTTTATTTTAAGAGTTTTTTTTTTCGAGTTCTCAAGCTAAACAAAATTTTCACGTTTTAATAACATAATTAATTGGGATCAATCTTTCCTATACTGTCAGTATATACACTGACGGGGTTGGATGAATGCCACATCATATTAATTTAAATTTAAATATCAAATTTTATATATATGGCGTGCATCTAAACCTGCTAGTGTATACATTGTTAGTGTATAAAAGATTTATCCAATTAATTAACATTTAATACCATTTTTATTTAGTCAACTGATATAGTTGACAGGACCACCCTTGAACCAAATTTCAAATATTCTTTGAGAATCTTCCAAAAAAAAAAAGAGAAAAGGAAAGGTTAGAAAAGGACATATATATATATATAAGTAAATCTTATATACACTAACAGTGTATATATTATTACGGTTTGCTGCATGGCATATATGCAAAATTTAGATTTCAAATTCAAATTTGGCTTATGTGTTATGAATTTAATGATAAAAGTGTATATACTGTCAGTGTATATAAGATTAATTATATATATATTTATATGTGTGTGTATGAAGGATTAGAAAAACTAGACAAATATTTTTGGAATAATAAAATTACAAATTTACCCCTGACCAACAAACTATTCAAATCTTGGGGAATACTTCCCATCTTTTGTGAAAGAGTTTATCAATTTACAGTGACAGATAGCAACAAAATATTCCCTCTTTGATCATCCCGATTCCGATTCCGATTCCAGATGTATAGCTCTCGATTCCTTCTCCTTCCCAACGCGTCTCACCATCTCAGCTCATCTGCAGAAGAGTCCCTTTGTTTTTTCCCTCAAATCTCAGTTCTAAGATGACACAAAGAGCCAAACAAGCCGCTACCGCTTTTTCTTAAGGACTCTGTCGCCTTCGCTTCATGGTCCTCCCTTTGTTCCTTTTTTCTCTCTGTTTTTACGTTGTGTTACTCATTCCTTTCTGGGTTCCTCAGATTTCATTGGATGGTATCCGAATTTTTTTGATTTTGGGGAGGTTGGTTTAACTTGATTTGATGTTGGTTTGTTCCCATTTGAACTGAATCTGGTCTAGTTCGCATGATTTCTTTGTTTTGATCAAGGTTTCTGAGGTTTGTTCCGCTAATCTGATTGAACTATTGTGATAATTTGATGAGAATTGGCGAATTATGCTGGTTTCTGTTCTAATTATGGACTGATTAGCCATAATTTCCTTATTTTTCCTCTCTTCTTGTGATGGTTTATCTCGAGATTTTGTTTTTCATGTTAAATTGGTATAGTTTTTGTCTTTCTACTGTGTCTCTGTAGTTAAATTTGAGCTGAGGCAAGTGTATTCAGTTTTTAATGAGTTTATGATGAATGCAGAAATTGAGGAATACAACTAACAGACAAGCTGCCATTGCAATGGGGGAATATGATGGATCAGAATATGTGGTAATTGATGAGGTTCCTCCTCCTAGAGCTGGTCATAGTAGTAGGAAAGTTTCGGTTTTGCCCCTTGTTTTCCTCATCTTTTATGAAGTATCAGGGGGCCCATTTGGGGTTGAGGATAGTGTCAATGCTGCTGGTCCTCTTTTAGCTCTTCTGGGATTTTTAGTATTTCCATTCATATGGAGTATTCCCGAGGCGTTAATCACAGCTGAGATGGGAACTATGTTTCCTGAAAATAGTGGTTATGTCGTTTGGGTTTCAAGCGCTTTAGGACCGTTCTGGGGTTTCCAGCAAGGTTGGGTGAAATGGTTAAGTGGGGTTATTGATAATGCTCTGTATCCTGTTTTGTTTCTGGATTATTTGAAATCTGGTTTCCCTGCAGTCGGTCATGGTTTCCCTAGGGTCCTTGCTGTATTGGCCTTGACTATTGTCCTAACTTATATGAACTATAGGGGTTTAACAATTGTTGGATGGGTTGCTATTCTGCTTGGCATCTCTTCACTCCTGCCTTTTGCTGTTATGGGACTTATTTCAATTCCTAAGTTAAGACCCGGAAGATGGTTGGTGGCAGATATTCACCATGTAGATTGGAATTTGTATCTGAATACCCTCTTTTGGAATCTGAACTATTGGGACTCTATAAGCACACTTGCAGGAGAGGTAGAGAATCCAAAGAAAACTTTGCCAAAATCTCTTTTCTATGCAGTGATTTTAGTGGTTGTTAGTTATTTCATTCCTCTTCTGGTTGGAACTGGTGCTGTTCCACTGCAGAGGGATGAGTGGACGGATGGTTATTTTTCAGATATTGCGAAGATGCTAGGTGGTGCATGGTTGAGATGGTGGATTCAGGCTGCTGCAGCTATGTCAAATATGGGGATGTTTGTTGCTGAGATGAGCAGCGATTCTTTTCAGCTTCTTGGTATGGCTGAAAGAGGAATGCTTCCTGAGTTCTTTGCCAAGAGATCTCGCTATGGTACACCTCTAATTGGGATCCTTTTTTCAGCTTCAGGTGTGTTTTTGCTTTCATGGATGAGCTTTCAGGAAATAGTAGCTGCTGAGAACTTCTTATATTGCTTTGGAATGATATTGGAATTTATTGCTTTTGTCCGGTTAAGATACAAGTATCCAAATGCATCTCGCCCATATAAGATTCCAGTGGGAAATATTGGATCCATTCTAATATGTACACCACCAACCATACTGATATGTGCTGTCCTGGCATTTTCTTCTCTGAAAGTCATGATTGTAAGTCTCATTGCTGTTGTCATAGGGCTAGTAATGCATCCATGTCTTAAGCATTTTGAAAAGAAAAGATGGATGAAGTTCTCCATAAGTTCTGATCTTCCAGATATTCAAGCTACTGCTCGCGAGAGCACAGAGACCTTTATTGCCTAACAAATATGTGGTATCTTCATATTCAGAAGACCATTTAGCCCAAAGCAAGTTCCTGATGCAAGAAATTTCAAATTTTAAATCCTGGAGAAAGCATTGCTATCTTGGACTGAAGGCCTAAAACGTGGCCAGAAGATCTTTGTGGATGACAAGCATGTGATGAGAGCTTTTGGGTCTTGTTAGATAATTTCCTTACTTTGATGCTTTTATGCCAGGGGAGGTTCTTACCATCAGAATATGTATATTTGCTTCAGTT
Source organism: Coffea arabica (assembly GCF_036785885.1). Classification (NCBI taxonomy): domain Eukaryota; kingdom Viridiplantae; phylum Streptophyta; class Magnoliopsida; order Gentianales; family Rubiaceae; genus Coffea; species Coffea arabica. Next base: position 6,333,391 of record NC_092325.1, on the reverse strand, counting down.
TTAGTTAAAATTGATGTTTCCTGAAACAGAAAATGTTTTATTATTGGAAAAGAACCTGTAGTTTTTAGTCAGGCTACTCTGGGATGCATTAGCAAGTTCATGAATAATGAATGCTTGTTGATTCTTAAATTCTTGGTCTCCTGATTTTTTATTCATGGTAATTAGATTAAACTTCAAAGCGGAAATCGTTGGACTCGGCATCATCAATCAATAGAGCAATTTGTAGAGGAGATACTTGTGTTTGATTTATGTTTGGATACTGAAGATGTGCCTGGTTTAGTCCTTTTCTGAATCGATTTTACGCCCATGAATCTTGGTAGATGTTCAAGTTGCAACTTACAACCTCAGTCAAGAGAAAAGCCTGCCTTAAATTAATCATCTGGTTGAAAAATCACTCTTGGCTTCTGTGCTTTAGCTTTTAGCTTTTGGAAAATGCTTAATTGTTCTTTTCTGTTCTGCTGAAAGGTTGAGATCAGATTGGCCAAACTCCTATTTATGAGATTACAATGTCACAAACCAGCCCTAGATCTAAGGCACACTTGTGATTTTTGAATACCAGAGGGAGGAAAATCCAATGAGATTAAATAAAATGGCGAAATAGGAAAAGAATAACTTGACAGTAAAGAAGAGAGGGATCAAAGTAAATTAAAATTACAGAAGAAATCTATATGGTTGTCAAAACTGGGGAAGCTAGTGATTCCAGAATATTTTCTTTGAAATGTAATTGTGCATTAAGACAACTGGTTTGGTATTGCTTTCCTTCTGTAGAACAGAAATTGAGTGAGAAGTAAGTCTTGTAGAATTGAATTTGTTTACCTCCCAAATTCTGCTGTGGGATAAAGCCACAGCTTTCAGAATAAATGTATTTCTTAAATAAAAAGATGCTATAAAAAAAGTTGTTTTGCACGTAATACGTTCACATACCTAGGGACTAGACTCCTCTCCATTGCATCGGCGAGAACTTGTTTCCATTACACTTGAATAAAATTAATTTCAAAATTATTTTCGAAGATCAACTCCATTCATAATGTATTTCTGTCCTTGTATTAGTTATACATAAAATTTTGCATGAAATTGGCCAAGTTCTGTCTTCTCCTCCTGAATAATCGTTGCAAAATTTATCACAAATTTGACCCATTTTTCACCATTCAAAAAGTTTTTGTATAAATTAATATCAAATTATCATAAAAAAGTATAATTTTTTCGTACATTGATTTAGAGATTAAAAGAAAAATAATGATATAATAGCATAATTTTATTACATTTTATAATTTAAAATATGAATCAATGAAGAGATCAATGGAGATAAATCTAATGGAGAGGACCCTAACATAAGCCCACGTCAAGGAACAAAAAATTTTAAAGGTACTATGGGAGAACTCCTTTTTCGTCAATATGGGAATGTAATTTTTTGTTCCTTCGATTTTGGTCAGTCCTATTGTTTAAAAACAGCTTTTCAAAGTTTTTTTGCTACTTCAGAAATTTCGGCTTGAACCACCATAGCATCTTTCTCAAGGAAGCCTCTAGAAGAATTGTGAACCTCTTTCAGGGAGAGAATGTTATCAGAACCACAACTGGGGTTGGTAGAAGAAAACCACGAAGTACCTGCAAAACAAAAATGTTGTTCAAACACAATTTTTATCACTAGAGAAAGAATTAACATTATTGTAGGTGGACAAAGGTCAAATTTTCTATGTATGAAAATGAAATCTACTCGTTAATGCTAATTTAGAACATATTATGAATGTATGCTTAGAGTTTAAGCACGTTTGAGACCTTAATAATTAGGAGTTCTGGTTCAAATCCTCCTGCCCTATTCCCCTCCTTCTCAAATTTCACTCTTCTCTTGCTTAATTTTTTTTTTTTCTTGAAAAGAGACTAAACAAGTTTTTTTTTTTTTTTTTTTTATATTAAAGTTTGATTTTTGCATATGGATAATGGTCAAACTATTTATATCTGCATTCATAATTATACAATATATAGCATGATTTGCCTAATGGCGTTATAAAATGTATCATTATTCATTTTAGCCATTTTTAACCTTCATATTTGTAGCAAACACAACCTTGCAAACATAATAATCTCATCTAAGGTTGAAAAAGTCCAGATATGACAAATTCATTTTAAATTCATTGCTTTTCTAAGTAAAACTCTCAATCGTCAGGAAAGAGGAAAGAGAGTTGTTAGAGTCTTTTCTACTGTCAAATTCAGAGTTTGAATCTTGTACCTAGCAGTTGGGAGGTGGAAAAGATATGGGGAGGGTGGGAAGGTAACCAAAAAAAAAAAAAAAGAATAGGACAGCTAAATAAGGGACATTATCCAACCCCTTGCAAAAAACAAAAAATGAAAAAAAGAAAAGGTTGTTTACCTGTATATATTGCATAACCGAGTGGTTTTGGGTTCTTTATCGAAAGCTTGTATTCTGCATAGGTTTTTATGTCATTCTTGGGCTCAGCTAATAGTAGATACAGTGAAAAGCTTTTGCCTTTCTGCTGACCAAATCCTTTGGGATAAAACTCCAGCTTCCTGAAATTGTAAAAGAAATACCAGCTTCTAATTAAAAAGCTACTCAACTGTGATTAACAGGTTTTTAAGTATTATCTGGAAGGAAATACCATTACTAAAATTAAGGTATAGACGTACCAATTGCAATTTCCCACAACAAAAGCATCAGAATGGAGAAATTCTTGTTTAAGCTTGGAAAATTTTACTATGTTGTATGTATAAATGCCAGAATCTCTCTTGAACAGTGCCCCATTCTTTCTTCATTTCATGATATCGCAGTGTTTAAAGACAATGAACAACACAGGTTGTGTCAGGATATGATAAATGCTAATTCTGATATAGACCCAGTTTACGTAAACTGCATTTCAAGAACAAATTTTTGGAAAGAAATTAAGAAGATTACCTTCAAAAACTAATCAGTAATTGTCTCGAATTTGATCGTAAACGAAGAATTTGAATTTCACATGGATCTCCCAGCCAGGACGTAGGGAAGGTATGCTATCAATTAAAGGCCAGCTATAAGGAATTCACGGGACTAGCTATGATACGATTTTTCTTAAGATGGTAAACTACACTGGGGGTTCGAGTCTATTAATTGTGATGTTACATGGGAAATATGTAAATTGGGCCTATGTATTGTTAGGGTGTGGACCAAATTGGTCATTTAAGTTTCCGTACAAACATGTTTAGCCCCATTTTTTTAGATAGAAAAGATCATTTCATTCAAACAAATTTGCACTAATGGCAGGAAATACATCAAACAAACCTGACACAGATACATATAGATCTGAAATCAATAGATATAATAAATTTAAGAAAACAATACAAATAAAGATAACATTGATGCTCCTATATATGTTTCATCCGGATGAATCACTGTAACCCAACACATCAGCGCATGTCTGCTGACAATTAGATCTGATCTGATTAAAATTAATTCAAGTCCAAAGAGAAATTTAGATATGATAATAATGGAGAAATTATAGATCTGAAAAACTAGATTATAGATGTACAAAATCTCAAATTTCACAAAGATAAAAACCTAAAAAACTCTCACAAGGAAAAACCCAAAAGATAATAAAATTCTCACTAGAATAATCTAGGAGAGAAGAAACTCTCACCGGGAGATTTTAGGAGAGAATAATAGAATTTATTCAAATAAGAAAAACTAAAAACTATAAAGAGTACTGCCTCCCATGGGGAAAGACCAGATTTGGTTTCTCTCCCATGGGAGAGATGAAGAAGATTTTAATTGGAAGAGTTCTAGAGAGAAGGGACAGAAAAGAGTTTTAGAGAGATGAAGCAGATCTTGATTAAAAAACATGTTTAGCCCTTAAAATACCAATTTTGACTAATTTTTGGATAATTGATTTTGTTCCATCCAATTTGGTGGAAAATTAGTATCAACGGCTTGCTCTCATCAATTTTTCTTTTTCCAATTCAGATAGAAAATCATATAGTCAATTTCTCTTCGAAATCACAATGAATCAAGCATCTTTCAAGAACATTCAAAGTAATTCAGGTACAATCAAGGTTCAGATCCGAATTTTCACTTTACAAATATAATCGAAATCCAATTGTTGCTTTAGAAGTTATGCTTTCAGGGCTAATTCATCCTAATCATACAATCATAACTCAACGATCAGGAAGAAGGGGAATTCATCCTTGATTATGCTCTTAACCAAGTTAAATAATTGATGTAACAGAAAGCGCAAACGAGTGCACCGGAAGCGTAATCTGCTGCAGGCATATTTTGGTTCGACTTCTCCTCCACCATTGTGATATTGCGTGGCTTTTCCGATAGCTTTCTTGGCAAATTATATCAAAACCTGTTGTTGCAGTTTAAAGAGTTGCCATCAGTCAATCATGATACATAGGCTGATCCCTTATGAATCCTATAGCTCAATTTGGGTTGAATTTGGATTTAAATATCACTATGCAATCCCATGATCTTGTTATAAAAAATACATTGTTTCCGATGAATGATAATAATAATAAACCGTTTCTAGTGAAGTAATAAACAAAAATAAATGTTTTTAGGGCTTTGGTTTTGCAAAAATAATAAAACCCTTTATGTCAGGTTAGCAGATACAAGTAATTGTAGATCTCAAGCTACTAATAATAGTTTTGCAATACCTCTTGAGGGCTTTGGTTTGGCAAAGTTTCCCAAATATGAAGCGGAAAAAGGTTGATGCAAGGAAAAGTGATTATGTACTGGAGCTCCCAGAAGATATTATTCAACATATTCTATCGTTCCAAAGCCCTGAAGAAGCAGCACAGATGAGTCTCTACTCCAAGACATGGTCTAGCGCATGGTGTACTTTTCCTGTCTTGAAACATCACTTTGATGATTGCAGATTACAACATTTGCATGAAGTATGAGAGAACCCTGCATTTGTTAAGGAAATCGGAAAAGAATTCAAAGATTATGTGAAAGAATCCCTGCAAAGATACTGTAACCAGAATGCATATATTCAGCAGCTCCATCTTTCTATTCAGTGCTTGTTTTTGAGGGATGTATCTTCTTTGATTGAGAATTTACTAGATATTATTGAAACAGCCGGTGTAGCAAAAGAGCTTCGGTTTTTAGTGCTTCACACTTATCTCACAGGGAAGACGATTTGCCTGAAGTCTTTACAATTCTTGAAGCTGAAGCACTTACAGAGTTTTGTCTTGCAGGGTGTAAGTTGAGGCAGTCAATTACCTGTAAAAAGAAGATCCAATGTTGTCGCCTGAGGAAATCATCTCTAAAAAAAGTGCATACGGATGAAGCTACCCTACAAAGCATATTATCGAGTTGTCCCTTGATTGAGAACGCAAGTCTCATTAACTGTTCTGGTTTGAATCAAATTAAGATGGTGAATGACATGCTTTATATCCTCAAAGAATTGTTTGTTTCTTCTACATTTTGCGGCACCACGGCTGTTGAAGTAGCAGTACTAAAATCTTGAATCTCTTCACATTAGATCTTTTGCTTGGAAGTCGTCGAATTTGAAGTTGTTTCCATGTCCGCATCTGAAAAAAGTTAAATGTTTTATGCACTAGCAATTGATAAGGATGGATTTTTCAATGATTTCGCGAATAAGTTCCCAAACCTGGAGACCTCGAGTGTTTTAGAATGCTCAGTTTACAGAAAAAAAATCAGCATGTATATCAAATAACTCGATCAAGTCTACGAACTTAGGATATTCGTCTGCAGTAATAGCTAGGAGATGGGCATGAGGTTGAAACTAACGCCTCAAGCATTGCTTAGTTTGCATACGAAGGTGATAAATTACCAAAATTTTAGCTCTTTCGCCACTACTAATTCATCAAGTAGATGCAAGTACAAGACAAGTATACGTTGGCAGTGAAGTAGATTCACATTTGTTGCTAGTACTGCTGATTGGTCGATCCAGCTCAACGAGATGTTAAAGAAAATACTGCTACATAAGTCCCAAGTGTCACTCTCTATCGATTTTTCCTGTACACTTGACACTGAAAATCTTCTAATACATCTCCCGGTTGAGGAGCCTGGAGTTGTGGTGGAGGATTTGACATTGCACACCTCTCCATCACGACCACTGTCATCATATTCAACTCTTATAGATAATCTGTCCCTGATTTGCCGACCAAATTCCATCATTCTTGCTTTGGATAACAATAGTTGTGATAAGGAATTCGCGAAGGTGCTCTGTCAGAGGCTGATTGGTAGAAGAAACTCAGACAACTGTGATCCAGGGGACAGTCAATTGTGGGAGAAAGATTTGAAGGAAGTAAAAGTTGAGGGTAGTAAGGAGAGGGAGGGGCAATTTGCAGCTGTTGACTCGAGAAAATTGGCTGATTCATGCTCTAGATTACATCCTGGCATGCTGCCGATGGAAATTTTGTTCAATTTGAAATGGTAAAGGATGTTAAAATGATGGAAAATTTTAGTTTTGAGATTGATGCATAGGTTGTAGGAGAATCATGAAAAATTAATCATCTAGAAAAATTTCCTCAAGAAAGAGCTAGGTGCTGTAACCATGGTTCAAAGACTCAGTCGAGTCATCTCTGGAACAGGGCTTTCCGATCCGATACCGTGGCGAGATGACTTCGAGATACTGAATCACTGAGAACTCGGCCTAGACGTCTCCGAGACGGATAGAAATGGTCAAGTCACTCGAATCATCCCGAGTCATCTCGAGTCAGCTCGAATTTTTATTATTTCTAATTTTTTAATTATTTTTTTACAAGTTTTAGAATATTAAATATTTCAAGCCGAGACCGCGACCGATATGCCAAGATCGATGTGGCATGGTCTGGGACGTGACTGCAACCGTGACCACCACTTTGAATCATGGCTGTAACTGCTGTTTCATGAATAGTATGCGTTCTTGATTTGTGAATCTAAATTTCTTTTGGATGAATACCATGCGAGTTACAGTTTTCCTTTGGTGAATGAATCTGCAGGCTTGTGATTTTCTCAAGCGCAGTGTCTATTCTGCAATCAGAGAGTTCTAAAATATTCCGCTTTTCTTCCGGATGAATACGGTACTACTATACCATGCTAAGTCACTAAAATAAATTGCTAGTTTCTCTTGGGGAAAAAGCCCAACCCACCCAATGAATAAGTTGAGTTTTTTACTCAACCTATCAAAACCATCACCCAACTAATTCAATCCAACCCTTGAAATTAGTGTGCGCATTGGATGGATTGTTAAATTTTGGATTCTCAACCCACCCAATCAACGACTTGGGTTTTCTCAACTCAATCCACCAAAAGTCATCACCCAACTAAACCAACTCAACCTTTAAAATTAGTAAGCGAGTTGGATGGTTTGTTGGATTTTGAGTTTATATTTGTCAAATTTACTTACAATGAGAGTAATTGTTAAACAAAGCAGGTATAATTCACTTGCGTATACCTGCGCTTGGTTGAATTTCTTCACTTTGACATTCAGAGCACTGGGCAGAAATCACATTGCGTTAGCATCCACAGGGACTATCGCAATGCTTTGTTTTAATTAAATAGTCGGATTCCCCTTGTCCGTACCAGTTTTGAGTCGACTGTTCGACGCCCGGGGAAGGCCTCCGAGGGAGCCGTTCTCAGTCCGTTCCCCCGGCCTGCATGCGGCGACCCGCTCTCGCCGCGGGAGCAGCTCGAGCATTCCACCGACAGCCAACGGGTTCGGGATTGGGACCCCCGTGCCCAACCCTTAGAGCCAATCCTTTTCCCAAGGTTACGGATCCATTTTGCCGACTTCTCTTGCCTACATTGTTCCATCGACCAGAGGCTGTTCACCTTGGAGACCTGATGCGGATATGAGTACGACCAGGCGTGGACGGCACTCGGTCCTCCGGATTTTCAAGGGACACATTGTCCAAGACATAAGGTCCTTTTTTTCCTTTTTCTTAACAACACAAGTTTTTATTATTTCTTGTATTACAAGTTTTATTGTGTAATACAAGATATAATCCCAAATTTCAAATGATCAAGTTTTATGTATGAAAATGCACCTCTTAGTTGTGCCCATGTGGTAGTAACTTAGCAAGAATACTTCAAAAAGTTGAGAAACAAGCATTCCTTTGTTTGGATGGCATTGCAATTTCTCAGAGATTTTCCATTTTTGCCAAAAACAATTTTTACATATGGGTTACTATATATCACCAGTTTATGCGCGTCACCAATCCATCGCTTATGTGTATTTGATTGCATGGAATTCCAACTCAATATATTGGCAAAAGTTACCTAAAATATTGCCATTCTTTATTTTTTTGGTTAATTGCAATTTATTTCCCTAAAGTATATCTTGATTCCCACTTTACCTCAATGTTTTAAAAACCGGACCGTTAATTGAACCGGTAAAATGAAAGGATCGAGGTTCAATCGGTCAGACCGGTTCAACCTCGGTTTAATGAAATTTTTAAAAAATAATTTATATAAATATATATATATATGCATAAAATAAGACATGTAATGGACTAATTTAATACTTTATATGATGAAAAATTTACTATTTTTTAATAACTTGGATTTTTAAAAATAATTTTTTTAAATTATAAGTTAAAACAAATAACTTTCATCTCAATTTCAATTATATCTAAATCCAACCCAAAAATATCACAAAATTTTGAAATTATACAAAATTCACGTCTATGAGAATTTAGACATTGTGAACTTAAATTTTAATTTACGTTTTGGGATTTAGAGATTGCAATTTAAAAAAGAAAGTTTGGAATTCGAAGGAAGTCAAGAGAATCGAAAATAGAAATGGAAACTTGATAAGAAACAAAAAATGAGATAAAAGTGAGTGGTTGTGGCATTAAATAATTTGGGTTAAAGAAAAATAATTCTTTTTTAACTTTTTTCAATTTAATGGACAAAAACAAAATTAAAAGATGGAAGAAAACATCAATAAATTAAAAATAAAGAGGTTTGATTAAAAAGAGTGTGATAAAAGAAAAGAGGAGAGAGAGAGAGAGAGAGAGAGAGAGAGAGAGAGAGAGAGAGAGAGAGAGAGAGAGAGATAGTTGAAGATTAAAAAGAAAGAGCCATGGGAGAATGAAATTTTGTAAGAAAAATGGAAAAAAGAAATATGAATATTTGTTTTATATAAATAAATTATCAAAAAAAACTAATAAGATGTGATGGTGCAACAGTTAATACATTGGTTTTCTGTTACAAAGGTCTTGAATTCGAATTTTGATAGTTGCATTTTGCAAAACTTAAAAAAAAAAAAGGAAAAGTTGAAAACCGGAAAATCGCCGGTTCAATCCGGTTCGGCGTTTTTCACGGTTCAACCGGGTTTTGACCGGTTTTCTGCCAAAGTCAACAATGGCATAGAACCGGACCGGTACTATGGCCGGTTCGCGGTTCAATCGATCGAACCGGCCGATTTGGTCCGATTTTTAAAACATTGCTTTACCTCCTAATCTTTAATTTTTGTCACTTAACCACCTTAAGAGACAAAACGATCCTCTCATATGCTAAGTTTTTATTTTTAAAGTTTGTACTTCCTTTAAGATGTGGTGATAGATATCGTTTTATCTTTTACACCTGATGATCCATGCATCAAATCCAATTCATGGCCAGACAATGTAGCCCTTCGACATTGTTCCACAAGAGCAGAAAGAAGGGACTGTAACAACTGTAATTACTCCAAAGAAAAGTTGCTGGTACTAAAGATAATCAAGTTTGCCTGTACGTTCAACCATTCAGTCACAATAGAATAAAAAAAAAAAATCAATTGTTACTTGAGTCCTAAGGGACTGCTTCTAAGAAAACAGTCCTAAAGGGACAACGTATAATTGAAAATATAATTCATATGACTCTATATGAATCCCCAAAACCCCCAGGTTTTGATAAAATACTAGGCATGGTACACTTAACAAGTGTACCATGGTGCGTGTCATGGTACACTTAACAAGTGCCATGGTGTGTGGACTTGTTAGCCAAACCCATTTAATTATTTACGTATGTATTTATGTTAACCAAGACCAGTCCGGTAGGCATGGTGGAAGCATATTTTAATGATCCATATCCTGCTCACAAAGATAACCCAATCGGAGTAAGTATTCTGTAGATCCATATCCAAAAATGCACAAAATCCCGGCCTAGTTCATTAACAGCCTTCACCGGCTCAATCTTAATAAAGTGCAAATTATCTTACTTCCTGTTTAGGAGAAATTCGTGTAGGAGGCAAAAAATTCGTGTAGGAGGAGGTCATGGTCATTCATTGGAGCTCCCAGAAGACATTATTCAACACATTCTATCGTTTCTAATCACAAACGAAGCAGCCCAGATGAGCCTGCTCTCCAAGTCATGGTATGGTGCATGGTATACTTGTCCTGTCTTGAAACTTGACCTTGATGATAAAGATTGCAGTAAAATATTAGCCCTAAGGAATGACCCTGAAAAGTATCATTTACCTATTGAGCATATCAGACTAGAATTAACGGATCATGCAAATAAATCATTGAGGAGATACCGTTTCCATAATGCATGCATTCAGCAGCTCCATCTTTCTATGTGGTGCTTTTCTTTCCCTGATCCATCTTGTTTCATAGATAAGTTAATAGGTAAAATTGAAACAGCCAGTGTAATAGTTAAAGAGCTTCGTTTTTGTTATACTTCATACGAAGAAGAAGGGAAGGAAGATGCTTTGCCTGAATTCTTTACAATTCTTGAAGCTGAAGCACTTGCAGAGTTTTCTGTTTAAGGGGTGTAAGTTGAAGCAGTCAATTCCCTGTGAAATGAAGATCCGTTGTTATCGTTTCTGGAGATTATCCCTAGAAAAGGTACATATGGATGAAGCTACCCTGCAAAGCATATTATCGAGTTGTCCCTTGATCGAAAACATGCATCTCATTGACTGTTCAGGATTGTATAAAATTAAGGTGGTGAAAAATATGCTTGATAGTCTCAAGGAGTTTGTTGTTTCTACATGTGATGACACCAGAGCTGTCGAAGTCGAAGCACCGAACCTTGAATCTTTTAGCCTCCGTTGTCCCTATCGGTTCAATTTGAAGTTGCTTTCGTGTCTGCATCTGAAAAAGCTAACCTTGACTGGCCTAACAATTCATGAAGACAGTTTTTTCCAGGATCTCGTAAATAAATTTCCAAACCTCAAGGACTTGAGTGTTATATGCTGCCACATTGATAGAAGAATCAATATATCAAGTAACACGATCAAGTTTACGAACTTAGAATTCTTGCCCGAAGCATTAGAAGGAGGGCCGATTAACGCTCCAAGCATGGTTTCATTTAAGCATGATGGTTACAAGATCCCATATTTCAACTCTTTGCCCACTACCACTACTTCATCAAGTAGATGCTAGTACAAGCTACGCTTAGATGACAGTATTAGCTCTGGTACTGCTGATCGGGCTCTCCAGCTCAGGGAGAGGTGGAGGATCTGACTTTGTCCACCTATTGTTCATTAGCACCATCTTCATCACAGTCAAACCATTCAACTCTTATAGATAATTTATTCCTGATTTGCCGACCTGAGTCCATCTTCCTTAATTTGGAATTTTTTGATGCTAAGCAATTTGTGAAGTTGTTTTGTCAGAGGCTGATTGATGGAAGAAACTCAGACGACTGCAATCGAGGGGACAATAAGGTTTGGGAGAATGATCTGAGAGACCTTAAATTTGAGGGTCTTATCAAGGGGCAATTTGTACCTCTTGACTCGAGGAAATTGGTCGGTCCATGTTCGAGATGTACTGACGGGATGGATAAACTGGTGTTCAGATTGAAATGGTAAAGCACATGCAAATGCTGAAAATTCTCAATTCTGAGATTGTCTGTTAAACTTCAGGATAGGACTGGTTAATAAACTTTGTCAAGTAGTTAGTTCAGACCGACATTCCCATAACTGAAATAGACCATATTCATGGCCGGCACTGAAACAAGAGGTGATTAACTGATTTAGTACTTTGATTGCATAAGACACACTCAGCTCTATTCACAATACCCCACGCTGCAATTTATCCAAACTCAGAAGTATCCAACCTTCTTCGACATAGGACCCAAAGGGACATGGGCAAATCTTGTTGCAATACATCATAGGCCAGATATAATGACAGAAGGGTTAGATTTGCTAGGCTGTCAAATCACATCATCCACCTGATCACTAAAAGGAATAAAGCCAGGAGGAGTAGACTGCAATAATTTAAGTACGTAAAGCTTTCCTCCTCCTTCCCTCATGCCATCTCCAGTGAAAATTGGTGATCAATTTACATATGACTGAAGGTTCATGGCTCGGATTTCGCGAACAAAGCAAAAATTTAAAATTTAAGAACCAGAAAACGTCACTAACTCTGACTCAACCAACATATACAGATCCACATGAACAGGAGTTGAATATAACATCTCTGTTACAAAGATATACAAGTAATTGACAATGAATTACAGTCTGTTAAAAATTTCTTACACCGTTCAGGAATGGATGGCCTGCCCCTCTCCCCTTGTCACACATGTTTTTATAACCACCTGATCAGCCATGCATCAAAACTGATTTATGGCCAGACAGTGTAGCCCTTTCATATATTTACACAAGCGAGGTCCCTACATCCATCCCAGCAATACTCGGTTTGTTGTTTCACTTTCTAATGAAGTGCCGTAAAATTTTTTTTTTCCCTTTGTCTTCAAAATGTATTCCGAGTAGACTCGCCAAATTAGAGGTCAAGCCAATTAAATTAGGATATTGTACCAAAAGGAAGGGGATAACAATGGTAATTACCCCTAAGAAAAGTAGGTAATACTAAACATATGTAATGAAGCTCACCTGCTTTACGTTCCATATCTTTGCCATTCTTTTGGTCCATTTCAACTTGATAGGGTGCGATTTTATCATTTATTTTATTATTAATTTCCTCTATTAACTAATCCAATGTGAATTAATTATTAGATTCTATTCACTTTTCGTAATTTGCATTTATTTCAGGGAGTAGAATAAAATGTCACAATCAAGGCCAATTTGACAGTCATCAGGAAAGAGTTCAAATAGCAGGCAATCAAGGGTATTCTTGAAATAAGGAGATGCAAGACCTTTTTGGTAATTTTGACCGAAAACAGCAACTAGAAAAAGGAAAAAGAAAGCAAACCTCAAGAAGACGGCTTCCTCTCCGGAAGGAGAGCCGCCGCACAGGAGACTACTAGATAGAAAGGAGAATTAGGAGTAGAGGATTTTGGCTGTCTCCTTTAGTTTAGTTTTTCCTTTGACTTTTCCGTAGGATTTTTCCTTTGCTTTTGATTCTTACGCATGCCAGACAATACTTAGTAGGCCTGTCAATCGGGTCTAATGAGTCGGGTTTTGATGAGTTCAAGCTCAGCTCATTTAATTTGAGACATTTTCGGGCTTCGGGCTATGAGTTTCGGGTTCGTAAATGTGAAGCTCATACTCAACTCACATAAAATTCGGGTTGTGAGCCTTAATCGGGCTTAGCCCAAGCTCACTTATTACTCCTGAATTTTCTTAATATAATTACTATAACTATTAAGTTGTAAAACTAATTTAACATTTACAAGACTATAATATTAAAACTAAACATGGACAAATAATAGTTCTTAAAAAGTATATAAACCAAAATTTTTTCAACAATATTTATATGTAATCCGTTTAAAATGCATGATAAATAGTAATAAAACATGCAATCATAAGCCAATACATCTTTAAAAGTTGAAACTTTTTTTTATAATCTTGTGATTTAAATCCAAATATGCTTGATGATTTTTGTGTTTGTAGACCAAAAAAAAAAATCAACCAATAATATGCCAATACAAAAAATTACTCAACCAATAAGAAAAATTAGAGATTTAGTTATGCATTACTAATATTGGCTCTCAAGAAAGCTCATGAAAGAGTCTTTAGATGTGTTTTTGTGTTTTGTAATTTATATATATATTTAGTATTTAGCAAAAATATATTTGGATATATAATTATACATAATATCAAAATATAAATATTATATATATAGGTAATTAAAGGGCCGGGCCTATATCGGGTATGAGCCTAATAAGCCCCAAGCTCGGCTCACATTTAATTCGGGCCTAATTTTTAGGCTCAAACTCAGACCGGCTCACTAAATGATCGGGTTCATCGGGCTTTCTGTCGGGCCGAACGAGCCGAGCTCGGGCTGGCCCAGCCCCATTGACAGTCCTAATACTTAGTAGTTATTAGCTTTACTTTGACTTTTCTTTTGGATTCGTATTGGCTTTTCTTCTCTCGGATGTCAAGACCAAACAAAGCAATGGACTACTTCCTCTAGCTTTACTTTTGACATCCAAACAAAGCAATGGACTACTTCCTCTAGCTTTACTTTTTCGACAGTAGTGCAACGACGTGAATTTATCCAATTGATGGCCATTGCTTTCTCTGCAAATCTGTATGGTTTTTTCGCATCCGGGATGAACTAAACCCGCTTTTCTAGTCAAGGAACAACGGATACTTTGGGTCGTTTAAAATTGTGAAATCGATTTAATTTTATATTTTGCTTTTATTTATTGGTATTCGCATATTCCCTGGTTACAGTGCTTATGATTGTTTAATTAATTGATTGTCTTGGATCCGGATAATTAGTTAATTTGATAATCTATTGTCAATTAGGGCATTAAATCCGTAATTATTTAATTACCTTAAATTAGTGACAACTGACATGATTAGATTTGTGTCAGGGGGATATGCGGGCTAATCTGAAATAACCCTGGTAGTGTGTTATTTGGTTAGAATAGGGCTCCTCTAATACGTAAGACAATTGGGAAATTAAATCTTATGGGCGTATCTAGGATTATTTCTCAATTAGAGCAGTGATTAACGGGCGTACCTTAATCACCGACACAGTAAGGAGAGGTTGACTGTCATCGCTTGTTTGACAGTTATAACCTATTTATTGGTAAATAATTGGAATTGGCTTGTGCATCGATGATCAATTAGGTGAACCATTGCTGAAGTTATTTCTTGGCTAGATCCTTAGTTATCATTCATTTGATTTTAGTAAATTGTTATTTAATTTTTAGTAGTTCCTTGGATTTTATTTGCATTTATTTGATTGTCACTCTCTGCGCAAAACACCCCCTTGTCGCTGTGAATTTGAAAAGAAACAATTACTCCCAATCCCTGTGGATTCGACCTTACTCACCGCTATCTACAAAAATTATTTTTAGTTTGAGCAGGTTTTTATTATTGCACAGGCTGACAACCTGTCAAATTTTGGCGCCGTTGCCGGGGACTGGCACTAGTTATTTGTTTCTTTTTGAGTTCACCTTATTTTCATTTTTAATTTATTTTTCTCTTATTTTTTTACATAGTTTATGGCTGCTAACATCCCGTATTTTGATGATAGATTGGATTTTATTCCTGAATGGGGTTATGAGACTTATGTTTTTCCTAATGATCAATGGGTTGTTGCAAATTGTGAAACTTATTTTGCCTCAGGTTATTCAACCGACACATGCCCCGCATTTCAAGATAATCTAAGTGCTCCGATTGATACTTTTGAAGATTTTTCACCTCGATTTCAAACGTGGTATGACTCTTATCCAAACAGATATGATCAAGGATGGTGGGATAATTCCAATTTTAATTATGCGACGGGGCCAATGGATTTTCAACAGCAAGAGTCTCAGCAATCATCCTCCGTGTCAGGTATGTCTCTTGAAGAAATGATGGAATTACTAATTGCTAATACAAATCGATTTCATCAGGAGACACAAGCGAGCCTTCGCGACCTGGCGGATCAAATGCGTCAATTGACATCCAGGATAGAGCGATTAGCTTCTCACCTTGAAGAATTGCCCTCACAAACCAATATCAATCTTGAAGGAGATGAGAGTGCAATTATCCGGCCAAATGACATGGAACTGCAAGAGTTTCAAGGAAACGGATCTAAAAATGCAGTTGAAAAGGAAGCTGAAGTGCAAGACATGAGACTCCAGGATCATCTCGTTCAAGTGAACGAATCCAGTGAACAATTTCCAAATGCGGTGACATCTCCTCCACTCCTTCATCAATATTCTCTTGACTCTTACTCTTCAATTCCTGTTAATGAAATTGATTTTATTATACCAGACAATTTTGAATTTCATGGCAGGAATAAATTAAGAATGGCGATGGCAAAATATCTTAAAGCAATAAATGCAAGTGAGGGAGGAGTGAGTGGAGAATGCAGATCATTGTTGACTTGTTTAGCGCCATTTACTAGTCCATGGAAGCCCGTAACTTGTGTGTCCAAGAATTACTCTATTTACGAGGGTTATCAAGACTATATAGAGGATGAAGCAATAAGACGAGCCATAAGATTTTATCCTCTATGAACAAAACATGATAATGTCTAGCCAAAAACATTAAAGAAAGGCGCTCATTAGGAGGCAACCCAATTGTTTTTTCTAATTGTTTGTTTGATTTCGTGGGATAGTTTAAATATATTTTCCTTGAATTTGACTGATTTTGGGTTTCAATTTTCGTTTTTGCTGATTTGTAGGTGTTCTTCTGTTATGACGCGCCCGCGTGATGAGGCATGGAGCGCTCACGGTCGATATCGTCAGAAGGGGTTCCTGCCCTTATGACGCGCTCGCGTCGTGACGTATAAAGAGCTCACGATCAGAATCGTTAGAAAGAGTTTCGATCTTCATGACGCGCCCGCGTCATGACCCATGAAGAGTTCATGGTCAGAAAGCTCTCTTGCTCTCATGACGTGCCCACGTCAAGCGACCTGAAGAGCTCCCTATCCCGTGCCTTTGTCACGTGCCCACATCACGTTGGCGGGAAAGACAAGCATTCAAAAGAAAAACTCAAAACCGGTTAGTCAGTTTCTAATTTTGCATTTCAAAGTTGAGTTTTGTAAAAAAAAAAATTTGATTTAAAAAAAAAACAAAAACAAAAAACAAAATTTTTTTTTTCTTATCACCGTAGCTTAAGTTTCCAAATTAAAAAAAAAAAGCAAAAAAAAATTCTTTTTCTTTCTTTCTTCTTTTTTTTCTTTCTTCTTTCTTCTCCGCCGCCTCCTCCCTCAACCCACCCCAGCCGCGGCTTTCCCCTCACCAGTTTTCTCTTCGCCGTCGATCCATCGTGGCCACGAGGAGCGTCAACGCCGCCGCTGCTCAATGCCTCCACCACGAGCTACCGCCAGCAGCACCAGAGGCAGCACCCACCTCGCGCCTCCGCCAACAACGACCAGCTCGTGCGCCGCCGCTGCTCACCAACCACGCGCAGGCCACCCCGCAGCTCTCCCTTCAGCTGCGACCCCGCGCGCTCCACTAGCTCTCCTCCACTGCCGCGCCTCTTTTTCTTAGCCACTACCGCCCCAGTTTCTTCATTCGGCCACTGGGAGAGGTATTTGCTACTAAATCCCCAAATTTTGGTATGTATTGGATTCATTTGGGGGTTTGTCAGTAGATTGGAGTGGCAATTGGGTTGTTTGCCTTAACTGTGCGGTGCACCAGTGCTAGCAATTGTGCTATTTTCCTTCGTATTATTGTGCTATTTTGCTATACCTGTGGTACTGGTGGAGTAACTGGACCTTAATTTGGTACCTCTATCTGGTTGGCTGCGTTTGTAGTGTCCAATATCTAAGCCGTTTTCATTGAAATTGTTGATTTTGAATTAAGATTTTGACTGGCCAACTGGAGCTATTTGTTGAAATTTTGGTTGATTTAATTCGGCAACTGCATTCCTTGTTGGCATTAGTAGTTTTTAATCGAGTTTTTGAGGACATTTTGGATGTTGGTTTATATTGCTGATTTGGAGGAGCAGTGTCTGTGATTTTGGTCTGATCATTTGTGCAATTTGTTGACTCATTTGCGGACTTATTTGTTTCCTGGGTTTGTTTATTGACTTCGGTGGACTGGGTTCCTACCGACGGTTCCTCTACTTGCTCTATTCATTGGAATTCTAGTCGCCTGTTGCTCTTCTTTAGAGGTTTAGAATCTTTCTTGTGACTAGATTAATACTTGGGACTATTGCTTTACTACTGATCTGCTCTGCTATAGAAATCTCATTGATTTTGAATTGCGATTTGCACCAATGATAAGGGTGCGAGTACTTGTTAACTCTATTTGGTTAGAGATCTGATTGACTACCAAGGGCTTGGGACTGCGCTGCTATTACTAAAGTCCTGAACTGATATTGCTGGATTTAGCATATTATTGGAGACTTTGTTGAGATTTTGGGTGGATAGAGTTTTGCATTTGCTGGTTGAATTGATGTCTCACCACATCTGTTCCCCTCCGCCGTTCCCGCCGACCCCTTAGCCACTCAAGAGAGAAGTTTCGTTGTCCTTTTCACTTTAATTGCTTTATTTCCTCCATTGAGGACAATGTAGGATCTAGGTGCGGGGGGAATAGCAGCTGTGCTAGTTTTTCTACTTTTTAGTTTTTTTAGATGTTTTTGCTTTCATTTTAATTTGCTATTTGTCCACCTCTCGTTCAATTTCTTTCTTCCTTTTTAGTGATTAGCTCATAAGTGATGCCAAAGTTTGATGTTGGATTGTTGCCTCTATTTCTGCTATTGCCGAGTTTTAGTAATAAAAGAGTATCAAGTTAATGTGGTTAAGTTCAGAAATATCCCTCTGGTGAATATCAGTAATTGATTGACTTTTCTAATTTTTGGTTAACTTTTCTAGGTATAGGGAATGATTATTGGCATTTTTCATGTGAAGTGGTCCGGTTATTAACTTTAGTTCTCCACGTTTGAAAATGAGGCTAGCTGATGCAAGTTTTCTTTTGGTTCTTGTGTTATATTGAGTTTTTGATTTTTAGCTATAAATAAACTTGACTGTACTCCGCTATTAGTTACTATTGAGTAACCGGGGATCTGCACCTAAAAGTGTCGATTCTCGCGTAAAAAGATAGTACTTTCTATGAGTACGTGGTCGTATAGCGATAAGAGCTGAGTAACCGGGGTCCTTCATCTAAAAATGTTGGAGTTCGCGTCAAAAGGCTCCAATGGCTAGCGACTAAGTCTTTTGTTACTATTGAGAAAAGAAAAAAAAAAAAGAAAAGTAGAAAAATGTGATAAAAAGTGAAGGTTGTGTTAGTGTATAATAACAGTCAGCTTGCCGATTTATGGATTTAATGTTGAGATTTTGGTTAATAATTGGACCATTTGCTAGTGATGTTAAGCGATCATTCCTTCTTCTTAGATTAGTTAACTTGGAATTGAAGGAGTTTGTGATTTAGAAGCTAACCGGAGTGATGTTTCTTGGATCTTGATCACTGAGGCTCGATCTATGTCTTTCTTGGTATCTTGACAATTTGGTGGATAGAGCAATAGCTACTATCAAATATTGGTGTTTGTTTGTTGTTCTCATGCTTGAGGGCAAGCATGGTTTAAGTGTGAGGGGAATTGATATGGTGCGATTTTATCATTTATTTTATTATTAATTTCCTCTATTAACTAACCCAATGTGAATTAATTATTAGATTCTACTCACTTTTCGTAATTTACATTTATTTCAGGAAGTAGAATAAAAATGTCACAATCAAGGCCAATTTGACAGTTATCGAGAAAGAGTTCAAATAGCAGGCAATCAAGGGCATTCTTGGAACAAGGAGATGCAAGACCTTTTGATAATTTTGACCGAAGACAGCAACTAGAAAAAGAAAAAAGAAAGCAAACCTCAAGGAGACGGCTTCCTCTCCGGAAGGAGAGCCGCCGCACAGGAGACTACTAGATAGAAAGGAGAATTAGGAGTAGAGGATTTTGGCTGTCTCCTTTAGTTTAGTTTTTCCTTTGACTTTTCCTTAGGATTTTTCCTTTGCTTTTGATTCTTACGCATGTCAGACAATACTTAGTAGTTATTAGTTTTACTTTGACTTTTCTTTTGGATTCGTATTGGCTTTTCTTCTCTCGGATGTCAAGACCAAACAAAGCAATGAACTACTTCCTCTAGCTTTACTTTTTCGATAGTAGTGCAACGACGTGAATTTATCCAATTGATGGCCGTTGCTATCTCTGCAAATCTGTATGGTTTTTTCGCATCCGGGATGAACTAAATCTGCTTTTCTAGTCAAGGAACAACGGATGCTTTGGGTCGTCTAAAATTGTGAGATCGATTTAATTTTATATTTTGCTTTTATTTATTGGTATTCGCATATTCCCTGGTTACAGTGTTTATGATTGTTTAATTAATTGATTGTCTTGGATCCAGATAATTAGTTAATTTGATAATCTATTATCAATTAGGGCATTAAATCCGTAATTGTTTAATTACCTTAAATTAGTGACAGCTGGCATGATTAGGTTTGTGTCAGGGGGATATGCGAGCTAATCTGAAATAACCCTGGTAGTGCGTTATTTGGTTAGAATAGGGCTCCTCTAATACGTAAGGCAATTGGGAAATTAAATCTTACGGGCGTACCTAGGATTATTTCTCAATTAGAGCAGTGATTAACGGGCGTACCTTAATCACCGACACAGTAAGGAGGGGTTGACTGTCATCGCTTGTTTGACAGTTATAACATATTTATTGGTAAATAATTGGAATTGGCTTGTGCATCGATGATCAATTAGGTGAACCATTGCTGAAGTTATTTCTTGGCTAGATCCTTAGTTATCATTCATTTGATTTTAGTAAATTGTTATTTAATTTTTAGTAGTTTCTTGGATTTTATTTGCATTTATTTGATTGTCACTCTCTGCGCAAAACACCCCCTTTGTCGCTGTGAATTTGAAAAGAAACAATTACTCCCAATCCCTGTGGATTCGACCCTGCTCACCGCTATCTACAGAAATTACTTTTAGTTTGAGCAGATTTTTATTATTGCACAGGCTGACAACCTGTCACAACTGCTTGAATTATGCATATATTTTAAGGCAGTTCTTGGCTCAGCTAATTCTAGATGTACAGAGGAAAAGCTTATGGCTTCTTGCCCTAAAGCTTCTGAGCTTGGACAAAAAAATAAAAGCCTTGAACTATAATATTAGAAATTATAGACTCCCAATTGGTCAAAAACTAGTTGGGATTAACAAATTATGAAGCAATAATATGAAGACAGATATTTTTTTTAAGAAAAAGAAAGAATCAATACGCACCTGTTGCAATTTTCCTGAAGAATAACATCAGAATAAAGAACTTCCTCATGCTTGGAGATAAGTTGTCTCTAATTAATGTATCATGTAAAGCTTCCACCACCCACCCCCACCAAAATGCACACGCAAACACACAAAAAACAAGACTCTAACCGCTCTTCTAGAATGTTATCATAGTCGAAGAATTCGAAGCTCACATTGTTGTTTCTTTTTTTTTTCTTTATCACCTAAGAATTAATTGTTTGAGCATTCATATGATGGTGTGTAGCAAGTAGATACACAATGATACCTATAACTCATTGAGTTGTGATTTCTTGATACCATGATAGAAGCTTTAGATAGAAAAATGAGGCGAAGAAGAACGGACTAACATGCCGCGGGAATCTTTTTTTGTCCCCGGAAATTTATATAATTACAAATATAACAAACCACAAAACGAATGATCCTATCATAGTGGAGTCAGGAATTCGGCAATATGCAATAGCTCAATCATTTTTCGGGCAGTTGAACTAATGTTATAGGTGACATGAAAAGGAACTCAAAAAAAAAAAAAGAAAAAAAAAGCTCCCAAATGGATAAAGCCACCAATTAGGTGGAAGTACAATCACTGAAGATAATTATGCATAGTGAAAAATCATGAAAAACTTGAGCCTGCTCCAAGAAAGAATTTTGAATCTAAACACTATTGGAGAGAGTTTCCTTCTAACTAGAGGTATTCAGTACTCCTGAACTGTCCGATTGTCAATGTTTTACCCCTTTCATAAATGTATGTAAAGCACTCTTAGGAGAACTTTTTAACAGCTGAGATATGGATGATTTCGACTTGAATAATCAAAGCATCTTCAACGAGGAATCCTTTGGAAGAGTCGTCAACATCATTTATGGAAAGAAATTCAGAAAAACCCCAACTAGGGGTTGAAGAAGAAAATACGTCAAGACCTGCAAGGAGAAGCAGAGTTGTCTAATCAAACAGAAATTATGTAGTATTTATTCGAACTGAATAAACGTAACATCTATCTTGAACACAACAAAGTATCATGAAGTTCACCTGTGAGCTCAAAATCTTCTCCGCTTTCCTGGTTTTTTAGCTGAAACTTGTAATCTGCGTAAATTCTTGTAGCAGGTTCTGATTCAACCAGTTCCAGATAGAGGGATAGGCATTTGCCTTCCTGCCCAAAGTCTCCTTTGGGACAAAGTCTTAGCTTCCTGAAATTGCAGATGAAGTCGTAGAATCAAACCATTTTAAATCCCAATTTTCATTAGTACAATAGTGAGTTCTTGTGATGACAAAAAACAATAACAGAGTTCAGACCAGTGGTGGTTTCCTCGGACCAAAACTTCAGAATAGAGAACATTTGCACACTTAGAATAGTCATTGATCTTCCAAGTGTAGGGGTTGTAGTAGAATTTCTCAGGCACCGGCAAGCACTCTCCCACACCAGTATATATATTTGCAAAAATTTCCACTCCGACCACACATTTGTCATGAAAAAGGAAGCCATTTGTGGGATTCTTGAAATAGCTGAGATCCAGCAATTGGGCAATGCCGCATTCTTTGTTAATTTCATGCAACCGTTTTGTGTCTACATAGTACATACAAGAAAATTTACAAAGAAATCATTACTAAAACCATTGTTTAGCTATGCAGAAGCTAGAAAAATTAAAACAATTGGAAATGGTTGAGAAAATCCACAACCTTGGAACATTAAGTACTCGTCTCGAATCTGATCATATACAAAAAATCTGACATTGGCATCAATCTCCCAGCCAAGTTGCAAAGCACTAGTATCCTCAATGCTCACATAAAGAGATATGTATCCTTCTCCATATCTTTCTTTGTCACCATCAGGGTAGAAATATAACCTCCTTCCAGTGAAAATAAGTAATTGTTTGAGCATAAGAAGTAAGGTACATATAATTGCTATCGCTTAATCTTTTTCACACTGTCAGCATAAAGTTGTTTTACACTATGGGGTATGGCTGCATGACACATTCTTTATTCAAATTTCAAAATTTTCATTTACAATATGGCATGCATCTAAAGCCAGTTGTTTAAAAACATTTTGCACTGACAATGTAAGAATGTTTAATCCTAATCACTCTTTAGAGATGACTAATGTTAAAAAACTTTGAAAAGAATAAGAAATATTCTTTGAACTGATTATCCTTCTGAAATTCTGTGGCTGGTTCCATTTCAAGTCCAACTAATCTTGTGATGCATTTAATAGGATAATTTGTAAAGGCATAATCTTTGAGAGAAAAGATGAATCCACTAAACCATTTGTAACCACTAGCTTCAAAAATATCTGTACTGTAAAAACTTGCTCCTTTAATCTTCAAAATTGCAAGAAGGAACGAGTATGAGTCAATCTTTAATATATAGTGAGCTGGAGGCGCCTTTCTGACCACTGCATTCATTAAATCTGCAAAGTTAGATGAAAGGTTACTTCTTCTTATTGATTTGAATCAACAACAAAGTAAAGGAAAAATGCTATAAATAATTGGAAATGGTGCACCAGATGTCAGTCCTTGTATCACTATATGTTGTTCTCCTATTTATGCAGTCCTTCTGAGTCTGATGTCTTTTAGGTGCTGGAAAACTTCCAAGATAAATGCTCGCCCTATGGTATGAGTTTTGATAATAAATCTTCTTAATGGAAATATGAGAGTTTATTCATGGTCAACTAGTAGTTGCATATGAAGCTTGGGACGTGGTAAAGGTGAAAAGTATTGGAACCTGACCTTTTATTACTTCTACAATATAGAGGGAAAGCTAAAAAAAAGGCAAAAAAAGAAAAAGGTTTCCAAACCGTATTGCAATTATGCATAACTTGTTTGAACTACAGTAGATTATTGATTGTTTACCGTCAAACAAAGAATATTCTTGCTCTGGAAGGACTAGAAAAGGAAGAACCAATGTATGGCAAAATCAATTAGCTAGAAAAGATTGTAAATCAATTTTTACAGTTCTTCTGGAAAGGACACAGTTTCACATAGCATTTAACTTGCAAAACAAGTGACCAGGCAAGGTATGGATGCTTTCATATATATTATATTTTGCAAAAGTGACTACTGACTTTTCAAAGGAGAAAAGGAAAAGGGGAAGGGGCAGATTGAAAAGTTGAGCTATGGACCTCACTATTCCTGACCAATGTTCCTGCCATTAATTGAACTGAGTTTTGGCGACTCCAGAAAGGTTTGGATCGCTGTTGGTCAAGAAAAGGTCGCAAACAGACTAGCTAGCTTCATGGCCCTGTGGTATTGTGGTGAGGTATGAACTTGGAACCTATAAGATATTAACAGGGGCATAATCCATAATCATGATAAGAAAAGCACCAAAATCAGTGGGTAGTCAATGCTACAACCCTAAAGTTATTTTGTACTGATTCAATGACCTTGGAAGCTAAATTAAACCAATACTAACTTGAAAACTTGATGGTTTTAAACTAATTTGCAACAGTAGATCATCAAATTTCGACGTTCTCCTTAGTTTCAGATATACCATATTCCTCCTCTTTTTTTTTATTTGATTTTATACACTAGAATAGGAATAGAAGTTTCAGGACTGGAGTAGTACTTGATCACACTAATGGCTATGATCCAGAAGTTTTCACTCAAAACGGTTAATCTAAAAACCCGTCAAAGACCATATACATAGTTACTGAATAATTGAAGCTAGTTCCTCCATAAAATTTGTGAAGATAAATAAATTCAATCAGTGAAAAATAAAAATTATTTTGTTAATTAGGTAGACAACAAGTTTTCTTGGGTGAATGTTCTCGCCCCCCCCCCCCCCCCCACCACATAAACAAAAAAGAATCTTTCAGTTTCAACGTAAAACTCAGTCCGCATAGAGCATAAAATAAATTATGCTTCGACAAAAAGCTTGGCAAAGCAAAATCACTGAAAAAACTATACAACAGGAAAGATTAACGGGAATACCACAACTGCCAACAGCTGCAGGCACCATTAGGCTCAGGTCCTTTGACTCCTCTGCCATTGAAGTGGTGGGGACTTGCAGAGTTTTTTCTTGTCGTGGTCGATACTAAGTGATGCAAGAGAAGTAAGCAACGAACTAGGATATAGAAAAAAGAGAAAAGAGAAGAGAAGAGAAGAGAGGGTTACTCGTCTTGGACCCCGAGAGGGGTATTTATAGACGATGGAGGTGTGGTGCGCCTGATCTGATATGACGATTTTATCCTCAGTGGGTGGGCTTTATTGTCACTTGGGAGGATATCATTGGTAGTTTCATTTAATATATCCTCCGCATCCCTTTATTCTTTCTTCACACGCACACACATATACTACTTTTATTCGTGATGGTTTTTTTTTTTTTAAATTTTAAATGCAAATTGATAAGTTTGTAAGTAAATTCACGAGACTTATTTGACAAAATATAGAAATTAAGATTGTAATTTAAATTATAAATAATTAATAAGTACATTTATAATTGTTGAGATTGTTTATAGGTCAAGTTTAGAGAAATTAAAAAAGAGTCAACTTTAGAGATAGATAAAGCCTCTAAGTGATTTTAGTATCAAACTCATGTTTAAAGAAATTAATGAATTTTAAAAAAAATTAGAAAACTATAAAAAAAAAAGTAGATGAAGTAACTAGATTTTTTGGTTTTTGCCTTGTTGGGTTAATCAATTGATTCGAACGGTAAATCTAGTCGGTTCTCAGTTGAATAGGCAAGTTAGATGTGTCAATTAGAATCAAATTATATCAATTTGTCCAAATTTACCCTTCAATAACTCGCTCAAACCTGTCCATTAATTTTGAATGGATCTAAATAGGTATCTAATTAAATCCATTGCATTTGTGAGTAGTGGATTGATTTGATTCACTTATTTATACCCATTTACAAATAATTATACATTTATAGAACTTATTCAACTTTGACAATTCTAAAAGTAGTTTTAATTCAATTTATAGATAGCCCTATCCGTCTATGTCTACTACATAAAAGTGTGGGGGAGAATTTGAAGGGACAAACTATCATAGGCTAAGAGCAGTAATAAGTTTTAAAACTCGGTAAGTTCTTAAAAAAATGTCATTATCAAATTGTCTGTCTACTTCAATGCAGTAATAGTACATTGTGGTGGGGTGTGATGATTTCTGAGGATTTTTGTGAGGGTATAGTCCGTCTCTCTAATAAGTAAAACACAGAAAATTCTAAATTTTTTCTAAAATTTGAAATCATTCTATAACAAGAGTCTTTTTTTGGTGCAGTTTTCATCACAAAGGGATATTTCTGGCTGCCAAATGCAAGCCACAAGAAAAAGCACTCAAATCAAGTGGTGCACTCGTGCAGAGTTCTAATGCAGTCGTCAACTGATACAACTCTCAAGTTATTTTTAACTCAATCATTGACTCTTAAAGGCTAAAACCAGCCCTAAACTTCCAATTTTGGTGATATTAAAAAGAACTGTGATCTCAAAATCATTACAATATGTTCACTAAGAACTCCCATTGACACCAAATCCAAATACCTTAGTTTTATACCATATATCACCACCTACCTTTCAATAATGTTTGAATTTTTAACAACCGTTCTTTTTTTTTTTTTTTTTGGCAAACCCTGTACACGAAAAAGGGATATCGACCCTTATTTTATTAATAAATAAATAAGCAGCATCTGTACAATCATTCATCATCGAATCATCTTAATAAAATTGCCATAAGTTGTGGGTTTTAACTCAAACTAATTGATCTCAAATATCCATCACACGCCAAACACTGTCATGATGAATTCTTCATGTAGCCGATATTTCGCATTTTTATAGGCCTCGATTAATCATTTGAAAAGAAATAATAAATAATATCTTCTTGGTTGGACAAAGGTGAGTTTGTTTGAACACAAATACTTTTTTTAATTAAAAAATGACCGTTCTGGGTAAATAACTACTTCAATTTCAATTAGCGAAAGAACCAAAAAAAAAAATTACCAAAAAAAGATTTTATAGAAAGCCTAAACTAGAGGATACCAGAGCCTCCCGAGGGTTGCATGCATAATTGAGTTTGGGCCGATAATCGGATTTTCGCCACCCATTCTAGTGCCGCATGACTTCAGTCAGTTTTTTGTCTTGCGGCTGAAGATTTTGATGGAGTTATTTTTTTTTTCTTGGTAGATGAAACTCTTTGTCACCGCCAATCAAGGCCTGGATTCTCTTGCCTAGTTGACTTACATTTTCATTTATAATAACCAGTATTTCTTGAATTGGGTGTACTTTTTTGGTGTATTTTTGTGGGATGTTTAAAACAAAAAAAAAAAAAAAAACCTTTAGGTGTGTTTAAAAGAATGGATTAATTATATTTATCTCCCCTGAATTTTAACCAAACTACCAAATAAACTCTGAAGTTTGGCCAGATAACAAACAGCCCCCTTCTCTGTGACTTTGGCCGAGTGTCTTGGATCAGTTGGATGGAATCGGTGAAAAGACGAATTGCCCACAATGATTAATTAAGTGTTATTTTGACAAAAAAAAAAAATTTAATTAAGTGTTATATGTTTGAATTTTGCTTGTTCCACTCCTGTTTTAATAAATCATTACTTTGTCATGCCGAAGTCGTAGATAGCTTTTTCTTTTGGTGCAATTAAGTTGATAATTAATAAAACCGAAACAAAGGAGAATATCTCGGGAAATATTGAAATGGATAAGGCAACAAAACCGGAATCTTGGAAGAGTGAAGACAGGAGTCTACGTACATAATTCCATAAGGAGAAAATGTATCTACATTCACTTCTTCTGTTTGATAATTCAATTCAACAATTAAATTTAATAGATTCAAACTTTAATATATTCTGACTTGTATGATAACAAATAATAGAAGATTTTAATTAATTAGGTGATTCTGAACAATTTAGACAAAATTTATTCAAAACAATCACTTATCACTTAATTAATGCAAAATACTTTCAAATGTTAGGATTTCAATACTTAATAATTTAATAATTTAAGGGGCTCACAATTCAAATTTCACTTCGATTTTATTAAAACAAGAGATGTGGATCCATGCCTCTATTTGATGAGCCCTTTCATTTTGAGGAGAAATCATTCACAGTTGAGATACGAGTGACTTCAGCTTCAACAATTAGAGTATCTTTCACTAGGTAGCCTTTAGAAGAATCTTTAATATCATCCAAACAGTGAGAACAAATGATTAGCTGCAAAAAAGGAAAAAAAAAAAAGTAGTCTAAATCAAAGAAAAATTCTAGACCGGATAAAATTCTTATGTTAATACAATAAAAAAAAAAACCATAAATAGGTTTACCTGTACGTTCCAAATCTTTGCCATTCATCTGGCTCTTTATGCGCAATTTGTATTCTGCATATGTTCTAAAATTAGTGTCTTCATGAGCTGACATTAGAGAGAGGGAAATGCTTTTCCCTTCTTGGATCTGGTGTCCATTCGGAAAAAGAACCACCTTCCTGGAATTTCATTGGAAAACAAATGCAAACACAAAAAAGAAGAAGAAATTATTGAAACCATCAGCATTGAAAAGGATGATGTTGAAGTAGTAAAAATGTGATAAATGAACAGATTCTTAACCATTATAGTAATAAAAAGACATAAAATTATTGTCTTTTCCAAGTGTACGTACTGAATATCTTCGCAGGCAGAGGCAAATACTCTCCTCTGCCTGAATATCTTTCGGCCAAAATCTCCACCCCAAATGCACATTTGTCATGAAGAAGGAACCCGTTTGTGGGATCATGAAAAATTTTGAGATCCAGCAATTGGGCAGTGCCCCATTCTTTCTTCATTTCATTTAATCGTATTGCTTCTCCGCTAACATCTACACGAAAAACACATTATTTAAAAATGGTACATTACCCAAAAAAAAAAGTGAATAATAATAATAACAGAATAGTGAAGAACATAATTTAGAAACTTTAAGAAAAATACCTTGGAAAACTAAGTACTCGCCTCGAATCTGATCATACACAAAAAACTCGATGTTTGCATTGATCTGCCAGCCAAGAGGAAGGGCACTACTGTTATGGATACTCGCGTAAAAGGAGATGAATCCTAATCCATTTCTCTTTATGTCACCCCGTGGGTAAAGATGCAATTTCCTAGAATAGAATAGAATAATTTTCAGCATATATGAAAATGGAAGTCCATATACATATACATAGATATGATTAGATCTTCATGAAATTGGGAAAATAAATTAAGAAATTAAGAATTATAATGTTGTATGATGATATGCTTATGAAACGGGAAGAGTAGTCTTGAAAAAAAGGATTAGTTAATCAACTCTACCAGTAGTAACCAGAAGCTTCAAAAATCTTTGAACTATAACTCTCTGCATTTGTTTTATCGAGCATTTCAAGAAGAAAAGAGAATGAGTCGATCTTTAATGTGTAGTCAGATGGAGGTGTCTTTCTGACCACCGCTTGCACGACATCTGAAAATTGTTTAAGTTAGCCTTGTCAGTTTTCGTGTATAGGAAAACCTGGCGCCAAAAATTCAAGAATTTTCACTAGAATTTCTTCATACTTCACCCTATTTTCATCTTATACTCATGCAATCTTGGTCCAGAAGGGGAGGGGGGAGAAGGGGCAAAAAAAAGGGAGGGGAGGAGGGAAAGGGTGTGGAGACGAGAAGGAGGAGGAGGGGGAAGAGGGTGGCAGGTGCGGGGGAGGAGGGGAGAAGTAAAGGGACGGGAGTAGGAGGGGGAGGCAGCGGGTGGAGCGTGTTGGAGGGGTAGAGGAGGAATTTTATCATTATTTTCAAAAACACACCATCAAAAACACATTACAAATGCTCTTAATAAAACATCAAATCAAACATTTTAATAATATGCACATCTATAGTCCAAGCTTTTATAAAATTATCCATCCAAATAGACTGATAATCATAAAAGATTTTTATCCATACATTTCCATAAAAGGTTTCAGCTTTGATTTTCTAATTGATAGCTTAAAAAAAAAGGTTAGAATGACATAAAAGTCAATGGTAACATGTTTAAACTACAATTGACTAACAATTACCTACCACGAATACCAAATCCACATCATGGCTACGATATGTCCTTCATCTTGTACTACTTGAACCATGAGGTTGCCCAAAAATGGGAGAGAAAAATTAACCAGGGGAAGAACATTTATACATAGAATAAGTTCAATATACCATTGAAGTAGTATCCAAAGAAAAAAAAAAAAGGATCTCAAATCAACTATCAACATGGCTGTTTATTTCCTTCTTCAGTTAGTCTCTTAGATCACATGAGAAATCACGAGAAATCAATTACAAGACTAGCTTTAAAGAGTGGAATTGCAATACAATTTCTCTTGGGATGAATATAGTGGCTACTTTCCATATTAGAATCCATCACTTGTGAGGTGAAAATATGGCTATCAAGTCAATTTTTTTTTATTTATCTTTTGATATTCTTTTTTTTTTTTTTTTTTGGGTACAAGGGTTGTATTAGAGAGATGGGAAGATAAGGGGAGGGATCCCATCTTTATGAGCGTGGTGGCCTAGGCAACCAATCCAAAGCCAAAGGGTTTTTTTTTTTTTTTTTGGTTTCTTCTGCTGTTTTGTTTATTGGTTTTTTTTTTTTTTTTTAAATAGGTGGTTTCATGTGAGTTTTTCCCCCTAACTTGTTGACCAAGTGGATAGCCTATCTGGCTTGTGCACTATTTGACTCTAGACAAGATAAGAAGCCCAAAAATGCAACTCCTTGTTTTTAAATCAACTGGTTCATCATTAAGATTACACTTATAATAAGTTGAGACCTTAAAAGAATAGCTCAAGCTCGATTTGTGCTACAGGCTCAAATTGGATTAAAAATTTGACGAGTTCAAATCAAGTTTGAGTAATTATTAAGATTCAATTAAATTATTGTACCTAGTTTGAACTCATAGGAATATGCAGCTTGTGGATGGCCGTATCTATCTGCGTCTACTTCATTAAAAAATGGGACGAATTTGAAGCAACAGACCACTAAAGGCTAAGAGCAGTAATAAACTTTAAAAATGGTAAGTTCTCAAACATGTCATCTAGTGGTCTGTCTATGTTCAATATCATGGATACAAAGACCAGCACATAATATAGTATCATCAAATGAACACTTAAAATCTACAACTTTGAATTCACACACTTTAAGCCAGATCATTTGATGATTAAACTCTCTGCAAAGTATATTTCGACAAAATCTCAACGGTGGTGATATAAAGAGAAGGGCCAGA
This sequence comes from Coffea arabica, assembly GCF_036785885.1. Classification (NCBI taxonomy): domain Eukaryota; kingdom Viridiplantae; phylum Streptophyta; class Magnoliopsida; order Gentianales; family Rubiaceae; genus Coffea; species Coffea arabica. Next base: position 6,302,193 of record NC_092325.1, on the reverse strand, counting down.
ATCCCACATCAGTTGATACTCAAGAAAGGGTATAGATCATAAGGCAGGGGTCCTTTCATTTCAACAAGTAATCATCTTCTTCAAGCAAGGGCATTTACCATCAACAAATGTGTTGCAACTTCAGTAACATCATAAAGTCTTTAAACGTGTGAAAGAGAATAGGAAAAAACAATGTGAAAGAGAAAATAGAAGATTGAACATATAGTTTATGAAGAACATAGTAATTGATGCAAAAACTTTACAATGAAAACCACATACCGGAGTTGTCAACCGCTGAACCTATAGTTTTGCACGACTTCTCCTGCCCCATTGTAATGCTGAGTGGCTTTTGAGAGCTTTCCATTCTTGGCTTTTGAAAGTTTTCCATGTATAATGAGCTCAACTCTTCTTCTTCTCTTTGTGCATGGATAGACCTCTTCTCTTCTTAAAATGCACTCAGGGATGGCGTGTTGAGGTCCATGCCGGCAATTTCTAAGTAAGATCCCAAATTCAACTCATATAATATATATATATATATATATATATATATGCCAAGTTGAAATGTATCTGCACCTACCGATGGAATGATACGGATCCTTAGGTTGGATGGATATATAAAATGAGTTCAATAGTCTTCAATTGAATCTTAAGAATAAATTATTGGACAACCCTAATCTTTTGTGTACCGAAATATTTTGCATTTAAATGTAGGACATTAAAGTTGACTCACTAGATTTTTTTTTTGGGGTACTTTTACATGATTAATTATTGTTTTGACATTTGATATCTTTAGTGAATTAGTTGTACATCGTAAATGTATCATTTTTTGTAATATTATCCGTTATCTATTTATGGTGGTTTTTGTGACGGAAGAAGCCGTATTTTTTTTTTCCCTTTCGCCAATTAAGTAAAGATCCCTTGTCTAATTTAACTATGCATATGCTTGTGAGTATTCATGCACTCTAAGATTTGATATTGATCGTTAGAAAAAGGTTGGAAGGCACTTATGCACAACATACATACAAACTCGTATCGTGAATATAAATTGAATCAATTAGTAAGGTCAGATCATTTGCTCAACAAAAATTATGTGTTCAAATTTAGCCTCCAATGTAATGGTGCATTGATGATAATGATCGGAATCGAAATTACATAAACTTTTAACCACCTAAAAAAAAATACAAACTCTTATCTCCAAGGCCAAGGAGGCCTAACACAAGTTTTGATTGAAGGGGCACACGGGATTAGATCTAAACGAGTACTTTGAAAATGATGGTTAGAAACATGAGTGTAGGTTCTATGTTATGTTTCCCCTACAGAAATATTGTCTTGCGACCAAGTTACATGTTCATGAGCTTGATTTGAAGTAGGGCTGCAAACAAGTCAAGTCGAGTCGAGTTTTGGTCTAATCGAGTCGAATTTCGACATAATTTCATTAAACTCGAACTCGAGCTCGAGCTCGACGAGCTTACAATTTCAAGCTCAAACTCGAACTTGAAAAAAATAAAAAATAATTATTTTATTTTTAAAAAAATAAATAAAATAATATTTTTTTCTTAATAAATAATAAAATATTAAGGATATATATATGTAATTTTACTATTAAAATTAAAAAAAAATTTTATATATATATATATATATATATATATATATATATATATATATATATATATATATATATATATACTTGCTCGAACTCGACTCGAACTCGATATTGATCGAACTTGGCTCGAGCGGCTCACGAGCAGTTCGGTTCGTTTGCAGCTCTAATTCGAAGTGGTAACAAAAATGACATGATAACAATAAAGATAAAATGATTTAGCACGAGAATGTTTTATTGGCAAAAGAAAAAAAAATGACAAAAGAATTACCTAACATCAACATATCTGATATCTGTACTGTAATAGAGGTGGTTTGAGGCTTTGAGATGGGTTGAAGATACACCGAGGTACAGTAATAAAATCGAGAATGTATTTTTTTGAATTAAATTTACCAACGGAGCAGAATATGATTTCCAATAAGCTTATTCAGTGTCTTTACCAAAGAATTCGACGTATATGCAATGTTTTAAAAATCGGACCGTTAGTCGAACCGGTGAAGTGAAAGGGTCGAGGTTCAACCGGTCGGACCGGTTCAACCTCGGTTCAATGAATTTTTTTAAAAATAATTTATATAAATATATATGTGCACAAAATAAGACATGTAATGGATAATTTAATACTTTATATGATGAAAAGTTTACTATTTTTGAATAACTTGGATTTTTAAAAATAAATTTTTTAAATTATAAGTTAAAACAAATAAATTTCATCTCAATTTCAATTATATCTACCAAAAAAATCTTAAATATAATCCAAAAATATCACAATATTTGAAATTATACAAAATTCACGTCTATGAGAATTTAGACATTGTGAATTTAAATTTTAATTTACATTTTGGAATTTAAATTTATAATTTAAAAAAGAAAGTTTGGAGTTCGAAAAAAATCAAGAGAATTGAAAATAGAAATGCAAATTTAATAAGAAACAAAAAATGAGATAAAAGTGAGTAGTTGTGGTATTAAATAAATTGGGTTAAAGAAAAATAATTCTTTTTTAACTTTTTTAAATTTAATGGACAAAAACAAAATTAAAATATGGAAGAAAACATCAATAAATTAAAAATAAAGAGATTTGATTAAAAAATGAGTGGCAAAAGAAAAGATGATAGAGAGAGAGAGAGAGTGTGTGTGTGTGTGTGTTGAAGATTAAAAAGAAAGAGTCATGAAAGAATAATATTTTGTAAAAAAAATGGAACAAAAGAAATATGAGTGTTTGTTTTATATAAATAAGTTATCAAAAAAAACTAATAAGATGTGATTGTGCAACGGTTACTACATTGGTCTTCTATTACAAAGGTCTTGAGTTCGAATCTTGATAACTACATTTTGCAAAAAAAAAAAAAAAAAAAAAAAGGAAAACTAAAAAACTGGAAATAACCGGTTCAAATCCGGTTCAGCGGTTTCACGGTCGGACCGGTTTTTGACCGGTTTCTTGACAAAGTCAAACCTGACAGTGAACCGGACCGGAGCCATGGCCGGTTCGCGGTTCAACCGGTCGAATCGGCCGGTCCGGTCTGGTTTTCAAAACACTGCGTATATGTTTTGGAAAAGAAAAGGAAACACACATTGGAAAAAGTCAAAGAAAACAAGACACAGGGACAAAAGAAATTGAGAAACAAAGTTATAGCAATTAGCATTGAATTGCGGAAATATTATTTGAAAGTACACGAAGATCCATAAAAGGTTGCGGCAATTAGCGTTGACTTGCTTTTTTTGGATTGTAGATTTTCCGCAGAAAAATTAGCGTCGGCTTGTGGAAATTTTGAAGTACACGAAGACCTATAATAAGTTACGGCAATTAGCGTTGACCTGCTTTGTTTGGATTGTAGTTTTCCGCATTTTTGGTGAATATATTTTTTAATTATTATTTTTTTCATATACATCAATTCGTTAAAATATATTTTCTACAAAAATTTTTAAAATAGTAATCCAAATGGGCTTATATAATTAATTGAGACTTGTGTTAATGTCTTAAATAAATTAAGGGTTGTTATCACTTTATCCCCATAAATTATATCACTATTATCAATTTATTTCCTAAGGTTATCTTTAAATCACTTCACTCCCGTAGGTAATTCAACGCAGCATGTTAACAAATTTTGGACAAAAATACCTGTTTATTTTATAACATTACCATATTGTTATTATCACTTTGTCCCTTTAAATTATAGTAATACAATTACTTTACTCTCTAACATTATTTTCTAGGCATTTTAGCCCATTGTTAACCTAACTAGTATGTTCAAAAAAAATTTTAATATATTTATCCTTTTTTATATATAATTAAAAATAAAAAAGTTGAAACGATTATTCTTCCTTTTTTCACTCTAAGAGTTCAAAAAACATAAAAATAAAAGGATTTTCTCAAGTTTCTTTTTTCACACTTATTAATAATAGGAAAAGAAAAAGAGATAGAAAAGAAGGTGGCAAAAAATTAGATTTTGCAAGAAAGAAAACAAGAAAGAATATAATAGTATCATATTACTTTAATATCGTCTAAATTAAGATTGAAATTGGGTGGTAAAAAGAAAAGTAAAGTAATTTTAAAATGGTAAAAATATTGAATTCTTTCTTATTTGTATTTTTTAAAAAAATAATTGAGCTTTCTCTCTCTCTCCCTCCCTCTCTCTCCTTCCCTACATTTTTTAAAAAAAATATTAATAGGGTTGCCAAGAAGAAAGAGACTAATGTTCTGACTTTTTCCTTGATACCACAAAAGAGAAGAGTCATTTTAAATTTTTTATTATTTTTATTATTCAAAGAGGATGGTACTCTCTTTTAAGGTTTTTTGACTTGCTAAGTTGGTTTAGTGGTGAGATAAATTTTTTTAAAAATAACTATAGCAATAAATTGATAATAAAGCTATAATTTATGGGCTAAAGTGATCATAATTTTAAGCACTAAACATGTTTTTTCACTTGAATTAACAAACTCGGCTAACTTTGACTGTTAGTCTTCCGGAAAAAGTGACTAAAAAGTAACGTTAATAGGGAATTTGATAGTAGCACCAAACATTGAGGGGAAAAGGTGATAATAACCCATAAATTAATTTGTCTAGGTAACATCTTTCAACAAGAGTAGTTATTATGGCTCCAAAATCAAAGGGGAAAAAAATACTTATCTCTTTACATTATTCTCGGCACCCATTCTTTGGAAAAAATTGAAATATGGAAATTACAAAGATTTGATAATCAAAACAGAAACGAGTAAAAAAAAAAAAAGAAAAAACAGAAGCAAGTAAACATTTCTGGAAAATACTACCATGGAGTAAAACAACAAAGTTGGAACAACAATGTACATATTCCATGTTGAGAAGAACATATCAGCATTGACTTGTGATTGAGTGCATAATGACAAACCATTAAGAAAGAACATATAACTATGCCGGAGACGTGGTTTGATCAGCCCTTTCATTTTGAGGAGAAATCTTTCGCAGTTGAGATACGGGTGATTTCAACTTGGACAATTAGAGTATCTTTCAATACGAAGCCCTTGAAAGGATCTTTAATGTCAATCAAGGGGTGAAACTTAGACCAACCCCAATCCTTTTTTGTATGAGTGAACAAATGATTAGCTGCAAAAACAAAAATTAAATAAATAAAAATAAAAATAAATGTCCAAATGAAACACAAGTTTATAGAAATTTAATATCTAGACTCGATAAAATTCATATATCAATTTAATAAAAACCATAAATAAGTTTACTTGTACGCTCCAAATCTTTGTCATTTTTCTGGTTCTTTATGCACAATTTGTATTCTGCATATATTCTGAAATTAGTATCTTCAATAACTGACGCTAGAAAGAGGGAAATGTTTTTCCCTTCTTGATTCTGGCCTCCATTCGGATAAAGCATTATCTTCCTGAAATTTGATGAAAAGAAAAAGGAAACACAAAAAAAAGAAGAAGAAATTATTGAAACCATCAGAATTGAAAAAAAAAAAAAGCTGATTTTGAAATTGTGAATATGTGACAAATGAACAGATTATTAAACAGTATAATAAAAAGAAATAAAATTGAGCATGCACATACCATTTTAAATTTCCCATAACAAAAACATCAGAGTATATAACATTTCCAGTCTTTGAGTATTTGACCACTTTCCAAGTGTAAGTACTGAATATGTTCACAGGCAGAGACAAGCACTCTCCTCTGCCGGAGTATCTTTTGGCCAAAATCTCCACCCCAAATGCACATTTGTCATGAAGAAGGAAACCGTTTGTGGGATCATGAAAAATTTTGAGATCCAGCAATTGGGCAGTGCCCCATTCTTTCTTCATTTCATGGAATCGTATTGCTTCTTCGTTAGCATCTACACGTAAAAACATTGTTGACAAAATGTTACACAACCAAAAAAAAAAAAAAGTTAATAATGGAAGTAAAAGAACCTTATAATTTAGGAAATTTAAGAAAAATACCTTGGAATACTAAGTACTCGTCTCGAATCTGATCATACACAAAGAACTTGATGTTTGCATTGATCTGCCAGCCAAGAGGAAGGGTAGCATTGCCTTGGATACTAACGTAAAAAGATATGTATCCCTCTCCATTTCTCTTTTCATCACCGCGTGGGTAAAGATGTAATTTCCTTGAACAGAATGGAATTAATTTTTAGCATACATGAAATGAATAGTCCATATACATATACATAGAGATGATTGCCTTCATGAAATTCGGAAAATAAATTAAGAAATTATAAATTAGTATGTCGTCTGATTGCAGTTCAAACAATTATGTGATGTATAAATGAAATGGGAATAGTAATTTTGAGAAAAGGATTAGTTAATCGACTCTACCAGTCATAACCAGAAGCTTCAAAAATCCTTGAACTATAACTCTTTGCTTTTGTATTCTCGAGCATTTCAAGAAGAAAAGCGAACGAGTCAATCTTCAATGTGTAGTCCGCTGGTGGTGTCTTTCTTACCACTGCTTGCACAACATCTAAAAAATTGTACAACTTAACCTTGTTAATTTTTGTGGAAAGGAAAAAATGGTGCAGATTCAAGAAGCTTTACTGGAATTACTTCTTACTTCACTTTATTTTCGTCTTAAATTCAAGCAATCTTGGTCCAAATTAGGGGACACGGGTGGGCTTGGAGAGAACAAGGGGAAGCTGGAGAAGTAAAATAAGGGGACAGAGAGGGAGAGGGTGGCGGGTTAAGGAGGGGGGAAGAAGATCAGATGCAGTGAAGGGGGAAGGGGAAAGAGGTGGCGGGTGAGGGGAAGGAGGGGAGGGAGGGAGAGATTGCAGCGGAGGATGGCAAAGGAGTGGGGAAGAATTTCACTGTCCTGTTTAAAATTATCACCAAAAACACATTAAAAACACTCTTAAAATACTATATTAAATATTTTAATAAGGATTAATCTTTTCTATATTGACAATGTATATACTGTCAGTGTTAAATAAATAAAAACTATGTGAAATTCGAATTTTAAATTCAATTTCTACACATACGTCATGAATCCAATGGTAATAATATATATATTACCAGTACATATAAAATTTACTCTTTTAATAATATGCATATCTACTGTTCAAGTTCTATAAAAATACCACTCGATACAGGCTAATGAACATAAAAGGTTTTTGTTCCTGCATTTAGTACTGATCGAACCATGAGGTTGCCCACAAATCGAAGACAAAAACCAGGGGAAGCACATGCATAGACAGAATAAGTTCTTATGACATTGAAGTAGTAGGCTATCAACATGACTCTGTATTTCCTTCTTCGATTAGTCTCTTAGATCATACCAGAAATCACAAGAAGCCAAAATATGAGACTTGTTTTAAAGAGTGGAATTGGAATACAATTCCTCTTGTGGCATGAATGTAGTGGATTATTTCCATATTAAGTTTGGGCATATACTCGATCATAATTTATTATCAGAAAATCATACAGCTATCCTGTTACATATAGCAGAATATTGCTTTTTTTTTTTGGCGAAAATATGGATATCAAGTCAAAGTCTTTTTTTTTTTTTTCTTTTGTTATTCTATTCTTTTGGTACAAGGGTTATACTAGAGACAGAGAGAGAGGAAGAGGGGAGGGAGTTTCAAATCCCATCTCTATGAGCCTGGTGGCCTAGGCAACCAATTCAAAGTCAAAGTCTTTTTTTTTTTGTTATTTTCTGTGTTGGTGGTTTCATGTAAATTTCCCCCTAATATGTTTATCAAATGGAGAACCTGCCTGGTTGTGCACTATCCACTCTACACAAGATAAGAAGCCCAAGAATGCAACTTCACATTTTCATTTCAACTGTAAGAGTACACTTTTAATAATCTGAGACCTTAAAGAATAGTTCAAGCTCAATTTGTGCCAAGAACTCAAATTGGGATTCAAAACTTGACGAGCTCAGATCAAGGAAGGGTAATTATTAAGATTCAGTTCAGTTATCCAATCTAGTTTGAACTCATACGAGCATGCAACTTGATGAGGCTTTTGTATTTTTACTTTTAAGCATCTTCTAAAACTGATATACATGGTCATTTTTAAGAAAGAGTAAAGATCATAAGATGTGCTAGGGTGTCTTATACATATAAGGGTTTTTAGCATCAGAAGATGTGCTGCAACTTCAGTAACTTCAAAAAGTTGAATTAAACATGTGAAAGAGCAAAGAGAATATTGAACATAGTTTATGAAACAGACCAAAAATTATGCAAAAACTTTACAAAGAAAAGCACAAAAACCAACCACGTACCAGACTCGTGAACCGCTGATCCTATACTATTGCACGACTTCTCCTCCCCCATTGTAATGCTCAGTTGCTTTTGAAAGTTTTCCATTCTTGGCGAAGATGTATAATCAGATAAACTCTTCTTCTTTTCTCTGTGAATGGATAGACCTCTCCTCTTCTTAAAATGCACTCAGGGATGGCGTGTTGAAGTCCATGCCAGCAATTTCTAAGTAAGATCCCAAATTCAACTCATATATATATATATATGACTAGTTTATTCCAAGTTGAAATGTACCTGCACCTACCAATCGAATGATACGGATCCTTTGGTTGGTGGGACTTGTCTCTTTCATAGGCGAGAATCACAGTATTTATTGGTTACTTTCACATGATTGATTTCTTTTTATTTTTTTTTTGATGTTTGATGTCTTCAACGAATCGTATACACGAACCATATATGATATATCTTTGCAATATTGTTGGCTATGTATTTATGGTGGATTTTGTGATGGAAAAGCCCCATTTTCTTGTTCACCAACTAAGGTCCCTAGTCTAATTTATGTATATGATTGTGAGTATCCACCTACTCTACGGTTTGACATTGATGGTTAAACATAGATTAGAAGGCATTTATAGATAATATAAAAACAAACTGGTATCTCTGGGGATAAGGATGCTCTATGCGAGTTTTGATTGGAGGAACCCACACGAAATTGGATTTAAATAAGTATTTGGACTATGGTGGTTAGATATATTTTATATTCCCTCTCTATGAGATATATGTGACTTTCTATAAAGTTTTAAATTAAAATATCGATGCCCAACTATATAATAATATGCCTTGGGCAATCTCTACTATCTAAAGTTTAGAGTGATGAGCGTTGAGACTCGTATACTCTTTTCTTTTTATCTTTTAAGAGCAGGGGAAGAGGGTTTTCATGTTAATGGGTTCTAGTTATACAGATTTTGTTTCTCGACTTGGTTATTCGATTGGCTACTTGGTTATTTTGCTTATTAAGGGGCACTTGGCATGATAAGAAGGAATGAGATAGGAAGTGAGACAAGATTTGGAACAGAAGATCCATGCAGATTTAAGAAGTGCAAAAATCGAGAATGAAAAGTGGAAATGGAACCCGTGATTTTTAAATTCTGAAATTTTAACCTTAGCTAGTAAATTAAACTAGGGACTCCTTGACCACAATAAGAACAAGTAAATAAGGCAGATGATACTGCTAGAGCAAATTTCACTTCACGACACAACTTTGCCCTTCTTTATATTAAGAATCATTACGGCAACTAAATCCTCGAGACCCGATGACAAACCTTTCTTTTTCCCTTTTCCTATTCTCAACTACAAAATATTTGATTTTTGATCATCATGATCGCCACAACAGTAAAGCCGCTATCACTACTACAACCTTTAACCTCCAATCCTGTTTCATCCAAAAAATTCAAAGAAAGCTTAATCATTTGTTTGGTTAAAGCCACTTTCATTTATTTGGGTATGGAAGGTTGGAGTTTGAGTGACCAATTTCCTTCTATTTTAGTAGTCGTAGTAGTTAATCTTATTGTCTTAGGACTGAGCAACAAATTCATGAATTCCATTCGAAGCAGTAATAACAATGGCATTGGTATAAAATCATTTAGTACGAGAATACTTTATTATTGTTCCAAAAAAAAAAAACTGACAAAAAAAATCATTTTGCATCAACATATCTTATTGAAACAGAGGTAGTTTGAGGCTTTGATAATACCCTTATGACACTGATATTAATGAATAATCTATGTTTTTAAACTTAAATACTACAGCCTTTTTTGGCAATTAAGGTATTAACTTTACAATTTGTTCAACGCTGGAAAATCCGTATTATACCGAGGTAGAAGTATGAGATTAGCAATTGCATAAGATTGTATTGAACTAAATGGTACCATAGTATATGATTTTATTTATGAATTTTACAAACTAAACAAGAATAGCAATGGAAAAACGCATTAACAAAAGTCAAAGAAAGCAAGACACTTAAGAAGCAAAGTTGCGGCAATTACCGTTGACTTTCTCAAACATTTGTGAAAACACGCAAAGACCCATAAGTATTCTTTTCATACAGTAAATTAAGTCTCAATTTATGTTAACGTCTTTCACATTGAATGCTTGTTATAATTCCGAAATCAAAGAAAAAAAAAAGAACTTCTTATTGATATTGAGAATATTATTTCTGTTAATGAATAGTTCTTTTATCCATTTTAAAAGTTCAATTAATTAATTGTACTTAAAGACAATGAAGTATGGAATCAAGTTTTGCATAATATTTGTCTTTAACTACCCATTAAATGATGTAATATTCTCAACAGCAATAAAAAGCAATAGAAAGGATATTTACATATTGTTAGTTCTCCAAACCATTAGAACTTATACATAAAATTTTTTTTCTTGGGGTGGGGGTGGGGGGCATAACTCATAACAAGGGAAAACCCAAATGATATATTAAGACTTAAATTTATATAGACTTAAATTTAAATTTAATACTAAGGGCCTGTTTGGAAGTCAGGTTTTTAAGCAAGTTTTTTACCTACTAGTTTTTTAACAACTTTTGCTACAGGAACCCCAAAAAACTTCTTTAAATTTTTTACCTACCCACTTCAAAATATACAAAACACACAAAAAAAAAAAATTTTCCTTCCCTTTTTTTTCTTCTTTCTCTCCCATCCCAACCCACCACCACCTCTCCGGACTAGACTCCAGTTCAATTACCGCTTCCAATTCAATCTATCCATCTATCATGCTCCAGAGTTTGCTCCACTCCAATTCCACTGCTACTTCTGCTTCCAACCCCATTAATTCCGTTCCCATTCCCATTCTCCTTCCCCCCAGCAGAAACGCTCGTCCCTCCTCCAACTCCTCCTCCTCTATGCAGTCCAAGCGCTCCTCCTCTGCCCACCACGAAGACCTCTCCTCCTCAAACGCCGCCACTCCTCCCTCGGCCCCGACAACCCTTCCACCTCCGCTGACAGAACCATCGACTTAGACAACGAGGACGATGACGTTGCTGAGCTCGAAGCCGCCGCCGCAACCGCTTCCTTGGGTGGAGCAGCAGCTGGCGACACCAAGTCCTCCGGCCTCTGTCTCCTTGGCCTCCTCCTGCAATGCGCCGAGTGCGTGGCCATGAACTGTCTCGACGCGCCAGCAACCAGCAGGACCTGAGCCACGGGGGAAGCTTCTTGCGGCGGTTCGTGGAGGCGCTGCATTACTACTCGGCGCTGTTCGATGTGCTGGAGGACGGAATGGGGACGGACAGTATGGAGAGGCACACGGTGGAGCAGCAGCTGTTAGGGTGCGAAATCAGGAACATCGTGGCCGGAGGTGCTAGAGGTGGGGCCGGTGGCGGAGTAGGGGGTGGAGCAGGCTGCATTGCTGCTGGGAGGCAGAGGTAACGGGGAAGAAGAAGAAAGAAAAGAAAAAGGAAAGAAAAAAAAAGAAAAAAAAAGAGAAAGAGAAAAAAAAAAAAAGGAAAAAAAGTTTTTCCCTTACAAAAAAACTCCTACAAAAAAGTTTTTCACCTTATAAAAAACTTTTACAAAATTTTTTCAAAAACTTCTACAGTGCACTACAGTAAAGTTTTAGATAAACTTCTAAAAAACTCAGGTTCCAAACAGGCCCACTGTAATTTTCAAGGAAAATTTCTTAAAGTCAACTGTAATTGCTGTGACATTGCTTCCCAATGTTCTATTTCGAAATGTCATGTTTTCGTTGACTGTCACTAATTTATGCCTCCTTTTCTTTTCCGATTTGTGCGTGTCATCCTTGCGCAGGGACCATGCTAATCTTCTCTGTACCGTTCCAATCTTATCGGATGTCCTTGAAGGGGCTATGCTTCCTTTTCTTTTCGGATACATTGATATGCATTTTCTGTTCTATTTCAGTTTAAGCCTTATGGTACAAGTCATTACTGCAAATGGTAATGTAAAACTTTTCAAACCCCTTATAAAGGACTTTTAATTGAGCTCTTTAAAGTTTAATGTACGCACATACTCTGTAGTTATAAAGGATTAAATAAGGATATTTTAAAGAAGTTATAAATTAACTATCTTTTTCAATTGAAAAGTGGATTACAATTTGAAACGGATAAAAAAATAAAACAAAACTATCACTATGGGCAGAAGGAGTATTTTACTTTTCATAGAGATTAATACTTGAAATCCCTTTTAATCAGTATTAGACTAACTGTGACGTTAATGCCATAATGGCCACGAAATCTATAGAATTCAAGTTTGAAAACATAGATTACTCATTTGTCTGCAGAACTATCTACAATCCAGCTCAAAGCCTCAACTACCTCTATTCACTAAAGATATCAAACATCAAAAAACAAAAATCAAAAATCAATCACGTGAAAATACCCATAAATCCAAAATAAGTCGGTGCTTAGTTTGGGAGTTCTGGATAGAAAAGAAAAGAAGAGAAAGCTTAAGTTATGAGAGAAGAGAAGAGATTGTTATGTTGTTTGGGAGTTTTGAGAATTAGTGGAAATGGAAGTCATTAAATATTTGTTCAAGGCATTTTTAAGGATAAAATAGACATTTTAGAAAAATTAACAACCTTTCTCCAAACTTTCTCTCCATTTCCTTCCAATTTGGGAGGAAACATTTTGGTCACTATTCATCCTCCCATTTCCTTTCTTTTCTTTCCTACTTAAAACTACCAAACAAAAGAAAATCAGGCTTTCACTTCTTTCCCTTTCTCTTCCATTCAAATCCTCGACTCCCAAAGACACCCTAAAAGAGGCAACTCCTTCGATTCGATTAAATGCAAATCATTTCATGTATAAAAAACATTTTTTTTTTGTCAAATTGATATTTCGTATTCCCCACTCTGTTCTTACCATTTAATTAAGACCATGGACCGCATTTTATATATTAATATATCCAACCAATGAAAGGATCCGTCTCATTCAATTGGTAGGTGCAGATACATTTTGACTTGGAATAAATTATACGTGTGTATGTGTGTTTGTGTCACTGTATTAGAAGAAATTGCATGAATATGAAGAAAGAAATAATAGTGAAGTTAGAAGTAATTCTAATGAATCCTTTTTCAATTTTTTTGAGTAATATTTCATCCCAGAAAAATTAATAAGGCTGAGTTATTCAATCTTTCAGATGTGCAAGCAGCGGTCAAGAAGACACCTCCAGCTGATCACACATTGAAGGTTCTCTTTTCTTCTTGAAATCTTGCCAAAATAAAAGCAAAGAGTTATGAGTCACAGATTTTTGAAGCTTCTGGTTACGAATGGTTGAGTACCAATACTTTTCTCAGGATTACTTTTCCCATTTTCTTAATGCATCTGGAGGCAGTTATTTGAAGTTTAAACTGCGAAACAAATTGGTGCAAAATGCTCAGAATCATAAAAATGATGAAAGTCATTAGAGAACATTTAAACATATGGTGTCATTCATTAAAATTCATAATATACCCTTAATTATAAGGGCAAATTTATCTCAATTGCAGATAAATATTTGAATCAGAAGGCAATTATCTATTCAATAATCAACTAACTACAGCTTTCTCAGCTAACTTCCAACTTCCACATATTCTTCTCTACTCCGATCATTTTTGTTTCGTGTATGATTATCTACACTATAATAGAATTTGATCCATAAAATCCATAAAAAAAACTTTTTAAAGAGATAACTGTGATAAATATATTTTTTTTGTTAATTGTACGCACATTAGAGTATGCCTTAAACACTAGTATTCATAGCTATGGTATATTTTTTTAAAAAAATAAAAACCCCTATAAACTTTAGAAAAATGCTACCGTCCCTTTGAGTATGATACGCACGATTCTAAGTCACTTATATCTTATCATATCATTTAGTAATTTAAATTCTTGAAATAATTTGAAAGTTAATAACTTTTATTCTATATCTAATGGTAAATTTAATCTTATCAATAGCGCACCTAAAAGGAACGATAGAATTTCCTAAACTTCAATTTACACGGGCTATTAAAAGTTAAAACTTCCAAAAGAAAAACAAGAAAGAAATACACTACTCGCTTACTCTTCACGTGTGACAGCCACCACTCACTTGTTGGAAATCTATACAAATTCCAAAAAATACACCACTCGCTTACTCTTCACGTGTGACAGCCACCATATCCCAATTCCAACGCCCCGCCAGCTGAAGCTCCAGGTTTAAGGCCGCCGCCGCCACCGCCGCAGCAGGTTTGTGTTTCATGGTTTTGAGTAGGCTTCTGTAACTTCTCTTGTAAAAGTTTAAGATTGATGCTACTTTTAGGGTTTATCTATAATCAGGGCTTCGAATTTGTTGGTGCAATGTAACAATCGGACTAACAATTGGGTCTTGATTTCGGAAATAAAGTAGAGACCAAAATTTAAAGATTCCCTCAAATTTGTTGTAATTTAATTTCGGAAGTCTTTTCTACCTTTTCACGACTAAGATATGTATAGACAGTCTATTAATGTTGCTGGAAATCTTTAAAAATGTTTTATTTTTTTTGGTCTAGATTACAGGATTGATTATACCTGTTATAGAGATTTGATTTATGCAGATTGCTGTTTCATTGAGGAGATTATCATCTTCTGTTGTTTCTTCTTACATGAATTCCAATGATTTCTTGTCCTCCGTACCTCAATAGTGTTTGGATGTTTTGTTAAGAATATGGTAGCTTCACAGAGAATTGTTTGCGGTTTAAGCATGTTTTCCTACATTCCCTTTCTTGTCACAGAGAAGAAAAGAGATGTCATACCTTCTGCCTCACCTTCATTCCGGCTGGGCTGTTGACCAGGCTATCCTTGCTGAAGAGGAACGACTTGTTCTCATCAGGTTCGGACATGATTGGGATGAGACCTGTATGCAGGTAAGGCATCCTCCTGAATTTCCTTCAATTAATTCTGTCTTTCTGTGCATTTTCCAGTTTACAGTGGTTTATCTGAAAGTTTTTTGAATATTAAGGGGCCTATGACTTGTCTTTAAGCAGAAAAAGAATTACTAACTTGTGAAAAGTCCTAGTTCTAGTTGATTAAACTTTGGGATGAGGGAATTGTTTCCATTTCTTTTACCGTTCTGCTTTGGATTTTAATGTTTTCTTTTGCACTGCAATTGTTGGTTGATTAAAAGTTTTAAATAGTTCAAAGAGAAGGAACATAATAGTTGTAAATGGTTGCCAAAAAGGATTCTGGTGAAAAATGAGGCCAATTAGACTAATGCCCTCTTATGGTATTTTCCAAATGTCATTAGAAGTCAAAGCTGAGGTTGGCTGAAACTGGCTATGTTAGTCTCAATAGAAGTTGCACTGGTTCCCTCAAATTATTAGACTTAGTTTACTACTAGTTAGCTTAAATGAACAGTCACTTTAGATGTTTTCTTTTTCGGGCTAACAGAGTTATGAGCTATTGATCATGGCAGCAGGGAGGATGGTCTTTGGTCTCTGTATGTGTGGTATGCTGTATTTTACGTGTCATGTTGAGAGTCATGATGAGTTGACTGCGGTGGTAGACTATAGCAGTGCTATGGTGTCAACTCTGTTTTTTTTTGCTGCCCCTGGTTTTTTCATGTTTTGGTTAGTTTTCATATATATGATGCCATAGCAGTGCATACATATTTTGAGTTTTCATATATATGATGCCACAGCAGTGCATACATATTTCGTGTTGAATCCCATCAAATTTTAGTTGCCCATTGATGAGTAGTTCAGGTTAGATTATTTCTGAAGAGTCCTAATCTAGTTTGCTAGTACTTGATGCTTAGAGTGAGATTTGCTGACACTGCACCGCCTGGTTAGTGCAATAATACATGCCGTGGTTCAAAGTCGTGGTCAAGGATGTCACTTCCCATCTCTGATATCAATTGTGTATAGGATTATGCACAAGTTTTAAAGATTATGAAGTGTTTCAAAACTATTTGCTTTTTGTCTAACAGAAAATAGTATAATAATCACTATTGTCACAGGAAAATTAATAGAATGATGATGTCAAATATACCCATCATAAGTTGATTCAGATGCAGAAAAACTATTACACCAATTATAAGTGAGCATTGATTAAACTATTAAATATACTTTTAAAATGTTATTCTCAATTGATAAATAATTGAGTCGTGATTTTCATTGTTCTTCAAGTTTCTTATTTAAATCAAATTCTTGCTGTGTCATTATTATGGTGCTAAATACAATTTTTAATTATTCCTTTTTTAGTATATTTAAGATAACTTATGAGCTCTAGTCTATTTGACTCGTAGCATGTAGTATCTTCTTCCTAACAAATCAGTCAACAGACTCAACAGTAGTATGGTATATTATGCTTAATTTTGTTAATGTAATCATTACTAGTTTCTTCTTGTATTTATTTTAATACTCTTCTCCTTTGGGTCATTCATATCTACAGTCTCTACTCCTTGCCCCCTGTCCTCTTTAAAGATCTCTGTCCCTGGCAGTTTGCAAAAGTCAGAGATCAGTCTGACTTGCTTGCTTGGTTTTTGAGCGGCGCTTACAATCAGGAATTTGGAGCTGCTTTCTCTATCTTTTTAATTATCCTTTTTCCTTTTTTTTTCTGGAACTGCTTTCAAATTGTCTAAAACAGTAGGAAGGCAAATTTAACTTTAAGTACTGGGCAAGCAATTCAGCTGACTTTTGTGTGCCTCACTATGTTCCCCTGTCCCAGACCTTCTGTCATTAATGGGATCTCCAAGACTTACAGCAAAAACATTCAAATAATCTAGTTTTTTTTTTTTTTTGAAATCACAGGTGGAGGTTGTGTCCTAATGGTGTAAGATGTGTCTTAGCTGCTTAGGCTTCCTGCATTTATTCGGTCTTAGGAAATGCTTTGGGTAGTCCATTTTTGTGGTTTGTGGACTTTTCAGTTGCTCTATTCATTATATGTGAGATCTTATTAGAGTTGGCCCCTTTTTTAGTCCTTTATTCTTCTGATTATCCATTTGCCTACATGTTTGCAGATGGATGAAGTGTTAGCATCAGTTGCTGAGACAATAAAGAACTTTGCTGTGTTATACTTGGTTGATATAACTGAGGTGCCTGATTTTAATACAATGTATGAGTTGTATGATCCATCCACAATTATGTTCTTCTTTAGGAACAAGCACATCATGATTGATCTTGGTACTGGAAACAACAACAAGATCAACTGGGCAATGAAGGACAAACAGGAATTCATTGACATTGTCGAAACTGTGTATCGTGGTGCAAGAAAAGGTCGTGGTCTAGTCATTGCACCCAAAGATTACTCTACCAAGTATCGATATTGATTACTTGTTTGTCATGCATTTGGACAAATACTGATAGCACACCTAATATTACGCATGTATAACTAATATCTTGTTGCCGACTTCATATATTTCTGATTGCACACAGTTACACCTGATTGTAGACTGTAAAACTAATATCAGGTGGCTGAAGATTTCTTTCTGAGACTGTATTTTAGTCCTTGGATTCAATAATCAGGTGTGTTCTTAGCATGTATCTTTTAGCAATGTTGTACGGACCAACCAACTTTCTGCAACATATCATCTAGCAAGAGCCACCTTACAAATCTGTCCTGGGAATGAATTAGGCAAGCAACGATTTGCCCACTAGAATAACCCATGAGATCAAAGATATGGTTCAAGAAAGCTAGTTGAGTGTAAGAGAAAGGATGTTGAAAGAATCAATTGTTCAATAGTTTCTGTAGCAAGCGCATTTAGTTGCTTTAATGAGTATGGTTTAGTACAGCACAGGAGTTGGATTTCAGGGGTCATAAATTTCAATTAAATGTTGAAGAGGGTTAGAGGAACCAACTCTGTCTACTTCAGTTGGCTACCATGCAGTACTTAACATGCCTCAAAGATTTCTTGACTTAGTGAAATCTAACGGGTAGTGGCCGGTAAGATAAAACTGGCTACTACCCAGTAAGATAAATTCCCTTTGAACTAGTGTAGGAATTGGTTAGCGTTTGGATTGATATATTTTAGAATTTTTAAAGAAAAATATATTGTAATGATTTGATGTATGTGAGATAAAAAAGTAATAGAAAAATGTGTTCACTGAAAATATAGAATTTTTTAGATAGAAAACTGCAATCCAAACACTAGTAAATTGGGGTTTAGAGGCGCTCCCATGCAAATTTATGAGGTTTTTTTTTTTTTTTTGGAGGGGGGGGGGGGGTTTGGTTTTAAGAATTTTTATTGACCAAATTGCCTAGCATCGTGTACAGTGGCACCTCATCACTTGGGCTCCATCTACATGTAAATACACGAGGCCAACAAAGTGAAACTTTGACGTAATTTTATCAATTTGGCGGAAATTATGGAATTTACCAGTTTACCTTAGTAAATTTTTTTGGTGTTACTCTCTATTTATTGGCGGATATGCAAAATACATTTGGAACATTGGATATTTGGCTTGCGTGATTTTTGTTTAAATTTAAACTGTAAAACATTGGATAAATCCTTCTTTTGTATGCTATAATTTTTTATTTTCCCCTTTTTTGATTCATTGAATTCCACGTGAATATCAAGTTCAATTAACCAAATGATCTACCAATTATATCTCCCAAAATTTGCAACCGGGTTGCTAGGTGGCTGAATTCAAATTGAAAGTTGACTTGAGGGATGTAATAGGTTCTATTTTTAAATATCAAGAACAAATTCATTTTGTTTTAAAAATGAAGAACGAAAAGAATATTTTTGTAAAATGTGAGGGATGAAACTCGTCGTTTTCCCTATATAGTCACATACAAAATATTTACCCATATTTTTTTGGAAAATGTTATTTACACTCCCTTTTTATTATTTGCACTCCCACTATCATTTTTATTATATAGTTTTTATTTATTAGACTATATGATATAACAAATGATGGGAGTGCAAATAACAATATATGGAATCCAAATAACATTTTCCTACATTTGAAAGACCATATTCAAAAATCTTCTCAATGTGATGAAACTAGGCCTGTCAACGGGTCGGGTCTAGACCCGGATCCGGATCGGATCCGTGAAATTAATGCGGGTATGGGTAGGGATTTAATTCCGTTTCCCGGATCCGGATCCGGATCCGTTTTGTCAAACAAAAAAACGGGTCGGATACGGAATATAGTATTCCGACCCGTATTAGACCCGGATCCGGATATAAATGAATTAATAATTTAAAAAATATATATTTATCAATATAATTTGATTAGGGTGATGTATTTTAATAAAGTTAATTTGATTTCTTTTCTTATTTGATTTTTTCTTTGCATTAGTTAGAAATTAGTTTACAAATATATTTTTTTCTCATTTTTATTAGAAATTATAAAATTTGGTAAATTTGTTCGGGTAGACCCGGATCCGGATCCGGGACCGCCGGATCCGGACCCGGAACGTAGAATAAAGGACCCGTCGGGTAAACGGGTCGGGTCCGGATCCGGCATAGTAATTCGGGTCCGGGTCCGGAATAATGAATTCCGGCCCGGACCCGGCCCGTTGACAGCCCTAGATGAAACTGAAGTCTTGAACTCAAATTAAGGTTTGTGTTATAGTGTTAGAGACCAAATTGATACTTTTAGAGTATTTCAAAGGATCAAATTGAAACTTTTCCAATAAAGAAGATACAAATATCCCCATGAACAACAGTCAATGTGATAAAACCGGCAATATACAAGAGAGACAATCTCACATTTACCAAAAAGAAGCAAGAAATCTGAAAGTATCCACACAATTGGTTGCAAGAAATATGAAAGTATCCACATAATTGGTAAATTGCCATTAAAGTACAACTGATTTACCAATGCTACATTGGAAATTCAGATTTTATACAACAGAGAAAAAAGCCAATCAGAAACTACAGCCACAAAAGGTACTTTGGTCACACTTGTAAAACAAGCATCACTTTAGAGCACAAAGCAGGCATAACTGATTCTTCAATCATAAAAGAAACATAATTAAGCTGCACCACAGCATCAGTGGTTACAAAAAACAATCAGAAACTTCAGAATTTAGTCAAATCATTAAACAGAACACCAGAGACATTGAAGAAACTATAACCATATGAAGCAATTTGTTTGTATAATTAAACATGACCAAATTGATCACAATGACAAAAATGTGGTCACTACTCCATTGTGAACAAAAATCCATCCAAACTTTCATCAAAGAAACAAGCAGTATGGCATAATTCACATATTACAATTAAGGGGCACCACTGCACCTTTAGTTATCAAAACAATTGACAAGTTCAGAATTCCATCAGGTCATTAACCAGCACTACTTCAAACAAGTCACTCAAAAAATTATGACCACAAGAAGCAATTTGACTATCTACTCAGAATTAACCATATCCATCACAATCATAAAAGTACCATAGAATTTATTGCAACCATCAGGTGACCATAGTCTATTAGGCATGGAGAAGATGAGGCGAATTATTAGTTTGGCAATGAACAAAAAACGCTTCCAAACTCTGACAAAGAAGCAAGCAACCTTAAATAGTCCACATAATTGTTTAAAATCTGAATTAAGTACAATTCAGGTGTACCACCACACAAAGTGGTAACAGAAATAATTCACAAAGTCAAAATCCAGTCCAATCACGAAACAACACAACTTCAAATAAAAAGTCACTTAAAAACTATGGCCATAAGCAGCAATTTCTATGTCAACTTAAACATAGCCAAATTGATCACAATAAGGTGCAGTAGATTCTACTACAATCATCAAATAGCGCCGAACCAGGAACTAAAAAACCAAGGAAGCAAAAGAACTGTACAATATTAAGCATATACAAAGAATATCATAATGGAAATGAAGAATACTTTATCGAGAAGCTGGAACCAAATCCTTCTCTCACAAATTTTCCAAGTTCGTAAGTTAGAATCACAATCTTGCCAACCTCAAAATCATAAAAAAATAGTTCCAGGATGTCAAATAGCAAATCGGGATTTGAAGCAAATAAACTAGACAAACACAATGGTCAACAGCTTTAATCATGTATACTGGCTAGCATTATTTATCAAAACGCAGAAACATAAGTCTTCATAAAAGAAGCAACACCAGACTACAAGATTGGCTAAAAGAAGCAAAAAAATTTTAAAACCGCTCAAGTCATTACGTAGCACACGATAAAATAAGATCGCTTCTAGTTCTGACCAAACGAAAAAAGCAATCCGCAATAGTCCACATAAGTGGCAAAAATTCCACTCAACTACAATTCAAGTATACCACCGCGCTAGTAGTTAAAAATTTTTTTTACGAAGTCGGCATCCAGTCAAATCATTACACTACACAAATCAAACAGAGTCAATCAAGAAACAATGACCATAAGAATCATATCTATGTTTGTTTAAATATAAACATAGTTGATCATTGATAGGGTGCATTTTAGTGAGATATTTTGTTAATATTGCATAATTGTTTTGACTAAATATCGCACTATTTGCTAGATTTTACTCAGATTTGTGTTTGGGATTAATTGCAAGAAGTGGTGAAGAAAAAGTGCTGAAAATCGTCATTCTAGCAGACTTCCTGATAGTTAGGCGTGCCCACGCCTAACTCCAGCCTTGAAGGACAGATTCTCGGGATGATTTGCACATGTGGAAGCTTCCAAAAACTGAGTGAAGTGGTTGGCTACAAATTTGGAGATCGGTGGGGCCACTCCAAAGTTGAAGAAAGTAATTTGTAATAGGATCTCTTTTATTTAGGAAGTTTGGTATCCAAATACCAATTTTTGAGGAGGAAAACTAGGACTAGTATGCGTTTATTTCTCTGGTGGGCCTGGCCAAAAAAGAAAAAGGATTTCCTTCACCCTTTTTGGTGGCTACCAACATAGAAGGAATTGTACTTCTTTTTAGTTTTGACTTTTCTTACTTTTTTGGGAAGAACTTGAAGAGAGCCACAATTATTGGTTGGTTGAATTTGCTTTTTCCTTTGGTTTTGACTGAATTGAAGAAAAGCATCATACTCTCTCGCATGTTTTTGTGGGAAACAATAGAAAACAACAATTTTTCTTGTTCTTCTTTCTCTGATTGGCTGAATTTGGGGAGACAAGAGTTGACGGTTTTTCCTTAATTGCTTTACATGGTGTGTTCTCCATTAATGGAGAACTAACTTCTTAATTCTAGTCAAGAGGACAACTGAAGATTTGGTTCAGCAATTAGTGTAAGATCTAAATTATTTTAACTTTTTTCTCTATTTATTGATATTTATATGTTTTCTGCTTTTAATTGTTATAATTTTTGTGTATGATTGAATAGTGCACAATATTTAATTATTCACGTAGGCTATTTTGCTAATTGGGGGTAGTCGAATCCGTAATTGTTCGATTACCTCCGTCCTGGTAACAACTGGCGTAATTGGATTTATATCAGGAAAACATACGATCTAATTTAAACAAACCCTCGTAGCGTGTTTGTTAGTTAGGATTGGATTTTTCTAAATCGTAATGCAATCTAGAAATTACATCCTACGATCATATCTAGAATTGTTTTCGGGTTAAAGGAATAGTTAACGGTCGTACCTTAACTATCGAAAAAGATCGGTTGTTTATCGCGTGCATGACAACTATAACCAATCTATTAATAAATGTTAAAATTATATTTGAATTGATGATCAGTTACATGAACCATCTCTGAAGTGTACCCTTGGCTAAAGTTTTCCCAATTATTTATGTCAATTCATTATTTTTTGCATTTGATTTATTTAGTTAGCAATTCGTTAGCATTTAATCCTAATATCTCCCATTTGTCTTGACTCGAAAGGAAACAAACATCTCTCCAGTCCCTGAGGAGATGACCCTGCTTGCCACTGTCTATTAGTTAGTAAATTTTGTCAGTTAATTAATTCTGGTATATCGGATTAAGCAAACTCTTCGAGAACGGGGTGAATCAAGTAACCTATTGCACACCTAGAGTCTCTGCTCCAGTACCTAGAATTGATTATTGACTGCTTTTGATGGTAGTTAGGTTTTTATTATTATTGCACAGATCGGCACCTCTCATTTTTTGCGCCGTTTCCAGGGACTGGCACTTGAATTATTTTTTTTTTTGAGTTTAGTTTATTTGTGGTATTCTTGTTAGTTTATGCCCCGTTCTTCTCGCACATGAGAATTGATATATGACCCTAAGATTGAGAAAGCAGTGCATAGGCGAAAACAAGAGACCAAGAGATGAAAAGAAGGGTAGTCATCTACTGCAAACGAGTCAGTAGAAGACGAAGTTAGCATGACCAACAACCGAACACTAAGGGAGTTGGCTGCCTCGGAGTTGACCCACCAGCCTTTGTGCATTGCATTCCCAACTCTGGCTAAGAATACCTCATTCGATCCGAAATTAGGGTTAATTCACCTCTTACCCTCGTTCCATGGTTTATTTGGTGAAGAACCCCACAAACACGTCCAAGAGTTCGAAGTGGTTTGTTCTACCATGAAATCTCTTGGGGTCACTGAAAAGCAAATTAAACTTAGAGTCTTCCCTTTCTCTCTCAAGGATACAGCGAAAGATTAGCTATACTACCTATCCGTAGGTAGTATCACCACATGGGCACAGTTGAAAAAGAAGTTCTTAGAAAAATTCTTCCCTACATCCCAGACTGCAAGTTTGAGGAAGGAAATATGCAGCATCAAACAGTATCTCGGGGAGTCCCTGTATGATTATTGGAAAAGATTCAATAAATTGTGTACTAGATGCCCACAGCATCAAATTAGTGAACAATTATTGATCTAATACTTCTATGAAGGGTTCCAGTCATCTGACAGAAGTATCATTGACGCTGCGAGTGGAGGAGTACTGGCAAATAAGACACCGAGGGAAGCATGGGAGCTTATTGAAGCAATGGCAGAAAATTCGCAGCAATTTGGCTTCCGTGAGAGTAACTCCACCCGTAGGGTCAAAGAGGTAGAGACGTCATCCATTCAGCAGCAACTGTTAGAGTTGACGTCTTTTGTTCGGTAATTAGCCGTGGGGAATACGTAGCGAGTGAAGGTCTGTGGAATCTGTACAAGCATGGACCACTTTACAGACACATATCCCATTTTGCAAAAAGATGGAGCTGAACAAGTAAATATGGCTGGAGGCGTGCTCGCGCCCCGCAGGTAGTATGACCCGTACTCCAACACGTACAATTCGGGTTGGAGAGACCATCCTAAGTTCAGCTACGGGAACAGGCCGTAGAATTCATTTGGAAATCGCCCTCCAGGATTTCAACAACTATGGCAACCAAAGCCTCAACTTTCGTTTGCAGATTCAGGAGACTCTTTGACAGACATTGTCAAGAGCTTGGCCATAAGTACTACTCAGTTTCAAAAGAAAACTAGATCGGGCATGAAAGATATGGAGACTCGAATAAGCCACATGACAACTGCCATTAATCGCCTGGAAACTCACGTTTTTTAAAAATTGACATTGCAACCATAAGCAAATCCCAAAAATGTAAGTGTCATGACATTGAGAAGTAACAAGGAAGTGGAGCGATCTAAGTTGGCGAATCCGAAAAGCAAAAGTGAGGAGGAGATAGAGAAGGAGATTGAAGAAGAAGGGCGCATTCGCGAAGACCCTAAGATAACATTTACTTTTTCAGCTCATATTAAATCTAACTTACCTCATTTTCCTTACAGGTTGGAAAAGACAAAGAAGGCAGAGAAGGAAAAAGTGATTCTAGACGTATTCCAGAAAGTGGAGATCAACATCCCCTTGTTGGATGCACTGAAGCAAGTATTGAAATATGCCAAATTTCTGAAAGATCTGTACACCCATAAGAGGAAGCTAACGGGTGACGAAAGAGTGGCAGTGGGAGAAAATGCGTAGGCTATACTCCAAAAGAAACTCTCTTCGAAGTGTGGAGACCCAAGTATGTTCACAATGTCATGTAAAATAGGAGATACCCCAATTAGGAAAGTAATGTTGGATTTAGGGGCGTCGATTAATGTAATGCGTACAATTATTTATGCGTCTCTAAATATTGGGCCACTAAAAGGCACAAGTATTATAATCCAACTAGCAGACCGCACCAATGCTTATCCAGAGGAATTAGTTGAAGATGTTTTGGTGCAGGTTAATGAGTTAGTTTTTCTATCAGATTTTTATGTCCTAAACATGGGGGATGAAAAGTCATTAAATTCGTCATCCATTTTGTTAGGTTGACCATTTTTAAGCACTATTAGGATAAAAATAGATCTGAATGAAGGTACTTTGTCAATAGAGTTTGATGGAGAAATTATAAATTTCAATATTTTTTATGCAATGAAATACCCGGAGGAATCTAACTCTATTTTTACTTTGAGTGTTATTGAACCCCTTGTACAGGAAATGTTTGAGTTAGATGGGGAGGATGCACTGAGAGTAACTTTGGCGAAATACCTTGAGTTGGGAGCAACTCTCAGTGTGGAAATAAGTGATGAGTTGTATAGTATGATTGAAGCACTGCACTTACTTCCACCAATTTCTTTAAGGTATAAGCTCACTTCTATCTTTGTACCTGAAACTCAGAGAAAATTGTTGCCTTCTGTTGTGCAGGCATCCGAGCTGGAGCTCAAACTTCTCCCGAACATTTGAAGTATACATTTTTCGGGGACAAGGAGACATTACCGGTGATAATTTTTGCACACCTGTCACCGAATTAAGAAGACAACCTGATTTGTTTTCTTCGAGATCATAAGTTAGCGATTGGGTGGAACATCACAGACATCAAAGGAATCAACCCATCTTTATGCATGTACCGAATATGGCTCGAAAATGATGTAAAGCCGATGAGACATGCACAACGAAAATTGAACCCGCTGATGATGGAAGTAGATAAGAAGGAGATACTCAAACTCCTAGAGGTGGGAATTATCTTCGCCATCTTAGACAGCCCGTGGGTGAGCTCAGTTCAAATGGTCCCGAAAAAGGCGGGAGTTACTATAGAAGAAAACCAGGAAGGCGAGATGGTTCCAATCAAGAAACCCACATGGTGGCGCCAATGCATTGATTACCGGAGACCGAATGCCGTGACAAAAAGGGACCACTTCCCTCTCCCTTTTATTGATTAGATGATAGAGAGGTTGACTGGTCGTGTTTATTACTGTTTTCTTGATGATTTTTCAGGGTACTTCCAAATCACGATAATACCGGAGGACCAAGAGAAAACCACATTCACTTCCCCATTTGGTACTTTTGCCTACCACAGAATGCCTTTCGGTCTCTGTAATGCTCTAGTAACTTTTCAAAGGTGCATGGTAAGTATCTTCTTCGAGTATATAAAAAAAGTTATCGAAATATTTATGGATGATTTCAGTGTGTATGGGGATAGCTTTGATGAATGCCTTGATAATCTAGTTTTAATCTTAAAAAGGTGCATAGAGACAAACTTGGTTCTTAATTGGAAAAAATGCTACTTTGTGATGGAGCATGGTATTGTCTTAGAACATGTAGTGTTGGTTAGGTGAATAGAGGTAGATAAAACAAAAGTCGACCTTATTTCTGTTTTACCTTATCCCGTAAGTGTACGAGAAGCACGTTCCTTTTTGGGTCATGCAGGGTTCGATAGGAGATTCATCAAGGACTTTTCGAAAATTGGAACACCCTTGTTCAAATTATTGCAAAAGGACATAGCATTTGACTTCACCGAGGAATGCAAGGCAGCATTTGACAAATTAAAGGAGTTGTTGACATCACCACCCGTCATTCAACCCCCAAACTGGAGCCTTCCATTTGAATTAATGTGCGACGTAAGTGATTACGCAGTGGGAACGGTGTTGGGGCAAAGGATTGGCAGGGTGGCGCATGCTATTACTATGCATCAAAAGAGTTGAATGGAACCCAACTTAACTATTCTACGACAGAGAAAGAATTATTAACTGTTATTTTTGCATTAGAAAAATTAAGATCTTATTTGTTGGGTGTAAAGGTAATAGTTTTCTCTGATCATGCAGCCTTAAGGTATTTGATGACGAAAAAGGATGCAAAACCAAGACTCGTCAGATGGATTCTGCTCCTACAAGAGTTTGACTTGGAGATTAAGGATAAAAACGGGGCAGAGAACTTGGTTGCTCATCACTTAAGCCGTTTGCTTACAAATAAGGAGGAACAGCCATTGAGAGAGGCGTTTCCAAAAGAGCAAGGCGTTTCCAGAAGAGCAATTACTTGCCATTGATTCGTCTGCACCTTGGTATGCTGATATCGTGAATTACTTAATAACTAACCAATTACCTGCAGGTTGGTCAAAGGAAAGGAGAGACAAAGTGAAAAGTGATGTCAAATACTATATTTGGAACGACCCCTACCTGTAGAGGCAATGTTCGGATTAAGTGCTAAAAAAATGTTTAAATGCAGGTGAATTTCACTCTATTGTAACTTTTTTGCCATTCGTTTGCATGTGAAGGACACTTTGGACCAAAACGAACAGTTTGCAAGGTGTTGGAGAGAGGCATTTATTGGTCCATCCTTTTCAAAGATGCATATTTATTTTGTAAATCTTGTGATAAGTGTCAAAGGGTGGGAAATTTTTTTCGTAGGAACCAAATGTTTCAAATCCCCGTATTGTTTGTTGAAATTTTTGATGTTTGGAGGATAGATTTCATGGGTCCTTTTTCCTCGTCTTTTGGTTTCGTATACATCTTACTTACCGTTGATTATATCTCTAAGTGGGTGGAAGTAAAAGTCACCCGAACTAACGATTCTAGAGTGGTTGCAGTGTTTTTAAAGTCTAACATTTTTGTCCGTTTTGGGATGACAAGAGCTGTAGTAAGTGATAGGGGGACACATTTTTGCAATAAAACTATTGCTGCCTTGTTCCGCAAATATGGCGTACTCCACAAAGTATCCGCGTCATATTACCCGAGTACGCCATATTACCCGCAAACAAATGGTCAAGCCAAAGTGTCAAAGAGGGAGATCAAGTCTGTCTTGGAGAAGATGGTACGCCCTGATAGAAAGGATTAAAACTTGAAATTGGAAGATGCACTATGGGCTTACCGCACCGTGTATAAGACGCCGACTGGGATGTCCTCGTATAGACTAGTCTTCTGTAAGACTTGCCTTCTCCCAGTAGAGTTCGAGCATAGGGCATTCTGGGCAGTGAAGCAGTGTAATCTAAATCTTGAGGAAGCGGGAGTCCATAGGAAATTGCAGCTACAAGAGTTGGAAGAGATTAGAAATGAGGCATATGAGAATACCATGATTTACAAGGAGAAGAGCAAAATTTTTCATAATCAACAAGTGTCAAGAAAGTCATTTGTAGTGGGGCAAAAAGTCCTCTTGTATCACTCGAGACTTAAACTTTTTTTCGATAAGTTGCATTCTCGTTGGATTGGTCCATTTGTCATTTCTAATATTTTTTATTATGGTGCAGTGGAGATCCAAAATTTAAAGACGGAGAAGAAGTTCGTGATGAATGACCAGCGTCTCAAACCATACTATGAAAGATTCTCTGTTGAGGAAGTCGAGTTCATACAACTCGAGGATCCAATTTATCCATTTTGAGAGTTCCGACCAAGTTTAACCAAAGACATTAAAGAAAGACGCTGCTTAGGAGGCAACCCAATGCTATTTGTTCTAATTTTCTTATCTTTCTGGAGTTTTTGTTCAGTGTTAGTGTCATTTAGTGGTTTGTTGTTGTGTGGCAGGAAGCTGGCAGTTAGATGTGCCAACGCTAGGTGGTCACGTTTAAGGAATGAAGTTTTGAATTGACGGACAGAAAACTCTCGAGTAGTTAGGTATGCCCACGCCAGGTGGTCACGCTTAAGGAAAGAGATTCACGTCCGCGGTCAGAAGACTCTATAGCAGTTAGGCGTGCCCACGCCAAGTAGTCACGCCCAAGGAACTCAATTTCTGGAGATTGGTAAGAAGACTTTCTATGAGTTAGGCATGCTCACGTCAGGTGGTCACGTTTAAGGATCCAAATTTTGGGCGAATGGTCAGAAGACTCTTAGGCAGTTAAGCATGCCTACGCCTAACAAGGGGGTTCCCTGCTCTTAAAAAAAAGAGATAAAAAAACAAAATTACTCTCACTTAAAAAAAGGGGTAGAGGACCCGTTGCCCTACTTTCTTCTTTTTTGCCTTTCTTGTCTTCATTCATTCTTTCTCTTCTTCTTCTTTCTATTTCTTCCTTTTCTTGCTTTTCTTCTTCTTCTACTCAGTGTCGCCTTCATTATCGACCGCAAGACCGTGCGCCGCCATACGCCTCTCGCCCTCACCGCCTACTTCCTCCACCATCGCGCCCCATCGCAGTGCGCGTTTCGCACGCCTTCCCTCTTTACCTCGCGCGCAGATAGCGCACAGTGGCGCGTCCTTCTATTTCCCATCGCGCGCCAGATAGTGCGCAGTTGTGCCCCTGAGCGCTCCGTTCTAGCCCAGGCACGCCTAAGCACACCTCTGCGGGCTCCGTTCCATCGTGCTAGACTGCACGCGACCAGCGACCAGCGCCCACCAACGCGAGCCCTGCCAGCGCGAGCCCAGTCAGCACTCTTCCTCTCTATGCGCGACCAGCAAGAGCACATGCCTCCGCCTAAGCGCGTGTCCGCCACGGGTGCACCTCCACGCATGGCCTTCAGGCGCCGCCGCTGCCGCTCTGCCATCGTACCTACTGCCGGTTCCCACCTCAGGTCCCTTCTTTCTTTAATTTTCTGTTAACATTAGCTGATGACAGACAATTTGTGCTTAATTTGGGTGTTGTGATTTTGTCTTTGGCTACTGTTGACTATTTGCTCAATTTTGTGCTAAACCCGTGATATTTGGAAAAGTTTTTGCTGTGACTACCTGTTTAATTAGTTTTTGGTGTGTTTATTGTCTATTTGTTTAATTATTGGTGTTTGGAATTGTGATTGGGGACCCATGCTTAGTTGGGCCTATTGACTTATTTTGAACACTCGTACCTTACCCTTGCCCTGTTCACTGATATCAAATGGCCAAACTAAAAGATAAAAGCAGGAATAGACCTTTCACCTCCACCCCACAATCTACTGTCCCTTTGAGTGGGCCTTCCTAAGCGATTGCTCGGGAAACCCTGGACCCGACTTGGGCCCATTAGGGAGGTTCACACCTCCTCTACGACCTACTTCAGTGGCCATTTGACCTTTATCAGGGCTGCCGATAGAGAACGGTATGCCGCTACTTGCACAAGAAAAATTATTCCTTGCAAGTTCATCCATGACCCTACACTTGATCTTCTAAATATTAGAGATGAGATCACTAAAAAGTTAACTACCATAGTTTTGGACTCGTTATATTGCTATTATTTTACCTGCCTTCACTGAATTAACGTGGGAGTTCTATACCAGTTTTGAGTTTAATGTCTCTGATGAATTCTCCGTTACTACTCCTGGGGTGGTGCGTTTTAGATTAATGGGTAGGGATTTTACACAATCCCTCACTGAGTTTAATTTAGCCCTTAATTTTATTGACATTCCCTACTCCCAAACTGATGAATATATGGCAAGCACCTGCGAGTACATTGAGCCTTTCTTTTCCCATAACACTGGCTATTGGAGAGAATTGTCGGTTGACCAACAATCTTATGATCCTAACCAGTTTAAATCCTCTTTTTTTTTAAGAGCCCCATTTTTCGCTATTTACACCGTTTTATGACTTACAGCTTCTCCGGTAGAAAACAGTTAAGGTATTTTGACCAAACCTGAGTTTTTTTTTATTTGGTGTATGGTTGCCGAGGTTAAGGTCAACTTTGGTTATTGGTTTGCTTCTCACCTTCGAACCGTCTTAAGCAAGAAAAATAAGCCGTTAATTTTGGGCTCTTTTATCACTCAATTGATTATAAATCTTGGGATTGTGGACTTAACTAATCATAATCTGCAAAAAATTGACAGGTGCCAAGCATGTATAATAATAATAAAAACCTAACTACCACAAAAAACAGTCAATAATCAATTCTAGATACTGGAGCAGAGACTCTAGGTGTACAATGGATTATTTGATTCACCCTGTTCCCGAAGAATTTGGTTAATCCGATATACCATAATTAATTAACTGACAAAATTTACTAACTAGTAGACAGTGCAAGTAGGGTCGTCTCCTCAGGGATTGGGGAGAAGTTTGTTTCTTTTCGAGTCAAGACAAGTGGGGAATTTTAGAATTAAATGCTAATGAATTGCTAACTAAATAAATCAAATGCAAAAAATAATTAATTGACAGAAATAATTGGAGAAACTCTAACCAATGGTACACTTCAGAGATGGTTCATACAACTAATCATTGATTCAAAGATAATTCCAACATTTATTAATAGATTGGTTATAGTTGTCATACATGCGATAAACAACCAACTTTTACTTAATTTCTCAATAATTAAGATACGACTGTTAACTATTTCTCTAATTCGGAAACAATTCTAGGTACGATCATAGGATGTAATTTTTAAATTGCATTAAGATTTAAAAAAAAAATCCAATCCTAACTAACAAATATGCTATTTAGATCGTATATTTTCTTGACATAAACCCAATTACGCCAGTTGCTAGCCTATGTGAATAATTAAATATTGCGCACTATTCAATCATATACAAAAGTTATAATAATTAAAAGCAGAAAATATATAAATACCAATAAATGGAGGAAACAGTTAAAATAATTTAGATCTCACAGTAATTGCCGAACCAAATTTTCAGTTGAGGAGAACATACCATGGAGAACACGCCATGTAAAACAATTGAGGAAAAATCGTCAACTCTTGTCTCCTCAAATTCGACCAATCAGAGAAAGAAGAACAAGAAAAATTGTTTTTCACAAAAGCATACGAGAGAGTCTGATGCTCTTTTTCAATTCCGTTAAAACAAAAAAAAAAAAAGCAAATTCAACCAGTCAACAATTGTGGCTCTCTTCAACTTCTTCTCAAAAAGTAAGAAAAGTCAAAACTAAAAAAAAGTACAATCCCCTCTACGTTGGTAGCCACCAAAAAGGATGAAAGAAATCCTTTTTCTTTTTCGGCCAGGCCCATCAGAGAACGAAACGCATCCTAGTCTTAGTTTTCTTCCTCAAAAATTGGTATCCTATTAAAAATTTCCTAAATAAAAAAGATCCTATTAAAAGACATCCGGTTATTAGGCAACGATACTAGTGGAGTATAGCCGAATAAACAACAAATTAAAATTAAAAATCACACAAACCCATTTCATTTCTTAAACATGGAAAACTAAGATTAATAGTTGAACCAATTTACACAAATAATGCTAAACAAATATTTACAATACTTAGAGAAATTAATCAAAAAGTGTAGAAGTCATAAAATCTCAAATATTCACCAAAAAGAAACTCTTAGATTTAACCATGTTATACTTAACATCTTAGAGCGTAAAATCTTAGCAATAGAAAAATGTGAAATATCTAACCATCGTTTATCAGGAACAATCACAAATATGCACAAAAATAGGCAAAAATTGGATAAAATTCAACAACTATACTACCCCCCCAACACCTAAATCTTACATTGCTCTCAATGTAAGCAAATACAGACCAAGAATAGAGGTAATAGAGCAACGACATTTCCCTAAACATGGAGGAGAGTAGAAAAGGACTACGGCTCAGGAGGGAAGGGTGGACGGAAACCCACGTATGTGAAATACTGAGCCAAGTTTTGCGCTATTCTGGCCACCTGGCGTTCGATCCACTCCAATCTAGAGTCCATGTGATGCAGTTGAAAGCGGAGGGTGGAAGATTGGCTGTCAGTAAAGGACGTCGACGGAGGTGCAGAAGAGGAAGGTCCAGGAGCGTCAGTAGAAGGACCGCCAGTCTCAGAAGTGGCAGGTTTGGAAGCTCTGCACTTAGGAGGAATCTAGATCGGCCCCGGAGAAATGAATTGAAAGACACCAATCACCTGTTGCACTAAACCCATCTTTTCCAAACAAATTAAATCAAGAGGTTCTATAGTACAAGTTTGATGCAGATTATGATTAGTTAAGTCCAGAACCCCAAGATTTATAGTCAATTGAGTGATAAAGGAGCCCAAAATTAATGGTTTATTTTTCTTATTTAAGACAGTTCGGAGGTGAGAAACAAACCAACAACCCAAGCTGACTTTAACTTCATCAACCATACACCAAATAAAAAAGAACCCGAGTTTGATCAAACTACCCGAACTATCTTTCCTACCGGAGAAGCTGTAAGCCATAAAACGGTGTAAATAGCGAAAAATGAGGCTCTTAAGAAAAAAGATTTTAGACTGGCTAGGATCATAAGATTATCGGTCAACCGACAATTTTCTCCAATAGCCAGTGTTATGGGAAAGAAAGGTTCAGTGAACTCGCAGACACTTGCCATATATTCATCAGTTTGGGAATAGGGAATGTCAACAAAAATCAAGGGCCAAATTAAATTCAGTGATGGACTGTGTAAACTCCCTACCTATCAATCTAAACGCACCACCCTAGGACTATTAACGGAGAATTCATCAGGGACATTAAACTCAAAAGCGGCATAGAACTCCTACTTAACTCAGTGAAGGTAGGTAAAATAATAGCAGCATAACGGGCCCAACCTATGACAGCTAATTTCCTAGTGATCTCATCTCTAATATTTAGAAGATCAAGTATAGGGCCATGGATGAACTTGCAAGGAATAATTTTCCTTGTGCAAAAGACTTTCCAATAGTTAGGCGTGATCACCTGAGGTAGTCACGCTTAAGGATCCAAATTTTGGGCGGATAGTCAGAAGATTCTTAGGTAGTTAGGCGTGTCCATGCCTAACAAGGGGGTTCCTTGCTCTAAAAAAAATGGGGGATAAAAAGACGAAATTACCCTCACTTAAAAAAAGGGGTAGAGGACCCGTTGACCTACTTTCTTCTTTCTTGTCTTTTTTTTCTTCAATCTTTCTTTCTCTTCTACTTCTTTCTTTCTCTTCTTCTTTCTTTTTCTTCCTTTTCTTCTTCTACCCACCGCCGCCTTCACTATCCACCGCTAGACCGCGCGCCGTCGTATGCCTCTCGCCCTCGCCACCACCTTCCACCACTGTTGCGCCCCTGCGCGCCGACGTATGCCTCTCGCCCTCGCCGCCACCTTTCACCACTGTTGCGCCCCTGCGCGCCGAGCCTTCCCCCTTCCCCTCGCGCGCAGACAGCTAGCAGCAACTGTAGGCAGTAGCCAGGCGCGCGCCTTCTATTTCCAATCCACACCAGCCCTGGCGCGCGAACCCAAGCACGTCTCTGCACGCCCCGTTCCATCGCGCCAGACCGTGCTCAACCAGCGAGCAGCGCCCACCAGCCCAAGGCCTACCAGCGCGAGCCCTGCCAGCGCTCTTCCTCTCTGTGTGTGACCAACGATAGCACGCGCCTCCGCTTAAGCGCGTGTTCGCCACGCGCATGCCTTCACGTACAGTCTTCAGGAGCTACCGCTACCGCTCTGCCATCGTACCCACTGCCGGCTCCCACCTCGGGTCCCTTCTTTCTTTAATTTTCCGTTAACATTAGCTGAGGACAAAATTTCAATTTCTAACTGAGGCCAGATATCTTGATTTTTAGCTGATGACAGACAATTTGTGCTTAATTTGGGTGCTGTGATTTTGTCTTCGGTTACAATTGACTATTTACTTAATTTTGTGCTAAACCCGTGGTATTTGGGGAAGTTTTTGCTGTGACTACCTGTTTAATTAGTTTTTGGTGTGTTCATTATTTATTTCTTTAATTATTAGTGTTTGGACCTTTGATTGGGAACCCTTTGCTTAGTTGGGCCTTTGCCCTGTTCACTAATATCAAATGACCAAACCAAAAGTTAAAAACAGGAATAGACATTCCACCTCCACCACACAGCCTACTGTCCCTTTGAGTGGGCCTTCCCAAGCGACTGCTCCGGGAGGCCCCCGAACCCGTCTTCGTCAGAATAAGGAGGTTCACATCTCTTCTCCGGCCCACTTCGACGACCATTTGACCTTTACTAGGGCTACCAATAGGGAACGGTATGCCGCTGCTTGCACAAGGAAAATTATTCCTTACAAGTTCATCAATAACCTTATACTTGATCTTCTAAATATTATGTCTGAGGTCACTAGGAAGTTAGCCACCATAGTTTGGACCCGTTATACTGCTATTATTTTACCTGCCTTCACTGAGTTAACGTGGGACTTCTATGCCACTTTTGAATTTAATATCCCTGATGAATTCTCTGTTACTACTCCTGGGGTTGTGCGTTTTATGGATAGAAAGTTTACACAGTCCATCACTGAATTTAATTTGACTCTTGATTTTATTGACATTTCCTACTCTCAAACTGATGAAATATATGACAAGCACCTGCGAGTTCATTGAGCCTTTTTTTTTCCATAACACTGGTTATTGGAGAGAATTGTCGGTTGACCTACAATCTTATGATCCTAGCCAGTCTAAAGCCTCTTTTCTTAAGAACCCCATTTTTCGCTATTTACACTGTTTTATGGCTTACATCTTCTCCGATAGAAAAGACAGTTCGAATATTTTGATCAAACTCGAGTTCTTTTTTTATTTGGTATATGATTGCTGAGTTTAAGCTCAACTTGGATTGTTGGATTGCTTCTCACCTCCGAACTGTCTTAAGCAAGAAAAATATGCCGTTAATTCTGGACTCTTTTATTACTCAATTGGCTATAAATCTCGGGGTTCTGGACTTAAATAATCATAATTTGTACCAAAATTGTACTATGGAACCTCTTGATTTAATTTATTTGAAAAGATGGGTTTAGTGTAACAGGTGAATAGTATCTTCCAATTCGTTCCTCTTGGGCCGATCCAGATTCCTCCTAGGCGCAAAGCTTCCAAACCTGCCACTTCTGAGGCTGGCGGATTTTCTACTGACGCCCCTGGGCCTTCCTCTTCTACGCCTCCGCCGACATCCTCTACTGACAACCAGTCTTTCACCCTCCGCTTTCACCTGCATCACATGGACTCTAGATTGAAGCGAATCGAGTGCCAGGTGGCCAGAATGACACAGAACTTGGCTCAGTATTTCACACACGTGGGCTTCCGTCCACCCTTTCCTCCCAAACTTTAGTCATTTTCTACTCTCCTCCGTGTTCAGGGAAGTGTCGTTGCCCCATTATCTCTATTCTTGGTCTCTATTTGCTTACATTGGGGGCAATGTAATTTTATCCAATTTTTGCCTATTTTTGTGCATATTTGTGATTGCTCCTAATAAACGATGGTTAGATGTTTCAAATTTTTCTATTGCTAAAATTTTACACTCTAAGATATTAAGTATGACATGGTTAAATATAAGAGTATCTTTTTAGTGAATATTTGAAAATTATGAATATTTGAGATTTTGTGATTTTTGCATTTTTTGATTAACTTCTCTAAGTATTGTAAATATTTGTCTAACATTTTTTTGTGCAAATTGGTTCAACTATTAATATTAGTTCTCCATGTTTAAGAAATGAAGCGGGTTTGTGTGATTTTTAATTTTAATTTATTGCTTATTTATGAATAGTATTCGACTATATTCCGCTAGTATCGTTGCCTAGTAACCGGATGTCTTAACAGCAAGTGTGAATTTTCGCATCAAAAAGGTACGGTAACAATGAGTATGTGATCCTTTAGCGATAAAGTTGAGTAATCGGGTTCTTTCATTTGGTAGATATCGGAGTTCGCGTCAAAATACTTAAATGGCTAAGGACTAAGCATTTCCCTTGGAAAAAAAAAATTTTAAGTGTGGGGATATTCTAAAAAATGAAAAATATATATGTGCTAATAGTGAAATATGTAAAAGTGTTTGAATGAATCGTTAGCCCGCTGATTCATGAATTTTAATGTTGAGATTTTGCTTAATAATTGAACCATTTGCTTATGAATGCTAGTTGAATATTTTATATTCTTAAGTTAGTAATAAATTGGAGGAGTCCTTAATCTTGAAAGCTAATTGGAGAAATATTTCTTGGAACTTTATCACTAATGATTGACATGTGTTTTACTTGTATCTTAGCAATAGAATATTTGACCAATAGCCATTATTTGATTGTCTGATTTATTGTTCTTATGCTTGAGGACAAACATGATCTAGGTATGGGGGAGGTTGATAGGGTGCATTCTAGTGAGATATTTTGTTAATATTGCATAATTGTTTTGACTAAATATCGCACTATTTGGTAGATTTTACTCAGGTTTGTGTTTTGGATTAATTGCAGGAAGTGGTGAAGAAAAAGTGTTGAAAATCGTCATTCCAGCAGACTTCCTAATAGTTAGGCGTACCCACGCCTAACTCCAGTCTTCAGAAACGAATTCTCGGGATGATTTGCCCACATGGAAGCTTCCAAAAACTGAGTGAAGTGGCTGACTACGGCTGTGTTTGGTTCGATTGTTTTTGGCAAAAACTGTGGCTGTAGTCAAAATACAATTTCAGTCAACCAACTTTTTTTTAAATGCTACAGTCCCGGTCCTGGTACACGGCGCCGTTTAGGAGCCAAAATGACAAAACAAGTTTTGAGGTGTATTGTCCTTCCGTTCCTCCTCGTTATTTTCTGAGTTAAACTGTATCGAGCAACTACGAGGCTCCTCTTCACTTTCCTCTTCTAAGCAGCATCAACAGTAGAGCAGACACTTGAATGTTCAAATCACCGGTTCTACCCCAGCTGATCTGCTTGTAATGCTGCTGTCATCGTCGCCGCAAGTGAACAGTTAGCTGGTCCCTCCACAATTTGCAACTTATCTGCAGCATAACATCGGGAGAAGGAAGCTGAACCTCCGCTGCACCTCGGACAGGGGAGGTAGTGGAATTGCCCAGAAAATCATTCGAAGCTGCTTGCTGAAGAGCTTTCTTCCCTTATTTCCAAGTCGCGGCCAAGGAGTCTCACCGCCGTTGCTCAGCTGTTGCTTCGTCGAGGTGAGTTTGTACTGTTGAGCTAATTGGGGCCTTAATTCGTACGAATTAGGGCTACAGTAATTAATGAATGTGGTTGCTGTTTAATCCTATTCTCTGAAAAATCAGCGGGCGATAGTAAATGGTAGAGACAGAGGATCAATTAAGAAAATGTGGATTTGCCTTGTTTGGACTGACATTCATGCTTCTTCACTTAACTTCTTTATATTGTGCGGCATTCCATTTTTCATTATTGGCTTGTTTTGGTTCGCCATCTCATCTTAGCAACTCACAATTGGAGCTTCACCGTTATCTTGCCTTCGTGATAATTCCCGCATGTGTCCAAGGTATGCTAAATTAATTGTTAGCAAGAGGGAAATGGTACACAGTGGCACCATATTAGCTGATAAACGTGCTTGGCTGCTTTAAATTGTTCGGCATGCATAGGAGAGTTTTTTTTAATAAGCTCATGGTATACGTGTACCCTGTTAATGGGAAGAATATTGATACTATGAAGTGGATTAGATGTTTGATCGATTGCTGTTGTTGTCGGCTGAAATTGATCAGTTTTTCTGCCACATGAATCTGTAGGTGGGGTGTTGTATCTACATTTACATTTCGGATAAGGAATTTGATTAATTGGTTGTACTTATTAAGCACCAGTGCTATTTTCCTTGGACTATTGCAATTCGATTACTCAAAAATTTTCGTCCCTAGCGTCATGTGACTGGCATGCATTTATTTGGTCGTTGCTGTTGGGTTTGATCTTATTGGATGTTCTTGTGATCGGACTTGAGGCAATGCCATTCTGGTACCTGCAATTTTATTAGTTGGCACGTGGTATATTTTAATTTGTCCTACCGTGATTGTTTATAATTTATGCATTGAAGCTGCTGTTGCGTTTTTCAATGAATGACAACCTGTAGAGAGGGGTATATTTTTCTGCTTTAAGTGTGATGCTGTTTTGGTCCTATGTATATGATTCGTTGCATATTATAATCTGATATGAACTTCGCTAAATGGGTTGAACTGTTATTTTGGCTTCACACATAAAATTGGATGATAGTTCATATACAGTTTATGCGTTTGGCCTGCTAATAGCATTTTAGTGGTACCTTGTACATATTTTTAGGATTGTGATGCCCCCTGTGACTCGGAGTGCTTCGAAGGGTAAGGCCCAACTATTGTGACAAGTAATTATTAAAAATTCTGATCAGAAACAGCTGTAGTGCTCGGCTTTTTAACATCCTTATTTACAGCTTTGCAAACGACTAGGGGTGCTAACCGTTGTTCTTTATATTCGGCTACGGGAGAAAACGATTTGCGTCTTTGTATAACAAACTACTTCAAGGTGAGTTATAACTGACTAGGTGAAAAATTTCTGTAGATGCTGTCCCAATATTCGCTTAGATTGTATCTAATTTCCCGTTTAAGGCGACCTAAAGCCTATTTTCTGGTTTTGACTTTCCTAAAGAAAACAAAGATGCCCAAACCAAAAGGTCCTAAGGAACCACGTATCAATTTCACGCCGAAGATGGAAATTGCCATTGCTGAACAGCTTCTGAACATGCATAGGAATGGGGAAATATCATCGCAGACCATCGGGAGCCACGTTGTCCCTCAGATTACTAGGATGCTCACTGAGACTTTCGGGGTTTCATTCCCCCGCGATACTATTCGGTCAAAGTACTATGCGCTTCAGAACTTAACTAGGCTTTACATTTCGTTCAAGAAGCGTGGCACTGGTATGGGCTGGGACTCAACCAACTTCACCTTCATGATGGATGATGAGCGATGGAGTCATCTACTTCAGGTATAATACTTA
Source organism: Coffea arabica (assembly GCF_036785885.1). Classification (NCBI taxonomy): domain Eukaryota; kingdom Viridiplantae; phylum Streptophyta; class Magnoliopsida; order Gentianales; family Rubiaceae; genus Coffea; species Coffea arabica. The sequence goes on along the minus strand of NC_092325.1, from coordinate 6,262,387 downwards.
TTCAACTTGATTTTAGCTTATACGCTGTTATCGTTATATATTTTCTTTTATAAGCTTGGTTTATAATTTTGGTAGGTTTTTTGACCATTATTAGTTGTATGTATTGTTCAACTGTGGAATTTGCCTTATTTATTTGTAAAAGTTGTTTGTTCCTAACAGCTGTTGTGTAGCATCCTTGTTAATTGGGTTTTTGCTTAGTTTTAAATCCTGTTTTCTTCTTTTTTAGGTCAACCAGGGATACAATAGATTTAGGGGCCGGTGTTGTCTGGTCTTCCATTTGCTTGAAGAAGTCTTCATGAATCAGGGGGCTACTGGGGATTTTAGCGCCGGCTTTGGAGTATCGCCCCTCAATTCGGGCGATGAATTGGAAATGGAACATGCTGCGAGCAGAGGTAGGGGCAAGGGAGCTGTGGATGTCGATTCATCAGATGGAGGAGATGCCGTTCCTGTGACTCGGAAAGGGAAAGAGAAGGTTAAGAAGGGCAAAGGAAAGCGCAAATCGGGGGACATGTCAACTGAGTCATTCTTTGCGCCGTCCTCCCCCCAATTCCAGAAATACGTCCGGGTTTTAGACAGCATCGAGACACGTTTGAGCGGTAAAGGGAGCTCTGGGATCTCCGGTTCGGTCTCTTCTCCTGCTAAGACCAAAAAGGCTCCAGTTGATGAAGACGAGGAGCTGGTGGCTGCCTTGGCCACCTTGAGCAGTCTGAATTTGGACCGAAGTGTGCGCTTCCAGATGGCTGATCTGCTAAGGAATCGGCATGAGCGTCTCATTTGGTTCTTATGCGCGGACGACGAGGACCGCCTTGCCTTTGTCAGACATCGAGGCTTCCTCCCCCCCCCTTAGCATCTCGTTCAATCCAGCCGAAAACTATTGCGGCAGCCTTCGTCTTAGTTTTCGCCATGCCTTAAATGGATTTGATCTATTCGTTTGGATTTATGTACTTGGAGTTGACAGTGGCCTGTGTTATTCATTTCTTTACTGTACCGTGGACCCAATTTTGTGTTTTTTTTTTTCTTGTGCGATGAAGTTGAGGTTACAACAATTTCGGATAAGTGCATGTGGTTGCGTTTATAAATGTTGGTTGAATTGTTTAAATGATATTATTTGTTGGGAATGGTGCAAGGATATTCATTTTGTGTGACAGGAGTTGCCGCTACATTTTTTTGTGAGCCGATGGTCATCTTTGTTTGTATATTTTTTAACATTTGGAGCTGGTTCAGGTTATTTCTGAATACCATCTGCATGTACAGGGACCATCGTGTGTTAAATAATTTGAGTGTGCTTCTCAATATTGGTTGCAGTAGTGCTTCTCAGTATTGGTTGTAAGGAAATAGTGCAATGCCGTATATATTGGTTGCAGCCATGTTCCTAAATTAATTTTATTGGCATCATTTAATATCTATTCTTTGTGGGTTTTTCTGTTATCACATTAATCCTGGCTGATGTCACAATTTTCTTCCATTGTGGCGCCGTAAAAGTGCAATGGCTAATATTTTGTGTACTCATAGGCCGCATATAAATTTTTTCACTTTTTCGTGTTTTCTAGTATTAATTACTCACAGTTATTTTCTCAGATAGCTAGGTTAATGTCTGCTAATTTAAACTCCTTATTCAGTTATTTTCAAAATAATTTTTTTAACTTGTTTGCTACACACTGTACGATATTTACTTATTCAACTTGTGAGTCTTTATATGAAATTTATGAACTTGTTTAATTATTTCACCTGTGTACAAGGATAGTTGACATTTTTGGTTGCGTTATATTATTGGCATTCCCCAAATGTGCCTGTGAGTGTTTATAATTATTAAGTGAACTTAATATATAAAATCAACTTGTTATTTGGTTGATTTACTTATTGCACTTTTGACACTTTGTAATAAATGGTTGAACTTGTTTAATTATTTCACTTGTTTAATCTATGGGTTTGAATATTTCAGGTTATTTTAGGCATAGAGTTTTGCCTATTTTTTTCTTCATATTCAGGATGTTGCTATTAATTTATTTGTGACTGTTTATAATAATGGGTTGCACTTATTTAGTAGAATTTGTTGGGGATTTCCCCAATTGACTCAATTGGTTTACGTCGATATCAACCTTTCAATGAGGTTGTGAGTTGCCATTCAGGGAATTATGTGCGGATTTCCTCTTTAAGTATTCATTTCTTTACACCGTTTTTGCATTATATTGAGGATATCAACCTAATGTTTTCGTGTTATTACACATACATAATTCTTGGATGTTTGTTTCATTATAATTATTTCTTGGAATTTGTATCAATTGAGGTTATTATTTCTTGGTTGATAATATTTCACTTCTACTACTAGAATAGGGTTTAATGAGCTTCAATCACTTGGCCAATTTCAGAGTTCAGAGTTGTTGCTGTGCGAAGATGGACAACGATGGGCACATTCAAGGAGGTCAACTGGATGACGAGCTAGATGATGAGGAGCTCGACAACATCCTTATGTACGTCGTATTATTGGGTTTCATGTTCTTTTTCCAGGATACACATCAGCAGGTCCCAAGAAGACGAAGAGTACGAGATAGCGCGCTGTCAGGGAGAGATTACACGATTGAGATTATTAACGGACATGAAGACCGAATTATTCAGAATATGCGCTTGGATGTTCCTCAATTCCTTTTGTTGTGCGATTTATTGCTTAATCGGGGTTACTGGCATGCATATCCTTCTCAAAGAGTGGGGGTACATGAATCCGTTGCTTTAACCCTAATGTGCCTGAGCCATGATGAGCGGCACCGGGTGTTAGCCGAGCGGTTCCAGCACTCAACTGAGACGATTGATCGACACGTTCGTCGTGTCTTACGAGCTTTGGTTCGGCTAGGTCGTGATCTCGTTAGGCCAAGAAACGTCGATGACACGCATCCTCGGATCTTGAACAATGGTTTGCTCATGCCGTGGTTCCGAGTATGTATCTCATGTTTAGTTGGACATGCACTTTCATGTAGGTTTCTGCGAGCATGTGAAACTCATAGCCAAACTTATTTCACTTATATAGGATTGTGTGGGAGCTTTAGATGGGACCCACGTATCCGCTTGGTGCAGAGCAGAGGTAAGAGAGAGGTTCAGAAATCGGCATGGCGACTTATCCCAGAATATACTTGCTGCCTGCGATCATGATATGCGGTTTGTCTATGTTCGGGTCGGCTGGGAGGGTAGTGCTCATGATGCCAGAATTCTCCAAGAGACCTTGCTTGATCCGGGCTCAGGATTTCCAATGCCACCGCAAGGTAATTTAATTGAAATGCCTTTTTAGATGCTGTCTGGTAACGAATTAGAATATGTCTGGTGACGAACTACTTTTATAATACAAGGCAGTAGGAAATAGTCTCTTTTGTATTTGGTTCTTATTTATAGCATTTGTTTCCGTAATAAATGAGTAGGGGCAATAACATGAACCCTGTCATTAAATCAACAGGAAAATATTATGCAGTAGATGCTGCCTATAGAAATATGCCGGGGTTTATGGCTCCGTTTAGGGGTGCACGGGGCACACCTCATGAGCGAGCAGCTAAAGCGCTGTTCAATAGGCGACATGCATCAGTTAGGAATATTATTGAGCGTACATTTGGAGTTCTTAAGAAGCGATTTCCAATACTCAAAGGTCCAATGCAGAACTACCTGATAGCAACGCAAAATAATATTGTGCTTGCATGTTGTGCTCTTCACAATTTTATGCGCGATTATGTGCCGAATGATGAGTACTTCAATGAAGAAGCGATAAATGGTGCCTTTGCTGATGCACACATAGCAGGGGAACAAGTGCAGATGGGTCAACCTATCGATATGTCGCAGCAGGGCATAGATAACTGGAATGAAGATCGGCGGGCAATGGCGGCGCACATGTATGTGAATGCTAATAACTAGACTCTAGTGCTTGGCCTAGGACCAAAAGTGTGTTAAATCAGCTTCCGATTTGTACTTAAATGTTTAATTCACATTCCTGGTGATTGAGGGATTACAAAATCATTTGGCTCCAGTTAATTGTGTTGTACCCATGTATCCAGGGATTTGCACCTTTGTATGAAATCTGCGGACTCATACTTTGCTCTACAACCTCAGTAAGTATTCAGTTTGCCGGTTTAGTTGACGTGAGTTTGTGAATGGTGCCGTACGCTTAACTCATGACCGAGTTAAGTTCTAGGCACATTTTTTACTTCGTTTAAATTTGGTAGAAAGTTTGCCAACTACTTTAGGAAATTGCGGGAGGGGACATAATTTAATGGCCATTATTTTGCAAAGATAGCGAACGTATTGGCTAATTACACATTTGGACCCTTAGATCCCCTGTTTTGGGGGTGTTACACATAAACTAGTTTTTGAAATACAATAAAAATTTGCACAAAAGGACTATAAAAGGTAATCCAAAAATTAGTTTTATTTTTTTAAAAAAATTTTCAATAATGTATCTCAAAATATTTTCTAAAAAACTTTTCTATTCTTAATTGTACATCAAAATATTTTCCAAGAGCCAATCCAAAATATGCTCTAAAAACTCTGTTACAGTACAGTTTTATTTTAAAAAAATCCCCCAAAAACAGCTAATCCAAACGAAGCTGTTTTTAAAAAACAGCTCAATCCAAACGCATGTGTTTTTCAAAAAATATGAGTTTTTCAAAAACAACAATCCAAACGACAATGCGTGTTTTTTAAAAACTGCTACAGTATTGTTTTTCAAAAACACCCCCAAAAACAGGGAATCCAAACGCACCCTACAAATTTGGAGATCGGTGGGGCCACTCCAAAGCGGAAGAAAGTAATTTGTAATAGGATCTCTTTTATTTAGAAAGTTTGGTATTCGGATACCAATTTTTGAGGAGAAACACTAAGACTAGGATGCGTTTCTTTCTTTGGTGGGCCTGGCAGAAAAAGAGAAATGATTTCCTTCACCCTTTTTGGTGACTACTAACGTGGAGGGGATTGTACTTTTTTTTAATTTTGACTTTTCTTACTTTTTGAGAACTTGAAGAGAGCCACAATTATTGACTGGTTGAATTTGCTGTTTTCTTTGGTTTTGACCGAATTGAAGAAAAGCATCAGACTCTCTTGCATGCTTTTGTGGGAAACAATAGAAAACAACAATTTTTCTTGTTCTTCTTTCTCTGATTGGCCGAATTTGAGAAGACAAGAGTTGACGGTTTTTCCTCAATTGCTTTACATGGCGTGTTCTCCGTTAATGGGGAACTAATTTCTTAATTCTAGTCAAGGGAATAACTGAAAATTTGGTTCGATAATTACTGTGAGATCTACATTATTTTAACTGTTTCCTCCATTTAGTGATATTTATATGTTTTCTGCTTTTAATTGTTATAACTTTTGTATATGATTGAATAGTGCACAATATTTAATTATTCACGTAGGTTATTTTGCTAATTGGGGGTAGTCGAATTCGTAATTGTTCGATTATCTCCGTCCCGTAGTAACTGGCATAATTGGGTTTATGTCAGAAAAACATACAATCTAACTTTTAAACAAACCCTTGTAGCATATTTGTTAGTTAGGATTGGATTTTTCTAAATTGTAATGCAATCTAGAAATTACATCCTACGATCGTACCTAGAATTGTTTCCGGGTTAGAGAAATAATTAATGGTCGTACCTTAACTATCGAGAAATTAAGAAAAGATTGGTTATTTATCGTGTGAATGACAACTATAACCAATCTATTAATAAATGTTGGAATGATATTTGAATCAATGATCAGTTGCACGAACCATCTCTGAAGTGTACACTTGGTTAGAGTTTCTCCAATTATTTCTATCAATTAATTATTTTTTGCATTTGATTTATTTAGTTAGCAATTATTCACTAGCATTTAATCCTAAAACCCTCCATTTGTTTTGACTCGAAAGGAAACAAACTTCTCCCCAGTCCCTGAGAAGACGACTCTACTTGTCACTGTCTACTAGTTATTAAATTTTGTCAGTTAATTAATTCTGGTATATCGGATTAAGCAGACTCTTCGGAAATAGGGTGAATCAAGTAATCCATTGCATACCTAGAGTCCCTGCTCCAGTACCTAAAATTGATTATTGATTGCCTTTGGTGGTAGTTAAGTTATTATTATTATTGCACAGGCTTGACACCTGTCAATCATACTAATAGATGTGCAGTAGAATCTAGCACAATAATAAAAAAGAACATAATTAAACCTAAGAAACCAAGAAAGCCAAAAAATTGTATAATATTAAATACATTGAGAATTTAAAATGGAAAAGATGTATACCTTATCTATATGTCAGTACCAAATCCATCTCTCACAAATTTTGGATGGATGTAGTTAGTATCACAATCTTTCCAATTTTAGAAACCATGAAAGAAAATATAGTGTCCCAAGACATCAAATTGCAAATTGGGATTTGAAACAAACAAAACCAAACAAAACCCTAAGATTGGATGCAAGAAAACACAAGTCGACACCTTCAATCCTATAAACAGCCTGACACCAGTAGCAAAATCACTCAGGGAACTAGAAATATCCGCATATTGATCTATCATCAACAAGTGTGGTACTACTTAAAAAATGGTGACTAAAAAATCACTAATTTAAATATTAACACCTCACAAGAATTAAGAAACCCAGGGATACCAAAAGAAACTTCAATTGACTGTTTATATCCTATATTCTAAGGTTGTATGATGCTACATATTGATCTATATCCCAGGACTAAACTCTTCTATCACATACTTTCACATCCTGTACATTCAGAGATTTTTCATTTTCCAAAGTCATGATAACATTGAAACAGGTTCAGTGATCCCAGAAAACACCAACTAGGAAAAAAAAAATTAAAAATCTTGAGCAAACTTCAAGGAACACCAACTAAATCTGCTCCATAATTGAGCTCACAAAGTTAAAACTCAATTACCACAGCACATTCCTTACTAACGAACGAGTATGGAGTTGACACATAATCACAAAGCATGACAATTGCAAGAACAGTTACATGAATAAACTTACAGTCTTATTAAGTAGAGATAATAGAGAATCTTGAGAATGAAGAACTTGTCACAGAGCAGCACACATAGCAAAGGTTGTAGATATTCCAACGAAAAAACAAAAACGTGTAATTTTACGAAAAAGAAGACATCATTCAACAAAGCTGACTGAAGGAGAACCCTCAAGATAAAAACAAGATCACAGCAATAAAACCAGTGAATGCTGACCAGAAAAAGAAAAGCAAACATAGTTCATAGGAGAAAAACTTGAGACAAACTAAGAGAAACTAAAATGCTCCAAGCTTAATTCTTCTTTCTCTAAGCTATAAAATGTTACTCCATACCAGATAATGATTTGCATAAAAAGTTATTAATCTGCAGCTAGTCACAATTTACAATCTTAAAATCCTATACCAAAAGGAAAGGTCAATTTGAACCATCATCTCTGGCACACTTCTAGGCATATATTACCTGAATTTACATTTACATTTATATATACACCACTTCTTTAAACTAATGTTATAGACTAAACCACTCATTAAAAGATCAGAACAAGAATAAGCTTGCAGTTATAGCAAAAGATAAAGTTTAGTAGTTCAGGAGTAAATATGAACAACTGCATCCTATATATGGGTTTGGTCTCCAATCTATCATTGCAAATTAACAGTAAATCTAATAGTTTCCATGCAGAAAATTCCACATCATGTTTGTGTAGTAACTTGGTGATGATGTGGTACCAAAACAAAAAGGATATTCCAAGTAATCTGAGCTAAGGGTAGAGCCTCTTAGTGGCTTGTTATCAAAGAGAAAACAGATAGGCGATCCATGTTCTCCTGCAGAAAAGATATCAACTGCAGCCTAAACTAAAAGGCCACTTAGTTCTCTTGAATAAAGCATCTAATTATACAGGCAGCAGCCTAGCTGTAACAGATACGGAGAAAAATTTAATCAACGAGACTTGTGATTGGAGAGTATTTTGATGGTACAAATGAGGTGGCTTGTTATCAAAGAGAAGCACATATGATGTCCATATTATTCTACAGCACAAATATTGGATTCAAGAAGCAACTACAGGCTAAACTGAAAAGGCCACTTGTTTCTCTAACATTCACACTAGCTGGTACATTATGTTGAGAAAGACTTAATCAGCAAGATTTTTGATTGCAACATATCCTGATGGCACAAACCAAATACAATTAGTTCATAGATAACCAATTTGTGTACAAGGATATGTTTGAAACTAACTATACATGATCATGTTTAATTGTGAACAAAAAAAATGAAACAATGTCAAAGAAAACACAAGGAATCAATTTTCTTCCTATATGTTTCCTATTATATACATCAAACAACATATGATTCTGCATCACAAAGATTCAGGCAACTTCAATCTGACAACAACAAGAAGTGGTGAAAACAGGGAATAACAAATCCCAATAGCTTCTTGGCTTCAGGCAATTTTGCAAGATGTAGCTTATTTTAACTAATCTAATAAAAGAAAATGATCTTTAAATCCAAAAGAGATAGTAAAAAAAATGCAAAGAAGAATTTAATCATGAATCAATGCTCCTCTAAGCTTATAATCCTAAATCATGATTCTGCAACATGATAATTCAAAATTCATTTACTAAAATCTCAAAACCAAATAATAACATTGCCACTACAAAATAACATACTTTATTTGACAACCTTTTTATTGACGAGCCAAACTCACCACAGCAAATCTAACTTTTATGACGAACAGGTCAGCTGTCATCACAATAAGGATTGGTTTACCCGGAATATATCAGCTACCCTCCACCCCTCATCACCAAAGCTTTAGCAAACTTAAGCTTGCAAATACAGTTGTTTCTCTAATCTTTTTAAGATCTAAAATTCCTCCATCCAATTTGCTTCCTTGAACCTTACTACTTACAGATCTATCTATTCTCATGAAGGATTTCAAAACTCAAATAATCTCTCAGAAGCCCTTCCAACTGCAATTATTCTTTCCGATCTGTCAATCTGGCACCATCTACGCCAATGAATGGAGTCTCCTACTCCGGTGCCTTCCCTCCAACCATTTCTCTCTTGCGAGGTCCTCCCCAAATCCTTGTCTGTTTAATCCCTAACTCGTATCAAGATTTCCCTACTAAAGTCTCCTTACTAGTGAAGCCATTCTAGCTTCCTCGTTCAATTGAGTTTTCAATTGGAGCTCCATTTCGCACCTCTCTCTCATCCCCTCCCATTTCATCCATTTATTTCAGTGAATTCTAATGTTAATTTTTGTATTGAATTTAGAGATTGCCTAAATTTTTTTCTATTTAATAAAGAATTTTCTTGATTTCATTTGAAAAAAAATTCTGTTTTATTTTTCATGTAGCTTTTTTTTTAATCATGTTGTCTTTGTTTTTTGTTCTTTTGTTCTGATTTAGTTTCAGAAATGTTCTTATAGATCAGCTATGGTGGCAATTTCTCACTACTGGATGGAGTACTTTTGTGAACAAAATAAATCTTGTTTCCCTGTTATGGAGTTCATTTTTTGAGGTATATATGCATTTCCTTCATCAGAATTTGAAATTGAAGTGTAATGACAAAATAGTTGACAATTGAATTCATAAAATACTTAGAATGAATGAATTATATCTAAGATAAATGAAAAAATAAGGAAATGAATGGATTTTGACCTGATTTTAGAAGCATGCCAAAAGAAGATGATTGTAATTGTGGGATAAAGCACTGCTAAATTCTCTTTAGTAAGAATTCTGTTTTGAATGGAAAGCAAGCACTTAGTAAATTTCGTCAAACCAGAAAAATATTCTACCAATCATTGTGAAAAGGTCAACATTTAAAGCAATGGCGTACAGGTTATACATATTGCTTTGTCAATTATTGTCAATTACAGGTTATACATTTGCACCACTTCTTTTTTTGTTATACATAGTGCCTCTAAGGGATGGTCTAATTGTTTACTTTATGGCTTTATGTTATAGCATTTGCAGCTTTCATGCTCCTACTTTAATGATTACTGGAAAGTGCTAAGAGTCATGAATATGTGGTGGAAACTAACCTTTCTATATGTTTTACTTGTTAAGAAAAAGAAATAAAAAAGAAATCTCCTATCACATTTATTTCAACAATTGATAGGATACCAGCAAGCATAGTTATTGACTGATATTGGTTTTGGATGAATTATTACCATAGGTCTTCATTACACTTTTCAAGTATAGTATAGGCTATCATAAGTGATGCCATTGGAGGCTTGGTTAGATCACAAAATTAACCTCCAAAACATGCCTTTGTTGCTTTATTTGTGGGTACGGTTTAATTTTTCTCCAAAAGAGGATTTATTTTGCTCTGTTTCCAGTAATTTTGGAAGTTTTTCTACTGGTTTGATCAATAGCCTTTATTGTTTTCTAAGCTCATGCATTTTAGTATTGAATGTTGGGTCTTAGGAATGGAGTCTACTTCTACTGTACAAATTCATGCTGAATTAAGAGGTTCAGATGGTTTTTAGGTTGATGAACTATTACAGATAGTATGTATCATCAGTATTTAATGTATTTGAGGACTTTGTCATACAACAAACGCCAAATTCATGTTGCACCCCACCTTAATGGAGAAAAGTAACCATTTACCATGCCTGTTAAAAAAACTTGCATCTTGAAAACAAACAACAAAAAGTTGATGATATGTCGAATCCAATATTAGGCTGCCCTAATTTTATTCATGTCTAAGAATTATGATGCCATGTTTCTTAGTTAACTATTAGCTATCAGGTCCTAATTAATCCTAATTAATACTAACTACATTAGATCATATATGGGTTATTTACAGTTATTTTTAAATTATTAGATCATGTGTCCAAGAATATCTTCCATGTTATTTGTATCAATTTTTTTGGTTAGAAACACCTGGTTCTAACTGTATGTTCCTGTAATGTACTCCAAATGGTGGTTGATATGCAAAGTCATCTACGGGATTCAGTTAAAGTGTTTAATCAGCCAGCAAACATGGTTGTAGTTTAGTAAATCTAATGTCAGGACAATGAAATTCTGCAACTTGAACGTTGGCCTTGCTGATTTATTACCTAGATTTCTTGGTCTTTGACTCAATCCCAGAAGCTGTCTTTATGGATAGTTTTTCTTCACGTTGTGACTCAGAGGATGTAAAAATTCCAGGTTATTCCTATAGCAAAAGCTTGTCTTGCTTTCCTGTCTACAGCCAGAGACCAGGTTATTCCTAACAAGATTCATTTGTAGACAAATGGAGTTTAAATTTAATTATCAGAGTTTGAACATACTTGCTTATGATGTAAGAAACATATGCTTACTATATTTTGGACTTCTTTCCTCCTGGAAGATTATTGTGCTATAATTTTTGGTCATTTATTCCATCTAAGCTGTCCAAGTGATTTTTCCCCCCATTGCGGGTTTAAGTCTTGTAAGGATTTCAATCCTCAGAGGAACTCAATTAGGAGTATAGTGTAGTTGTGTGGTTGGTAATAGTATGTGTGTGCATTCTAATTGTTTCATTTCCTTGTAGTAAAAGAAGTTGATTATTCAAATGTAAGAGAGAAAACCTAGACATTTGCTAAACCTTGATGATTCAAAGCATTTATATATTACTTTAGTGTTCTAGATCGTGTAAGTTATTTTTGAGGACCTAAGATTCAATTGGAGTTTATATGCTAGTTAAAAATTAATTTATTTTGCTGTTAGGCATTGATATGATAATATCAATTGGCATTGATGATAATATCAGCTTGCATTCATTATGCAATCGGGTATCTTTGCTTTTGGGATTTCTTGAATAGTTGGCAGTTGTTTCTCCAAATCCAAATTGTATGCAACTGGTTTTCTAGGAATAAAGGGTGCATCTGTACTATTTTCTTGTGTCCGTGAAACTTTTAGAAACTTTGCTGCTGGGTATATATGCATCTAGAGAAATTAATACCCTTGGCTGCTGAAAGTTTCATATTCTGTGTTCATGTACTTCTTTTTGAACCTAAATTTTCCTTCGTGTTTATGTGTTTGTTGGCAGAAAACTCTCAGAAGTTTGTCAGCAAAGTATTGTGATCATTCGATACAAGTACATGTGAGCTTATAAATATTTTTAGACTATCAAAGTTTGTGTTTTGCATGCAACTTGATATATGAGTTTAAGTTTCTAAGCTACCAAATTTGCAGCTTAAGTTTCTTTCTTTGTTAATTTTGAAGCTGTTAATAGTTTCTCCAGGAGTACATATGCCAGTTTTAATATTTTAAAATCTTTGGCCATTAGTTCCGTGTTTTCGTCACCTCATTCATTCTTTCTAATTCAATGATACTTTTCATGTCATTACAGGTTATATATTGGTGAAGACTTTGGTAGTATTGCAAATCTCAAACAGAAAAGCAAATGCTCTTCAATTAATGATATAGTAATGGAACCATCTAAGGGATGTTAAACAAGGTGTCACTCCATAAACTATCTATGATTCTGCATCTATTCTGTTCTATACTTGGTACCTAAAGTCAGTAAACTTTTCAACAATAACTTCTTCTTCTACATGACAGACCAAAACTGTCCTAAGACATTGCACAAGTACATACTTGAAAAACTACTGATAGAAGAGTTGTATCTAAAAGCATCCCAATTTAATCACCAATAAAATCCAACCAGAGCTTTTCACATGAAAAACAAACAGCTCTGCATTTTTAGAACCACTGTTAATTCTAGAATTGTGAAAACAAAATGACTATTGCCCAAGAGACATAAACAAGATGACAAAAATAACAAGTATCCCCATGAAAAAAACTCAAAGCAAGAAGCACTCTCAAATTGAGACCTAAACAAACGCAAGCAATTTGAAAGAATCGACAGAACTGCAACAGTGTATACATTTTCAAAATCACAGTCAGTTAGTCATCGGATGTTAGATTGCTAATCACTTGAGACAAATAAACCAGCCAGCCAATTAATGGGCCCCAGAAAGCACAATTGTCAACACCTTTAACTATGTACACTGATAGCCATTAGTTACCGAAAATAAAAAGCACAAGTCTTCACAAAAACTACAAACAGGTACAAAAAAGGCGTATAATTAGACATTTAATAAAAACAGAGTTTAACTTAATAAAGTAGATGGATGTAATAGAAGTTAGACAAGGAATCCATCTTCCTCGAAGCTTATACATTAACCAATAATTCACGAGTATGCAGCAAAGCTACTCGGCATTCATCTATTAACTAAAATCAGGATACTAAATCCAACAATGGCTCATGTTTATAGATGACTGAAATACTGCTCCGGACATTATTACGTGGCACAATTAAACTAACATGAGAGTATAAGTCAACTTATGCAGAAAACTAAATTCCAATTTGTCAAATTACAAACGGAACAGATTTGCACTTTTTACCAACCACAACTACCATCTAGGACTCTGAAACAATATGAATGAATAGCCAAGAACCATCAGACTTAAACAAGAACTATGAAAAGAAAACAGACATAAAGCAATAGAAAAAGACATGATGCAAGAAAAACGTTGATGCAAAGCAGAGACGATTCCAATCTATGACCACAACAAGCAAGCAATCCAAAACATTCTTGACAGTCATTGATCAATAATCAACATGGTTAAGAGATCACAATCAAGTAAAAAGACAGTACCCCTGCAAAGTTACAAGTCTTCCCAGATGATTAAATAGCAGAAGTTTAAAAGATAAAGTCACTCTCCAACGATGACCACAAAAGAAAAGCAGCCTGAAATTCTTCACTTGATCTATTGCACCAATGTAAAAAGCACAACCATCACAAATTCACAATCTACTAAAGTCATTAAATAGCATATAGTCACTCTCAAACTATGACCACAAACAGCAAGCAACTTAAAGTATTCATTTTACTAATAAATCATGCAAAAGTGAGGTATCACTACAACAGTAGCTACTAAAAAGTGTCAAAATCTAAAACTAACTCTTTCAATGTAACCAAAACTGACAAACCATAAAAATTAAAAAATTAAAAACAAAACAAAAGATTTTGCACATAACTTCCCCTTCTATATGATCTGGTTTCAAAATTATCAAACAAATCAAGCAATCAGAGGCACATTAAAAATCTCGGATTTGAAGCTACTGCAAACCATAAAAATCCTAAAACCCTGATCCACCAAGTAAAGTAACATATCCTAGGAAACCTAATCAAGATTTAAGCCAAAAAACCTAATCTGCCGAGCAAAGTTACAGATCCTGGAACACCATAATCAAGATTTAACCCTGAATCACTTTCTGTGCTGTAGTAATTTTAAACCCAAATTTTCATAAATTCAAATTTACTGTAAAAAATATTCTATGTCAATAAACTAAATTCCCATCTCCCAAAATTCTGAAGTCCATAAATCTGTAACAAAACAAATCAAAAAAGTTACCCGTTTCAACTCTAGAAAAAAGCAAGAAAAAAGACCATTTAGTCAGAAAAGATTAGCAATACTGAGAAAATAAATTGATAAAATTCAAACACCATTTAGAAAAGAAAAATATAAGAATTAAAGATATCAGTAGATATCATTCACCTGAATGTTCAACTAACATTTTAACAAGTCAAAGTCCATGAATTTATGCCTTCCTTTTGCTACACTTTTAAGAGGCTGAAACGCACAGCTGATCCCCCATCTGAATACAGTAAAAACCCCCAAAATCTGTATCAAACATTCAAGAACACGGCCTTGTATCAAATATTTCTGATGAAATATTTATTAAAAAGAATGAAGTGCATTTCAAAAAGAAAAACAAAAAATTAGTGAAACAAATAGCTTTAGTTTACCTGAATCTTCAATTGGCATATGTACAAATCCAAAAGCCCTGAATTTGCGTCTTTCTTTGTCCGCCATTTTCCACACAGAAACACACACCCAATCCCTATCTCTTCTGGAAACAAATGCTACATGCAGGGGCCCCGTCCTGGGCCTAGACACGTGGCAGCCCAGGAAGGGCAGAGCTGGGCCTGGCCTGCAGGCCCCTGACAACTGTCCTGAGGCTCACCGCCTCTAGGGCTCTGAGAGACTCCGGAAAACAATCCCGCAGAGGGCGGGGAGAATCCCTCTCAGCACGGGATTGAGGTGATCCCGGGCAGGTCCCGAAACGTACGGAGGTCGGACTCACAAGCAGGTATAAATGGTACTACACACCAACTGTACAAGGTACGCTCGCTATCAGCACACTACTCCCCACGGCTTTGCTTCCTGTAAACTCCCCCCACCGGAGAACTAACTTGACCGTCGGAGTGCCCTCGAGGACAACCTCGGGGCTCCCCTGTTAGATCACCCTCTTGTTTGTTTTGCAGGCTTGGGACACGCCTCTCTCATCAGCACACCGAGCTCATCAGGTCAGCTCAGTCCGGGGAAGCTCAGCGCTTCTTCAGTTGGCGCCGTGTGTGGGAACCGAAGGGTAATCGAAGTTGCGTTGATGGCGAGAACGCGTTCCAAGCGGACCGTGGGGAGCACCGGCCCTGGAGCCGGTGAGGGATCCCGGCGAATGGAGGCCGGAGCGGACCCGGGCGCCGGGGGCTCAGCCCTTTCAGGGGAACGGAGACAGCAGATCCTCCAGTTCGTGTCGGAGAACCTCCCCATGCTTGAAGACATAATCCCGCAGGCGAAGGAGAAGGGCGAAGCCGGTGGCGCACAGACCTTCAAGGTGAATGGGAAGGAAAAGGAACCACTTCCCGACCCCTCGGAGGATGAGTCACGAGACCAGCCTCCCAGAAGGAAACGGCCACGGACTCCCCCTCGCCCCCGAGCCTCGGTGGTCGGGGACAGCGAAAGGTACTCCCATGACAGGTCTGCGGGGAGTAGGCCGAGAGACCCCTCCCCGCGGAAACCTGTGCGGAACGAGCCTGATCGATCTTCCGACCGATCTGTTAAGAGCGGCCGCGAAACCTTCCCCAGTGGAAGCCTGTTCGAGACGAACTCGAGCAGATCTTGCGGCCACAGTTGTATGAGGACAATTACACAATCTCGCCCTTTACCCGAGAGATAGAGGACTACCCACTACCCCGGAGGTTCAAGATCCCGAACATTGAGTTGTATGACGCCACAACCGATCCAGAGGACCACCTTTCGGTCTTCCTGAAGCACATGCGTCTGCAAACAGCCGCGGATGAAATCCGCTGCAAGACCTTCCCCATGTTTCTGAAGGGGAAGGCTCGGCTCTGGTTCCAGGGTCTGGCACTGGGGTCCATCCGAAGTTTCCCCGAGCGGGCCAGACAGTTCGTCGCTCAGTTCGTCTCTTCCAAAACTTATTTGAAGAACGCGACTCACCTGATGGCAATCAGGCAGAGGCCCGACGAGTCACTAAGGAATTTCATGACCCGATTCAACACAGAGAGCTTGCAGATCAGGGACAAAAACGAAAAGGTAGTCATGGCCGCCTTCATGAATGGGTTCAGGGTAGATGAGCTCTTCTACAAGTTGGCCAAGAAGCTTCCTAGAAATCTGGAAGAACTCTTGACCAGGGCGCACGCGGCCGCCAACGCAGAGGAGGCGACTCGCCTGAAGAGAGAATCAGATCGGGATCTCAGAGATCGGAGAGGATGGGGAAACCCCCCCGAGAACAAGGATGGCTCGGCCAAAAAGAACGTCTTCGACCGGCTCTCGAGGGAGAAAGCCCCTGCTCCGCCACCGCTTCCGGAAAAAGGCTACACCCCATTGACTCGGCCCAGGGCCCAGATCCTAGCTGTTATGCAGGCGGAGGGCCTGGGAGATCGGCCGCCAAAGATGGGGACACCTCGGAACAAAAGGAATCAGGACCGGTACTGCGCCTTTCACCGTGACGTCGGACACGACACGAGGGGTGCTGGACCCTGCGGAGGGAGATCAAAGATCTGATCCAGCGCGGTTTCATGGGACGATTCGTACTGCAAGGTCGTCCAGGCCAGGAGACAGGACGCACCTACCGTTGAGACAGGAGCGAGGGCCAGCGTCGCGACCGCCCTGAGCGGTGCGACCTCCCTCTGGGAAGCTCCCCCGACCGGTACATCCAGAATCTAGCGGGGGTCATAAATACCATCGCGGGGGCCCCACGGGGGGATAGCCAGGTAGCTCGGAAAAACAGGCGACCTTCCCCCGAGGGAGATGATTCCCTGAAGCGCCTACGCATGGATGAGGAGATCACTTTCGGACCAAAGGACGCGGTTCCCCTAGCGTCTGGGAACCACGAGGCCATCGTGATAGATGTTGTAACCAACAATTATCGAGTGAAGAAGGTGTACGTCGACCAAGGGAGTGCGGTTGACATTATATTCTATCGGGTGTTCAGGGAGCTCGGCTTGGAGGACGAACAGCTGACCCCGGTCCGGACACCCTTGGTGCGCTTCACCGGACCGTCCATTCACTCGGAGGGGATGATCACCCTGATGGTCACGGTAGGGAAGACCCCAAAGTGCCGGACCATCCCTGTCAAATTCGTGGTGGTCAAACAACAGTCCCCGTACAACGTGTTCTTAGGTCGGCTCGCCTTGAATGCCCTTCGGGCTATTCCCTCTTCGCTCCACCTCAGCGTCAAATTCCCCATCCCGGGAGGGATAGCCGAAGTGCATAGAGATCCAGAAGTGGCTAGAGTTTGCTACTTGGCCATGCTCCGGGGACCTGAGAAGGTGGTCGCCCAGACGACCAGCTTGGAGCCCTACATCTCGGGGGAGGAGGCCCGACAGCTGGACACTCAGGACGAGATCGAGGAGTTTCCCTTGAGGGAGGACAGGCCTGACCAGCTTCTCCGCATCGGGGCGCTGCTACCTTCTGAGGAGAAGGAGAGTTTGAAGGCCCTGCTGAGGGAGTATGCCCAGGTCTTCGCCTGAACTGTTGGAGACATGCCCGGAATTTCGACTGACCTGGCTGTCCACCACCTCAACATAGACCCCCGCTTCAAGCCTGTGAAGCAGAAGAAGAGAAGCTTCGCCCCGGAGCGGAACGAGGTGATCAAGAAGGAGGTGGTCGGCAAGCTGCTGGACTCCAAGATCATCTTGGAGGTATATTACCCGACCTGATTAGCCAACCCCGTCCTGATAAAGAAAGAGAACCAGTCCTGGAGGATGTGCGTGGACTTCACAGACCTCAATAAGGCTTGCCCTAAGAACTGCTTCCCCTTGCCAAGGATCGACAGGTTAGTGGACTCTACTGTGGGTTTTGACGTTTTGTGTTTCTTGGATGCCTTCAAGGGGTACCACCAGATAGAAATGGCCGAGGAGGATCGGGAAAAGACTTCTTTCATCACCAAGGAAGGGACTTATTGCTACCGGACAATGCCGTTTGGGCTAAAAAATGCCGGGGCTACCTACCAGCGTTTGGTCAACAAGTTGTTCCAGAAGCAGATCGGCAGGAGCATAGAGGTCTACGTGGACGACATGATCATCAAGAGTCGAACTGACCGGCAGCTCGCTCCCGACCTGAGGGAAATCCTGAACATTTTACAGGAAAGCCGGATGTGGCTGAACCCGAAAAAATGTACCTTCGGTGTTAGGTCGGAAAAGTTCCTGAGCTTCCTAGTCTCTCGAGAGGGGATCCGAGCACCCGGATAAGTTCCAGGCCATCATGGATATGGCCCCTCCGAGAAGCGTCAAGGAGGTCCAACGGCTCACGAGAAGGATGGCCGCCCTGAATAGATTCCTCTCGCGCTTCGTGGTAAGGGGGCTACCTTTCTTTCGAATCCTGAAACCACCTAAGAACTTTCAATGGACTGAGGAGTGCCAGAAAACCTTCACCGACCTAAAGGCATACCTGACTGAGCTACCTGCTCTGACCGTCCCGGAGTAGGGAGAAACTCTGTTCCTATACTTGTCCGCTTGCAACGAGACCGTTAGCGCGGTGTTGGTGCGGGAGTACAGGGAGTTCAGAGGCCAATATACTATGTTAGCCGTGCTCTACAAGGGTCGGAAACGCGATACACGCCGGCCGAAAAATTGGTCCTTGTCTTGGTGAACGCCGCTCGGAAGCTCCAACCCTACTTCCAGGCCCATAGCATTGTTGTCATGACGGATCAACCCTTACGGCAGATACTCACAAAACCTGAGGTCTCGGGTAGAATGACCAAATAGGCGCACTGCTATCAAAGCTCATGCCTTGGCAGACTTCCTTGCCGAGGGGGCAAGTTTGTCCATGGCTGAGCCGAGCTCTCCGCCCACGAGGGTACGATCGGAAGAGCCGTGGGTATTATTCGTAGACGGGGTCTCGAGCAAGGAAGGGAGCGGTGCCGGCCTGCTGCTCACCTCGCCCACCGGGGAAGAACCGACCTACGCGCTCAAATTCGACTTCCCAGCATCTAACAATGAGGCTGAGTACGAGACCCTATTGACAGGATTGCGGATAGCTCACCAGATGGGTATAACTGCGATCAGAGTCCGGAGCAACTCTCAACTCGTAGTCCACCAGGTTCGCGGGGAGTACGAAGCCAAGGAGGACGTTATGAAGAAATACCTGGCTAAAGTTCGAGAGGCAATAGCCCTGTTCGATACTTTCGAAATCGAACGGGTGCCGAGATCCCAGAACAAGCGCGCGGACGCCCTGTCGAAACTGGCGTCCTCCTCGTTTACCCACCTGAGCAAGGAAGTTTTGGTAGAGGTGGTCAAGCAAAAGAGTTTTAACTAGGTCCAGGTCTTGGCTATAGAAAGCTCGGCCACCTGGATGACTCCCCTCGTGAACTTCCTCAACTCGGGTGTCCTTCCCGGGGACAAAACGGAAGCTCGCCGACTCCAACTCAGAGCTGCTAGATACGCCTACGTTGGGGGGACCCTCTACAGGAGGTCGTACCTCTCTCCCTGGCTAAAGTGCGTAACTCCTGAGGAGGGCGACTATATCCTCCAAGAAGTTCATGAAGGCTTATGCGCGGCACATGTTGGCTCTAGGGTCTTGGCTAAAAAGTGCCTTCTCCTGAACTACTATTGGCCCTCAGTGTTCCAGGATGCCGCGGCACTGGTTCAGAAATGCCGAGCTTGCCAGGTGCACGCCCCGCTGCGCCACCAGCCAGCTCGGGAAATGGTTCCCATCCATAGCCCTTGGCCCTTTGCTCAGTGGGGGATAGACCTCCTGGGGCCTTTCCCTCGAGCCCCGGGGAGATACGAGCACCTTGTGGTGGCCATCGACTATTTCACAAAGTGGATGGAAGCGGAGCCTCTGGCCATTATCTCTAGAAAGGCAGTTCAAAAATTCTTCTGGAAGAACATAGTCTGCCGTTTCGGGATTCCGCATGTCTTGATATCCAACAATGAGCGCCAGTTCGCCGAAAACTCCTTCAAGAGCTGGTGCACCGAGCTCGGGATCAACCAACACTTCACATCGGTCGGCCATCCCCAGGCCAATTGTCAGGTGAAAAATGCTAACCGAATCATTCTGCAGGGACTAAAAACTAGGTTGGAACTAACCCAATCTAACTGGTTAGAGGAACTCCCTAGTGTCCTCTGGACTTACCGCACTATGCCCAAAACGGCCACCCACGAGACCCCATTCTCCCTGACTTATGGGGTAGAGGCGGTGGTGCCCGCAGAGATCGGTCTCCCCTCGCATCGGACGCAGAATTTCGTCGTGTCAGCTAACGAAGAAGAGCTGAGGTGTAACTTGGACATGTTAGAGGCCAAGCGTGAGGAAGCGGCGATACGGATAGCTAAGTACAAAAGCCAGTTCGCCCGCTATCATAACGCCAAAGTGAGAAACATACAGTACCAGCCGGGAGATCTCGTCTTAAGAAAGAACTCGGTCAGCAGAGCTCATAGGTCCAACAAGCTCGACCCGAATTGGGAGGGGCCGTACAAGGTCCTGGAAGCGAGCCGAGCTGGTTACTGCAAGCTCGCGAAATTGGATGGAGCAGAGGCACCCCGCACTTGGCACTGCTCGAATCTGCGATTGTTCGTAGGGTAGATTAGGCCAGGATGTCTTACTGTCTGTTCTTCGGAATACACATACAAGTTCATCATTAAATAAATGTTCGACTTTCAAGTTTTAAGTGCATCGTTATAAATGCCGTATAATTTTTTAGTTTAAATCCTACACTAGCACACTCAGACAATGCTAAGTGTCCTAGTAGGGGGCTAGGGATAGATGGTAATGGATGCTCGACCTCCAGAGTTTGAGAGTGGATGCTCGACCCCAAGAGGTTGGCACGCCCTGAGACTTTTTAGTCTGAGAGTGGATGATCGACCCCGGGAGGTCGGCATGGCTGCCTTGGAGGTACCCTGACAATTTGGCTGTTAGGGGGAGAGCTTGATGCTCGGTCCAGGAGGCCGGCAGGGCTCAAAAGTTTACAGTCTGTTGTTCGGCCCCAGAGGTCGGCACGTCGCTCTGGTAAGTTGGTTTGAGTAGGGGGGTTGCCAGTTTGGAGTTCGAAGGGTGCTCGACCCAAGAGGCCGGCACATCGCCATGGTGGATCAGTTTTACTCGGCCCAGGAGGTCGGCAAGACTATCTTGAAAATCTTGACGCCCGACTCCAAAAGCCGGCGCGACTGCCTTTAAAGTTTGAGGTTCGACCCAGGAGGTCGGCACGACGGGAAGCAGTTTTATGAAATACCTTTAGCCTGATGGTCTTTGACAACTTAGTAGTTTGCTTACAAATGTAACAGATGCTCGGCCCAAGAGGCCGGCGCGCTGCCTTGGTGGATTTGTTTGGTGCTCGACCCGGGAGGTCGGCACATGGATTTGATTGCTAGAGTTCGACGCAAGCAAAAATTGAGAGTCAGAATCAGGCAGTTTTCATTGAATGCTATTTCATATATACATTCAAAATCTACCTATTACAAAGCCTACCGAAAAAAAAGAAAAAGAGAGAAAAACCCAGCTTAGCCCACTGGCTCCTTCCTGGGAGCCCTGCCGGGGGTGTCACCCTCTTCCAAGGGAACCTCCGCCAGCTCAGTTCCGACGTCGGTCCGGGCCACCAGGCCCTTCAGGGCATGCCCCTTGCAGTATCCGTCGAAGAGCCAGTCCAGCTTCTCCTCAACTGTGGGATTGTAGTCCTTGAAGCCAACCAAGTTGAAGCCGGGCAGGTTGAGACCCTTCACCTGATCCAGGGCTCGCGTGAAGCCAACCTGAAGGATGGGCTGGTTGAGGAGGGCGACATCCTCGGTAAACTGTTGGGAGGAGATGAACTCCTGAACAGCCTTCTTCCGCTCCCGGCTGACGGTGCTGGAGAGCTCGATGGCATGGTCCTTCCTCAGCTTTGCCACGCCGGCCTTCTCCTGGTCTAGCTCCGACCTGGTGGAGGCGAGCTGGACCTGGGCCGTTTCCAGCTCCTTCTCAGCCTTGCCCAGCTTGGCCCTGAGTGTGTCCGCTTTCTTAAGGGCTTGGGTTAGCCGCTGCTCCGTCTCCCGGTTCTTCTTTTGCAATTTCTTCAAGTCGGGAGACAGTTCGGAGAAGCGGGTTACCAGGGCAGTATTAGCGGCATTGGCCTGAGAAGAAGGAAAAAGAGGTCAGCACACTACGTGACTTAGTGGAAAAGTGGACGCACAACTGGCCTAAGGGGTAGGGAACTTACTTGGGTCTGGGCGGTGTAAAACGCGTCCTGGGGATCGGAGGGGTTGGCCAGCTCCATCCACCTCCTGTCTCGTGGGAGGACCGAGCCCGGAACCAGCTCGCGGGCCACCTCTGGGAATTGGGCTCGGTCATTGATAGAGAGCCCCCAAGATGGGCAGAAGCGACGGGGGTCGTGCATAGTGGGGGCCTGACCCGGCTTCAGGGGGGCCACGTGGCAGAAATGCCACAAGCTGGGAGGAGGCGACTCCTGCGCTTGCTCCTCCGCGGAGCCGACCCTCAGGTGGACAGGTCCCCCCGATGTCAACTGGAGGGGGGGAGGCTGCGCTGGCGCGAACTTCTTCGCGGGTTGGGGGGCTCGTCCCCTCGGCCCCTCTTTTGCCCGGTCGCCTTCTTCTTGCTGGCGACCTGCTGGGAAGGGGAGGAGTGTGATAGTACTGTACCAGGGGTGACCCTGGTAGAGCAGTGCGCGGCGCTGGCCTCCCATGTGGCAGGGGTATATATTAGGTTTGCCAGGAATCCCTACCTAATCTAGGGGGCTAGTGCAGGGCCCCCGTCCTGAGTCTAGACACGTGGCAGCCCAAAAAGGGCAGAGCTGGGTCTGGCCTGCAGGCCCCTGACAATCGTCCTGAGGCTCACCGCCTCTGAGGCTCTGAGAGACTCTGGAAAGCAATCCCGCAGAGGGCGGGGAGAATCCCGCTCAGCGCGAGATTGAGGTGATTCCGGGCAGGTCCCGAAACGTACGGAGGTCGGACTCACAAGCAGGTATAAATGGTACTGCACACCAACTGTACAAGATACGCTCGCTATCAACACACTACTCCCCACGGTTTTGCTTCCTGTAAACTCCCCCCACCGGAGAACTAACTTGACCGTCGGAGTGCCCCCGGAGACAACCTCGGGGCTCTCCTGTTAGATCACCCTCTTGTTTGTTTTGTAGGCTTGGGGCACGTCTCTCTCATCAGCACACCGAGCTCATCAGGTCAGCTCGATCCGGGGAAACTCAGCGCTTCTTCACTACACAAATAATTTGAGAAACACAAGAACTTGTTCAAAGGAAACTCCAAAAATCTTGGGAAAATATAAAATTGGGCCCAATTTGAACGTTATAATTTGGGAAAAATATAAAAAAAAGCACCAAAATTTTGAAATGGCAGAGAGATAGGGAGAGAGATGGTAACATCAGCTTTGATGAGAGAAATGAAGGAGAAAAGGCAGAAGAGAATAGGAGGGTTTATATAAGTAGATGGGGTTTTGAGAATTAACGGTCGGACATTTCAAAATAATAGGAGGAATTTCAAAGTCGGTGACTGAGCGTTGTTTTCTTTGTAATTCAAAGTGCCCCTCATAAAATATTTGTTTCTCGTTTTCACCCCAAGATTGTTTTACAATTGGATTAATCTGCAGCAACTGAATCTAATTTTGTCACTAAGATGCACAAAATGCAAGAAAAGGAGAAACAGGTACAGCCTTGAGGGAAAAAGGTACACTTAAGGGCTTATTGGTTCATAAATTATTATTTTTTATCTATTCTCATTTAGGCTATTACTTGTACATATTGTAATTAATTGAAAATTAAAAGAATGAATTGAAATATTTTCCATATTGAATAAACCAAGACAAGAGTATGAATTTTTAAACTTCCATTTTCTATAAATTAGGGAATGTCAAATTTTACATGGTTTATAGTTAATACTTCCACCTAGTTTAGCATTGTGACAGATCCATGTTGACCATTTAGCTGATTTAGGCCCTATGCCAAAAAGAAAACCTTTTTTGGTTTTTATTATTTATTTTTTACTTTACAAAAGAAAGTCTTTTTGAATTATTGGTAAAAAGAGAATTCCTAACGAAAAGCTTTAATGAGGTCCAATATTTGGATTTAACATTTAAACTGAAAGGGATTTTAGTGTTCTAACTAGATGGGACAGACATCTATAGTTCAAGTATTAAAAACCAATCATTTGGTCTATTTATTGATGAAATAATTTTCTATTGAAAAAGAAACTAATTTTTTTTAGAAGGGAATGATATGTTATCTTTAAAATTGAATCAATAAAATAGTACCTTACTAAAAACTGAAATAAAAGTAGAATAAAGAACAATACATGTTGTTTTTTTTAAACATTTTCTATTACTTAACATGTTTGTAAAATGTATTTTGATGGGTACCTTTATTTGGTATTCTTTATTATTTAATTCTATATCTTGCTCCATAAAAGGGTAGTTTTGACATTAAGATTACTGTTGGTATGGTAGTAACAAATGTTTTTGCTTTTGTGTAGGGCAACAACAATAGTTCTAAGGGTTTGTCAATAAATTCATGCAATTAAAAAAAACCCTTATTGAAAAGAAAACAAAAAAGGAGTTATAGAAGTCTTTTATGGATCAAAACAGAGTACAAAATATTACTTGCATAGTGAGGGCTTTTTGGCACCAAAAAAAAAACAATGCGTCATCTACATGAATTTTTTAGGGGTATTTTTATTAAACTTAAATTGTAGATGGGTGTTTTTATAAGACCTTTGATGTGGTATTTTTAAAGTTTGTACTATGTTTTTTGCGTATGCTTGAAAATAGTAGAAAAATTACTTTGTGCACCTCCAACTACCACCTCACTCCTCTCTTGCTACCTCTGTGATCACTCCACTATCATTCAACCATAGTCAACTTAGCTAATATCACAATTTAGTTTGTCAAATTTAGGAATTAGTCCTCAATACCACTATATAAAGTCTTTGATTCTCCAATGTTTGTCATATGAAACTTTTATCATGACCTAAAGGTCTTGGCGTGGTTACCAATCAAAAATTCCACCATGGATGGGACTAATGGTCTATGGCCAACTAGAGCTGTTAATCGAGCCGAGTCGAGCCAAGTATTTGGCTGCCGAGCTCGGTTCGAGTTTAATTCGAGCCGAGCTCGACTCGAGCTCGTTAGGAAAACGAGTTTTAAAATGTGTTCGAACTCGGCTCGTTAAATATATATGTGGAGCTTGAGCTCGACTCATTTATCACAAACGAGTCGAGCTTCACGAGCTCGAGCTCGAACTCGTGCAAATTAAACTTAATAAAAACCTATAATTTTTAATTTTTATAATTTTGATTTCTAAAATGACAAATATACCCTTCATTAACGAGCTCTAACGAGCTACTCGAGTATCAAACGAGCCGAGCTACTCGGCTCGTTAACTAAACGAGCATGTTTCGAGCTCGAGCTCGACTCGTTAACCAAAATTAACGAGCTGAGTTCGAGCCTTAACGAGCCGAGCTCTAACGAACTTTCGAGCTACTGGATTGACTTAACAGCTCTATGGCCAACCCTTCAAAAAATAACCGATGTGGGAAACTTCCAATTTTCAATTATTTCACTATATATACCCTTTGATTAGCACAATGTGAAAAGTAGAAGGACTATTGCAAAACTAGACATGAGAAACCACATTCAACGAGTTAGAAAGATGATAAAACATAAATTAAAATTTATTTACTTTTCGTTTAAACATATTTTGCTTTTATTTTCAATTTTACATGCTAAACATGCAAGTATACTAGCTCATTGTTTTACCATGACAGATGCAATGAAAGTAGAAACTGTGAGGAAAGCTGCTTTCGTTACTACAACATTAAGGACTAGTGGAGTGGTATTTTGGACAAAAGAATTAATAATATTATTATACAAGCAATTAGGAAATGTGTATCAGTCCAAAAATAGTTTTCCAAAAGAAACTTTGCATTTTATATGCTTAACCTGTCTATTCTGTCTAGTTTTCTGATCATGTGTACCAGTTCAACGACAATAAAGAAGAAAAATAAACATATGTTCAACAGAAATCAAAGTTAACATATTGCAATTTGTATTATAATAATTACATAAGAAAAAACTTAAGAATATTCCATAGGAGTCAGTACTGATAGATTATGTGCTAACTAATCATGTTTTACGTGGAAAATTAAGATATATAGAGGTAACCTTAGTGGTGGCTGTGGAGGTAGAAAAATGGTAGAGTTGGTGTATTTTGGTGGTAGAGAGAATAATATAAGACAACATTTTTCTTTAAAAAAGAATGCCAATTTAGAATTTTTATGTGAAATTTGTGTCTTTTCAAAGATTTTGTTACCAAAATAATAAATACAAGAGTGGTTAGCATAAGTGTTGAATTTAGAGGGGCGCTAGGTGAAATCTTCAGAAATCTTAGAACAGGTTTCAAAAAATTTCCCCCTTTTTATTCACTCACTCTATTCTTTTAATATTTTTTTAATATTTCCACTTGAACTTCTCATTTTTCCAATAGTCTCCCTCTACTTCAATTGTGTTGTTCGTGTTTATCCTCATAACTGGAAATTCAGTGCAAAAGGTGACAATTGAAAGACAAAAACAATATATTCTAGCTAATCATATTCAACTAGCTAATTATTCAATGTATATATATATATATAGTCAACAGAAATTTCTGCAAAGTTGGATGTCGTGTTCATTAGATAAAACTTATTAGGTGGAATTGTAAGAAAATTAAAAGTACTATAATTCCCTAACCTTAAGAATACCAAGTATGCTAACTAATTGCTTTTTCTTTTTTTTTTTCAGTTTATAAACCATTCACTAGGAAAATTTTTAGTATAGTAGTTTGATTCCTTTATAGAAACCAAACAACTCCTAATTTTTGTGCAGAATAAAGTTAGTTGAGTCCTAATTTATTAATAATTGAATCGAACCTTGAAAAATTATAGTATTCAACTTGCTTTTTCAAGCAATTGCAATTCATATCCCTAAAATGTGATCAAACAGTGATGATTAGCCACATTTTAGAGCACCTAAGAAAAAATCATCTTTGATTTCTTTGGTTGATTTTTATCTTACCAAAAGATCACACCGCATCAAACAATAGCAAATACCCAAAGGAAAAATGAAAAAAAAAAATCTTTAACACATTTAACACTTTAATGTCTTGAAGACAGCCACAGGCATGCATATTACATGCATACAAACTTTTACCCCTTTTTTGTTGGTTTTTCTTTTATATTGACAACATTATGCTTCACTAGTCATGTATATTATTTTGACATTTCTAGTCTTACTTTAAAATATAAAATTGAGGATAAATTACATTAACCTCCGCTCTACTTTTATCAAAGTTAAAGACCTTTCTTGAATTTAGAATTATAAGAATCTTCCATCTTATTTGTGAGAAAACATAAGAAATTGTCCCTACTCTTAATAACGAGAGAGAAATAACTATTTTTGTCATAAATTCACTTTACTGTATCCAAAATGCCCTTAGAATGATATAAATAATTATTTCCAAATGAAAATAAAAAGAATAGGATGTGTTAGAATTTCTTTTCATCAATATTTATAATTGAAAAGGATTGATGACATTGTATGTGCAGCTGTAAAAGTTGGTCCTCCATCAATTTTATCTTTTAATTTTCAATTAAGTTATTGTATTTTTGAAGTAGGTATACATTAGTTTTTCTTTTTTTTCCCCTTTTTGTGCATTAACCTGGCATTAAGTTATATCTTGATTCCATATCTCATATCCATGTATATATGACTTGAAATTTCACTAGATTAAAGGATTTGACAAGTGTATAGTTTGGAGACATCTAATTTTCATTTTAATCCATGTTATTATAGAAATAGGTACATGTACATACCTTTTTATTTTGATTGGTAAAAATAAAAAGGTTGAAACAATAAATAATATAGGTCTTCAATTTCCATGAATAAATCTCTCTTTTCTACTTTTTCTTCCTTTTAGGAGAGAATTATAACTTTTTCTCCTTTTTGCTTAATATAAGGAACGTGAACAAGAAAAATAAAGAGTAAACTATTAAAGTCAAAATTATCATAACTGTTAGGTGGATGAAAGTAATGATAAGGGAGGTCATATTATTTGGAAATAAAGAGGGCATGATTCTAACTTTTGCTAGAACTTGAAGAGAGGTTAGTGTAATCTACCCTAAAACTAATATTCAATGCATAGTTTGTACTCGAATTTAAAAAATTTTCAGTTGCAAACTTCCTAAGCCTAAGTCGAAGCCGTTATTAGTAAAGATGTCATGATAATGATATCAATGTATAAAATTACAAAATCAACTATTTTAACTAAGTAATTGTGAATCATTTATGAAATTCCATTCCTTTGTGGTTAGTTCTTTTGGAAAGCAAGAATGAAGCAATGGAGAGAACTCATACAGTTAAAATAGCAACTATAAATATCCTTTGTACTCAAATTTGTACATAATAAATGATAAATGTAGGAAAATTTTATGGTTCCTTTTTTTTTTTTTTGGTAGTAGGGAAAGGAAGGGATTTACAAAACAGGGAGGGAAAAGGAGGAAGAAAAAGATTGTACATTTTAGCCATGTCTAAAAGATTGTACATTTTAGCCATGTCTAAAGTACATAGCTTGTATTGTAGTTACCACAAATGCTCATAATTGATATTGAAATTTTTACAAATGTTTAAATGCACTTCTATTAAATTCTTTTGTTATATAAAAATATAAACTAAAAATCCATACCATTTTGTTTCATGATGCTTACAAACACTCAAGTTGTAAAGAAAATAATGGTCCTATTTGGATGGTAAGTTTCTTGGGTGCTTATATAAAACTTTTAGTATAACTTACTGTAGAAATTGTAAAAAAACTTTTGTAGATTTGAGGTTTGGAGAAAATGTTCTTTTTTATTTATTTTT
This sequence comes from Coffea arabica, assembly GCF_036785885.1. NCBI lineage: Eukaryota > Viridiplantae > Streptophyta > Magnoliopsida > Gentianales > Rubiaceae > Coffea > Coffea arabica. The sequence goes on along the minus strand of NC_092325.1, from coordinate 6,233,250 downwards.
CTTTTCCCTTTCTTCTTCTTCTTCTTCTTCTTATCTTCCTCCCTCCTTCCCCACTGCAAGCTGCCAACTGCACCCCTGTTGATAGTTGTCACCACCTCACCCTTCTTGTTTTTTTAATCTCTTTCCTCTTCCTTTCCTTCTTCTTCTCCTCCTCATTCCCTTCTCCTCTTCCCTCCTCTTCCTTCTCTTCCTCCCTCTCTTTCTCTCCTGTTTCTCCTCCTCCTCCTCTCTCCCTCCCTCGTTGGTTGCACTACTAGTTGTATGGAGTATGGAAAAAAGGAAAGAAAAAAATGGGAGACATCGGTGCCAATACCGGTGCTGGCTGACAATAGAGATGGAGGTGGGGGGAGGAAAAGAAGAAAAAAAATTGTGTGTAATTTTTTGGGTATTTTAAAATGTGTATTTTAAAAATTTTGAGGGGTTTTTTGATATTTTTATAGCTAAATTTGTTAAAAAAAACTAGTAGATGAAAAACTAAGAGAAAAACTCAGCTGCGAAATAGGGCCCATATCATTGGTTGTTTGCAATATTTAGACTTATGCCTCTTGTATAAGGCTGCAATCGAATCCAATCGAGTTTGAGTAATACACTACTTGTGCCCAACTTGAGTAAAAATACTTCATTTTGAGCTCGAACTTGAACTCGTTGAGTTTTTCAAAGTTGAGATCGAACTCGACCTTGAGCTGATTTTACTTTACTTGAGGTCGAGCTCAATCTCAACCAAATTAAGCTCAATGAAGCTCAAATGAGTCTAATCGAATTCAATTGAGTTTTCAAGCTAAATTTTTAGTAAATTTCATAATTTTATAATAAATAATTAAAATGGTATTATAAATATACTACTCAAAAGGCTCAATGAGTACTCGAGTTTTAATTTTTTCTACTCAAACTCTACTCAAACTCAGTCAATACTGAGTTCGAATCGAACCTTTGACCAAGCTACTCACAAATCTGAGTCGAGTATTTTTATTAATTTACACTCCTACCTTTTTATTTTTGGAGAAAATTTTGGGTTGATGACAAGGAGTTTGGTCCTTTATAATGAAAAACTCTATCAAAAGTTTTTAAAATTCTCCAAAAATTTTGAAGAAAATATCAAAATATATAAAATATGGAGGTAGGATGATTAATTAACTTCCCAATTTTGGAAAAATTGCATATTTGATTTGAAAAAATTCATGATTTTCATGATTTGGAATGCCTTCACTATGTTTATGGTGTTACTAAATTAGGAAAGTGTATCGTGTTAAGTAAAGTAGATTGTGTGTGAAAGTGCATAGTTGATAATTTTCTTCACTTTCATTTGAATATGAAAGTTATGGGATAAGCAAGCTTATGTTTGTGCAATTTACTCTTTAATTATTCTCCTAATTTCGTTGCTTGCTTATTAAGAGGGGATATTATTTTATGTTAGTTCACAAAAAAATAAGTGAATAAATGTGATTTTCTAATTCTTAGAACTCTTGTACCGAGTAATTGGGAGTTTTTATTTAGAAGTGTCAACTTTTGTATTATAAAGTACATGAGTTGAGTAATTATTAAGTATTCAGCAATTTTCACCTAAAATTGTTGATTGTCACGTCAAAAGGCAATATCCCAAAGGAATTATGGAATGTATATAGTTGGGAACACCTCCACAAGTATTCGCTTTTATAGTAGGAATTTGGAGATGATTTTAGGCATATTGCATCACACATAGTTATGCGAGTTACTCACTTGTGTAGTTGAGTGAAGGTGAAGAGATGAGTCAAATGTGTTACTTTTACCGTACAAATAACTTTTGCTTAACTTGGTATATGAGTGCTTGTGAACAATTGGAAAAGTTTGGAAGGATATTCCTTGTGTTTTAAAGAGTGAATTTGAATGAGAAAATGTGTATATTTATATATCTTGAATCTTTGTTTGTGGTATTTATTGGATTGTTTGAGGACAAACAATGGTACAAGTAGGAGGAGTTGATAAGTGTGTTAAATGCACCATATTTTGTGGGTATTTTAAGGTAATTTTCAACCATTTTGTGAAAGTTGATGTTGAAAAATCTTGATCAATGATCATGCTTTTGTCCCTCTTTTAGTGGGTTGGATGGTTAAATTTGTAGGAAAAGAGGCAAAAGGTATGAAGGAAGAATGATTACTAAGATTAATGATAGAAAAGAAGTGTTAATGGACAAGGAATTTCGAGATAGCGAAAGAAACTACATGAGTTGAAGTGGTTTCATCTCTCGATTCCAGTCAGATTGCTCTTTCCTTGACCTTTCAAAATCAGAGCAAGAAACAGGCGACAAATCCTCATGAGTCTTCTGAGGATTTATCTTCCAATTCTGTAGCCAAATATTTTGTGCATCCTTTTTCTTGCACTTTCTTGTGTGAATGGAAGATTGATGGGACATTTTGGTGGCTTGAAAATAAAAAACAAGTAACATCAAAAAGAAATTTTTCATCATCTCAATACATCTAGATTCGATGGAACATCATTTCTTGACTTTTGTAGAAAACTCATATGAATTCATATGGAAGATCATAATTATCTTTTATCTTATAGAAGCCAATGGATGGTTATAAATAGGAGTAGTACTTAGACATTAAAAAAGGAAGTGTCATATTCTAGTAGCAGTAGCAGTAGCAGTAGCAGTAGTAGCAGCAGTAGCCGTAGCAGCAGCAGTAGCGGCATCCGTGTAAGTGGCCCACGATGAGATAGCCCTAACTCTATTCATTTATCTTCCCCGGCAAGCGCAGCGGCACAGAGACAGCTTGAACTGTCAGATGAGAACCTTCTCGAACCTCGAGGTTTGAATGCTTTAGAAGTGATAGAATTGGCCCGCATACACACAATGACTCTATTCTAATCGATACCCCATGACAGAGGGAATGAAGGAGGTGAACTGCCTTCGAAGTACAATTCTTGCATCACATGCACAAATTAAGTTGGAATCTGGAATATCTTGGTATTTCCATTGAATATTGCCCTTAAATCTTGGTTTCGACCAAGATGAGATGTCTGGGAGGTAATGCGTTATGCGTTTTCTGGTGAGAAACAGTGAATTCAGTCGAAGGGAAGACGATGGTAAACAGTCCCCAGCTCTACCCAGATGACGTCACTCAACCCAATAGTATGACGTCACTCAACCCATTGCAAAAATATCTGTTGTATTGGGTATACCGGGTCGAGTGCCACGTAGGATATTATGTATACGTGGCCTTCTGTGGTTGGTCCGAGCGTCTTATAATATTACAAAGACGCTCGGGGCGGACACGTGGACGGCGGATGGAGGGGCCACGTCACCCCCCAAGAGTAACTTGGACGGTTGAGATCAGCTCAACCCAATGGCATTGTGGTAGATAGTACGCTCAACCCAATGGCAATTTTGCCATTTCGCCCAAGGGGCCCCCACGTGTCCCTCCACGGTTCGACAGGACCGTGGGCCGCCGTACTCCCTTTCCACGTGGCCGAAGGCCACTGGCCCCCCGGGGCCCCCCGGGCCCCGCATTGGTGCACAGTGCCAGCAGGTGGAGCAGCACAGTGCCCGGATGCATTGTTGCAAATCGAATTCGAAATTCGATTTCGAATTTTCCCCCCACGTCGTATTCGAATTTCGAATGCCCCCGCTGTGGTCGGGATGGGGAAATAAAATGCCTCAATTCATTTCATCCTTAAACAATATGCGTACAAACTAGACATGCCCTGACCCTAATATTAATGGTGACATATTGAGATATTGCATTTTGTGCCATACATTGAGAAATTATTTATTGGGTCTGGTGCGAGGCCCAACTACATTTTAGACGGCCCACTGGATCAAGAAATTGAGAACATGTTCGATTAAATTGACCTGGGCCTGGGGAGAGGCCCACTAGAAATTAACTGGCCCAGTTAACATTTGAACGACCCATCTGATCAAGAAATGCTGAGTGTGCAGGCCAACGGGACTTGCCTGGAACGTGGTGAAGTGAAGGGGATCCTTCTGGAACTCCCAGGAATAACTGCCGTGCCGCATCAAGGCTGAGAACGTGGTGTCCCTGGTCGCATCCATTGCTGTAGAGGATGCAGCAGCCACACGCGAACTTAACTCTGGCAGTTCGCCTCTTCTTCCTCTTGGACAGGTGGTGCCTGATCTTGATATCCGGAGGAGTATACGTGCTATTCGACGAAGGAGAATGCCGCATTATGCTAAATGGGGCTGAATCGTCACACTTGACAAATGTGCATCATTTAAATAGCAATTGAGACGAGAATTGCTGAATACGCTTCCGGAACTTATATATTTTCTTCATTGATGATCACTATGGTTGGGCCTAGTGATGTTATTTATTGGGCCTGGTGCGAGACCCAATTACACTTTAAACAGCCCACTGGATCAAGAAATTGAGAAAATGTTCGATTAAATTGACCTGGACCTGGGGATAGGCCCACTAGAAATTACGCGGCCTAATGGATCGAATAGCCGTTGGATTCAACAGCTCAGTTAGACCGCAATTGGGCCATCATTCATTGGGCCTGGTGGGAGACCCAAATACATTTCAAATGACCCATCTGATCAAGAAATGTCGATTATGTTGGGCCACTTACACGGATGGCCCACGATGAGATAGCCCTAACTCTATTCATTTATCTTCCCCGGCAAGCGCAGCGGCACAGAGACAGCTTGAACTGTCAGATGAGAACCTTCTCGAACCTCGAGGTTCGAATGCTTTAGAAGTGATAGAATTGGCTCGCATACACACAATGACTCTATTCTAATCGATACCCCATGACAGAGGGAATGAAGGAGGTGAACTGCCTTCGAAGTACAATTCTTGCATCACATGCACAAATTAAGTTGGAATCTGGAAGATCTTGGTATTTCCATTGAATATTGCCCTTAAATCTTGGTTTCGACCAAGATGAGATGTCTGGGAGGTAATGCGTTATGCGTTTTCTGGTGAGAAACAGTGAATTCAGTCGAAGGGAAGACGATGGTAAACAGTCCCCAGCTCTACCCAGATGACGTCTACTTAAGTGCACCAGACCGCCAGGATCTTTTCAACTGGACTAAGCAGAATGCCGCATTCTTTTTCCTGCAACAACCTCTCTTTGCACTCACAAACCAAGAGCAGGCACCAATTGTCCAAGAAGTTGAAGAATTGGACAGCAGCAACTGAGTTCCCGTTGGCCTGCACACTCAGCATTTCTTGATCACAAATTACAATGGCAAGGATGGTAGATGAGCACCCGCACCTTTCCGGTGCTGTTGATCGGAATCTGGGGAGTATACTTGATTTCGCAGTGGTCGATTAGCATGGAGAGCCTACGCACCCTTTGTATAATTGTGGACGAGAACGCAGGGAAGGAGATCCTTATGGTCTGAGCATCTGATGATGCTCGTGCCTCCATGACATCTGATTTGTAGTAACCAGCAATGGACTGATCTGTTGGTATCTCCATTGAAAGGTTCACGTGTTCCGGAAGTTGATGGAGGATAGATGACGAGGAAGGAAGTGTTTGTGTTGTGCTGGTGAAACGATGTCGTTTATATAGAAGGATGTGGTGTTGGAACTGTTGAGGAGCTCTACCCAGATGACGTCACTCACCCCAATAGGATGACGTCACTCGACCCATTGCAAAGTATCTGTTGTATTGGGTATACTGGGTCGAGTGGGACCCTTTAATCGGACGGTCCGAGCGTCTTATAATATTACAAAGACGCTCGGGGCGGACACGTGGACGGCGGATGGAGGGGCCACGTCACCCCCCAAGAGTAAACTGGACGGTTGAGATCAGCTCAACCCAATACAATGAACGGCTATGATTGAAGGTGCATCGATCATCGATGCACTGCGGATTACCTGATCAAGAACAGTATGCGGAAGCATACTGGTCTGATTATTATGGTTCGCGGTGCGAACCTTGTGGGCCCCCACAGTGCGCACATGCGCAATGTGGCCCCCACCCCGGCGCTTTAGCGCCGAGGGCCGGACTCCGTACACTGTTCATATATTTGAAATTCGAACCCACGTACGGAGAATGCTGTAACATGCTTGGGGATGAGGAAATATACAGTCGAAGCGGGGAAAGAACCTGTTGCTGATTGACATAAAGGCAGAATGGTGAAAGGGTCCCAGTTTCGGAAGGAGAGCAAGGCTGTTCCTGCGAGGCAGGAGCGGCCCTTTGCGCAAAGCGGGATGATAGACGAGACATTCGATCCCGATGAAGGCGTAGCCTGCGAAGCCGTGTGGTACGATTACATGAATCTCCCGGAACTAGGCCAAGGACCGGGGCATAGATATGAAAACAAGTGCAGGGTCACTTCCATTAACATTGACGGAAGCGTGCTGATCGGCAGTGATGCTGCCCTCATGGATGACGGCAATGGGGTCCACCGCAGTGGGCCCGTCGACGGCATATTGGGCATATTCATTGTTCTGGACCGTGAGCCCAGTGATCAGCGTAAGCCAACCTTCCAGGACGTATTCGGTGAGGTCACGGGAAATCACGGATCCAAAGTGGATCTTCACGTTCGGAATGACATGCTCGGCCGCTTTAGAGTGCTGATGAGGGAGAAGATCATCGTCAAGGGCTGCAACGATGGCAGCAGGATATCGATTGATCGATACATTGCATTCTTCGGGAAGAATAAATTCGTGACTAAATTTAAGGATTACGGGAATTTGACTGATGGTCGTTACAGTAATGTAAAGGAGAATACTCTGATGTTGTATATAGTTTGGGAGAGCCTCTGCGGTTATCCCGTGGCTGTGAATATTAACAGCCGCATGATGTACGATCATTAATAAAACGAAAAACTTTATTGAACACGGTAAGAAATCCCTTATTAAAACGGCAAGCGCAGCGGAACATAAGAAAATTAATTGGGCCGTTATTCGGCCCAATGGACTTATTACATGGAGGGCTTGACCCCGAACTTGAAAGTACTCTGAGGCTGGGCCTTGTTTGTGGACATAACAGTTGATATTGATTGGGCCACTACATGGTCCAACTGCTCAGCAGCGATATTGTAGCCCACTTGGGATGCAGATGGGCCTGGATCAGATCCACGATCTGAAAGGTCATCACGCTGGCCCAGTCCAATCTCGGAGATTGAATTACGGATCTGGCCCAATGACGTTCCAGGCCCAATTAAGAGATGATTGGTGCTGGGCCTGACTATTGCGGATGTGGAACGACAAAGTGCAGGCTGCTTGGGAGCATAGTTGCAGTGCCACATGTCCACGTCTTCTTCGGTGAAGAGATCGGACAGTATGTGCACTCTCTGTGATCGGAACTGGACCTTGTCTGGTACTTTAGCGGTTGCTAGCTTCATATGCGCCTTTATCTTGCAGAAATTGATTCCGCTCTTGATGTTGGAATCTTTGAGCTTGTACTTGGCCACCCACGAACACTTGTCATCATTCAGTGATGAATAGGAAGTGCCGTAGTAATGGAGTATGATCGGACAGGTGACCGGAAATACGTATTCGGCCTGCAACTGATCCTCCCCTTCGACTCTCGTGTCGAAGATTAGCACCCGCACCTTTCCGGTGCTGTTGATCGGAATCTGGGGAGTATACTTGATTTCGCAGTGGTCGATTAGCATGGAGAGCCTACGCACCCTTTGTATAATTGTGGACGAGAACGCAGGGAAGGAGATCCTTATGGTCTGAGCATCTGATGATGCTCGTGCCTCCATGACATCTGATTTGTAGTAACCAGCAATGGACTGATCTGTTGGTATCTCCATTGAAAGGTTCACGTGTTCCGGAAGTTGATGGAGGATAGATGACGAGGAAGGAAGTGTTTGTGTTGTGCTGGTGAAACGATGTCGTTTATATAGAAGGATGTGGTGTTGGAACTGTTGAGGAGCTCTACCCAGATGACGTCACTCACCCCAATAGGATGACGTCACTCGACCCATTGCAAAGTATCTGTTGTATTGGGTATACTGGGTCGAGTGGGACCCTTTAATCGGACGGTCCGAGCGTCTTATAATATTACAAAGACGCTCGGGGCGGACACGTGGACGGCGGATGGAGGGGCCACGTCACCCCCCAAGAGTAAACTGGACGGTTGAGATCAGCTCAACCCAATACAATGAACGGCTATGATTGAAGGTGCATCGATCATCGATGCACTGCGGATTACCTGATCAAGAACAGTATGCGGAAGCATACTGGTCTGATTATTATGGTTCGCGGTGCGAACCTTGTGGGCCCCCACAGTGCGCACATGCGCAATGTGGCCCCCACCCCGGCGCTTTAGCGCCGAGGGCCGGACTCCGTACACTGTTCATATATTTGAAATTCGAACCCACGTACGGAGAATGCTGTAACATGCTTGGGGATGAGGAAATATACAGTCGAAGCGGGGAAAGAACCTGTTGCTGATTGACATAAAGGCAGAATGGTGAAAATACGTGATATAAGTTGTCTTATAATTACCAGGAGGGATTTCACATTTCACCGGATAGGAAGAATGGGAAGTCGAGGAACGAAGAGGTATGCTGGTCCCGGCACTCCTCTCAGACCCATCACTCGAAGGAAGAGGCTGTTCAGCAGCACCGGTGGTGCATCGAGTGCGGGTCCCAGTTTCGGAAGGAGAGCAAGGCTGTTCCTGCGAGGCAGGAGCGGCCCTTTGCGCAAAGCGGGATGATAGACGAGACATTCGATCCCGATGAAGGCGTAGCCTGCGAAGCCGTGTGGTACGATTACATGAATCTCCCGGAACTAGGCCAAGGACCGGGGCATAGATATGAAAACAAGTGCAGGGTCACTTCCATTAACATTGACGGAAGCGTGCTGATCGGCAGTGATGCTGCCCTCATGGATGACGGCAATGGGGTCCACCGCAGTGGGCCCGTCGACGGCATATTGGGCATATTCATTGTTCTGGACCGTGAGCCCAGTGATCAGCGTAAGCCAACCTTCCAGGACGTATTCGGTGAGGTCACGGGAAATCACGGATCCAAAGTGGATCTTCACGTTCGGAATGACATGCTCGGCCGCTTTAGAGTGCTGATGAGGGAGAAGATCATCGTCAAGGGCTGCAACGATGGCAGCAGGATATCGATTGATCGATACATTGCATTCTTCGGGAAGAATAAATTCGTGACTAAATTTAAGGATTACGGGAATTTGACTGATGGTCGTTACAGTAATGTAAAGGAGAATACTCTGATGTTGTATATAGTTTGGGAGAGCCTCTGCGGTTATCCCGTGGCTGTGAATATTAACAGCCGCATGATGTACGATCATTAATAAAACGAAAAACTTTATTGAACACGGTAAGAAATCCCTTATTAAAACGGCAAGCGCAGCGGAACATAAGAAAATTAATTGGGCCGTTATTCGGCCCAATGGACTTATTACATGGAGGGCTTGACCCCGAACTTGAAAGTACTCTGAGGCTGGGCCTTGTTTGTGGACATAACAGTTGATATTGATTGGGCCACTACATGGTCCAACTGCTCAGCAGCGATATTGTAGCCCACTTGGGATGCAGATGGGCCTGGATCAGATCCACGATCTGAAAGGTCATCACGCTGGCCCAGTCCAATCTCGGAGATTGAATTACGGATCTGGCCCAATGACGTTCCAGGCCCAATTAAGAGATGATTGGTGCTGGGCCTGACTATTGCGGATGTGGAACGACAAAGTGCAGGCTGCTTGGGAGCATAGTTGCAGTGCCACATGTCCACGTCTTCTTCGGTGAAGAGATCGGACAGTATGTGCACTCTCTGTGATCGGAACTGGACCTTGTCTGGTACTTTAGCGGTTGCTAGCTTCATATGCGCCTTTATCTTGCAGAAATTGATTCCGCTCTTGATGTTGGAATCTTTGAGCTTGTACTTGGCCACCCACGAACACTTGTCATCATTCAGTGATGAATAGGAAGTGCCGTAGTAATGGAGTATGATCGGACAGGTGACCGGAAATACGTATTCGGCCTGCAACTGATCCTCCCCTTCGACTCTCGTGTCGAAGATTAGCACCCGCACCTTTCCGGTGCTGTTGATCGGAATCTGGGGAGTATACTTGATTTCGCAGTGGTCGATTAGCATGGAGAGCCTACGCACCCTTTGTATAATTGTGGACGAGAACGCAGGGAAGGAGATCCTTATGGTCTGAGCATCTGATGATGCTCGTGCCTCCATGACATCTGATTTGTAGTAACCAGCAATGGACTGATCTGTTGGTATCTCCATTGAAAGGTTCACGTGTTCCGGAAGTTGATGGAGGATAGATGACGAGGAAGGAAGTGTTTGTGTTGTGCTGGTGAAACGATGTCGTTTATATAGAAGGATGTGGTGTTGGAACTGTTGAGGAGCTCTACCCAGATGACGTCACTCACCCCAATAGGATGACGTCACTCGACCCATTGCAAAGTATCTGTTGTATTGGGTATACTGGGTCGAGTGGGACCCTTTAATCGGACGGTCCGAGCGTCTTATAATATTACAAAGACGCTCGGGGCGGACACGTGGACGGCGGATGGAGGGGCCACGTCACCCCCCAAGAGTAAACTGGACGGTTGAGATCAGCTCAACCCAATACAATGAACGGCTATGATTGAAGGTGCATCGATCATCGATGCACTGCGGATTACCTGATCAAGAACAGTATGCGGAAGCATACTGGTCTGATTATTATGGTTCGCGGTGCGAACCTTGTGGGCCCCCACAGTGCGCACATGCGCAATGTGGCCCCCACCCCGGCGCTTTAGCGCCGAGGGCCGGACTCCGTACACTGTTCATATATTTGAAATTCGAACCCACGTACGGAGAATGCTGTAACATGCTTGGGGATGAGGAAATATACAGTCGAAGCGGGGAAAGAACCTGTTGCTGATTGACATAAAGGCAGAATGGTGAAAATACGTGATATAAGTTGTCTTATAATTACCAGGAGGGATTTCACATTTCACCGGATAGGAAGAATGGGAAGTCGAGGAACGAAGAGGTATGCTGGTCCCGGCACTCCTCTCAGACCCATCACTCGAAGGAAGAGGCTGTTCAGCAGCACCGGTGGTGCATCGAGTGCGGGTCCCAGTTTCGGAAGGAGAGCAAGGCTGTTCCTGCGAGGCAGGAGCGGCCCTTTGCGCAAAGCGGGATGATAGACGAGACATTCGATCCCGATGAAGGCGTAGCCTGCGAAGCCGTGTGGTACGATTACATGAAACTCCCGGAACTAGGCCAAGGACCGGGGCATAGATATGAAAACAAGTGCAGGGTCACTTCCATTAACATTGACGGAAGCGTGCTGATCGGCAGTGATGCTGCCCTCATGGATGACGGCAATGGGGTCCACCGCAGTGGGCCCGTCGACGGCATATTGGGCATATTCATTGTTCTGGACCGTGAGCCCAGTGATCAGCGTAAGCCAACCTTCCAGGACGTATTCGGTGAGGTCACGGGAAATCACGGATCCAAAGTGGATCTTCACGTTCGGAATGACATGCTCGGCCGCTTTAGAGTGCTGATGAGGGAGAAGATCATCGTCAAGGGCTGCAACGATGGCAGCAGGATATCGATTGATCGATACATTGCATTCTTCGGGAAGAATAAATTCGTGACTAAATTTAAGGATTACGGGAATTTGACTGATGGTCGTTACAGTAATGTAAAGGAGAATACTCTGATGTTGTATATAGTTTGGGAGAGCCTCTGCGGTTATCCCGTGGCTGTGAATATTAACAGCCGCATGATGTACGATCATTAATAAAACGAAAAACTTTATTGAACACGGTAAGAAATCCCTTATTAAAACGGCAAGCGCAGCGGAACATAAGAAAATTAATTGGGCCGTTATTCGGCCCAATGGACTTATTACATGGAGGGCTTGACCCCGAACTTGAAAGTACTCTGAGGCTGGGCCTTGTTTGTGGACATAACAGTTGATATTGATTGGGCCACTACATGGCCCAACTGCTCAGCAGCGATATTGTAGCCCACTTGGGATGCAGATGGGCCTGGATCAGATCCACGATCTGAAAGGTCATCACGCTGGCCCAGTCCAATCTCGGAGATTGAATTACGGATCTGGCCCAATGACGTTCCAGGCCCAATTAAGAGATGATTGGTGCTGGGCCTGACTATTGCGGATGTGGAACGACAAAGTGCAGGCTGCTTGGGAGCATAGTTGCAGTGCCACATGTCCACGTCTTCTTCGGTGAAGAGATCGGACAGTATGTGCACTCTCTGTGATCGGAACTGGACCTTGTCTGGTACTTTAGCGGTTGCTAGCTTCATATGCGCCTTTATCTTGCAGAAATTGATTCCGCTCTTGATGTTGGAATCTTTGAGCTTGTACTTGGCCACCCACGAACACTTGTCATCATTCAGTGATGAATAGGAAGTGCCGTAGTAATGGAGTATGATCGGACAGGTGACCGGAAATACGTATTCGGCCTGCAACTGATCCTCCCCTTCGACTCTCGTGTCGAAGATGAGCACCCGCACCTTTCCGGTGCTGTTGATCGGAATCTGGGGAGTATACTTGATTTCGCAGTGGTCGATTAGCATGGAGAGCCTACGCACCCTTTGTATAATTGTGGACGAGAACGCAGGGAAGGAGATCCTTATGGTCTGAGCATCTGATGATGCTCGTGCCTCCATGACATCTGATTTGTAGTAACCAGCAATGGACTGATCTGTTGGTATCTCCATTGAAAGGTTCACGTGTTCCGGAAGTTGATGGAGGATAGATGACGAGGAAGGAAGTGTTTGTGTTGTGCTGGTGAAACGATGTCGTTTATATAGAAGGATGTGGTGTTGGAACTGTTGAGAAGCTCTACCCAGATGACGTCACTCACCCCAATAGGATGACGTCACTCGACCCATTGCAAAGTATCTGTTGTATTGGGTATACTGGGTCGAGTGGGACCCTTTAATCGGACGGTCCGAGCGTCTTATAATATTACAAAGACGCTCGGGGCGGACACGTGGACGGCGGATGGAGGGGCCACGTCACCCCCCAAGAGTAAACTGGACGGTTGAGATCAGCTCAACCCAATACAATGAACGGCTATGATTGAAGGTGCATCGATCATCGATGCACTGCGGATTACCTGATCAAGAACAGTATGCGGAAGCATACTGGTCTGATTATTATGGTTCGCGGTGCGAACCTTGTGGGCCCCCACAGTGCGCACATGCGCAATGTGGCCCCCACCCCGGCGCTTTAGCGCCGAGGGCCGGACTCCGTACACTGTTCATATATTTGAAATTCGAACCCACGTACGGAGAATGCTGTAACATGCTTGGGGATGAGGAAATATACAGTCGAAGCGGGGAAAGAACCTGTTGCTGATTGACATAAAGGCAGAATGGTGAAAATACGTGATATAAGTTGTCTTATAATTACCAGGAGGGATTTCACATTTCACCGGATAGGAAGAATGGGAAGTCGAGGAACGAAGAGGTATGCTGGTCCCGGCACTCCTCTCAGACCCATCACTCGAAGGAAGAGGCTGTTCAGCAGCACCGGTGGTGCATCGAGTGCGGGTCCCAGTTTCGGAAGGAGAGCAAGGCTGTTCCTGCGAGGCAGGAGCGGCCCTTTGCGCAAAGCGGGATGATAGACGAGACATTCGATCCCGATGAAGGCGTAGCCTGCGAAGCCGTGTGGTACGATTACATGAAACTCCCGGAACTAGGCCAAGGACCGGGGCATAGATATGAAAACAAGTGCAGGGTCACTTCCATTAACATTGACGGAAGCGTGCTGATCGGCAGTGATGCTGCCCTCATGGATGACGGCAATGGGGTCCACCGCAGTGGGCCCGTCGACGGCATATTGGGCATATTCATTGTTCTGGACCGTGAGCCCAGTGATCAGCGTAAGCCAACCTTCCAGGACGTATTCGGTGAGGTCACGGGAAATCACGGATCCAAAGTGGATCTTCACGTTCGGAATGACATGCTCGGCCGCTTTAGAGTGCTGATGAGGGAGAAGATCATCGTCAAGGGCTGCAACGATGGCAGCAGGATATCGATTGATCGATACATTGCATTCTTCGGGAAGAATAAATTCGTGACTAAATTTAAGGATTACGGGAATTTGACTGATGGTCGTTACAGTAATGTAAAGGAGAATACTCTGATGTTGTATATAGTTTGGGAGAGCCTCTGCGGTTATCCCGTGGCTGTGAATATTAACAGCCGCATGATGTACGATCATTAATAAAACGAAAAACTTTATTGAACACGGTAAGAAATCCCTTATTAAAACGGCAAGCGCAGCGGAACATAAGAAAATTAATTGGGCCGTTATTCGGCCCAATGGACTTATTACATGGAGGGCTTGACCCCGAACTTGAAAGTACTCTGAGGCTGGGCCTTGTTTGTGGACATAACAGTTGATATTGATTGGGCCACTACATGGCCCAACTGCTCAGCAGCGATATTGTAGCCCACTTGGGATGCAGATGGGCCTGGATCAGATCCACGATCTGAAAGGTCATCACGCTGGCCCAGTCCAATCTCGGAGATTGAATTACGGATCTGGCCCAATGACGTTCCAGGCCCAATTAAGAGATGATTGGTGCTGGGCCTGACTATTGCGGATGTGGAACGACAAAGTGCAGGCTGCTTGGGAGCATAGTTGCAGTGCCACATGTCCACGTCTTCTTCGGTGAAGAGATCGGACAGTATGTGCACTCTCTGTGATCGGAACTGGACCTTGTCTGGTACTTTAGCGGTTGCTAGCTTCATATGCGCCTTTATCTTGCAGAAATTGATTCCGCTCTTGATGTTGGAATCTTTGAGCTTGTACTTGGCCACCCACGAACACTTGTCATCATTCAGTGATGAATAGGAAGTGCCGTAGTAATGGAGTATGATCGGACAGGTGACCGGAAATACGTATTCGGCCTGCAACTGATCCTCCCCTTCGACTCTCGTGTCGAAGATTAGCACCCGCACCTTTCCGGTGCTGTTGATCGGAATCTGGGGAGTATACTTGATTTCGCAGTGGTCGATTAGCATGGAGAGCCTACGCACCCTTTGTATAATTGTGGACGAGAACGCAGGGAAGGAGATCCTTATGGTCTGAGCATCTGATGATGCTCGTGCCTCCATGACATCTGATTTGTAGTAACCAGCAATGGACTGATCTGTTGGTATCTCCATTGAAAGGTTCACGTGTTCCGGAAGTTGATGGAGGATAGATGACGAGGAAGGAAGTGTTTGTGTTGTGCTGGTGAAACGATGTCGTTTATATAGAAGGATGTGGTGTTGGAACTGTTGAGGAGCTCTACCCAGATGACGTCACTCACCCCAATAGGATGACGTCACTCGACCCATTGCAAAGTATCTGTTGTATTGGGTATACTGGGTAGAGTGGGACCCTTTAATCGGACGGTCCGAGCGTCTTATAATATTACAAAGACGCTCGGGGCGGACACGTGGACGGCGGATGGAGGGGCCACGTCACCCCCCAAGAGTAAACTGGACGGTTGAGATCAGCTCAACCCAATACAATGAACGGCTATGATTGAAGGTGCATCGATCATCGATGCACTGCGGATTACCTGATCAAGAACAGTATGCGGAAGCATACTGGTCTGATTATTATGGTTCGCGGTGCGAACCTTGTGGGCCCCCACAGTACGCACATGCGCAATGTGGCCCCCACCCCGGCGCTTTAGCGCCGAGGGCCGGACTCCGTACACTGTTCATATATTTGAAATTCGAACCCACGTACGGAGAATGCTGTAACATGCTTGGGGATGAGGAAATATACAGTCGAAGCGGGGAAAGAACCTGTTGCTGATTGACATAAAGGCAGAATGGTGAAAATACGTGATATAAGTTGTCTTATAATTACCAGGTGGGATTTCACATTTCACCGGATAGGAAGAATGGGAAGTCGAGGAACGAAGAGGTATGCTGGTCCCGGCACTCCTCTCAGACCCATCACTCGAAGGAAGAGGCTGTTCAGCAGCACCGGTGGTGCATCGAGTGCGGGTCCCAGTTTCGGAAGGAGAGCAAGGCTGTTCCTGCGAGGCAGGAGCGGCCCTTTGCGCAAAGCGGGATGATAGACGAGACATTCGATCCCGATGAAGGCGTAGCCTGCGAAGCCGTGTGGTACGATTACATGAAACTCCCGGAACTAGGCCAAGGACCGGGGCATAGATATGAAAACAAGTGCAGGGTCACTTCCATTAACATTGACGGAAGCGTGCTGATCGGCAGTGATGCTGCCCTCATGGATGACGGCAATGGGGTCCACCGCAGTGGGCCCGTCGACGGCATATTGGGCATATTCATTGTTCTGGACCGTGAGCCCAGTGATCAGCGTAAGCCAACCTTCCAGGACGTATTCGGTGAGGTCACGGGAAATCACGGATCCAAAGTGGATCTTCACGTTCGGAATGACATGCTCGGCCGCTTTAGAGTGCTGATGAGGGAGAAGATCATCGTCAAGGGCTGCAACGATGGCAGCAGGATATCGATTGATCGATACATTGCATTCTTCGGGAAGAATAAATTCGTGACTAAATTTAAGGATTACGGGAATTTGACTGATGGTCGTTACAGTAATGTAAAGGAGAATACTCTGATGTTGTATATAGTTTGGGAGAGCCTCTGCGGTTATCCCGTGGCTGTGAATATTAACAGCCGCATGATGTACGATCATTAATAAAACGAAAAACTTTATTGAACACGGTAAGAAATCCCTTATTAAAACGGCAAGCGCAGCGGAACATAAGAAAATTAATTGGGCCGTTATTCGGCCCAATGGACTTATTACATGGAGGGCTTGACCCCGAACTTGAAAGTACTCTGAGGCTGGGCCTTGTTTGTGGACATAACAGTTGATATTGATTGGGCCACTACATGGCCCAACTGCTCAGCAGCGATATTGTAGCCCACTTGGGATGCAGATGGGCCTGGATCAGATCCACGATCTGAAAGGTCATCACGCTGGCCCAGTCCAATCTCGGAGATTGAATTACGGATCTGGCCCAATGACGTTCCAGGCCCAATTAAGAGATGATTGGTGCTGGGCCTGACTATTGCGGATGTGGAACGACAAAGTGCAGGCTGCTTGGGAGCATAGTTGCAGTGCCACATGTCCACGTCTTCTTCGGTGAAGAGATCGGACAGTATGTGCACTCTCTGTGATCGGAACTGGACCTTGTCTGGTACTTTAGCGGTTGCTAGCTTCATATGCGCCTTTATCTTGCAGAAATTGATTCCGCTCTTGATGTTGGAATCTTTGAGCTTGTACTTGGCCACCCACGAACACTTGTCATCATTCAGTGATGAATAGGAAGTGCCGTAGTAATGGAGTATGATCGGACAGGTGACCGGAAATACGTATTCGGCCTGCAACTGATCCTCCCCTTCGACTCTCGTGTCGAAGATGAGCACCCGCACCTTTCCGGTGCTGTTGATCGGAATCTGGGGAGTATACTTGATTTCGCAGTGGTCGATTAGCATGGAGAGCCTACGCACCCTTTGTATAATTGTGGACGAGAACGCAGGGAAGGAGATCCTTATGGTCTGAGCATCTGATGATGCTCGTGCCTCCATGACATCTGATTTGTAGTAACCAGCAATGGACTGATCTGTTGGTATCTCCATTGAAAGGTTCACGTGTTCCGGAAGTTGATGGAGGATAGATGACGAGGAAGGAAGTGTTTGTGTTGTGCTGGTGAAACGATGTCGTTTATATAGAAGGATGTGGTGTTGGAACTGTTGAGAATCTCTACCCAGATGACGTCACTCACCCCAATAGGATGACGTCACTCGACCCATTGCAAAGTATCTGTTGTATTGGGTATACTGGGTCGAGTGGGACCCTTTAATCGGACGGTCCGAGCGTCTTATAATATTACAAAGACGCTCGGGGCGGACACGTGGACGGCGGATGGAGGGGCCACGTCACCCCCCAAGAGTAAACTGGACGGTTGAGATCAGCTCAACCCAGTACAATGAACGGCTATGATTGAAGGTGCATCGATCATCGATGCACTGCGGATTACCTGATCAAGAACAGTATGCGGAAGCATACTGGTCTGATTATTATGGTTCGCGGTGCGAACCTTGTGGGCCCCCACAGTGCGCACATGCGCAATGTGGCCCCCACCCCGGCGCTTTAGCGCCGAGGGCCGGACTCCGTACACTGTTCATATATTTGAAATTCGAACCCACGTACGGAGAATGCTGTAACATGCTTGGGGATGAGGAAATATACAGTCGAAGCGGGGAAAGAACCTGTTGCTGATTGACATAAAGGCAGAATGGTGAAAATACGTGATATAAGTTGTCTTATAATTACCAGGAGGGATTTCACATTTCACCGGATAGGAAGAATGGGAAGTCGAGGAACGAAGAGGTATGCTGGTCCCGGCACTCCTCTCAGACCCATCACTCGAAGGAAGAGGCTGTTCAGCAGCACCGGTGGTGCATCGAGTGCGGGTCCCAGTTTCGGAAGGAGAGCAAGGCTGTTCCTGCGAGGCAGGAGCGGCCCTTTGCGCAAAGCGGGATGATAGACGAGACATTCGATCCCGATGAAGGCGTAGCCTGCGAAGCCGTGTGGTACGATTACATGAAACTCCCGGAACTAGGCCAAGGACCGGGGCATAGATATGAAAACAAGTGCAGGGTCACTTCCATTAACATTGACGGAAGCGTGCTGATCGGCAGTGATGCTGCCCTCATGGATGACGGCAATGGGGTCCACCGCAGTGGGCCCGTCGACGGCATATTGGGCATATTCATTGTTCTGGACCGTGAGCCCAGTGATCAGCGTAAGCCAACCTTCCAGGACGTATTCGGTGAGGTCACGGGAAATCACGGATCCAAAGTGGATCTTCACGTTCGGAATGACATGCTCGGCCGCTTTAGAGTGCTGATGAGGGAGAAGATCATCGTCAAGGGCTGCAACGATGGCAGCAGGATATCGATTGATCGATACATTGCATTCTTCGGGAAGAATAAATTCGTGACTAAATTTAAGGATTACGGGAATTTGACTGATGGTCGTTACAGTAATGTAAAGGAGAATACTCTGATGTTGTATATAGTTTGGGAGAGCCTCTGCGGTTATCCCGTGGCTGTGAATATTAACAGCCGCATGATGTACGATCATTAATAAAACGAAAAACTTTATTGAACACGGTAAGAAATCCCTTATTAAAACGGCAAGCGCAGCGGAACATAAGAAAATTAATTGGGCCGTTATTCGGCCCAATGGACTTATTACATGGAGGGCTTGACCCCGAACTTGAAAGTACTCTGAGGCTGGGCCTTGTTTGTGGACATAACAGTTGATATTGATTGGGCCACTACATGGCCCAACTGCTCAGCAGCGATATTGTAGCCCACTTGGGATGCAGATGGGCCTGGATCAGATCCACGATCTGAAAGGTCATCACGCTGGCCCAGTCCAATCTCGGAGATTGAATTACGGATCTGGCCCAATGACGTTCCAGGCCCAATTAAGAGATGATTGGTGCTGGGCCTGACTATTGCGGATGTGGAACGACAAAGTGCAGGCTGCTTGGGAGCATAGTTGCAGTGCCACATGTCCACGTCTTCTTCGGTGAAGAGATCGGACAGTATGTGCACTCTCTGTGATCGGAACTGGACCTTGTCTGGTACTTTAGCGGTTGCTAGCTTCATATGCGCCTTTATCTTGCAGAAATTGATTCCGCTCTTGATGTTGGAATCTTTGAGCTTGTACTTGGCCACCCACGAACACTTGTCATCATTCAGTGATGAATAGGAAGTGCCGTAGTAATGGAGTATGATCGGACAGGTGACCGGAAATACGTATTCGGCCTGCAACTGATCCTCCCCTTCGACTCTCGTGTCGAAGATGAGCACCCGCACCTTTCCGGTGCTGTTGATCGGAATCTGGGGAGTATACTTGATTTCGCAGTGGTCGATTAGCATGGAGAGCCTACGCACCCTTTGTATAATTGTGGACGAGAACGCAGGGAAGGAGATCCTTATGGTCTGAGCATCTGATGATGCTCGTGCCTCCATGACATCTGATTTGTAGTAACCAGCAATGGACTGATCTGTTGGTATCTCCATTGAAAGGTTCACGTGTTCCGGAAGTTGATGGAGGATAGATGACGAGGAAGGAAGTGTTTGTGTTGTGCTGGTGAAACGATGTCGTTTATATAGAAGGATGTGGTGTTGGAACTGTTGAGGAGCTCTACCCAGATGACGTCACTCACCCCAATAGGATGACGTCACTCGACCCATTGCAAAGTATCTGTTGTATTGGGTATACTGGGTCGAGTGGGACCCTTTAATCGGACGGTCCGAGCGTCTTATAATATTACAAAGACGCTCGGGGCGGACACGTGGACGGCGGATGGAGGGGCCACGTCACCCCCCAAGAGTAAACTGGACGGTTGAGATCAGCTCAACCCAATACAATGAACGGCTATGATTGAAGGTGCATCGATCATCGATGCACTGCGGATTACCTGATCAAGAACAGTATGCGGAAGCATACTGGTCTGATTATTATGGTTCGCGGTGCGAACCTTGTGGGCCCCCACAGTGCGCACATGCGCAATGTGGCCCCCACCCCGGCGCTTTAGCGCCGAGGGCCGGACTCCGTACACTGTTCATATATTTGAAATTCGAACCCACGTACGGAGAATGCTGTAACATGCTTGGGGATGAGGAAATATACAGTCGAAGCGGGGAAAGAACCTGTTGCTGATTGACATAAAGGCAGAATGGTGAAAATACGTGATATAAGTTGTCTTATAATTACCAGGAGGGATTTCACATTTCACCGGATAGGAAGAATGGGAAGTCGAGGAACGAAGAGGTATGCTGGTCCCGGCACTCCTCTCAGACCCATCACTCGAAGGAAGAGGCTGTTCAGCAGCACCGGTGGTGCATCGAGTGCGGGTCCCAGTTTCGGAAGGAGAGCAAGGCTGTTCCTGCGAGGCAGGAGCGGCCCTTTGCGCAAAGCGGGATGATAGACGAGACATTCGATCCCGATGAAGGCGTAGCCTGCGAAGCCGTGTGGTACGATTACATGAAACTCCCGGAACTAGGCCAAGGACCGGGGCATAGATATGAAAACAAGTGCAGGGTCACTTCCATTAACATTGACGGAAGCGTGCTGATCGGCAGTGATGCTGCCCTCATGGATGACGGCAATGGGGTCCACCGCAGTGGGCCCGTCGACGGCATATTGGGCATATTCATTGTTCTGGACCGTGAGCCCAGTGATCAGCGTAAGCCAACCTTCCAGGACGTATTCGGTGAGGTCACGGGAAATCACGGATCCAAAGTGGATCTTCACGTTCGGAATGACATGCTCGGCCGCTTTAGAGTGCTGATGAGGGAGAAGATCATCGTCAAGGGCTGCAACGATGGCAGCAGGATATCGATTGATCGATACATTGCATTCTTCGGGAAGAATAAATTCGTGACTAAATTTAAGGATTACGGGAATTTGACTGATGGTCGTTACAGTAATGTAAAGGAGAATACTCTGATGTTGTATATAGTTTGGGAGAGCCTCTGCGGTTATCCCGTGGCTGTGAATATTAACAGCCGCATGATGTACGATCATTAATAAAACGAAAAACTTTATTGAACACGGTAAGAAATCCCTTATTAAAACGGCAAGCGCAGCGGAACATAAGAAAATTAATTGGGCCGTTATTCGGCCCAATGGACTTATTACATGGAGGGCTTGACCCCGAACTTGAAAGTACTCTGAGGCTGGGCCTTGTTTGTGGACATAACAGTTGATATTGATTGGGCCACTACATGGTCCAACTGCTCAGCAGCGATATTGTAGCCCACTTGGGATGCAGATGGGCCTGGATCAGATCCACGATCTGAAAGGTCATCACGCTGGCCCAGTCCAATCTCGGAGATTGAATTACGGATCTGGCCCAATGACGTTCCAGGCCCAATTAAGAGATGATTGGTGCTGGGCCTGACTATTGCGGATGTGGAACGACAAAGTGCAGGCTGCTTGGGAGCATAGTTGCAGTGCCACATGTCCACGTCTTCTTCGGTGAAGAGATCGGACAGTATGTGCACTCTCTGTGATCGGAACTGGACCTTGTCTGGTACTTTAGCGGTTGCTAGCTTCATATGCGCCTTTATCTTGCAGAAATTGATTCCGCTCTTGATGTTGGAATCTTTGAGCTTGTACTTGGCCACCCACGAACACTTGTCATCATTCAGTGATGAATAGGAAGTGCCGTAGTAATGGAGTATGATCGGACAGGTGACCGGAAATACGTATTCGGCCTGCAACTGATCCTCCCCTTCGACTCTCGTGTCGAAGATTAGCACCCGCACCTTTCCGGTGCTGTTGATCGGAATCTGGGGAGTATACTTGATTTCGCAGTGGTCGATTAGCATGGAGAGCCTACGCACCCTTTGTATAATTGTGGACGAGAACGCAGGGAAGGAGATCCTTATGGTCTGAGCATCTGATGATGCTCGTGCCTCCATGACATCTGATTTGTAGTAACCAGCAATGGACTGATCTGTTGGTATCTCCATTGAAAGGTTCACGTGTTCCGGAAGTTGATGGAGGATAGATGACGAGGAAGGAAGTGTTTGTGTTGTGCTGGTGAAACGATGTCGTTTATATAGAAGGATGTGGTGTTGGAACTGTTGAGGAGCTCTACCCAGATGACGTCACTCACCCCAATAGGATGACGTCACTCGACCCATTGCAAAGTATCTGTTGTATTGGGTATACTGGGTAGAGTGGGACCCTTTAATCGGACGGTCCGAGCGTCTTATAATATTACAAAGACGCTCGGGGCGGACACGTGGACGGCGGATGGAGGGGCCACGTCACCCCCCAAGAGTAAACTGGACGGTTGAGATCAGCTCAACCCAATACAATGAACGGCTATGATTGAAGGTGCATCGATCATCGATGCACTGCGGATTACCTGATCAAGAACAGTATGCGGAAGCATACTGGTCTGATTATTATGGTTCGCGGTGCGAACCTTGTGGGCCCCCACAGTACGCACATGCGCAATGTGGCCCCCACCCCGGCGCTTTAGCGCCGAGGGCCGGACTCCGTACACTGTTCATATATTTGAAATTCGAACCCACGTACGGAGAATGCTGTAACATGCTTGGGGATGAGGAAATATACAGTCGAAGCGGGGAAAGAACCTGTTGCTGATTGACATAAAGGCAGAATGGTGAAAATACGTGATATAAGTTGTCTTATAATTACCAGGTGGGATTTCACATTTCACCGGATAGGAAGAATGGGAAGTCGAGGAACGAAGAGGTATGCTGGTCCCGGCACTCCTCTCAGACCCATCACTCGAAGGAAGAGGCTGTTCAGCAGCACCGGTGGTGCATCGAGTGCGGGTCCCAGTTTCGGAAGGAGAGCAAGGCTGTTCCTGCGAGGCAGGAGCGGCCCTTTGCGCAAAGCGGGATGATAGACGAGACATTCGATCCCGATGAAGGCGTAGCCTGCGAAGCCGTGTGGTACGATTACATGAAACTCCCGGAACTAGGCCAAGGACCGGGGCATAGATATGAAAACAAGTGCAGGGTCACTTCCATTAACATTGACGGAAGCGTGCTGATCGGCAGTGATGCTGCCCTCATGGATGACGGCAATGGGGTCCACCGCAGTGGGCCCGTCGACGGCATATTGGGCATATTCATTGTTCTGGACCGTGAGCCCAGTGATCAGCGTAAGCCAACCTTCCAGGACGTATTCGGTGAGGTCACGGGAAATCACGGATCCAAAGTGGATCTTCACGTTCGGAATGACATGCTCGGCCGCTTTAGAGTGCTGATGAGGGAGAAGATCATCGTCAAGGGCTGCAACGATGGCAGCAGGATATCGATTGATCGATACATTGCATTCTTCGGGAAGAATAAATTCGTGACTAAATTTAAGGATTACGGGAATTTGACTGATGGTCGTTACAGTAATGTAAAGGAGAATACTCTGATGTTGTATATAGTTTGGGAGAGCCTCTGCGGTTATCCCGTGGCTGTGAATATTAACAGCCGCATGATGTACGATCATTAATAAAACGAAAAACTTTATTGAACACGGTAAGAAATCCCTTATTAAAACGGCAAGCGCAGCGGAACATAAGAAAATTAATTGGGCCGTTATTCGGCCCAATGGACTTATTACATGGAGGGCTTGACCCCGAACTTGAAAGTACTCTGAGGCTGGGCCTTGTTTGTGGACATAACAGTTGATATTGATTGGGCCACTACATGGCCCAACTGCTCAGCAGCGATATTGTAGCCCACTTGGGATGCAGATGGGCCTGGATCAGATCCACGATCTGAAAGGTCATCACGCTGGCCCAGTCCAATCTCGGAGATTGAATTACGGATCTGGCCCAATGACGTTCCAGGCCCAATTAAGAGATGATTGGTGCTGGGCCTGACTATTGCGGATGTGGAACGACAAAGTGCAGGCTGCTTGGGAGCATAGTTGCAGTGCCACATGTCCACGTCTTCTTCGGTGAAGAGATCGGACAGTATGTGCACTCTCTGTGATCGGAACTGGACCTTGTCTGGTACTTTAGCGGTTGCTAGCTTCATATGCGCCTTTATCTTGCAGAAATTGATTCCGCTCTTGATGTTGGAATCTTTGAGCTTGTACTTGGCCACCCACGAACACTTGTCATCATTCAGTGATGAATAGGAAGTGCCGTAGTAATGGAGTATGATCGGACAGGTGACCGGAAATACGTATTCGGCCTGCAACTGATCCTCCCCTTCGACTCTCGTGTCGAAGATGAGCACCCGCACCTTTCCGGTGCTGTTGATCGGAATTTGGGGAGTATACTTGATTTCGCAGTGGTCGATTAGCATGGAGAGCCTACGCACCCTTTGTATAATTGTGGACGAGAACGCAGGGAAGGAGATCCTTATGGTCTGAGCATCTGATGATGCTCGTGCCTCCATGACATCTGATTTGTAGTAACCAGCAATGGACTGATCTGTTGGTATCTCCATTGAAAGGTTCACGTGTTCCGGAAGTTGATGGAGGATAGATGACGAGGAAGGAAGTGTTTGTGTTGTGCTGGTGAAACGATGTCGTTTATATAGAAGGATGTGGTGTTGGAACTGTTGAGAATCTCTACCCAGATGACGTCACTCACCCCAATAGGATGACGTCACTCGACCCATTGCAAAGTATCTGTTGTATTGGGTATACTGGGTCGAGTGGGACCCTTTAATCGGACGGTCCGAGCGTCTTATAATATTACAAAGACGCTCGGGGCGGACACGTGGACGGCGGATGGAGGGGCCACGTCACCCCCCAAGAGTAAACTGGACGGTTGAGATCAGCTCAACCCAGTACAATGAACGGCTATGATTGAAGGTGCATCGATCATCGATGCACTGCGGATTACCTGATCAAGAACAGTATGCGGAAGCATACTGGTCTGATTATTATGGTTCGCGGTGCGAACCTTGTGGGCCCCCACAGTGCGCACATGCGCAATGTGGCCCCCACCCCGGCGCTTTAGCGCCGAGGGCCGGACTCCGTACACTGTTCATATATTTGAAATTCGAACCCACGTACGGAGAATGCTGTAACATGCTTGGGGATGAGGAAATATACAGTCGAAGCGGGGAAAGAACCTGTTGCTGATTGACATAAAGGCAGAATGGTGAAAATACGTGATATAAGTTGTCTTATAATTACCAGGAGGGATTTCACATTTCACCGGATAGGAAGAATGGGAAGTCGAGGAACGAAGAGGTATGCTGGTCCCGGCACTCCTCTCAGACCCATCACTCGAAGGAAGAGGCTGTTCAGCAGCACCGGTGGTGCATCGAGTGCGGGTCCCAGTTTCGGAAGGAGAGCAAGGCTGTTCCTGCGAGGCAGGAGCGGCCCTTTGCGCAAAGCGGGATGATAGACGAGACATTCGATCCCGATGAAGGCGTAGCCTGCGAAGCCGTGTGGTACGATTACATGAAGCTCCCGGAACTAGGCCAAGGACCGGGGCATAGATATGAAAACAAGTGCAGGGTCACTTCCATTAACATTGACGGAAGCGTGCTGATCGGCAGTGATGCTGCCCTCATGGATGACGGCAATGGGGTCCACCGCAGTGGGCCCGTCGACGGCATATTGGGCATATTCATTGTTCTGGACCGTGAGCCCAGTGATCAGCGTAAGCCAACCTTCCAGGACGTATTCGGTGAGGTCACGGGAAATCACGGATCCAAAGTGGATCTTCACGTTCGGAATGACATGCTCGGCCGCTTTAGAGTGCTGATGAGGGAGAAGATCATCGTCAAGGGCTGCAACGATGGCAGCAGGATATCGATTGATCGATACATTGCATTCTTCGGGAAGAATAAATTCGTGACTAAATTTAAGGATTACGGGAATTTGACTGATGGTCGTTACAGTAATGTAAAGGAGAATACTCTGATGTTGTATATAGTTTGGGAGAGCCTCTGCGGTTATCCCGTGGCTGTGAATATTAACAGCCGCATGATGTACGATCATTAATAAAACGAAAAACTTTATTGAACACGGTAAGAAATCCCTTATTAAAACGGCAAGCGCAGCGGAACATAAGAAAATTAATTGGGCCGTTATTCGGCCCAATGGACTTATTACATGGAGGGCTTGACCCCGAACTTGAAAGTACTCTGAGGCTGGGCCTTGTTTGTGGACATAACAGTTGATATTGATTGGGCCACTACATGGCCCAACTGCTCAGCAGCGATATTGTAGCCCACTTGGGATGCAGATGGGCCTGGATCAGATCCACGATCTGAAAGGTCATCACGCTGGCCCAGTCCAATCTCGGAGATTGAATTACGGATCTGGCCCAATGACGTTCCAGGCCCAATTAAGAGATGATTGGTGCTGGGCCTGACTATTGCGGATGTGGAACGACAAAGTGCAGGCTGCTTGGGAGCATAGTTGCAGTGCCACATGTCCACGTCTTCTTCGGTGAAGAGATCGGACAGTATGTGCACTCTCTGTGATCGGAACTGGACCTTGTCTGGTACTTTAGCGGTTGCTAGCTTCATATGCGCCTTTATCTTGCAGAAATTGATTCCGCTCTTGATGTTGGAATCTTTGAGCTTGTACTTGGCCACCCACGAACACTTGTCATCATTCAGTGATGAATAGGAAGTGCCGTAGTAATGGAGTATGATCGGACAGGTGACCGGAAATACGTATTCGGCCTGCAACTGATCCTCCCCTTCGACTCTCGTGTCGAAGATGAGCACCCGCACCTTTCCGGTGCTGTTGATCGGAATCTGGGGAGTATACTTGATTTCGCAGTGGTCGATTAGCATGGAGAGCCTACGCACCCTTTGTATAATTGTGGACGAGAACGCAGGGAAGGAGATCCTTATGGTCTGAGCATCTGATGATGCTCGTGCCTCCATGACATCTGATTTGTAGTAACCAGCAATGGACTGATCTGTTGGTATCTCCATTGAAAGGTTCACGTGTTCCGGAAGTTGATGGAGGATAGATGACGAGGAAGGAAGTGTTTGTGTTGTGCTGGTGAAACGATGTCGTTTATATAGAAGGATGTGGTGTTGGAACTGTTGAGGAGCTCTACCCAGATGACGTCACTCACCCCAATAGGATGACGTCACTCGACCCATTGCAAAGTATCTGTTGTATTGGGTATACTGGGTAGAGTGGGACCCTTTAATCGGACGGTCCGAGCGTCTTATAATATTACAAAGACGCTCGGGGCGGACACGTGGACGGCGGATGGAGGGGCCACGTCACCCCCCAAGAGTAAACTGGACGGTTGAGATCAGCTCAACCCAATACAATGAACGGCTATGATTGAAGGTGCATCGATCATCGATGCACTGCGGATTACCTGATCAAGAACAGTATGCGGAAGCATACTGGTCTGATTATTATGGTTCGCGGTGCGAACCTTGTGGGCCCCCACAGTACGCACATGCGCAATGTGGCCCCCACCCCGGCGCTTTAGCGCCGAGGGCCGGACTCCGTACACTGTTCATATATTTGAAATTCGAACCCACGTACGGAGAATGCTGTAACATGCTTGGGGATGAGGAAATATACAGTCGAAGCGGGGAAAGAACCTGTTGCTGATTGACATAAAGGCAGAATGGTGAAAATACGTGATATAAGTTGTCTTATAATTACCAGGTGGGATTTCACATTTCACCGGATAGGAAGAATGGGAAGTCGAGGAACGAAGAGGTATGCTGGTCCCGGCACTCCTCTCAGACCCATCACTCGAAGGAAGAGGCTGTTCAGCAGCACCGGTGGTGCATCGAGTGCGGGTCCCAGTTTCGGAAGGAGAGCAAGGCTGTTCCTGCGAGGCAGGAGCGGCCCTTTGCGCAAAGCGGGATGATAGACGAGACATTCGATCCCGATGAAGGCGTAGCCTGCGAAGCCGTGTGGTACGATTACATGAAACTCCCGGAACTAGGCCAAGGACCGGGGCATAGATATGAAAACAAGTGCAGGGTCACTTCCATTAACATTGACGGAAGCGTGCTGATCGGCAGTGATGCTGCCCTCATGGATGACGGCAATGGGGTCCACCGCAGTGGGCCCGTCGACGGCATATTGGGCATATTCATTGTTCTGGACCGTGAGCCCAGTGATCAGCGTAAGCCAACCTTCCAGGACGTATTCGGTGAGGTCACGGGAAATCACGGATCCAAAGTGGATCTTCACGTTCGGAATGACATGCTCGGCCGCTTTAGAGTGCTGATGAGGGAGAAGATCATCGTCAAGGGCTGCAACGATGGCAGCAGGATATCGATTGATCGATACATTGCATTCTTCGGGAAGAATAAATTCGTGACTAAATTTAAGGATTACGGGAATTTGACTGATGGTCGTTACAGTAATGTAAAGGAGAATACTCTGATGTTGTATATAGTTTGGGAGAGCCTCTGCGGTTATCCCGTGGCTGTGAATATTAACAGCCGCATGATGTACGATCATTAATAAAACGAAAAACTTTATTGAACACGGTAAGAAATCCCTTATTAAAACGGCAAGCGCAGCGGAACATAAGAAAATTAATTGGGCCGTTATTCGGCCCAATGGACTTATTACATGGAGGGCTTGACCCCGAACTTGAAAGTACTCTGAGGCTGGGCCTTGTTTGTGGACATAACAGTTGATATTGATTGGGCCACTACATGGCCCAACTGCTCAGCAGCGATATTGTAGCCCACTTGGGATGCAGATGGGCCTGGATCAGATCCACGATCTGAAAGGTCATCACGCTGGCCCAGTCCAATCTCGGAGATTGAATTACGGATCTGGCCCAATGACGTTCCAGGCCCAATTAAGAGATGATTGGTGCTGGGCCTGACTATTGCGGATGTGGAACGACAAAGTGCAGGCTGCTTGGGAGCATAGTTGCAGTGCCACATGTCCACGTCTTCTTCGGTGAAGAGATCGGACAGTATGTGCACTCTCTGTGATCGGAACTGGACCTTGTCTGGTACTTTAGCGGTTGCTAGCTTCATATGCGCCTTTATCTTGCAGAAATTGATTCCGCTCTTGATGTTGGAATCTTTGAGCTTGTACTTGGCCACCCACGAACACTTGTCATCATTCAGTGATGAATAGGAAGTGCCGTAGTAATGGAGTATGATCGGACAGGTGACCGGAAATACGTATTCGGCCTGCAACTGATCCTCCCCTTCGACTCTCGTGTCGAAGATGAGCACCCGCACCTTTCCGGTGCTGTTGATCGGAATCTGGGGAGTATACTTGATTTCGCAGTGGTCGATTAGCATGGAGAGCCTACGCACCCTTTGTATAATTGTGGACGAGAACGCAGGGAAGGAGATCCTTATGGTCTGAGCATCTGATGATGCTCGTGCCTCCATGACATCTGATTTGTAGTAACCAGCAATGGACTGATCTGTTGGTATCTCCATTGAAAGGTTCACGTGTTCCGGAAGTTGATGGAGGATAGATGACGAGGAAGGAAGTGTTTGTGTTGTGCTGGTGAAACGATGTCGTTTATATAGAAGGATGTGGTGTTGGAACTGTTGAGAATCTCTACCCAGATGACGTCACTCACCCCAATAGGATGACGTCACTCGACCCATTGCAAAGTATCTGTTGTATTGGGTATACTGGGTCGAGTGGGACCCTTTAATCGGACGGTCCGAGCGTCTTATAATATTACAAAGACGCTCGGGGCGGACACGTGGACGGCGGATGGAGGGGCCACGTCACCCCCCAAGAGTAAACTGGACGGTTGAGATCTGCTCAACCCAGTACAATGAACGGCTATGATTGAAGGTGCATCGATCATCGATGCACTGCGGATTACCTGATCAAGAACAGTATGCGGAAGCATACTGGTCTGATTATTATGGTTCGCGGTGCGAACCTTGTGGGCCCCCACAGTGCGCACATGCGCAATGTGGCCCCCACCCCGGCGCTTTAGCGCCGAGGGCCGGACTCCGTACACTGTTCATATATTTGAAATTCGAACCCACGTACGGAGAATGCTGTAACATGCTTGGGGATGAGGAAATATACAGTCGAAGCGGGGAAAGAACCTGTTGCTGATTGACATAAAGGCAGAATGGTGAAAATACGTGATATAAGTTGTCTTATAATTACCAGGAGGGATTTCACATTTCACCGGATAGGAAGAATGGGAAGTCGAGGAACGAAGAGGTATGCTGGTCCCGGCACTCCTCTCAGACCCATCACTCGAAGGAAGAGGCTGTTCAGCAGCACCGGTGGTGCATCGAGTGCGGGTCCCAGTTTCGGAAGGAGAGCAAGGCTGTTCCTGCGAGGCAGGAGCGGCCCTTTGCGCAAAGCGGGATGATAGACGAGACATTCGATCCCGATGAAGGCGTAGCCTGCGAAGCCGTGTGGTACGATTACATGAATCTCCCGGAACTAGGCCAAGGACCGGGGCATAGATATGAAAACAAGTGCAGGGTCACTTCCATTAACATTGACGGAAGCGTGCTGATCGGCAGTGATGCTGCCCTCATGGATGACGGCAATGGGGTCCACCGCAGTGGGCCCGTCGACGGCATATTGGGCATATTCATTGTTCTGGACCGTGAGCCCAGTGATCAGCGTAAGCCAACCTTCCAGGACGTATTCGGTGAGGTCACGGGAAATCACGGATCCAAAGTGGATCTTCACGTTCGGAATGACATGCTCGGCCGCTTTAGAGTGCTGATGAGGGAGAAGATCATCGTCAAGGGCTGCAACGATGGCAGCAGGATATCGATTGATCGATACATTGCATTCTTCGGGAAGAATAAATTCGTGACTAAATTTAAGGATTACGGGAATTTGACTGATGGTCGTTACAGTAATGTAAAGGAGAATACTCTGATGTTGTATATAGTTTGGGAGAGCCTCTGCGGTTATCCCGTGGCTGTGAATATTAACAGCCGCATGATGTACGATCATTAATAAAACGAAAAACTTTATTGAACACGGTAAGAAATCCCTTATTAAAACGGCAAGCGCAGCGGAACATAAGAAAATTAATTGGGCCGTTATTCGGCCCAATGGACTTATTACATGGAGGGCTTGACCCCGAACTTGAAAGTACTCTGAGGCTGGGCCTTGTTTGTGGACATAACAGTTGATATTGATTGGGCCACTACATGGCCCAACTGCTCAGCAGCGATATTGTAGCCCACTTGGGATGCAGATGGGCCTGGATCAGATCCACGATCTGAAAGGTCATCACGCTGGCCCAGTCCAATCTCGGAGATTGAATTACGGATCTGGCCCAATGACGTTCCAGGCCCAATTAAGAGATGATTGGTGCTGGGCCTGACTATTGCGGATGTGGAACGACAAAGTGCAGGCTGCTTGGGAGCATAGTTGCAGTGCCACATGTCCACGTCTTCTTCGGTGAAGAGATCGGACAGTATGTGCACTCTCTGTGATCGGAACTGGACCTTGTCTGGTACTTTAGCGGTTGCTAGCTTCATATGCGCCTTTATCTTGCAGAAATTGATTCCGCTCTTGATGTTGGAATCTTTGAGCTTGTACTTGGCCACCCACGAACACTTGTCATCATTCAGTGATGAATAGGAAGTGCCGTAGTAATGGAGTATGATCGGACAGGTGACCGGAAATACGTATTCGGCCTGCAACTGATCCTCCCCTTCGACTCTCGTGTCGAAGATGAGCACCCGCACCTTTCCGGTGCTGTTGATCGGAATCTGGGGAGTATACTTGATTTCGCAGTGGTCGATTAGCATGGAGAGCCTACGCACCCTTTGTATAATTGTGGACGAGAACGCAGGGAAGGAGATCCTTATGGTCTGAGCATCTGATGATGCTCGTGCCTCCATGACATCTGATTTGTAGTAACCAGCAATGGACTGATCTGTTGGTATCTCCATTGAAAGGTTCACGTGTTCCGGAAGTTGATGGAGGATAGATGACGAGGAAGGAAGTCTTTGTGTTGTGCTGGTGAAACGATGTCGTTTATATAGAAGGATGTGGTGTTGGAACTGTTGAGAATCTCTACCCAGATGACGTCACTCACCCCAATAGGATGACGTCACTCGACCCATTGCAAAGTATCTGTTGTATTGGGTATACTGGGTCGAGTGGGACCCTTTAATCGGACGGTCCGAGCGTCTTATAATATTACAAAGACGCTCGGGGCGGACACGTGGACGGCGGATGGAGGGGCCACGTCACCCCCCAAGAGTAAACTGGACGGTTGAGATCAGCTCAACCCAGTACAATGAACGGCTATGATTGAAGGTGCATCGATCATCGATGCACTGCGGATTACCTGATCAAGAACAGTATGCGGAAGCATACTGGTCTGATTATTATGGTTCGCGGTGCGAACCTTGTGGGCCCCCACAGTGCGCACATGCGCAATGTGGCCCATATACAGTCGAAGCGGGGAAAGAACCTGTTGCTGATTGACATAAAGGCAGAATGGTGAAAATACGTGATATAAGTTGTCTTATAATTACCAGGAGGGATTTCACATTTCATCGGATAGGAAGAATGGGAAGTCGAGGAACGAAGAGGTATGCTGGTCCCGGCACTCCTCTCAGACCCATCACTCGAAGGAAGAGGCTGTTCAGCAGCACCGGTGGTGCATCGAGTGCGGGTCCCAGTTTCGGAAGGAGAGCAAGGCTATTCCTGCGAGGCAGGAAGCAGCCCTTTGCGCAAAACGGGATGATAGACGAGACATTCGATCCCGATGAAGGCGTAGCCTGCGAGGCCGTGTGGTATGATTACATGAAGCTCCCGGAACTAGGCCAAGGACCGGGGCATAGATATGAAAACAAGTGCAGGGTCACTTCCATTAATATTGACGGAAGCGTGCTGATCGGCAGTGATGCTGCCCTCATGGATGACGGCAATGGGGTCCACTGCAGTGAACCCGTCGACGGCATATTGGGCATATTCATTGTTCTGGACCGTGAGCCCAGTGATCAGCGTAAGCCAACCTTCCAGGACGTATTCGGTGAGGTCAAGGGAAATCACGAATTCAAAGTGGATCTTCACGTTCGGAATGACATGCTCAGCCGCTTTAGAGTGCTGATGAGGGAGAAGATCATCGTCAAGGGCTGCAACGATGGCAGCAGGATATCGATTGATCGATACATTGCATTCTTCGGGAAGAATAAATTCGTGGCTAAATTTAAGGATTACGGGAATTTGACTGATGGTCGTTACAGTAATGTAAAGGAGAATGCTCTGATATTGTATATAGTTTGGGAGAGCCTCTGCGGTTATCCCGTGGCTGTGAATATTAACAGCCGCATGATGTACGATCGTTAATAAAACGAAAAACTTTATTGAACACGGTAAGAAATCCCTTATTAAAACGGCAAACGCAGCGGAACATACGAAAATTAATTGGGCGTTATTCAGGGCTGTGGAGGGGCTCAGGGGAACCCTGTCGGATTCAGACGAGGCCGCGGATGATGGCAGCTCCACCGGGAGCAGCCGACCTTCTTCGGTAGAAGAAGCGGACTGAAACCCAGACCCTGTGAAACCCCTTCCTTTGGACGATGAAGTGGGACCCACACGCACAGGGAATACGTAGATTAGTAGACAGCATACTCGTATGCGTACGTATGTAATACGTAGGGATTCAATGCAGCAGTGACACGTGTAATAGATGCGCAGGAAGGAAATAAAATGCCTCAATTCATTTCATCCTTAAACAATATGCGTACAAACTAGACATGCCCTGACCCTAATATTAATGGTGACATATTGAGATATTGCATTTTGTGCCATACATTGAGAAATTATTTATTGGGCCAAGTGCGAGGCCCAACTACATTTTAGACGGCCCACTGGATCAAGAAATTGAGAACATGTTCGATTAAATTGACCTGGGCCTGGGGAGAGGCCCACTAGAAATTAACTGGCCCAGTTAACATTTGAACGACCCATCTGATCAAGAAATGCTGAGTGTGCAGGCCAACGGGACTTGCCTGGAACGTGGTGAAGTGAAGGGGATCCTTCTGGAACTCCCAGGAATAACTGCCGTGCCGCATCAAGGCTGAGAACGTGGTGTCCCTGGTCGCATCCATTGCTGTAGAGGATGCAGCAGCCACACGCGAACTTAACTCTGGCAGTTCGCCTCTTCTTCCTCTTGGACAGGTGGTGCCTGATCTTGATATCCGGAGGAGTATACGTGCTATTCGACGAAGGAGAATGCCGCATTATGCTAAATGGGGCTGAATCATTACACTTGACAAGTGTGCATCATTTAAATAGCAATTGAGACGAGAATTGCTGAATACGCTTCCGGGACTTATATATTTTCTTCATTGATGATCACTATGGTTGGGTCTAGTGATGTTATTTATTGGGCCTGGTGCGAGGCCCAATTACACTTTAAACGGCCCACTGGATCAAGAAATTGAGAACATGTTCGATTAAATTGACCTGGGCCTGGGGATAGGCCCACTAGAAATTACGCGGCCCAATGGATCGAATAGCCGTTGGATTCAACAGCTCAGTTAGACCGCAATTGGGCCATCATTCATTGGGCC
This sequence comes from Coffea arabica, assembly GCF_036785885.1. Classification (NCBI taxonomy): domain Eukaryota; kingdom Viridiplantae; phylum Streptophyta; class Magnoliopsida; order Gentianales; family Rubiaceae; genus Coffea; species Coffea arabica. The sequence continues at coordinate 6,198,299 of NC_092325.1, read as the reverse complement.
TGGTGGGTGGCCCAAATACATTTCAAATGACCCATCTGATCAAGAAATGTCGATTATGTTGGGCCACTTACACGGATGGCCCACGATGAGATAGCCCTAACTCTATTCATTTATCTTCCCTGGCAAGCGCAGCGGCACAGAGACAGCTTGAACTGTCAGATGAGAACCTTCTCGAACCTCGAGGTTCGAATGCTTTAGAAGTGATAGAATTGGCTCGCATACACACAATGACTCTATTCTAATCGATACCCCATGACAGAGGGAATGAAGGAGGTGAACTGCCTTCGAAGTACAATTCTTGCATCACATGCACAAATTAAGTTGGAATCTGGAAGATCTTGGTATTTCCATTGAATATTGCCCTTAAATCTTGGTTTCGACCAAGATGAGATGTCTGGGAGGTAATGCGTTATGCGTTTTCTGGTGAGAAACAGTGAATTCAGTCGAAGGGAAGACGATGGTAAACAGTCCCCAACTCTACCCAGATGACATCACTCAACCCAATAGTATGACGTCACTCAACCCATTGCAAAGTATCTGTTGTATTGGATATATCGGGTCGAGTGCCACGTAGGATATTATGTATACGTGGCCTTCTGTGGTTGGTCCGAGCGTCTTATAATATTACAAAGACGCTCGGGGCGGACACGTGGACGGCGAATGGAGGGGCCACGTCACCCCCCAAGAGTAACTTGGACGGTTGAGATCAGCTCAACCCAATGGCATTGTGGTAGATAGTACGCTCAACCTAATGGCATTTTTGCCATTTCGCCCAAGGTGCCCCCACGTGTCCCCCCACGGTCCGATAGGACCGTGGGCCGCCGTACTCCCTTTCCACGTGGCCGAAGGCCACTGGCCCACCGGGGCCCCCTGGGCTCCGCATTGGTGCACAGTGCCAGCAGGTGGAGCAGCACAGTGCCCGGATGCACTGTTGCGAATCGAATTCGAAATGCCATTGGGTTGAGTGACGTCATACTATTGGGTTGAGTGACGTCATCTGGGTAGAGTTGGGGACTGTTTACCATCGTCTTCCCTTCGACTGAATTCACTGTTTCTCAACAGAAAACGCATAATGCATTACCTCCCAGACATCTCATCTTGGTCGAAACCAAGATTTAAGGGCAATATTCAATGGAAATACCAAGATCTTCCAGATTCCAACTTAATTTGTGCATGTGATGCAAGAATTGTACTTCGAAGGCAGTTCACCTCCTTCATTCCCTCTGTCATGGGGTATCGATTAGAATAGAGTCATTGTGTGTATGCGAGCCAATTCTATCACTTCTAAAGCATTCGAACCTCGAGGTTCGAGAAGGTTCTCATCTGACAGTTCAAGCTGTCTCTGTGCCGCTGCGCTTGCCGGGGAAGATAAATGAATAGAGTTAGGGCTATCTCATCATGGGCCATCCGTGTAAGTGGCCCAACATAATCGACATTTCTTGATCAGATGGGTCATTTGAAATGTATTTGGGCCTCCCACCAGGCCCAATGAATGATGGCCCAATTGCGGTCTAACTGAGCTATTGAATGCAACGGCTATTCGATCCATTGGGCCGCGTAATTTCTAGTGGGCCTCTCTTCAGGCCCAGGTCAATTTAATCGCACATGTTCTCAATTTCTTGATCCAGTGGGCCGTTTCAAATGTAATTGGGCCTCGCACCAGGCCCAATAAATAACAACACTAGGTCCAACCATAGTGATCATCAATGAAGAAAATATATAAGTCCCACAAGCGTATTCAGCAATTCTCGTCTCAATTGCTATTTAAATGATGCACACTTGTCCAGTGTGATGATTCAGCCCTATTTAGCAGAATGCGGCATTCTCCTTCGTCGAATAGCTCGTATACTCCTCCGGATATCAAGATCAGGCACCACCTGTCCAAGAGGAAGAAGAGGCGAACTACCAGAGTTAAGTTCGCGTGTGGCTGCTGCATCCTCTACAGCAATGGATGCGACCAGGGACACCACGTTCTCAGCCTTGATGCGGCACGGCAGTTATTCCTGGGAGTTCCAGAAGGATCCCCTTCACTTCACCACGTTCCAGGCAAGTCCCGTTGGCCTGCACACTCAGCATTTCTTGATCAGATGGGTCGTTCAAATGTTAACTGGGTCAGTTAATTTCTAGTGGGCCTCTCCCCAGGCCCAGGTCAATTTAATCGAACATGTTCTCAATTTCTTGATCCAGTGGGCCGTCTAAAATGTAGTTGGGCCTCGCACCAGGCCCAATAAATAATTTCTCAATGTATGGCACAAAATGCAATATCTCAATATGTCACCATTAATATTAGGGTCAGGGCATGTCTAGTTTGTACGCATATTGTTTAAGGATGAAATGAATTGAGGCATTTTATTTCCTTCATGCGCATCTATTACACGTGTCACTGCTGCATTGAATCCCTATGTATTACATACGTACGCATACGAGTATGCTGTCTACTAATCTACATATTCCCTGTGCGTGTGGGTCCCACATCATCATCCGATGGAGGGGTTTCACAGGGTCTGGGTTTCAGTAAGCCCAATGAATGATGGCCCAATTGTGGTCTAACTGAGCTGTTGAATCCAACGGCTATTCGATCCATTGGGCCGCGTAATTTCTAGTGGGCCTCTCTTCAGGCCCAGGTCAATTTAATCGCACATGTTCTCAATTTCTTGATCCAATGGGCCGTTTCAAATGTAATTGGGCCTGCCGGGACCAGCATACCTCTTCGTTCCTCGACTTCCCATTCATCCACGCATTTGGCCTTTTGAAACCATGCCATTTAGCTTTTTGAAAAAGGCCATTAAATGGTAATATCCTTCCACATCCACTGTTATGTCTTTCTCCACTAGTACCTTGACATGATTATATTCATTGTACCACTCTTGGTTAGCTATGGATGTGAACTTGGATGAATTGAAGGCTGGCCCCCTCTTGTTGACCCTCTTCTTCTGCTTGTTCTTCTTGTTCAGAGTCCTCAGCTTCTTCTTGAGATTCAGAGATTTGCTCCTCTTTCCTCAAAGTCAATTGGTTTATCAACTAATCTTCTAGCAGAAGTCCTTATTTTGCATGGGGCCTGAAAAGTTGTGGCTGCTTTTCCCTTCCTAGTAGATAGCCCCAATTGTTGAGTTTTGGCCTTCTTGGGAGGAGGGCGTCTAGGTAGCCTAGGTGCTGAAGCTATGTTTATTGTAGTTGGCTTCCTACGGGGAGGCATAATGCTCTCACTACCTTGTGAAAGGAAAGGAATAAATTCATTGCTGCCATTGTAATTTTATCCCTCTTCACATGTTCAGAATCAAAGATATTAATTTAGACGTGGTAAGAATTAAAAGAATGATCAAGAACCCAATCTCACATTTACCAAAACATCAAACATGTCTACTCAGCAATCACCCACCATATGCTAGAAATTGCTCCATGACTACTAGATAATTAGAAATCCCCAAACAAATTGTCATAAACAAGAAAAGCAACTCAATTCAGCATTGTCATCGTAATACCTAAAATAGCGTCTAAGCTATATTCACCGAAAACATCATCTACCCAAACTCACTAAATTCATATGACAGTACTAATCTAAATAGTAAGAATCATAACCCATCACAAATACATTGTAATATCATAGAAAGATTACACAATATTCAACAATGGTGAAAATTGAAATGTAAAAGTTGAGGAAATAATCTTACTTCAAATGAGTGAGATGACGATTGACGATGTAAAATATGCTAAAATCCCCAAAATTTATGCAAAAAATAAGCACCAATCGACCTAGTCACATAGTTGCAGAGGTTAGAGTTCTTGGATGAATCCTTGAATTGAATTACAATTTTATGAGTTTGGATTTGTGATTCTTAGTTACAAATGGTTAGGGAGTGATTTAAAGGGAGGAATTTGAAAATTAAATGGTCAGAAATGGAGAATCTAAAGATAGGGTATATGGTGGGTTTGGCTTTGCGAAAGGAGAAGAAGAAGACAAATAAAATTTGTTATTTGAAAAATGGCTTTAATCTCAGATTTGGAAGTACCTGATGCCATACATTGCTGCTACACTCCAAATATAAGATTGGATAGTGACTCGAGAGTTCCAAATCTGATCCCAACATTTTAATAATATCTGGAGCACTATCTAGGGCGAAAACAGCTATAGAAGGCTAGATAGTAAGTTGATATTGGGTGACATATATTGAGACTCGCACCGAATATTGGAAACATATATTGGTCAGAAAGTGTGCTCTATTCTGTCTACTACCAGGGGCATGTATATGACCTGATGAACACAATATGTGGCCGTTTACTTAAATATTTGAAAATTCTGAGAAATTGAAAAGCACTAAATTCGATCCTATTTAGTAATAAATGCACTAGATATAGGCCCAGTTAATCACCAAAAAAGCGTATATATTACCCCTCATCTTTGTTCTATTAGTACTATGCTCTCCACTCTCAAAACATTATCTCAAAAGGCATCTTTCACACAAAAATTAACATCCAACTTCATGTAGCTCAAGCATGAAACATGAAATGATGCATAGAAATGAATGAAAACTTCATTATCTCTTCATCACTTGTTGCATTTTCTGTTTTGTTCCCTTGATGTTGCAATTTGCAAAAGCAAACAAAATATCAATTATTATGTCAATTATTACCTAAACGACAATAAAACCTAAAATTCATTGAGTTGTCTTTCAACCAATGCTTTGTTTAAGGTCGTTAAGGTCAACTTTCATTTTTCAAACTTCTCAAGTAAAAGAAGGAGAACTAAATCCTCTCCAAGGGTTAAAGTTCCCAAACCATCTTTCCTTGTGATAAATAGGGCATTACTCTCAAATATCTAATAACATCAAAGGCCTAGGATGATTGTTAGTTTGATCAAAATAAGCTTATCAATATTATATGGTTGGGAATATGTAACCTTCTCAAGTTACCTCAAGGTTTCACTTTTCACTTTATCAAATGGAGGAAAGTTCTCAACTTTCTTGATGAATATGTTATCTTTTGATCCTTTCATGTTTTGATTATGCTTCTCATGATGACAAAGAGTGCTTCTTTCATCCTTTTACTCCATTTCATAGGTGACTGTAGTCACCTGTGAATTCTCTAAACTAAAGTTAATAGAGCAAATGCGCTTTCCATTGGACAAATTAAAAATCATAGTTTCACCATTCATTCTAGATAAAAGCTTTCCTTCCTATACATCAATTAATATACCAGCAGTGGCAAAAAATGGTTTACCTAATATTATAGGTATGTTCATATCCTCCTCTATATCTAGGACAGCAAGATCTACAGGTATAACAAATTTTTTAAATTTTCATGAGTACATTTTCTAGTACACCTATAGAATATTTGATTGTACTATTTGCCAACTGAAATGTAATATTGGTAGCTTTTAATTTAGTTATCCCCTACTTTCTAGCAATAGATAAAGGGATAAAAAATACAGTTGCACCTAAATCACAGAAAACATTTAAAAACTCGATATTTCCAATAATGCAAGGTATAGAAAAGCTACCGAGGTTCCTTTAGTTTAAGAACGAGCTTGTTTTGAATAACCACACTACATTCTTCTATCAATGCAATTACCTCATTATCCACAAGCTTTCAATTCTTGGACATGAGATCCTTAAAAAATCAAGCATAGGAAGGAATTTGTACAATGGTATCAATGAGAGGAATATCAATATGTAATTGCTTAAAAATCTCTAAAAATTTATCCAACTCCTGCTCTTGTTGGGGGGGAGGGCTGGGTTGGGTGGTACGGGGGAGGGACTGTAAGTTAGAGATCTCGAGTTCGAGTCTTCCTGCTTACACTAAAATAAAATAAAATAAAAACTCCTGCTCTTATTTCTCTTACTTAAGCTTGTGAGGAAAAGGAATAAAAGCATTAGTATTAACATTAGGAAAAATTGTATGAGTAGGTAAATTCATATCAATAATTACATGATCTTTCTCCTTTTTAATTTCTCTTTTTAGTCTTTTCCTCTTCCTTATTCTCACAAGACACACGAAGGTTAGGATCCTCCAATTGCTTACCACTTCTAAAGTTTATTGCATTGACATGCTCTTTCGGGTTTGTTTCGATTTTGTTGGGTAGCTCCCCTCGAATTCCTAGGATTTAAGGCACTAACTATGTGATCTATTTGGATCTCAACATTTTTATGCATTGTAGTAAGTTGGTCCAATCTCCTCTCAATTCTCTCAAATCTCTCGAAAGTTACACTAGCCAACCTATCAATTTTGTCATTTATAGTAGTGGCTAGCTTTTCTATAGCAAGCTCCCAAGCAGGCTCAGTCTCTATATTCATGGGTCTTGATTGAAAACCTGATGGATTTTGTGGTCTTGGTTGGTCTGCTTGATTCCTCCATCTAAAAGTTGGATGATTTCTAGACCCAGGATGTATGCTAATAGGGTATTTTATGGAGGCTGATGGTAGTTGTTAACAAAATACATCTATTTATTCATACAACTAGAATTATCATGATTTCTTCCACACGTAGTACAGCAAGCTATATTTTAAGATGTAAACTCAAATTATAACCAACATTAGTCATATGTGCATTCAACATCTGTTCACATTGTCCATCTTGGCATTCAACAAATTGAGACTATCAAGTTCAAACATACCTGCCGCTTTTCTAGTGTTACTTCTCTCGTTAGCCCATTGATAATATTCATGGCCATTTCTTCAATCAATTCATGGCTTGGGAAGTTAATTTATCTATCAATGCTCCTTCTGCTACAGTATCTACATAAGTCTTTATAGTGAAATTTTATTCCATTGTAGCATCATGGTCAAGGCATATGATCGGGTATCTTGGAATTTCTTGATCCAGGTGATGCGCAGGTTTGGGTTTGGGGAGCAATGGCTTGATATGGTTTGGAGGTTAATTTCGTCATGCCATTTCTCAGTATTGGTTAATGGAAAGCCATGTGGCTTTTTCCGTTAGTCTCGGGGTCTACGGCAAGGGGACCCATTATCCCCGACTTTATTTATTATTGCGGCTGAAGTGTTGTCGAGAAGCTTGAATGAGTTACCGGGGGAGTCGAGGTGTGCTCCGTTCTTTGTGACGCGGGAATGCCCTCCTCTCACGCACCTTGCTTATGCAGATGACGTAATCATCTTCTCCAACGGTGGTAAGCGGTCCCTTGGGTGTGTCATGCGGGTGCTGGAGGGCTATCAGGTGGTGTCTGGGCAGTTGGTGAATGTTGTGAAGAGCTATTTTTTGGTAGATAGGAGGGTCTCGTTGGTCCGTAGGAGGTTGATTGCGCAGGTCACTGGGTTCCCTGCTAAGAGCTTGCCAGTTACCTACTTGGGTTGCCCATTGTTTAGGGGGAGAAGGGTGAGGTCTTTATTCGCTAAGTTACTCTCCAAGGTCTCCCACCAAATTGCGTCTTGGCAGGGGCGGTGGTTATCAATGAGTGCGCGGGCATTGCTTATTAAGCATGTATTGTCGTCCATGTCGATTCATATGCTGGCAGTTTTGGAACCTCCAAGAGGGGTTATCTCTGACCTCGAGCGAATGCTTGCTAGATTCTTTTGGGGCGAATCGAAATTTGGTGCTAAACGTCACTGGGCGAAGTGGGAGAAGCTGTGCTTCCCGGAGGAGGAAGGGGGGGTTGGGTTTCGCTCCCTCCAGGCGGTCGTTGAGGCGTTCTCCTGTAAACTATGGTGGATGGTTCGGTGTGGTCAATCTCTTTGGGCGAAATTTATGAGAGCACGATACTTTGGGTCTCTGCACCCGAATCAAGCTCCGTTTCCTGCCCAGCTGTCTGCTAGTTGCAAGCGTATGCTTGGGGTCCGGTCGTCAATGGAGCAATGGTTGAAGTGGGATCTTTCTAGGGGAGAGGTGGCGTTTTGGTGGGACAACTGGAGTGGTTTGGGCCCTTTGGCATGGCGGTATCCTGAATTAGCGTCAAATGCAATGGTCTCTAAGTTTTTACGGGAGGGTCGATAGGACTATTTGGCTTTAGCGAGGTTCCCTTCGGAGATTAGAGAGACGGTTCAGGGGTCCTTCTTTTGTTTTGGAACGGACCCGGATGCTCTGGTTTGGCGCTTGGATCCCTCAGGGGTTTTCTCGTTGAGGTCTGCTTATCAGCTTGTTCGCCCGGCTCGGACTCACTCCTAGGTGTGTTCCTATATTTGGCAGTCGTCCGTTCCACGGAAATTATCCTTCTTCATGTGGCGTTTACTAAATGGCCATTTGCCAGTGGATGATGTGCTGCAGAAATTCCAGATTCATGGTCCATCTAAGTGTCATTGTTGCTTGTCGACCCATGGTGAAACGTTTCAGCATGTGTTCTCTACCGGTCAATTGGCAGTTGGGACTTGGATGTTCTTTGAGCGCTCCTTAGGAGTGTCTGTACGAGGTATTTCCTTTAGGTCTCGATGTTACGATTGGTGGATGTTCCCTGTTAAAGGGAAGGCGCTCCGCTGGGTGTCTCGGATTCTTCCGGTCCTTATTCTATGGTTCTTATGGCGTGCCAGGAATATGTCCAGGTTTGAGGGGCGTAAGGTTTCTGGGGCTCAGGTTCGGGTTTCTATTTGTTCTGAATTGCAAAGGTTAATTCAAATCCACTTTCCAGGGATTGCGCGTTTGCCTTGCCAGTGGGAGGGCTTCCTGGAGGTTTTGTCATCAACCCGAAGGGTGCTAATAGCTAAGGTGGTGAGGTGGATTTTCCCTGTGGAGGGTTCTTTTAAGCTTAACACTGACGGCTGTTCTACGGTTGGTGGTAGTGGGGGCGGTGGGGTGATTAGGGATTCGAGGAGGAAACTTATTATTGCCTTTGCAGATTCTTTTGGCTCTCTGGATTCCCTGCAGGCTGAGGCTCAGGCTCTCTTGTTAGGGCTTCAGCTGGGGCGCTGCTTAGGGATTTCTCAGTTGTTTGTTGAATCCGATTGCTTGGTCTTAATCAATTGTTTAAAGGGGGTTTGAGGGGTCCCTGCGGTGATTCGGCCAGTTGTTCGTGCTGTTCGGCTGGTTACCTCTGCTGGCCATCAGTTTGGTCATTGCTACTGAGAGGGGAACATGGTGGCAGACTCGCTCGCAACGTTTGGGGTGGAGTGTGGCTCTCGTTCTATTTTCACTTCAGCGTCTCAGTTACCCCTGCGCTCCAGGGGGCTCTTATCCTTGGACATGCAGAATTTCTGTAGTTTTCGTTTTTCTCTTAGGATGTAGGGATCTGGTTGGTTCCTTGGCATTGTGTTCTGGTTTTGATGAATGAAAAAGGTTTGTTTTCTTAAAAAAAAAAATCCATTGTAGCATGTCTGCATGATGAGTCAATCGGAAAACCTTGATGTGGATATCTTCATTGTAACTCCCTCAATTGCTCCTATTCTCATATAAAGATTCTCTCTCCTGCTGGCAAAAACTAGCTATATCTATTCTTAATTTAGTAGTTTTTGCCGGTGAAAAATATTTGTTTAAGAATGAGCGAGACAAGTTATCCTAACCAGTGAAAGTGTTAGGTGGATATGAATTTAACCAAATTTGCTTTATCCTTCAATGAAAATGGAAACAACCTCAGTCGAATTGCATGTTCGCTAACCCCATTAAATTTAATGGTATCACAAATTTCAAGAAAAGTGGCTAAATGAGCGTTAGGTTTCTCGATAGCATTATTTCAAGTTGAAATTACGACACTATTTGTATTAGTGTAGGTTTAATTTTAAAGTTATTAGCATTTGCTGTGGACTGTGTAATGCTTGTTTGTAGACAATTGCATCCTGATAATGCAAAATCCCTTAATGCTCCCTTATTAATCTCTTTTGCCATTTGATCTATTTGGGGAAATTCAATGTAAAGTGTCCCTCCTTGTTGATCTTTTGTGTTCTCTTGTAGCGTACACTTTTTTATTCTCCTCAAAGTCCTCTCAAATTTTGGTTCTGGCAATACAATTGTTCTTAAGACTCAGTGCATACACTACAAAAAGCTAAGAAAATAAATCAAGACGAATTTTACCCAATATAAATGCAAATCACTTTAATAATAGTAATCTTTTATACCAAAACTTATATACAAACTCTCACTACTATCAAAGTCTAGATTAATAAAATTGTTCAGTCCTAATATTGCCTGGTCCGTGGCGATGATGCCAAAAATTTGATGAGATTACACCAGCACTCTTGTTTTGTTCAATAACTCCCTCGTTGGCTGCAAATATACAGGTCACTATATAGTATAAGGAAATTAAGGTCAATCCCTCGAAGAGCACTCATAGTTACTAGAACTTTAACTTACTTTATTACATAGACAAGCAATAGTGATACGAAATATACCTACTCCAAACATAAACACATAACAGCTACAAGTAAATAGATGAACTCAACTAACACACAAGTTTTAGGATATGCGATCAATCAAATGTCCCTAACTACAGCTCAAATAAGTGACAAATGCTACACTACTTGTCTTACTAAAGGCTCATTCACCTGTAGTAGCCAAAACCCACTTTCATGAAGAATCTAGTGTCACTTATATATGTGTTTCCCTACTTTCGTGGTTAAACAACAGGCATGGTATGTTAGAAAATTGGTTTAATTTTTTTAGGCAAGTTTCTTAATTTTTGTGGAAGTAGTTAGTTTTCTAATTGATTTTAGTCACTTGAAATTGTAGCCAAATAGTAGCCAAGGAATTTCCTATTTTATTTAGGATTTAGAGGTTGTTTCCTATTCTGTACAAATCTAAGAATTAGCACTAGTTTTCTGTTGTTATTTGGGTTTTGGCCAAATAATATTTCCTATAAATAGGTGGGTGGCATACTACAAAGTAACACACAAAGGACACACAAAGAGCATACAAGGGCTACATATAGCCTTATACATGGGGGTAAGAGAGGGTTTTTCGAAAATGAGAGATGGTATATAAGGATTAGATTTGGATTCAAGTGGTATTCTTTTATAAGGTTTTTCTCTCATGATAAAGAACGAATTTCTCTCCGTAGACGTAGGCTCAATGATAGAGTTAAACCACGTTAAATATTGTGTCATTTATCTTTCATACTTATGGTTTATTTGTCATTAAATTGTTGTGTACTTGATGTTTCAATAGTTGTTTGTTCCGTGCTTGGATCCTAATAATTAGGTATGCTTTCATACTTACGAGACTAGGTTGCTCATGGACACTTGAATCTGAACAAACTGGTATCAGAGCAGGATTCATAGTTGAATCTTGGTTGACTATTGAGATCAAGCAAATTGGTGGTTGTTACCAATTAGATGAAAGCTTGAAAATAGAAAGATACTTAACGGTGAATCTAGGCAGGTAATTCAAGGGCAAAAAAAAAAAAAGGTGGAGTCCAATGTTGATTTTGGACATGAATCGATGGAGACTTTCTCACAACTCCATTAGTTGATACTTTATCTCGAATGGTTATTAGATTCGAATTATATTCTTTAGGTGGTGTGGTATGTGTCATAAAGAAACAAAAGGATCTAATTTTCAAGTGCTAGAAGACTGACAGTTACGAGTTTTTTATTTTAGGTGGAGTCTTGGAAACAACACATGGTGATACAGTTTTGAAAATGAGAAAAAGTATGGTGATTTTACCACTTAGTTGCCTCAATGGCTAGAAATAGAACTTATAGAAGGGGATCCCAAGTGGCAAGTGGTGGTGAGAAAAAATCCGGCAAAGGAGGACGGTGAATTGAGGCACTTTCTCACGAGTCAATTGGATGTTGGACTCGATGTAACTGTACATATTCATTTACCGATTGAATCAATTTGGTGTGAGAACTATGTTGGTTCGGATATGTAGCTCAGTACCATATTATTTGATAGTTGACAACAAATGATTATTAAAAGAAATATTCGCCAAGGTAGAGATTTGTTAGAAAATTGACTTAATTTCTTTTAGACAGTTTTCTTAATTTGTGTGGAAGTAATTAGTTTTCTAATTGATTTTAGTTACTTGAAATAGTAGTCAAGGAATTTTCTATTTTATTTAGGATTTAGAGGTTATTTCCTATTCCGTACAAGTCTAGAAATTAGCACCGGTTTCCTGTTGTTATTGGGTTTTGGCAAATAATATTCCCTATAAATAGGTGAGTTAGCATACTACAAAGTGACACATAAAGAACGCAAAAGGGTAACATGTAGTCTTATATATGGGGGTGAGAGAGAGTTATTGGGAGATGAGAAATTGGTATATAAGAGTAGGATTTGGGTTCAAATTGTATTTTTATATTAGATTTTCCTCTCATAATAAAGAACTCGTTTCTCTCCGTGGACGTAGGCTCAATGATAGAGCCAAATCACGTTAAATATTATGTGTCATTTATCTTTCATACTTATGGTTTGTTTGTCACTAAATTATTGTGTACTTGATGTCTTAATAATTGTTTGTTCCGTATTTGGATCCTAACAAGTGGTATTAGAGTTTAGTTGCGATATTGGGCTGCTTATGGACACTTGGATCCCAACATGGTGCCATTAAATTGAAGAATGTACTAAAGCTTACTTAGTCTCAACACTACTTTTGTGCTCTAAGATCCTAAGTTCCATCTATGCCAATTCCATCATCATCTACCAATTTTTGATTGATAAACAATAACTAAAATGATTTGTAAATAGCGATCAAGCATGACAAACGTTCAAACAAGCTTAGATGAAGTAGAAAGTACAAAAGGTAACATTCATCCACTCATTCAAACCAAGATCAAGAAACACAAGGCATCATCCGTGAAATATATTAGCTAGACATGAGGAATAAACAAATAAATCTTAGATATTTGGTGAATATCAACATAAATCTAATGAAATTAAGAGAAAGTGAGAAGAAAATGCTTATTCTACCTGAGGAATAAAGATCTTCAAGCTCCAATTTCTCTTTTATTTTCAAAATGCTAAGATTATATCAATAGCTCATCAATAGTTGTTCTAAGAATCCTTTTCTACAGAGAGAGAGAGAGAGAGAGAGAGAGAGTAAATTCTAGTCTAAAAACTATTTCTTTCTTTCCTATTCTTCTAGATGTCTCAAGAAAAGTTCAAGACTCTTGTTCAAGAAGCTTCTTCCAAAAGCTTTGATTCATCCTTTCTTGGCACAATTTGACATTGAGATGACATAGAGTTGTAAAAAGGTAACGAAAAGTTGATGTTTTAGGCCCAAAAAGCAGCTATCAAAATGTTCTAGTTGTCACAGGAAAGAGAGTTAAAAGTTGGTTGCAAGTTGCACAACTTGAAGAAGTTTCTCGCTCAAGAATCCGACTCGGCATTCGGCTTGACTTTCGTTAATCAGCACCGTATACCTCTCAATACCCTTGCTTTTGAAAACTTTTTGGTGAGTATCTTGCTTGATATCTGGTTGAGTTCCCTCTATCTGGTACCATTTATCTTGTATTCTTGTCACAACAAGTTTAACAACTAAGTCTGCCCTATTTCGCATAATTTTCTATACTTTGCTTACTACATTAACTAGTTATCACCTAATCAACAAAATTACCATTCTCATAATCATTTTAAACCCACTTCAACCAAAATCCATTCAAAATATTTACAAAATATTACACAAAATATACATTTATCAAATGGCAATAGGTTGATCCATTCTTTAGTATTCTTGATCATTAGTGGAATCTATACCCTAAATCCTTGGTATTTGATAAATTTTCCTCCAAAGTCTTCATCTACAAGTTATTTATTATATTTCCAGTTTAGTTGAATTATTTATCTTTTTATTGCTTTAACCTATATTTGTCTAAATAATAAAGTAAGTACCTAATAGTTTATTAGAGCTCCTCGTGGGATCGATCCTTATACTCCTTAAACTATAATTATAGCTTGTGTACTTGCAGATAAACGGGAATGTTTAGAATCAAACTTGCGTGCATGTTTGAAACCCGTCAGGTTCATTCCCAAAATATCAAATAAACACAAAGACAATGAAATTCCAAATAGGAATTTTCATTTTATTTCCAAAACCTTGGAAGATTATCCTCATAAATGTGAAAAAAGAAGGTGCATGTTTGTATCAAAAACCTAGTTCGTTTATATTCAGAAAGAAAGAACCACACATATGAGTGGTTATAAAACTCTTATTCAAGAAGGGAAGTGGAGAATTCTTTCATGTGAAAGGTCCGCTTGCTTCTGGCCTTTATTCACTTTATTTTGCTTTGTAGATGTGACAATGTTAGATTATAATAAGCACGTCTTTTTTTTTTATCCATATATCTATTGACGTAATTGTTAAAGAATTTGACGTAGACAGGGAGGAAAGATCTTGTGTATCACAAACTAATCAAAGAATGAAAGTTTTCTTTTTTAATAATTTTTTCTTTTTAAGTTTTTTTTTTGAAAAAATTATAGGTTAGGTTTAGATTGGACTAATATTACAGGCTATAAAATTCTTCACTTATAAAAGTGAGGACTAATGTGTGAATTGCATGATGAG